>NC_089838.1:99828157-100465144 GCF_035609145.1 Eleutherodactylus coqui | reverse complement strand
TGTCCTCACTAGGAAGATAACTTTCTGGATCCTCCTCCTCCTCCACAGGCCATACACGCTGAACAGATGAGAGGCAAGCAGCATGGGTACCCTCTGCAGTGGGCCCAGCTGTCTGTTCTCCTCCTTCTCCTGCTCCTCCCCCTCCTCCTCCTCCAAAACGTGCTGAGATATAGACATGAGGGTGCTCTAACTATCAAGCAACATACTCTCTTCCCCCGCCTCCTGTTCTGACCGCAAAGCGTCAGCCTTTATGCTTTGCAGCAAACTTGTCAGCAGGCATAGCAGAGGAATGGTGACGCTAATGATTGCAGCATCGCCGCTTACCATCTGGGTAGACTCCTCATAGTTTCCGAGGGTCACAAGAAAGGCATGCTAACATAAAGTCAGCCATGTGTGCCAGGGTACCTGTACGCAACATATGGCTGTCCTCACTAGGAAGATCACTTTGAGTATCCTCCTCCTCCTCCTCCTCCTCCTCAGGCCATACACGCTGAATGGATGAGAGGCAAGCAGCATGGGTACCCTCTGCAGTGGGCCAAGCTGTCTCTTCCCCCTCCTCCTCATGCTTCTCCCCCTGCTCCTCCTCCTCAACGCGCTGAGATATAGACATGAGGGTGCTCTGACTATCCAGCGACATACTGTCCAACCCCCCCTCCCCCTCCGCACGACCCTGCGTCCGCAGCGCACACAAAAGTGTCCCTGCACAGCGTTCAGCTCCCCCACAAAATCTGCAAAACCCAAGAAAGTGATGGAAACGACACAGAAACGGATAGGGCAGGCGAGGGGCAACATGCTGGGCTGCATTTCAGGTTCCCAGGTCCCACTGTTAAGCCACAATAGCGCAAGAGTGGGATCCCCCCTAACAATTTTTACTTTGGACAACCCCTCATTAGTAAGCCACACCCTAGCTAAGCACCCCCACTACCTCCAAATAAGCACAAGCACTGCCTGCGGGACACACTGCTACCTCTTCTCCTGGGTTACATGCTGCCCACCCCCCCCCCCCCCCCCCGCGCGCGCACGACCCAGTGTCCACAGCGCACACCAAAGTGTCCCTGCGCAGCCTTCAGCTGCCCTCATGCCACACGCTGGCCCTCATAGCCACACCACCCTCATGTCTATTTATAAGTGCGTCTGCCATGAGGAGGAACCGGAGGCACACACTGCAGAGGGTTGGCAGGGCCAGGCAGCGACCCTCTTTAAAAGGGGCGGGGAGATAGCCCACAATGCTGTACAGAAGCAATAAGAAATCCAATCCTGTGCCACCTCCGTCAGGAGCTGCAAACGTGGGCATAGCAATGGGGAATCCATGTGCCACACAGTATTCATTCTGTCAAGGTGTCGCATAGCTCAATCGACACTGCAAGGGGAAAGCCGTCTGCGCTCTGCCCCCTACCCAAGTCAGTCAATGTCTTTGTGCCAGACAGGTCAAACACCAAGATGGGAACTAAGTTTGCACCAACAGCATAGGTGGGTCCTAGGAAACCCAAGACATGAACAAAAAAATTGATCTGAGCAGCCAAACATGGCAGACTTGCACCGCGCCCACGACATAGGCCTCGGTCCACAGCTTCAGCAATCCTAGGCATGAAGCGGACTTTCACTGCACCCAGGACATAGGCCTCTGCACAAACCCTCAGCAATCGCGGGCCTACAGCGGACTCCAATGCTAGTGTAGCTGTGCACGTCTCATTAGCGCTTGCGCTGTATTGCTCCTGTAGTTTGTCCCAATGCAGTGCCCGGATAGTAGAGCTAACGTCAGATTAAATACAGGTGGGCTTCGGCCCACACTGCATGCCCCAACCTGACCGGGGTTTTTAATACATAGACACAGGCAGGTACAAATCCCCTATGTGAAGTCCCTGTGGACCCACAGCATGGGTGGCTTCCCGGAACCCACCAGTGGTACATAAATCTATCCCATTGCAGTGCCCTCGACAGCAGAGCTAACGACAGAATAAATACAGGTGGGCTTCGGCCCACACTGCATGCCCCAGTCTGACCGGGGTTTTTTATAAATAGTCACAGGCAGGTACAACTCCGCAATGGGAATTCCGTGTGCACCCACAGCATGGGTGGCTCCCTGGAACCCACCGGAGGTACATAAATATATCCCATTGCATTGCCCAGCACAGCTGAGGTAACGTCAGATTAAATGCAGGTGGGATTCGGCCCACACTGCAAGCCACAGTCAGACTGGGGTTCTTAATAAGTAAACACATGCAGTTACAACTCCGTGTGGACCGACAGCATAGGTGGGTCCCAGGAAGCCACCGGCGGTACATAAATATATCCCATTGCATTGACCAGCACAGCTGATGTAACATCATATTAAATGCAGGTGGGCTTCGGCCCACACTGCATGTCCCAACCTGACCGGGATTTTTAATACATAGACACAGGCAGGTACAAATCCCCTATGTGAAGTCCCTGTGGACCGACACCATGGGTGGCTCCCTGGAACCCACCGGCGGTACATAAATATATCCCATTGCAGTGCCCTGGACAGCAGAGCTAACGACTGATTAAATGCAGGTGGGATTCGGCCCACACTGCAAGCCACAGTCAGACTGGGGTTCTTTATAAGTAGACACATGCAGTTACAACTCCGTATGGACCGACAGCATAGGTGGGTCCCAGGAAGCCACCGGCGGTACATAAATATATCCCATTGCATTGCCCAGCACAGCTGAGGTAACGTCAGATTAAATGTAGGTGGGCTTCGTCCCACACTGCATGTCCCAACCTGACCGGGGGTTTTTAATACATAGACACAGGCAGGTACAAATCCCCTATGTGAAGTCCCTGTGGACCGACAGCATGGGTGGCTCCCTGGAATCCACCGGCGGTACATAAATATATCCCATTGCAGTGCCCTGGACAGCAGAGCTAACGACAGATTAAATACAGGTGGGCTTCAGCCCACACTGCATGCCCCAGTCAGACTAGAGTTTTTTTATGAGTATACACAGGCAGGTACATTTCCCTAATGTGAAGTCCGTGTGGACCGACAGCATGGGTGGGTCCCAGGAAGAAACCGGCGGTACATAAATATATCCCATTGCATTGCCCAGCACAGCTGAGGTAACGTCAGATTAAATGCAGGTGGGCTTCGGCCCACACTGCATGCCCCAGTCAGACCGGGGTTTGTATAAGTCAACAGAGGCAGGTACAACTCCCTAATGTGCAGTCCGTGTGGACCGACAGCATGGGTGGCTCCCTGGAACCCATCGGCGGTACATAAATCTATCCCATTGCAGTGCCCTCGACAGCAGAGCTAACGACAGAATAAATACAGGTGGGCTTCGGCCCACACTGCATGGCCCAGTCAGACTAGAGCTTTTTTTTAAGAGTATACACAGGCAGGTACATTTCCCTAATGTGAAGTCAGTGTGTACCGACAGCATGGGTGGGTCCCAGGAAGCCACCGGCGGTACATAAATAAATCCCACTGCATTGCCTAGCACTGCTGAGGTAACGTCAGATTAAATGCAGGTGGGCTTCGGCCCACACTGCATGCCCCAGTCAGACCGGGGTTTTTAATACATAGACACAGGCAGGTACATCTCCCTAATGTGAAGTCCGTGTGGACCGACAACATGGGTGGCTCCCTGGAACCCACCGGCGGTACATAAATAGATCCCATTGCAGTGCCCTGGACAGCAGAGCTAACGTCTGATTAAATACAGGTGGGCTTCGGCCATGTATGTTTTCAGTATTGGAGGAGGAGGACGGGGAAGTTTTTGAGGCAGTATGTGTCCTGTCCCTGTGTCCGTGGTAATATGCACCTTCCCAGTGACCGCGTCGCTGAAAAGTTGTCGAGCCTGTGGAACCTAGTAGCGTGGCCTCGCCACCATTATGTCTTTGGGAAGCCTCCGTTTTCACTACCCTGTAACATTGCAGTAGCAGCAGTATAGGCAGAGCCGGGAATTAGTAACATTTCAGCGGTAAGAGTATGCGCAAACCCCTGTAACATTTCATTGGCAGCA
This sequence comes from Eleutherodactylus coqui, assembly GCF_035609145.1. NCBI lineage: Eukaryota > Metazoa > Chordata > Amphibia > Anura > Eleutherodactylidae > Eleutherodactylus > Eleutherodactylus coqui. The sequence goes on along the minus strand of NC_089838.1, from coordinate 100,461,155 downwards.
GTGAGGACAGACCCCACTAACATTTCATTTGCAGCAGTATACACAGACCCCAGTAACATTTCAGTAGTATCAGTATAGACAGACCCCAGTAACAGTTCAGTAGTATAAGTCTAGACAGACCCCAGTAACATTTCAGTTCCAGCAGTATTGACAGACCCCAGTAACATTTCAGTAGTATCAGTTGCGACATGCCCCAGTCACATTTCAGTTCTAGCAGTGCAGACAGACCCCAGTAACAGTAACGTTTAAGCAGTATGGGCAAAGCAGCAGATTCACATTTCCCTGGCAGCAGTGTAGGTAGAGCACAGCATTTGTAACTTTTCAGTAGTAGCAGTATAGTCAGACCCCAGTAACACTTACGTAGAAGCAGTATGGGCAAAGCAGCAGATAAACATTTCCCTGGCAGCAGTGTAGGGAGAGCATAGTATTGGTAAGATTTCAGTAGTAGCAGCATAGACAGGCCCCAATAAGATTTACGTCAAAGCAGTATGGGCAAAGCAGCAGATTCACATTTCCCTGGCAGGAGTGTAGGGAGAGCATTGTATTGGTAAGATTTCATTAGTAGCAGTATAGACAGGCCCCAGTAACATTAACGTAGAAGCAGTAGGGACAAAGCAGCAGATTCACATTTCCCTGGCAGTAGTGTAGGGAGAGCACAGCATTTGTAACATTTCAGTAGTAGCAGTATAGTCAGACCCCAGTAACAGTAACGTAGAAGCAGTATGGGCAAAGCAGCAGATTCACATTTCCCTGGCAGCAGTGTAGGGAGAGCACAGCATTTGTAACATTTCAGTAGTAGCAGTATAGTCTGACCCCAGTAACAGTAACGTAGAAGCAGTATGGGCAAAGCAGCAGATTCACATTTCCCTGGCAGCAGTGTAGGGAGAGCATAGTATTGATAAGATTTCAGTAGTAGCAGTATAGACAGGCCCCAGTAACATTAACGTAGAAGCAGTATGGGCAGAGCCCACTATTAGTTGCATTTCTGTTATAGCAGTATAGACCTGCCCCAGTAACATTTCTGTTGAAGCATTATGGGCAGAGCCCAGTATTAGTAAAATTACAGTAGTGACAGTATACACCAACCAAGGTAACATTTCAGGAGCAGAAGTATCGGCAGACCTAAGTAACATTTCTGTTGCTGAAGTATAGTCAGACCCCTGTAACATTACTGTGGCAGAAGTATAGGTAGGCAGAACAGAGTTACATTTCTGTAGCAAAAGTGTAGGCCAACCCCAGACACAGTGGTGTACCATGAGTGCAGGTGAAGCCCATAAAAATTACTTGGATTGCATTGTAGGCGAGGACCCAAAAAATTGGTGTACCAACAGTACAAATGTACCCCAGAAAAATTGCCCATGCCCAACCCAGAGGGCAGGGGAAACCCATTAATCGCTTAGCGTACTGTGGCTTAATTTTTAACTAGGCCTGGAGGCAGCACAGTCTAAAAAACAATTGGTTCAGGTGGAAGTTTCAATGCTTTAATGAGAATTGAAACAGATAAATATTATTTAGATAAGTTATATGAGCCTTTTGGCCCACAGAAAAATTGCCCGTTCGCGGTGATTACGAGAAGTTTCAGAAGGAGGAGCCGGAGGAGGAGGACGAATATCATACACAGATTTACAAAGGTCTTTAGGTAGCGCTGCTGTCCGCTGGTGGAGAAGAGAAGTCTGGGGAAATCCAGCCTTCGCTCATCTTTATGAGTGTAAGCCTGTCGGCAATGTCAGTTGACAGGCGGGTACGCTTGTCCGTGATGATTCTCCCAGCTGCACTAAACACCCTCTCTGACAAGACGCTAGCTGCAGGGCACGCCAACACCTCCAGGGCATACAGCGCGAGTTTGGGCCACGTGTCCAGCTTTGACACCCAGTAGTTGTACGGAGCAGAGGCGTCACGGAGGACGGTGGTACGATCTGCTGTGTACTCCCTCACCATCTTCTTACAGTGCTCCCTCTGACTCAGCCTGGACTGGGGAGGTGTGAGACAGTCTTGCTGGGGAGCCATAAAGCTGGCAAAGGCCTTGGAGAGTGTTCCCCTACCTGCACTGAACATGCTGCCTGATCTCCGCGCCTCCCCTTCTACCTGGCCCTCGGAACTGCGCCTTCTGCCACTAGCGCTGTCAGATGGGAAGTTTACCATCAGTTTGTCCACCAGGGCCCTGTGGTATAGCATCACTCTCAAACCCCTTTCCTCTTCGGGAATGAGAGTGGAAAGGTTCTCCTTATACCGTGGGTCAAGCAGTGTGTACACCCAGTAATCCGTAGTGGCCAGAATGCGTCTAACGTGAGGGTCACGAGAAAGGCAGCCTAACATGAATTCAGCCATGTGTGCCAGGGTACCAGTACGCAACACATCGCTGTCCTCACTAGGAAGATAACTTTCTGGATCCTCCTCCTCCTCCACAGGCCATACACGCTGAACAGATGAGAGGCAAGCAGCATGGGTACCCTCTGCAGTGGGCCCAGCTGTCTGTTCTCCTCCTTCTCCTGCTCCTCCCCCTCCTCCTCCTCCAAAACGTGCTGAGATATAGACATGAGGGTGCTCTAACTATCAAGCAACATACTCTCTTCCCCCGCCTCCTGTTCTGACCGCAAAGCGTCAGCCTTTATGCTTTGCAGCAAACTTGTCAGCAGGCATAGCAGAGGAATGGTGACGCTAATGATTGCAGCATCGCCGCTTACCATCTGGGTAGACTCCTCATAGTTTCCGAGGGTCACAAGAAAGGCATGCTAACATAAAGTCAGCCATGTGTGCCAGGGTACCTGTACGCAACATATGGCTGTCCTCACTAGGAAGATCACTTTGAGTATCCTCCTCCTCCTCCTCCTCCTCCTCAGGCCATACACGCTGAATGGATGAGAGGCAAGCAGCATGGGTACCCTCTGCAGTGGGCCAAGCTGTCTCTTCCCCCTCCTCCTCATGCTTCTCCCCCTGCTCCTCCTCCTCAACGCGCTGAGATATAGACATGAGGGTGCTCTGACTATCCAGCGACATACTGTCCAACCCCCCCTCCCCCTCCGCACGACCCTGCGTCCGCAGCGCACACAAAAGTGTCCCTGCACAGCGTTCAGCTCCCCACAAAATCTGCAAAACCCAAGAAAGTGATGGAAACGACACAGAAACGGATAGGGCAGGCGAGGGGCAACATGCTGGGCTGCATTTCAGGTTCCCAGGTCCCACTGTTAAGCCACAATAGCGCAAGAGTGGGATCCCCCCTAACAATTTTTACTTTGGACAACCCCTCATTAGTAAGCCACACCCTAGCTAAGCACCCCACTACCTCCAAATAAGCACAAGCACTGCCTGCGGGACACACTGCTACCTCTTCTCCTGGGTTACATGCTGCCCACCCCCCCCCCCCCCCGCGCGCGCACGACCCAGTGTCCACAGCGCACACCAAAGTGTCCCTGCGCAGCCTTCAGCTGCCCTCATGCCACACGCTGGCCTCATAGCCACACCACCCTCATGTCTATTTATAAGTGCGTCTGCCATGAGGAGGAACCGGAGGCACACACTGCAGAGGGTTGGCAGGGCCAGGCAGCGACCCTCTTTAAAAGGGGCGGGGAGATAGCCCACAATGCTGTACAGAAGCAATAAGAAATCCAATCCTGTGCCACCTCCGTCAGGAGCTGCAAACGTGGGCATAGCAATGGGGAATCCATGTGCCACACAGTATTCATTCTGTCAAGGTGTCGCATAGCTCAATCGACACTGCAAGGGGAAAGCCGTCTGCGCTCTGCCCCCTACCCAAGTCAGTCAATGTCTTTGTGCCAGACAGGTCAAACACCAAGATGGGAACTAAGTTTGCACCAACAGCATAGGTGGGTCCTAGGAAACCCAAGACATGAACAAAAAATTGATCTGAGCAGCCAAACATGGCAGACTTGCACCGCGCCCACGACATAGGCCTCGGTCCACAGCTTCAGCAATCCTAGGCATGAAGCGGACTTTCACTGCACCCAGGACATAGGCCTCTGCACAAACCCTCAGCAATCGCGGGCCTACAGCGGACTCCAATGCTAGTGTAGCTGTGCACGTCTCATTAGCGCTGTATTGCTCCTGTAGTTTGTCCCAATGCAGTGCCCCGGATAGTAGAGCTAACGTCAGATTAAATACAGGTGGGCTTCGGCCCACACTGCATGCCCCAACCTGACCGGGGTTTTTAATACATAGACACAGGCAGGTACAAATCCCCTATGTGAAGTCCCTGTGGACCCACAGCATGGGTGGCTTCCCGGAACCCACCAGTGGTACATAAATCTATCCCATTGCAGTGCCCTCGACAGCAGAGCTAACGACAGAATAAATACAGGTGGGCTTCGGCCCACACTGCATGCCCCAGTCTGACCGGGGTTTTTTATAAATAGTCACAGGCAGGTACAACTCCGCAATGGGAATTCCGTGTGCACCCACAGCATGGGTGGCTCCCTGGAACCCACCGGAGGTACATAAATATATCCCATTGCATTGCCCAGCACAGCTGAGGTAACGTCAGATTAAATGCAGGTGGGATTCGGCCCACACTGCAAGCCACAGTCAGACTGGGGTTCTTAATAAGTAAACACATGCAGTTACAACTCCGTGTGGACCGACAGCATAGGTGGGTCCCAGGAAGCCACCGGCGGTACATAAATATATCCCATTGCATTGACCAGCACAGCTGATGTAACATCATATTAAATGCAGGTGGGCTTCGGCCCACACTGCATGTCCCAACCTGACCGGGATTTTTAATACATAGACACAGGCAGGTACAAATCCCCTATGTGAAGTCCCTGTGGACCGACACCATGGGTGGCTCCCTGGAACCCACCGGCGGTACATAAATATATCCCATTGCAGTGCCCTGGACAGCAGAGCTAACGACTGATTAAATGCAGGTGGGATTCGGCCCACACTGCAAGCCACAGTCAGACTGGGGTTCTTTATAAGTAGACACATGCAGTTACAACTCCGTATGGACCGACAGCATAGGTGGGTCCCAGGAAGCCACCGGCGGTACATAAATATATCCCATTGCATTGCCCAGCACAGCTGAGGTAACGTCAGATTAAATGTAGGTGGGCTTCGTCCCACACTGCATGTCCCAACCTGACCGGGGTTTTTAATACATAGACACAGGCAGGTACAAATCCCCTATGTGAAGTCCCTGTGGACCGACAGCATGGGTGGCTCCCTGGAATCCACCGGCGGTACATAAATATATCCCATTGCAGTGCCCTGGACAGCAGAGCTAACGACAGATTAAATACAGGTGGGCTTCAGCCCACACTGCATGCCCCAGTCAGACTAGAGTTTTTTTATGAGTATACACAGGCAGGTACATTTCCCTAATGTGAAGTCCGTGTGGACCGACAGCATGGGTGGGTCCCAGGAAGAAACCGGCGGTACATAAATATATCCCATTGCATTGCCCAGCACAGCTGAGGTAACGTCAGATTAAATGCAGGTGGGCTTCGGCCCACACTGCATGCCCCAGTCAGACCGGGGTTTGTATAAGTCAACAGAGGCAGGTACAACTCCCTAATGTGCAGTCCGTGTGGACCGACAGCATGGGTGGCTCCCTGGAACCCATCGGCGGTACATAAATCTATCCCATTGCAGTGCCCTCGACAGCAGAGCTAACGACAGAATAAATACAGGTGGGCTTCGGCCCACACTGCATGGCCCAGTCAGACTAGAGCTTTTTTTTAAGAGTATACACAGGCAGGTACATTTCCCTAATGTGAAGTCAGTGTGTACCGACAGCATGGGTGGGTCCCAGGAAGCCACCGGCGGTACATAAATAAATCCCACTGCATTGCCTAGCACTGCTGAGGTAACGTCAGATTAAATGCAGGTGGGCTTCGGCCCACACTGCATGCCCCAGTCAGACCGGGGTTTTTAATACATAGACACAGGCAGGTACATCTCCCTAATGTGAAGTCCGTGTGGACCGACAACATGGGTGGCTCCCTGGAACCCACCGGCGGTACATAAATAGATCCCATTGCAGTGCCCTGGACAGCAGAGCTAACGTCTGATTAAATACAGGTGGGCTTCGGCCATGTATGTTTTCAGTATTGGAGGAGGAGGACGGGGAAGTTTTTGAGGCAGTATGTGTCCTGTCCCTGTGTCCGTGGTAATATGCACCTTCCCAGTGACCGCGTCGCTGAAAAGTTGTCGAGCCTGTGGAACCTAGTAGCGTGGCCTCGCCACCATTATGTCTTTGGGAAGCCTCCGTTTTCACTACCCTGTAACATTGCAGTAGCAGCAGTATAGGCAGAGCCGGGAATTAGTAACATTTCAGCGGTAAGAGTATGCGCAAACCCCTGTAACATTTCATTGGCAGCAGTGAGGACAGACCCCACTAACATTTCATTTGCAGCAGTATACACAGACCCCAGTAACATTTCAGTAGTATCAGTATAGACAGACCCCAGTAACAGTTCAGTAGTATAAGTCTAGACAGACCCCAGTAACATTTCAGTTCCAGCAGTATTGACAGACCCCAGTAACATTTCAGTAGTATCAGTTGCGACATGCCCCAGTCACATTTCAGTTCTAGCAGTGCAGACAGACCCCAGTAACAGTAACGTTTAAGCAGTATGGGCAAAGCAGCAGATTCACATTTCCCTGGCAGCAGTGTAGGTAGAGCACAGCATTTGTAACTTTTCAGTAGTAGCAGTATAGTCAGACCCCAGTAACACTTACGTAGAAGCAGTATGGGCAAAGCAGCAGATAAACATTTCCCTGGCAGCAGTGTAGGGAGAGCATAGTATTGGTAAGATTTCAGTAGTAGCAGCATAGACAGGCCCCAATAAGATTTACGTCAAAGCAGTATGGGCAAAGCAGCAGATTCACATTTCCCTGGCAGGAGTGTAGGGAGAGCATTGTATTGGTAAGATTTCATTAGTAGCAGTATAGACAGGCCCCAGTAACATTAACGTAGAAGCAGTAGGGACAAAGCAGCAGATTCACATTTCCCTGGCAGTAGTGTAGGGAGAGCACAGCATTTGTAACATTTCAGTAGTAGCAGTATAGTCAGACCCCAGTAACAGTAACGTAGAAGCAGTATGGGCAAAGCAGCAGATTCACATTTCCCTGGCAGCAGTGTAGGGAGAGCACAGCATTTGTAACATTTCAGTAGTAGCAGTATAGTCTGACCCCAGTAACAGTAACGTAGAAGCAGTATGGGCAAAGCAGCAGATTCACATTTCCCTGGCAGCAGTGTAGGGAGAGCATAGTATTGATAAGATTTCAGTAGTAGCAGTATAGACAGGCCCCAGTAACATTAACGTAGAAGCAGTATGGGCAGAGCCCACTATTAGTTGCATTTCTGTTATAGCAGTATAGACCTGCCCCAGTAACATTTCTGTTGAAGCATTATGGGCAGAGCCCAGTATTAGTAAAATTACAGTAGTGACAGTATACACCAACCAAGGTAACATTTCAGGAGCAGAAGTATCGGCAGACCTAAGTAACATTTCTGTTGCTGAAGTATAGTCAGACCCCTGTAACATTACTGTGGCAGAAGTATAGGTAGGCAGAACAGAGTTACATTTCTGTAGCAAAAGTGTAGGCCAACCCCAGACACAGTGGTGTACCATGAGTGCAGGTGAAGCCCATAAAAATTACTTGGATTGCATTGTAGGCGAGGACCCAAAAAATTGGTGTACCAACAGTACAAATGTACCCCAGAAAAATTGCCCATGCCCAACCCAGAGGGCAGGGGAAACCCATTAATCGCTTAGCGTACTGTGGCTTAATTTTTAACTAGGCCTGGAGGCAGCACAGTCTAAAAAACAATTGGTTCAGGTGGAAGTTTCAATGCTTTAATGAGAATTGAAACAGATAAATATTATTTAGATAAGTTATATGAGCCTTTTGGCCCACAGAAAAATTGCCCGTTCGCGGTGATTACGAGAAGTTTCAGAAGGAGGAGCCGGAGGAGGAGGACGAATATCATACACAGATTTACAAAGGTCTTTAGGTAGCGCTGCTGTCCGCTGGTGGAGAAGAGAAGTCTGGGGAAATCCAGCCTTCGCTCATCTTTATGAGTGTAAGCCTGTCGGCAATGTCAGTTGACAGGCGGGTACGCTTGTCCGTGATGATTCTCCCAGCTGCACTAAACACCCTCTCTGACAAGACGCTAGCTGCAGGGCACGCCAACACCTCCAGGGCATACAGCGCGAGTTTGGGCCACGTGTCCAGCTTTGACACCCAGTAGTTGTACGGAGCAGAGGCGTCACGGAGGACGGTGGTACGATCTGCTGTGTACTCCCTCACCATCTTCTTACAGTGCTCCCTCTGACTCAGCCTGGACTGGGGAGGTGTGAGACAGTCTTGCTGGGGAGCCATAAAGCTGGCAAAGGCCTTGGAGAGTGTTCCCCTACCTGCACTGAACATGCTGCCTGATCTCCGCGCCTCCCCTTCTACCTGGCCCTCGGAACTGCGCCTTCTGCCACTAGCGCTGTCAGATGGGAAGTTTACCATCAGTTTGTCCACCAGGGCCCTGTGGTATAGCATCACTCTCAAACCCCTTTCCTCTTCGGGAATGAGAGTGGAAAGGTTCTCCTTATACCGTGGGTCAAGCAGTGTGTACACCCAGTAATCCGTAGTGGCCAGAATGCGTCTAACGTGAGGGTCACGAGAAAGGCAGCCTAACATGAATTCAGCCATGTGTGCCAGGGTACCAGTACGCAACACATCGCTGTCCTCACTAGGAAGATAACTTTCTGGATCCTCCTCCTCCTCCACAGGCCATACACGCTGAACAGATGAGAGGCAAGCAGCATGGGTACCCTCTGCAGTGGGCCCAGCTGTCTGTTCTCCTCCTTCCCCTGCTCCTCCCCCTCCTCCTCCTCCAAAACGTGCTGAGATATAGACATGAGGGTGCTCTAACTATCAAGCAACATACTCTCTTCCCCCGCCTCCTGTTCTGACCGCAAAGCGTCAGCCTTTATGCTTTGCAGCAAACTTGTCAGCAGGCATAGCAGAGGAATGGTGACGCTAATGATTGCAGCATCGCCGCTTACCATCTGGGTAGACTCCTCATAGTTTCCGAGGGTCACAAGAAAGGCATGCTAACATAAAGTCAGCCATGTGTGCCAGGGTACCTGTACGCAACATATGGCTGTCCTCACTAGGAAGATCACTTTGAGTATCCTCCTCCTCCTCCTCCTCCTCCTCCTCCTCCTCCTCAGGCCATACACGCTGAATGGATGAGAGGCAAGCAGCATGGGTACCCTCTGCAGTGGGCCAAGCTGTCTCTTCCCCCTCCTCCTCATGCTTCTCCCCCTGCTCCTCCTCCTCAACGCGCTGAGATATAGACATGAGGGTGCTCTGACTATCCAGCGACATACTGTCCAACCCCCCCTCCCCCTCCGCACGACCCTGCGTCCGCAGCGCACACAAAAGTGTCCCTGCACAGCGTTCAGCTCCCCACAAAATCTGCAAAACCCAAGAAAGTGATGGAAACGACACAGAAACGGATAGGGCAGGCGAGGGGCAACATGCTGGGCTGCATTTCAGGTTCCCAGGTCCCACTGTTAAGCCACAATAGCGCAAGAGTGGGATCCCCCCTAACAATTTTTACTTTGGACAACCCCTCATTAGTAAGCCACACCCTAGCTAAGCACCCCACTACCTCCAAATAAGCACAAGCACTGCCTACGGGACACACTGCTACCTCTTCTCCTGGGTTACATGCTGCCCACCCCCCCCCCCCCCCGCGCGCGCGCGCGCACGACCCAGTGTCCACAGCGCACACCAAAGTGTCCCTGCGCAGCCTTCAGCTGCCCTCATGCCACACGCTGGCCTCATAGCCACACCACCCTCATGTCTATTTATAAGTGCGTCTGCCATGAGGAGGAACCGGAGGCACACACTGCAGAGGGTTGGCAGGGCCAGGCAGCGACCCTCTTTAAAAGGGGCGGGGAGATAGCCCACAATGCTGTACAGAAGCAATAAGAAATCCAATCCTGTGCCACCTCCGTCAGGAGCTGCAAACGTGGGCATAGCAATGGGGAATCCATGTGCCACACAGTATTCATTCTGTCAAGGTGTCGCATAGCTCAATCGACACTGCAAGGGGAAAGCCGTCTGCGCTCTGCCCCCTACCCAAGTCAGTCAATGTCTTTGTGCCAGACAGGTCAAACACCAAGATGGGAACTAAGTTTGCACCAACAGCATAGGTGGGTCCTAGGAAACCCAAGACATGAACAAAAAATTGATCTGAGCAGCCAAACATGGCAGACTTGCACCGCGCCCACGACATAGGCCTCGGTCCACAGCTTCAGCAATCCTAGGCATGAAGCGGACTTTCACTGCACCCAGGACATAGGCCTCTGCACAAACCCTCAGCAATCGCGGGCCTACAGCGGACTCCAATGCTAGTGTAGCTGTGCACGTCTCATTAGCGCTGTATTGCTCCTGTAGTTTGTCCCAATGCAGTGCCCCGGATAGTAGAGCTAACGTCAGATTAAATACAGGTGGGCTTCGGCCCACACTGCATGCCCCAACCTGACCGGGGTTTTTAATACATAGACACAGGCAGGTACAAATCCCCTATGTGAAGTCCCTGTGGACCCACAGCATGGGTGGCTTCCCGGAACCCACCAGTGGTACATAAATCTATCCCATTGCAGTGCCCTCGACAGCAGAGCTAACGACAGAATAAATACAGGTGGGCTTCGGCCCACACTGCATGCCCCAGTCTGACCGGGGTTTTTTATAAATAGTCACAGGCAGGTACAACTCCGCAATGGGAATTCCGTGTGCACCCACAGCATGGGTGGCTCCCTGGAACCCACCGGAGGTACATAAATATATCCCATTGCATTGCCCAGCACAGCTGAGGTAACGTCAGATTAAATGCAGGTGGGATTCGGCCCACACTGCAAGCCACAGTCAGACTGGGGTTCTTTATAAGTAAACACATGCAGTTACAACTCCGTGTGGACCGACAGCATAGGTGGGTCCCAGGAAGCCACCGGCGGTACATAAATATATCCCATTGCATTGACCAGCACAGCTGATGTAACATCATATTAAATGCAGGTGGGCTTCGGCCCACACTGCATGTCCCAACCTGACCGGGATTTTTAATACATAGACACAGGCAGGTACAAATCCCCTATGTGAAGTCCCTGTGGACCGACACCATGGGTGGCTCCCTGGAACCCACCGGCGGTACATAAATATATCCCATTGCAGTGCCCTGGACAGCAGAGCTAACGACTGATTAAATGCAGGTGGGATTCGGCCCACACTGCAAGCCACAGTCAGACTGGGGTTCTTTATAAGTAGACACATGCAGTTACAACTCCGTATGGACCGACAGCATAGGTGGGTCCCAGGAAGCCACCGGCGGTACATAAATATATCCCATTGCATTGCCCAGCACAGCTGAGGTAACGTCAGATTAAATGTAGGTGGGCTTCGTCCCACACTGCATGTCCCAACCTGACCGGGGTTTTTAATACATAGACACAGGCAGGTACAAATCCCCTATGTGAAGTCCCTGTGGACCGACAGCATGGGTGGCTCCCTGGAATCCACCGGCGGTACATAAATATATCCCATTGCAGTGCCCTGGACAGCAGAGCTAACGACAGATTAAATACAGGTGGGCTTCAGCCCACACTGCATGCCCCAGTCAGACTAGAGTTTTTTTATGAGTATACACAGGCAGGTACATTTCCCTAATGTGAAGTCCGTGTGGACCGACAGCATGGGTGGGTCCCAGGAAGAAACCGGCGGTACATAAATATATCCCATTGCATTGCCCAGCACAGCTGAGGTAACGTCAGATTAAATGCAGGTGGGCTTCGGCCCACACTGCATGCCCCAGTCAGACCGGGGTTTGTATAAGTCAACAGAGGCAGGTACAACTCCCTAATGTGCAGTCCGTGTGGACCGACAGCATGGGTGGCTCCCTGGAACCCATCGGCGGTACATAAATCTATCCCATTGCAGTGCCCTCGACAGCAGAGCTAACGACAGAATAAATACAGGTGGGCTTCGGCCCACACTGCATGGCCCAGTCAGACTAGAGCTTTTTTTTAAGAGTATACACAGGCAGGTACATTTCCCTAATGTGAAGTCAGTGTGTACCGACAGCATGGGTGGGTCCCAGGAAGCCACCGGCGGTACATAAATAAATCCCACTGCATTGCCTAGCACTGCTGAGGTAACGTCAGATTAAATGCAGGTGGGCTTCGGCCCACACTGCATGCCCCAGTCAGACCGGGGTTTTTAATACATAGACACAGGCAGGTACATCTCCCTAATGTGAAGTCCGTGTGGACCGACAACATGGGTGGCTCCCTGGAACCCACCGGCGGTACATAAATAGATCCCATTGCAGTGCCCTGGACAGCAGAGCTAACGTCTGATTAAATACAGGTGGGCTTCGGCCATGTATGTTTTCAGTATTGGAGGAGGAGGACGGGGAAGTTTTTGAGGCAGTATGTGTCCTGTCCCTGTGTCCGTGGTAATATGCACCTTCCCAGTGACCGCGTCGCTGAAAAGTTGTCGAGCCTGTGGAACCTAGTAGCGTGGCCTCGCCACCATTATGTCTTTGGGAAGCCTCCGTTTTCACTACCCTGTAACATTGCAGTAGCAGCAGTATAGGCAGAGCCGGGAATTAGTAACATTTCAGCGGTAAGAGTATGCGCAAACCCCTGTAACATTTCATTGGCAGCAGTGAGGACAGACCCCACTAACATTTCATTTGCAGCAGTATACACAGACCCCAGTAACATTTCAGTAGTATCAGTATAGACAGACCCCAGTAACAGTTCAGTAGTATAAGTCTAGACAGACCCCAGTAACATTTCAGTTCCAGCAGTATTGACAGACCCCAGTAACATTTCAGTAGTATCAGTTGCGACATGCCCCAGTCACATTTCAGTTCTAGCAGTGCAGACAGACCCCAGTAACAGTAACGTTTAAGCAGTATGGGCAAAGCAGCAGATTCACATTTCCCTGGCAGCAGTGTAGGTAGAGCACAGCATTTGTAACTTTTCAGTAGTAGCAGTATAGTCAGACCCCAGTAACACTTACGTAGAAGCAGTATGGGCAAAGCAGCAGATAAACATTTCCCTGGCAGCAGTGTAGGGAGAGCATAGTATTGGTAAGATTTCAGTAGTAGCAGCATAGACAGGCCCCAATAAGATTTACGTCAAAGCAGTATGGGCAAAGCAGCAGATTCACATTTCCCTGGCAGGAGTGTAGGGAGAGCATTGTATTGGTAAGATTTCATTAGTAGCAGTATAGACAGGCCCCAGTAACATTAACGTAGAAGCAGTAGGGACAAAGCAGCAGATTCACATTTCCCTGGCAGTAGTGTAGGGAGAGCACAGCATTTGTAACATTTCAGTAGTAGCAGTATAGTCAGACCCCAGTAACAGTAACGTAGAAGCAGTATGGGCAAAGCAGCAGATTCACATTTCCCTGGCAGCAGTGTAGGGAGAGCACAGCATTTGTAACATTTCAGTAGTAGCAGTATAGTCTGACCCCAGTAACAGTAACGTAGAAGCAGTATGGGCAAAGCAGCAGATTCACATTTCCCTGGCAGCAGTGTAGGGAGAGCATAGTATTGATAAGATTTCAGTAGTAGCAGTATAGACAGGCCCCAGTAACATTAACGTAGAAGCAGTATGGGCAGAGCCCACTATTAGTTGCATTTCTGTTATAGCAGTATAGACCTGCCCCAGTAACATTTCTGTTGAAGCATTATGGGCAGAGCCCAGTATTAGTAAAATTACAGTAGTGACAGTATACACCAACCAAGGTAACATTTCAGGAGCAGAAGTATCGGCAGACCTAAGTAACATTTCTGTTGCTGAAGTATAGTCAGACCCCTGTAACATTACTGTGGCAGAAGTATAGGTAGGCAGAACAGAGTTACATTTCTGTAGCAAAAGTGTAGGCCAACCCCAGACACAGTGGTGTACCATGAGTGCAGGTGAAGCCCATAAAAATTACTTGGATTGCATTGTAGGCGAGGACCCAAAAAATTGGTGTACCAACAGTACAAATGTACCCCAGAAAAATTGCCCATGCCCAACCCAGAGGGCAGGGGAAACCCATTAATCGCTTAGCGTACTGTGGCTTAATTTTTAACTAGGCCTGGAGGCAGCACAGTCTAAAAAACAATTGGTTCAGGTGGAAGTTTCAATGCTTTAATGAGAATTGAAACAGATAAATATTATTTAGATAAGTTATATGAGCCTTTTGGCCCACAGAAAAATTGCCCGTTCGCGGTGATTACGAGAAGTTTCAGAAGGAGGAGCCGGAGGAGGAGGACGAATATCATACACAGATTTACAAAGGTCTTTAGGTAGCGCTGCTGTCCGCTGGTGGAGAAGAGAAGTCTGGGGAAATCCAGCCTTCGCTCATCTTTATGAGTGTAAGCCTGTCGGCAATGTCAGTTGACAGGCGGGTACGCTTGTCCGTGATGATTCTCCCAGCTGCACTAAACACCCTCTCTGACAAGACGCTAGCTGCAGGGCACGCCAACACCTCCAGGGCATACAGCGCGAGTTTGGGCCACGTGTCCAGCTTTGACACCCAGTAGTTGTACGGAGCAGAGGCGTCACGGAGGACGGTGGTACGATCTGCTGTGTACTCCCTCACCATCTTCTTACAGTGCTCCCTCTGACTCAGCCTGGACTGGGGAGGTGTGAGACAGTCTTGCTGGGGAGCCATAAAGCTGGCAAAGGCCTTGGAGAGTGTTCCCCTACCTGCACTGAACATGCTGCCTGATCTCCGCGCCTCCCCTTCTACCTGGCCCTCGGAACTGCGCCTTCTGCCACTAGCGCTGTCAGATGGGAAGTTTACCATCAGTTTGTCCACCAGGGCCCTGTGGTATAGCATCACTCTCAAACCCCTTTCCTCTTCGGGAATGAGAGTGGAAAGGTTCTCCTTATACCGTGGGTCAAGCAGTGTGTACACCCAGTAATCCGTAGTGGCCAGAATGCGTCTAACGTGAGGGTCACGAGAAAGGCAGCCTAACATGAATTCAGCCATGTGTGCCAGGGTACCAGTACGCAACACATCGCTGTCCTCACTAGGAAGATAACTTTCTGGATCCTCCTCCTCCTCCACAGGCCATACACGCTGAACAGATGAGAGGCAAGCAGCATGGGTACCCTCTGCAGTGGGCCCAGCTGTCTGTTCTCCTCCTTCTCCTGCTCCTCCCCCTCCTCCTCCTCCAAAACGTGCTGAGATATAGACATGAGGGTGCTCTAACTATCAAGCAACATACTCTCTTCCCCCGCCTCCTGTTCTGACCGCAAAGCGTCAGCCTTTATGCTTTGCAGCAAACTTGTCAGCAGGCATAGCAGAGGAATGGTGACGCTAATGATTGCAGCATCGCCGCTTACCATCTGGGTAGACTCCTCATAGTTTCCGAGGGTCACAAGAAAGGCATGCTAACATAAAGTCAGCCATGTGTGCCAGGGTACCTGTACGCAACATATGGCTGTCCTCACTAGGAAGATCACTTTGAGTATCCTCCTCCTCCTCCTCCTCCTCCTCCTCAGGCCATACACGCTGAATGGATGAGAGGCAAGCAGCATGGGTACCCTCTGCAGTGGGCCAAGCTGTCTCTTCCCCCTCCTCCTCATGCTTCTCCCCCTGCTCCTCCTCCTCAACGCGCTGAGATATAGACATGAGGGTGCTCTGACTATCCAGCGACATACTGTCCAACCCCCCCTCCCCCTCCGCACGACCCTGCGTCCGCAGCGCACACAAAAGTGTCCCTGCACAGCGTTCAGCTCCCCACAAAATCTGCAAAACCCAAGAAAGTGATGGAAACGACACAGAAACGGATAGGGCAGGCGAGGGGCAACATGCTGGGCTGCATTTCAGGTTCCCAGGTCCCACTGTTAAGCCACAATAGCGCAAGAGTGGGATCCCCCCTAACAATTTTTACTTTGGACAACCCCTCATTAGTAAGCCACACCCTAGCTAAGCACCCCACTACCTCCAAATAAGCACAAGCACTGCCTGCGGGACACACTGCTACCTCTTCTCCTGGGTTACATGCTGCCCACCCCCCCCCCCCCGCGCGCGCGCGCGCACGACCCAGTGTCCACAGCGCACACCAAAGTGTCCCTGCGCAGCCTTCAGCTGCCCTCATGCCACACGCTGGCCTCATAGCCACACCACCCTCATGTCTATTTATAAGTGCGTCTGCCATGAGGAGGAACCGGAGGCACACACTGCAGAGGGTTGGCAGGGCCAGGCAGCGACCCTCTTTAAAAGGGGCGGGGAGATAGCCCACAATGCTGTACAGAAGCAATAAGAAATCCAATCCTGTGCCACCTCCGTCAGGAGCTGCAAACGTGGGCATAGCAATGGGGAATCCATGTGCCACACAGTATTCATTCTGTCAAGGTGTTGCATAGCTCAATCGACACTGCAAGGGGAAAGCCGTCTGCGCTCTGCCCCCTACCCAAGTCAGTCAATGTCTTTGTGCCAGACAGGTCAAACACCAAGATGGGAACTAAGTTTGCACCAACAGCATAGGTGGGTCCTAGGAAACCCAAGACATGAACAAAAAATTGATCTGAGCAGCCAAACATGGCAGACTTGCACCGCGCCCACGACATAGGCCTCGGTCCACAGCTTCAGCAATCCTAGGCATGAAGCGGACTTTCACTGCACCCAGGACATAGGCCTCTGCACAAACCCTCAGCAATCGCGGGCCTACAGCGGACTCCAATGCTAGTGTAGCTGTGCACGTCTCATTAGCGCTGTATTGCTCCTGTAGTTTGTCCCAATGCAGTGCCCCGGATAGTAGAGCTAACGTCAGATTAAATACAGGTGGGCTTCGGCCCACACTGCATGCCCCAACCTGACCGGGGTTTTTAATACATAGACACAGGCAGGTACAAATCCCCTATGTGAAGTCCCTGTGGACCCACAGCATGGGTGGCTTCCCGGAACCCACCAGTGGTACATAAATCTATCCCATTGCAGTGCCCTCGACAGCAGAGCTAACGACAGAATAAATACAGGTGGGCTTCGGCCCACACTGCATGCCCCAGTCTGACCGGGGTTTTTTATAAATAGTCACAGGCAGGTACAACTCCGCAATGGGAATTCCGTGTGCACCCACAGCATGGGTGGCTCCCTGGAACCCACCGGAGGTACATAAATATATCCCATTGCATTGCCCAGCACAGCTGAGGTAACGTCAGATTAAATGCAGGTGGGATTCGGCCCACACTGCAAGCCACAGTCAGACTGGGGTTCTTTATAAGTAAACACATGCAGTTACAACTCCGTGTGGACCGACAGCATAGGTGGGTCCCAGGAAGCCACCGGCGGTACATAAATATATCCCATTGCATTGACCAGCACAGCTGATGTAACATCATATTAAATGCAGGTGGGCTTCGGCCCACACTGCATGTCCCAACCTGACCGGGATTTTTAATACATAGACACAGGCAGGTACAAATCCCCTATGTGAAGTCCCTGTGGACCGACACCATGGGTGGCTCCCTGGAACCCACCGGCGGTACATAAATATATCCCATTGCAGTGCCCTGGACAGCAGAGCTAACGACTGATTAAATGCAGGTGGGATTCGGCCCACACTGCAAGCCACAGTCAGACTGGGGTTCTTTATAAGTAGACACATGCAGTTACAACTCCGTATGGACCGACAGCATAGGTGGGTCCCAGGAAGCCACCGGCGGTACATAAATATATCCCATTGCATTGCCCAGCACAGCTGAGGTAACGTCAGATTAAATGTAGGTGGGCTTCGTCCCACACTGCATGTCCCAACCTGACCGGGGTTTTTAATACATAGACACAGGCAGGTACAAATCCCCTATGTGAAGTCCCTGTGGACCGACAGCATGGGTGGCTCCCTGGAATCCACCGGCGGTACATAAAT
Organism: Eleutherodactylus coqui; assembly: GCF_035609145.1. Classification (NCBI taxonomy): domain Eukaryota; kingdom Metazoa; phylum Chordata; class Amphibia; order Anura; family Eleutherodactylidae; genus Eleutherodactylus; species Eleutherodactylus coqui. The sequence goes on along the minus strand of NC_089838.1, from coordinate 100,443,253 downwards.
ATATCCCATTGCAGTGCCCTGGACAGCAGAGCTAACGACAGATTAAATACAGGTGGGCTTCAGCCCACACTGCATGCCCCAGTCAGACTAGAGTTTTTTTATGAGTATACACAGGCAGGTACATTTCCCTAATGTGAAGTCCGTGTGGACCGACAGCATGGGTGGGTCCCAGGAAGAAACCGGCGGTACATAAATATATCCCATTGCATTGCCCAGCACAGCTGAGGTAACGTCAGATTAAATGCAGGTGGGCTTCGGCCCACACTGCATGCCCCAGTCAGACCGGGGTTTGTATAAGTCAACAGAGGCAGGTACAACTCCCTAATGTGCAGTCCGTGTGGACCGACAGCATGGGTGGCTCCCTGGAACCCATCGGCGGTACATAAATCTATCCCATTGCAGTGCCCTCGACAGCAGAGCTAACGACAGAATAAATACAGGTGGGCTTCGGCCCACACTGCATGGCCCAGTCAGACTAGAGCTTTTTTTTAAGAGTATACACAGGCAGGTACATTTCCCTAATGTGAAGTCAGTGTGTACCGACAGCATGGGTGGGTCCCAGGAAGCCACCGGCGGTACATAAATAAATCCCACTGCATTGCCTAGCACTGCTGAGGTAACGTCAGATTAAATGCAGGTGGGCTTCGGCCCACACTGCATGCCCCAGTCAGACCGGGGTTTTTAATACATAGACACAGGCAGGTACATCTCCCTAATGTGAAGTCCGTGTGGACCGACAACATGGGTGGCTCCCTGGAACCCACCGGCGGTACATAAATAGATCCCATTGCAGTGCCCTGGACAGCAGAGCTAACGTCTGATTAAATACAGGTGGGCTTCGGCCATGTATGTTTTCAGTATTGGAGGAGGAGGACGGGGAAGTTTTTGAGGCAGTATGTGTCCTGTCCCTGTGTCCGTGGTAATATGCACCTTCCCAGTGACCGCGTCGCTGAAAAGTTGTCGAGCCTGTGGAACCTAGTAGCGTGGCCTCGCCACCATTATGTCTTTGGGAAGCCTCCGTTTTCACTACCCTGTAACATTGCAGTAGCAGCAGTATAGGCAGAGCCGGGAATTAGTAACATTTCAGCGGTAAGAGTATGCGCAAACCCCTGTAACATTTCATTGGCAGCAGTGAGGACAGACCCCACTAACATTTCATTTGCAGCAGTATACACAGACCCCAGTAACATTTCAGTAGTATCAGTATAGACAGACCCCAGTAACAGTTCAGTAGTATAAGTCTAGACAGACCCCAGTAACATTTCAGTTCCAGCAGTATTGACAGACCCCAGTAACATTTCAGTAGTATCAGTTGCGACATGCCCCAGTCACATTTCAGTTCTAGCAGTGCAGACAGACCCCAGTAACAGTAACGTTTAAGCAGTATGGGCAAAGCAGCAGATTCACATTTCCCTGGCAGCAGTGTAGGTAGAGCACAGCATTTGTAACTTTTCAGTAGTAGCAGTATAGTCAGACCCCAGTAACACTTACGTAGAAGCAGTATGGGCAAAGCAGCAGATAAACATTTCCCTGGCAGCAGTGTAGGGAGAGCATAGTATTGGTAAGATTTCAGTAGTAGCAGCATAGACAGGCCCCAATAAGATTTACGTCAAAGCAGTATGGGCAAAGCAGCAGATTCACATTTCCCTGGCAGGAGTGTAGGGAGAGCATTGTATTGGTAAGATTTCATTAGTAGCAGTATAGACAGGCCCCAGTAACATTAACGTAGAAGCAGTAGGGACAAAGCAGCAGATTCACATTTCCCTGGCAGTAGTGTAGGGAGAGCACAGCATTTGTAACATTTCAGTAGTAGCAGTATAGTCAGACCCCAGTAACAGTAACGTAGAAGCAGTATGGGCAAAGCAGCAGATTCACATTTCCCTGGCAGCAGTGTAGGGAGAGCACAGCATTTGTAACATTTCAGTAGTAGCAGTATAGTCTGACCCCAGTAACAGTAACGTAGAAGCAGTATGGGCAAAGCAGCAGATTCACATTTCCCTGGCAGCAGTGTAGGGAGAGCATAGTATTGATAAGATTTCAGTAGTAGCAGTATAGACAGGCCCCAGTAACATTAACGTAGAAGCAGTATGGGCAGAGCCCACTATTAGTTGCATTTCTGTTATAGCAGTATAGACCTGCCCCAGTAACATTTCTGTTGAAGCATTATGGGCAGAGCCCAGTATTAGTAAAATTACAGTAGTGACAGTATACACCAACCAAGGTAACATTTCAGGAGCAGAAGTATCGGCAGACCTAAGTAACATTTCTGTTGCTGAAGTATAGTCAGACCCCTGTAACATTACTGTGGCAGAAGTATAGGTAGGCAGAACAGAGTTACATTTCTGTAGCAAAAGTGTAGGCCAACCCCAGACACAGTGGTGTACCATGAGTGCAGGTGAAGCCCATAAAAATTACTTGGATTGCATTGTAGGCGAGGACCCAAAAAATTGGTGTACCAACAGTACAAATGTACCCCAGAAAAATTGCCCATGCCCAACCCAGAGGGCAGGGGAAACCCATTAATCGCTTAGCGTACTGTGGCTTAATTTTTAACTAGGCCTGGAGGCAGCACAGTCTAAAAAACAATTGGTTCAGGTGGAAGTTTCAATGCTTTAATGAGAATTGAAACAGATAAATATTATTTAGATAAGTTATATGAGCCTTTTGGCCCACAGAAAAATTGCCCGTTCGCGGTGATTACGAGAAGTTTCAGAAGGAGGAGCCGGAGGAGGAGGACGAATATCATACACAGATTTACAAAGGTCTTTAGGTAGCGCTGCTGTCCGCTGGTGGAGAAGAGAAGTCTGGGGAAATCCAGCCTTCGCTCATCTTTATGAGTGTAAGCCTGTCGGCAATGTCAGTTGACAGGCGGGTACGCTTGTCCGTGATGATTCTCCCAGCTGCACTAAACACCCTCTCTGACAAGACGCTAGCTGCAGGGCACGCCAACACCTCCAGGGCATACAGCGCGAGTTTGGGCCACGTGTCCAGCTTTGACACCCAGTAGTTGTACGGAGCAGAGGCGTCACGGAGGACGGTGGTACGATCTGCTGTGTACTCCCTCACCATCTTCTTACAGTGCTCCCTCTGACTCAGCCTGGACTGGGGAGGTGTGAGACAGTCTTGCTGGGGAGCCATAAAGCTGGCAAAGGCCTTGGAGAGTGTTCCCCTACCTGCACTGAACATGCTGCCTGATCTCCGCGCCTCCCCTTCTACCTGGCCCTCGGAACTGCGCCTTCTGCCACTAGCGCTGTCAGATGGGAAGTTTACCATCAGTTTGTCCACCAGGGCCCTGTGGTATAGCATCACTCTCAAACCCCTTTCCTCTTCGGGAATGAGAGTGGAAAGGTTCTCCTTATACCGTGGGTCAAGCAGTGTGTACACCCAGTAATCCGTAGTGGCCAGAATGCGTCTAACGTGAGGGTCACGAGAAAGGCAGCCTAACATGAATTCAGCCATGTGTGCCAGGGTACCAGTACGCAACACATCGCTGTCCTCACTAGGAAGATAACTTTCTGGATCCTCCTCCTCCTCCACAGGCCATACACGCTGAACAGATGAGAGGCAAGCAGCATGGGTACCCTCTGCAGTGGGCCCAGCTGTCTGTTCTCCTCCTTCTCCTGCTCCTCCCCCTCCTCCTCCTCCAAAACGTGCTGAGATATAGACATGAGGGTGCTCTAACTATCAAGCAACATACTCTCTTCCCCCGCCTCCTGTTCTGACCGCAAAGCGTCAGCCTTTATGCTTTGCAGCAAACTTGTCAGCAGGCATAGCAGAGGAATGGTGACGCTAATGATTGCAGCATCGCCGCTTACCATCTGGGTAGACTCCTCATAGTTTCCGAGGGTCACAAGAAAGGCATGCTAACATAAAGTCAGCCATGTGTGCCAGGGTACCTGTACGCAACATATGGCTGTCCTCACTAGGAAGATCACTTTGAGTATCCTCCTCCTCCTCCTCCTCCTCCTCCTCCTCAGGCCATACACGCTGAATGGATGAGAGGCAAGCAGCATGGGTACCCTCTGCAGTGGGCCAAGCTGTCTCTTCCCCCTCCTCCTCATGCTTCTCCCCCTCCTCCTCCTCCTCAACGCGCTGAGATATGGACATGAGGGTGCTCTGACTATCCAGCGACATACTGTCTTCCCCCAACTCCATTTCCGCCCGCAAAGCATCAGCCTTTATGCTTTGCAGGGAACTTCTCAACAGGCATAGCAGGGGAATGGTGACGCTAATGATTGTAGCATCGCCACTCACCATCAGGGTGGACTACTCAAAGTTTCCAAGGACCTGGCAAATATCTGACATCCAGGCCCACTCCTCTGTAAAGAATTGAGGAGGCGGACTCCCACTACGCCGCCCATGTTGGAGTTGGTATTCCACTATAGCTCTACGCTGCTCATACAGCCGGGACAACATGTGAAGCGTAGAGTTCCACCGTGTGGGCACGTCGCAAAGCAGTCGGTGCACTGGCAGATTAAACCGATGTTGCAGGGTGCGCAGGGTGGCAGCGTCCGTGTTGGACTTGCGGAAATGTGCGCTGACCCGGTGCACCTTGCCGAGGAGGTCTGACAAGTGTGGGTAGCCTTTCAGAAACCGTTGAACCACCAGATTAAAGACGTGGGCCAGGCATGGCACGTGCGTGAGGCTGCCGAGCTGCAGAGCCGCCACCAGGTTACGGCCGTTGTCACACACGACCATGCCCGGTTGGAGGCTCAGTGGCGAAAGCCAGTGGTCGGTCTGCTCTGTCAGACCGTGCAACAGTTCGTGAGCCATGTGCCTCTTCTCTCCTAAGCTGAGTAGTTTCAACACGGCCTGCTGACACTTGCCCACCGCTGTGCTGCCGCGTGACACCGACTGCGTTGGAGGAGGAGGAGGAAGGTTTAGTGGAGGTGGCAGATACCACCACCGATCTGGGGCCCGCAATTCTGGGGGTGGGTAGTACATAAGCGGTCCCAGGCTCTGACTCGGTCCCTGCCTCCACTAAATTCACCCAATGTGCCGTCAGGGAGATATAGTGGCCTTGCCCGCCTGTGCTTGTCCACGTGTCCGTTGTTGAGTGAACCTTGCCAGTAACTGAGTTGGTGAGGGTGCGTACGATGTTGCGTGAGACGTGGTCGTGCAGGGCTGGGATGGCACACCGTGAAAAATAGTGGCGACTGGGGAGAGAGTAGCTTGGGGCTGCCGCCACCATCATGTTTTTTAACGCCTCAGTTTCCACCTGCCTGTAGGGGAGCATCTCCAGGCTGATCAATTTGACTATGTGGACATTTAAGGCTTGAGCGTACGGGTGCGTGGCGGTGTATTTGCGCTTTCGCTCCAACGATTCTGGACATTGCTGGATGGGGCCGAGGAGAGCGGAGGTGAGGGTGTGGGTCCAGGCCAGGAGATGGTCGTGCCTGTGTCATGAGAGGTGGGTTGGATCTCAGTGGCAGGTTGGGGCCCAGGGGGAGAGGCAGTGGCACAAGCTGGAGGCGGTGAACGGCCTTCGTCCCACCTTGTGGGGTGCTTGGCCATCATATGCCTGTGCATACTGGTGGTGGTGAGGCTGCTGGTGGTGGCTCCCCGGCTGATCTTGGCGCGACAAAGGTTGCACACCACTGTTCGTCGGTTGTCCGCCGTCTCAGTGAAAAACTGCCACACCTTAGAGCACCTTGGCCTCTGCACGGTGGCTTGGCGCGAGGGGGTGCTTTGGGAAACAGCTGGTGGATTATTCGCTCTTGCCCTGCCTCTACCCCTGGCCACCCCACTGCCTCTTCCAACCTGTCCTGCGGCTGCAATTGCCTCCCCCTCTGAAGACCTGTCCTCAGTTGGCTTATCACACCAGGTGGGGTCAGTCACCTCATCGTCCAGCGGCCCTTCCTCCGAATCCTCTGTGCGCTCCTCCCTCGGACTTACTGCCCTCACTACTACCTCACTGATAGACAACTGTGTCTCATCGTCATCATCCTCCTCACCCACTGAAAGCTCTTGAGACAGTTGCCGGAAGTCCCCAGCCTCATCCCCCGGACCCCGGGAACTTTCCAGAGGTTGGGCATCGGTCACGACAAACTCCTCCGGTGGGAGAGGAACCATTGTTGCCCAATCTGGGCAGGGGCCCGAGAACAGTTCCTGGGAGTCTGCCTGCTCCTCAAAATGTCTCATTTTCATGGAGCGAGGAGGCTGGGAGGAAGGAGGAGCAGCAGCCAGAGGATTCAGAGTTGCAGCAGTGGACAGCGTAGAAGACTGGGTGGACGATAGATTGCTGGATGCACTTTCTGCCATCCACGACAGGACCTGCTCACGCTGCTCATTTTTTAATAAAGGTCTATGACATGGACACAAAAATTGCGATATGAAGCTGGGGACCCCAGAAACTGTCCTCTCTCCTACTCCCGCAGCAGCCAACTGCGATTCACCTCCTCTGCCCCTACCCCTACCCCTCAGCATGCTGGATTAAGAACCGAGCAGAGACAGAGCGGTGTAAAAATGTTTGTGAATTATTGCCGCGCAGTTAGTGGCTGCCAGCGGTAATATAACGCTAAATGAAGTCAGAGATAAATTATAAGGAAGGCTGCACTTAGGCCTTGCTGTGAACTATGCAGTTTGGATGGACGTGAAGTCCCACAGGCCACGCAGGCAAATGCACTGGGTCTCCGGTAGCCGTAAAAAGGAATTTTTTTAAAAATCTCCTTATTTTTCTATGCAATGCAGGCTGAGGCTATGCAGTGTGTATTGCACTTTCAATCTATGGGCATCGGGCACACCGTGCACTTGTGAGACAGCACACTATAACACAGAGCGTTGTAGAAAATGTGTGGTTTCTTGGCGTACACTTAGAGGCAGACTGCAGTGAGGCAACGCAAAGTGCGGACAGAAATATGTTTAAATGAAGGCTGCACTTAGGCCTAGCTGTGAACTATGCAGTTTGGATGGATGTGAAGTCCCACAGGCCACGCAGGCAAATGCACTGGGTCTCCGGTAGCCGTAAAAAGGAATTTTTAAAAAAATCTCCTTATTTTACTATGCAATGAAGGCTGAGGCTATGCAGTGTGCATTGCACTTTCAATCTATGGGCGTCGGGCAGACCGTGAACTTCTGAGACAGCACACGTATAATACAGAGCGTTGTAGAAAATGTGTGGTTTCTTGGCGTACACTTAGAGGCAGACTGCAGTGAGGCAACGCAAAGTGCGGACAGAAATATGTTTAAATGAAGGCTGCACGCAGGCTCTGTTGTGCAATACAGAGGTACTACAACTCCCAGCAACCACGGAGTTAAATGCACACGGTCACAGGTTGCCCTAAGAAGAACCGTTGGGGTTCTTGTAGACAGGATTCTACACTACCACTGTCCCTGCTTGACCAATACTGCCCTTATACTCAAGTACAGACTGCAGCCTGAGAACGCTACAGCCTGCACGCCCGATATACATAAAAAAAAAAATTGTGCAAAACTGCTCACAGCAGCCACAACAGTAATGCACTAGGTGAGCTGTGGCCCTAAGAAGGACCGTTATGGTTCTTGAAGACGTTAACACTGTCCCTATAGCAGCAGCAGCATCAGCAGCACTTTCCCTGATCTCTCTTAGCTTGTGTCTGTGGCGAGCCGCGGGCGAGGCAGATTTAAATACTCGGGTGTCATCTGATCTCCCCAGCCACTCACTGCAGGGGGGTGGGATAGGGCTGGAACGTCACAGGAGGAAGTTGTAATGCCTTCCCTGTGTTTCTATTGGCCAGAAAAGGGCGCACATTTCTCAGGGAAGGAAATGTAATGGAGTCGAGTGCCGCGTGGTGCTCGTCTCGAGTAACAAGCATCTCGAACACCCTAATGCTCGAACGAGTATCAAGCTCGGACGAGTGCGCTCGCTCATCTCTACCCACAATACAATATGGCTGCACTTCATGTTGTCACATCTGCAAAAATAGCTTCTATCTATAACATATCTAAGTAAATTAATCAAAGTTACTAAACTTTGCAGGTTGCTCCAACTTCTGGCTTAGTATTATGTCAATTTTTATGATTTGTTGTGGAAATTCTTTCCAAAGAAATACCATCAATTTAGGAAATGGTTTGCAGCTGTTGCGTTGTCGTTGAGCTTACTAGAAAATCGTTTTGCACATTTGTTTTAATTTGGTAGTAAAAACCAATTTTCAAGCTTCTGTAGATTCAGGAAATATGTCATAAATACTGCCTAATAAGGTATTAGTTTGGATTTTTACCTACATGCCCCATCACACATAATCCAGCTTTGCCATTTAGATTGTAAAGGGCATAAAGACTGAAAAGACCACCTACGGTATTTTTCGCTCTATAAGACGCACAGGATGATAAGACACGCCTAGGTTTTAGAGGAGGAAAATAGGAAAAAATATTTTGAACTACCCCAGACCAGGCAGTGAGGGAGGTATTATAGGAGGAATAAAGAGTAATACTACCATCTCGGAATGAAGTATATACCACTAGGTCCACCTGCCATTCAGGATCCAGAGACAGCTGAGTGAAAATGTAATGGTGGTCTTATTTCTTGTCACCTAGCTTTTCAGGAGCCCTGAATGCCATGTTTGCCTAGTTATAGCAACGCATGTGCAGTTGGCATTCAGGATTCTGGAAGAGCTGAGTGACAATTTAATGGTGAGCCCTGCATGGCATTATGGTGAGGTATTGGTTACATTTGTATACAACTAGGCACAAATGTATACCCATACATGGCAGCTCTTTCTCCCTCCCCTCTTCCCCCTCCTCCTTCCCTAGATTTGCACCTGTATGGGCATATTTTAATGTGCTTTTTGCACACATAGGGCAGAGTTTTGCGCATGGGACACTGCCATGCCCTGATTTAAAAGCCTATTTTACGTAAGGAGGTCCAGATGTGCTCTTTTTTCACGGAATTGCACATCTGTGCACCCCCCATTGACTTATATGGTAACCTCTATATAGGAAAAATGAGGAAATTGATATAAACGGGTTCTATTCTCTGCTTATTGCGAAATCTTGATGTAATATTTCCTAATCTGGTATCTCTATTTATCCTTATTTTTCTTATCTGAATGTATTGTCATTTATTTCAAGAACTTTATTGTCACCATTATGATCCTCGTGTGCTCATCCATATCCATACATAATTATCTGGATGCTTTAGAAACTTATAAACGCGTAGAACCATGAACTGAGCTGAGATCTGAATATGAATTACCTTTTGTAACCAAATCTGAACCCTTTAGCGAACCAACTGGCTGATCCAACTCACTGAACCAATCATCCATGTTGAGTTTGAACCAGAAATTCGATTTGCCACTCAAACCTTTTCCTTATCTCAATTTGGAGTTGGCTTCTCAGATTAGGGGTTAAACCGCTTTAGGTCGTGTTATATGCTAACCCCACACTTTTGTCGGTATACCCAGTCCTGAATATTCCTAAACAAAGGGGGTTATCTACCAGATCTCCAATGCCCCTATTTAAGCATTGCAACACCTCACACCTATGATGAGTCGTGCAATCTCTATATACGATTGCTGAGTAATATCCTCCCACATTGTCGTTTTTTACCCGGCAGGGTGGTTACTCACGATTTTGCACTTTTAGAGAGGGGGAGACATATATATTGATCACCTCTTTTACGCTGCCAGAAACAAGTTTACACTGGCACCGTAGTCATTATTACATAGGTGCAAGAGGAGAGTTCTGTAGGCTATTGTGAGCACCTTTATTGTAGGTGCTCAAGATAGTACATAGCCTACCACTATTGTATATGCATGTTGATGATGCAAATTTTCTTGCATCAGCCTCACTTGATTCATGTTTGTTTGTCTTTTGCTTCTGGTTCTAAAAAACATATTTAAAGTTTTTAAATTGCATTTAATAAAGGTTCTAGTTTAAAGGGGTCCTCTCGATGACCCAGAATTTAAAACTGTGCTGCTGTAATATTTATATAATGAGCTGCTTAATTTTAATTTATAGTATATCTCTATAGCGATAGGAGCAGAGTTCCAACCCTCAGTTGTCAGGTACCCCTAATGGCAGTTGCCGTTGCCTTTCAGCATTTCTGAAGGACCAGGATGAAAGCAAGGTTAATCCTTTAATGCACCATCATGCCCTTAGATAGCAGAGCCTATAGAAGAAGGATATGCATGTAATCATCTTGGTAAAAGCAAGCGTAGTATTCTCAAACTGCAATAAGAACCAATGTATAATATTTTTCAGTATATAAATAAAAAGATGCCTTTTGAAAACATCCATTTCTTCAATAGTAATGTTTTAAATAAAAGGAACAAAAATAATGTTGGTGCTTTTAATGCTCAGCACACTGTATTTTGTAGATAACATACAAATTGTGTTTTCCAGATTTTGAAAGGCATTTAAAACTTTTTCATGTTGTAGTGCTATTTATAAATGCCAGGTATCTTGACAGTCTAAAAGACAACTATGGTGTTATTAACATCGCAAACTTCAAGTAACACTTTGGCACAAAGGACTGTTGCCAGCTGGCAAGTCAGATGCTAGAAAAATAAAGTGATCAGTAACCCGCTAAACTAAGTTTATTGCTGTGTTTAAATGTAAATTGCCTATGTAAAATTATTCAAATGGACGCAGCTGCAATAATCAAAAAGCGAGCAACAAGATGATTCCACACGGATTGCAACAATGTTTTTACATTAAATCTGAATTATCCTTTTTAAATAGTATTAATTAACCGCTTGAGGACACACCAATTATCATTTTTACTTCCCATTGTTTCATCCTTTGAAGAGCCATAAGAGTGCTGGCTAGAGATGAGCGAGCGTACTCGCTAAGGCAAATTACTCGAGCGAGTATTGCTATTTTCGAGTACATGCCCGCTCGTGCCAAAAGATTCGGGGGCCGGCGGGGGACAGCGGGGAATAGGAGGGAGGAACGGGGGGGAGATCTCTCTCTCTCTCCCCCTCTGTCTCCCATGCTCACTCCCGCAACTCACCGCTCACCCCTGCCGGCCCCCGAATCTTTTCGGACGAGCAGGCATGTACTCAAAAATGGCAATACTTGCTCGAGTAATTTGCCTTAGCGAGTACGCTCGCTCATCTCTAGTGCTTGCTAATGTTGGAAAAGTTTTATTTTGCACTGCATCATTTAATATACCATTTAGTATATTGAGAAACGTATATAGAATTATTTTTGGGGTGGAAGGGAAAGAAAAAATACTCAATCCTGTCATTGTTGTTTCGGTTTGGATAGTGTTCATTGAGTGGTAAAAGTGATACATTAACTTTATCCAATGAGTTCAGCATGATTATGACGATACCAAATATATATATATATATACTAGTTTGTCCCATGTTTTACTAACTTAAATAACAGCCAATTTGCTTTGTGTTGTCGAATTTGATACCACAAAACTTTTTATTTTTCTGTCAATGGAGCTGTGTGGTAGCCTGATTTTTATTGTGGCGAGAAACAGTTTATATTTTTATCATTTTAGGTTACATATCACTTTCTGATCATTTTTTATTCTATTTTTTGTGGTGTGAACATGTGATCTCTTGATTATTTGTACAATACACCGCACTACTTCTGTATTGTGTAATGAGACATGTCAGAGACAGAATAGTGGACCCTCTGAGGTATGGCATAGAGATTTGACATAGGGCTAAGGGTCTATTTACTCGAGCATATATCGGTCGGGTTTTCATGGCCGGCTGATATATGCTACCATCTAAGCAGTTTACCCCTTCCCTCCCCCTCACCGGCTCTCTGCCTCTCTCCTCCAGTCCAGCGCTTACAATTGGAGGGGGCGGGATGAGGTGGAGCTAAACTCGACTCTGTCCCGCCCACTCCCATTGCTGGCTATGGACAAGGGGCAGGGGAGGGGGTGGGAGATTAGCTCCACCCCATCCTACCCACTCTCATTGCAAACAGCTTTACAGAGGTATGAACCTTGTTGCAATATTCTTTCCGGGTTGCAGTCCTTAGTGTATTCTGGCTAAATAGTGGAGACAGGCAGAGAAGTAATGGGTAAAAATCTGCTATATTTGTCATCTAAGGCTCCTGGTACACTAGCGTATTTGGGGTTATGTGTTATCTGTGTTCATTCACAGCTCTATTTTAGGACTCGTTCAAAATCACGGCTATAGAGCACTAAAAATCAGGTGAAATCACGTGAATGGATGATTTCCAGCTATTAAGTCTTGAGCTTAATTAGTTGTGAAACTGCCCATTCACACGATCGGGAGCTGCGTGTTGCGTGTTAATCCAGCTCCTATAGGAGTCTATGGAAACTCCCTTGCATCACGCACCAAAGATAGGTCAGGTCCTATCTTTTCTCGCAGCACAGACCTTAGATGCATGTATTGCAGTTGCATGTTCTATCTTTGTTTGGTTTGAGTATTTTGCATGCCTAAAAATTCCTTCATCTGAATGTTTTTATAGGAAACCATTGTTCTATTAGACGCAATCTTTTCCTGTGTCTATAATGCGCTAAAACCATGTTCGTGTGAATGAGGCCTTAGCCTATGGGTCTATGCAGATTGATGTTTTCTTATTGCAGACCATTGGTCCGCGTAAAAAACCTCCTCACATATCCTATTTCTGTCTCTATCATGAATGAGAAATAGGACATGCTAATGTTTGTCTATGCGCCTTGTCCATATAAATCGGACAGCACACAGGCAGGTGTGCACACATAGTAAGTGTGCATCTGCCAGCAGTTTTGACCACTAGACAAGAGGCCTAAAAGTTTTACTTCAGAACATGATGATGGGTATTCCGGAATGTTGGCTCTCTGCATTACTTGCTCTACAGCTCTTCCCTTCTGCATCTGAGTAACAATGGTAGTCTTACCTTAAGGAGGTTGCTAGAGCAAACTCTTCAAAAATTTTCACCTCAATATTCAGATCCTTTGCTCCCCAGGATAAACATCGCTTCCAGAAGTGTTTGAAAATTTCATATTTCTTTTTTCACACTGAAAAAACATTCTCATTGAGGCCTCAGTCACACGGGCGCATCGGCGCCCGTGTTACTGCAGGAAGGAGATGGACGTACCTGAAGACGGACGTCTCTCTGCAGCGCCGGAGGAAAGAACATGTGACCGGCTTCATTGCCGGTCATGTGTTCTTTCATCAGCGCTGGAGAGAGATGGCCGTCTTCAGGTACGGCCGTCTTCTAACTGTCAGTCACACGGGCGCATCGGCGCCGGTGTACGGATGCCGATGCGCCCGTCTGACTTAGCCCTTAGTGGTGGTTGTTGAAGGAGAGTTAGTTTGTCTAACACCTAGCTAATGTGTATGTTCAGTTTAATTCTTAGTATGTCTGAATCTATATGGAAAATTACTATCGTTATTATTATCATTATAACATATATTAGAACATCCTGACAACATGTGTTTTTGGGTTTCGTTTTTCTTGAAACAAGAAAGTTGTTTCTGCATTTCTGCGTTAAGGCAGACTTTAACTTTGTATGTTGTTTGAAACAGCAAGAGATGCACATAAGCCTTGGATCGAGCCTTAAATGAAATGAATGATAGACAAGACCTTTGATGACAAGCATAAGCATTATGGAATTGGCAGTGAGGGTGATCTCTGAGGTGTTCAGCTTTGTTGAAAGCATTTTAGATTCATCAGGGAATAGGATTTGTAAGCTAATGAATTTCTTGATCTCATGGAGTGTGATAGGATCATAAATCTTTCCTCAGGGAGGAATGGAATACATGAAGCTTTATTCCATTTAATAAAAATAACTTCTTGTTTTGTGTGAGTTAAAGAGATTCATTGGTATTGAGAGTGTATATGATAGATAATCAGATATACAGACAGATAGATAGATTAGACAGTAGTGGGTGGTAAAGTTATCCAACCTGATTCATAAAACTATTTTAGGCTTGATGTCCACCAAGCTGTCTATGTACCCTCTGCAAGGGTGCTGATGGACATGAGAAAAGAGGCTACCTGGGTGAGCTGACTTTCCTTGTGTCTTTTAATTTAGCTGACATTTATTCTGTGTGTTCATATAGAGTTGCAAGAAAAACAAAGAGAGTTTACACATGACAACTTTTCTGCAAGGTCATCAGAAATGACAGATGTTGACTGGCACAGAAAGGAACCAGAGTATCTTCCTTTGTGCCAAGGCTCTAACTCAATAATGAGCAACTAGGGTCAGCAGAAAACATCTCCATTTACAGTCATTCACTTGCCATAAGAAACACAAAAAATGGCCAAATACTTACTATAATATAACATAAGGGGTGCAGATAATGCACCATATCCCTCAGCATGCAGACAGGAGGAGCACAAGTGCAAGTTACTGATGACAGTCACTTAGACATCCTCCATATATGGAAGGGAAGGCTGCCCAGCACCATACTTGCTCATAAGTAAAAAATGTGTGAAAAAAAAATATATATAGAAAGGGTGTCAGGCCACACAGTACATGTAATGCACCATTCAGAGTTCACAACCTATTAGTGATGCCATATTTCAAACTAGTGAGCTGCGCTGCATATTAGTGGCCAAGAATGGCATTGATACTCCGGGCTCCTCCAGCTTTAAAGCTGCACTGCATGTAAAAAATACGTATAAACAATTCTCGATAAATGCGAGGTATTAGTTGATATTTTATATAACATAGGGGGTGCAGGTAATGCACCATATTCCTCAGCATGCAGACAGCCAAACTGCTATCAGAAGGAGCACAGGTGCTAGTTACTGATGACAGCTACTTACACATCCACTTGCCATAAGAGTCTATTTTTATGGGTTGATTTTCACATAACCAATTTAACCTTAACAATGATATGTCCCATGTCTGCACAGCAATCACAACACTTATATTGCAATAACTTGTTACATGTTCTGTATAGAGATTTGGCCCTCAAAGTGATTTCATCTGTTCAGCACAAGGAACTCTAGCCTTACTTATGTAGGTAGAGCTAATGTACACAGCCTGTGCTGCTATTTGGACCCAGTATGCAATTCTATAAGGAATAGGTTGAATGTAAAAGCATAATCTTGTTCTGCAGTATAAATCTTGGACCGAAGTGCAACATATCCTACTGTGTTATACAACCATGGAGCACATTTGCTGTTATACTCAGTTAAGTAAATGTTATTTATTAAAGCCATATAATCCTTCTAGTCTTTCTTTGGTTTAATGATAGAGCACTATGCAGCGCAAGACTGTAGCTTTGCTCCTATAGCCTCATTATTCATTGGTATTTTAGAGTGGTTTCACACACAGGTTTTAAAAAAATGCAGTTTTTATGGCAGTTTTTGATAGTTTTGTAGTCAGAAGTGGATTCAAAAAGAATGGGGAATATAAACAAAAGTCTGTGTGTGAAACCACCTAAGGTCAGATAACATTGCAACTGTATGTCATCCGTAATTCACCATTGTATGATTTGTATTTGTCTCCGTATTTACTGTCTTGGGTTTTATTTTCTAAATGGAAAATACTGATATGTATTTGCCAAAGAGAAAATAATACCAATTAATTTAAACATGGAGGCAGAAAAAGAACAAAAGTAGAGCTGCATGAAAAATATGGCCATATAAATAAATACATGTGTAGCACCCTAGACTGCGGAGGGATAGACACAAAGGGGAGAAGATCATGGTGGCTACACTGCTTCCTGCACACACAGCGGCAGCTAACAGCGCACCCAAATACAGAAATTAAAGGTGGCTACCCGAATAGTTGGATAAAATATGATGGTAAATTTTGTCACATTTGTGATTCCCGTCCGTATACAGGTCAAGACATGTGCCAGACAAAATAATAATACAAAGGGAAAAAAATAAAATAAAAGGGAAATTGTCCTTTTCCCTGGAGAATAGTGTGGTACCTCAGTGCAGATGTTATGGTGGTGAGAGGGACTCCAGGAGGCAGGATTTAAACTTTGCATCAATGGAACAATTTATTCAGGAGAAGAATTTTCAATACACTTCATACGTTTAGCGTTCCTGCATTGCTTGAGGTAGATATTGTTAAAGATGAAGATTCTGTTCTGTATCTGTAGTCTCCTTTGTGAGTAATTTTTTAGTCTTTGGTCAGCCATTTTATGGACTCTTAGTTTAATTTCATTTAGTGAATTTAGCTTAGAATCTTCTACGTAAAGTTGAGATAAGGATTTTCCAGGTGTACAGCCAAAGGCCGCCAATATGTAGCATCCAACCTGGGCCGTCATGTTTTTATGAAATATATACATATCTATCAGCAATTTCTAGGTTAATTATAATTTGGTCTGAGGGTAGGTGTGCGTGTTTCCTGTAATATCTCGAATCCATAAGAACCCAGATGGGCTAATATATTGCTTAAATGGAAAGATATTTGCTTGGCTGTTGGTATTTGTTTATATGTTCTATTCCTAGTCTGGATATTGTGGAAGGTAGCGCAGAGATACAGGCAGTAAAAAGCCATGGAGTCTCCTTACTGACCTCTAACTACTGTGTTTCCCTGAAAATATGACAGTGTCTTATATTCATTTTTGTTCAAAAAGGTTTAACTTTTTTTACATGTATAGTTGCCTGGACACTATTTAAATTGACTTTTTTAATTAACTGTTAGCAGGGCTTAATTTTGGAGTAGGGCTTATATTTCAAGCATCCTCAAAAAGCCAGAAAAATCATTTTGCATCCTCAAAAATTCTGGAAAATCATGCTATGTCTTATTTTCAGGGTATGTCTTATTTTCAGGGAAACGGGGTAGGTACAACCTTTGGGTTGTGAGAAGCCTAGGTAGAACAGGACTGACTTTCAATGGTAGCTCCTGGGGAAATCCTCTTTTGTAAAAGAGGAAAAATAGAGTCAGGGAAGAGATAAGAGGGATGGAAGTATAGCGCACCAACGACAGACAATATGGGAAATGTACAGGGAAAGAGTATGCCTATATAGAGAACAGCCCAGGAAATTGTAGAAGAAAGAGAAGGCAAGTTAGCTGGGGGGAGAATGTAGTAAGTTGTTGAGAAAAGCAGGTTTTAGGATTTGGGGAGAATGGAGTCTTAGACCAGCAAGTTTGGGAAAGATTCAAAGATAGTCAGGGAGGTTGGATAAAAGTAGTAATGGATTGGGAGATAAATTGGACAGTTGGATTAGGGGAAGTATAGACACAGCAGTAATGGGTTGTCAGAGAAAGGGAATCCTTTTATAGTCTGTGTCCCCCTATGAAATAAAGCAATTATGTGACAAATAACCACTAATGTTCATCTTGTATGTCTTGATGTTATGTAATCTGATCTTTGTTGTATGTCTTAGTCCCCTTCATACAAGTGTCAGACAGCAAAAGATAGCGGACATCAATACACATAAAAAAGGGAATTGCATGATTTCTGGAATCTGTATATATTTCCTCTTTGTGTTGTGGGTACTGTATAAGATTACGCAGAAAGCGTAGAAAGGGGCAGTAGTGAGCCCTGGAGCTGAGTAAAGTACAGTTCTTGGAACTGCGAGAAGCCTTAATAGTATATAAAATCAATAAATCAAACAATAAATCAATAAATAAGTAAATAAAACAAATTAAAATATAAAATCAAGCTATTTCTTACGGACAGCTTGATTGAGAGCTCCTCTGAGAACGAGGGAAGAAGTAGATACAGAAGGGAAGAGAGAGAGGGACAGTACTCTATGTGTTTAACCATTCCCTGCAGTTAAAAACAACTTTGTGTAGTCTGTGCTTCATATTCTACTTGTATTTCTACTTGGGAATTCAGAGGAATATTCCACTTGTAATTATTAATTATTAATATTGTTTAAAGTTGTTTGAATATACTGGCTGCTTTTAAATATCTTTTGCCGTATTTGAAGCATGTAGCAGTGCTAAATAGTTATTATGCTGTTTCACAAAGTGATACCAGTCAGAGTTATTTTGAAAAGATGGGGTCTATCATTCTCAGACTTCAGTCTGTATTCAGGGTTACAGAAAGAGAAGGAAACCAAGTGTGAATGGAATAGAAACTTGTAATAAATTAAGGGAATTATACTTCTTAAAAACAGAAAGCATTTAGGAATTTTAAGGTATATTCTTGCTGTTATTTGTGTAAATGTCAGTTCTGTGATTGGTTGGACGTGCAGTATCAGCATACAGGGAAGATACCGCAGTAGTAGGAAGAAAAAAAAACAAAAAAACAAAAAGCTTGTTTGTGATGTTAATGTGCAGATTGCAAATGTCAAATGAAAGCATGAAGAAGCCTGTGAACAGCCAGAATCAAAGGGGTGGAGCTAGATGATGTAAAGGTACGTAATGGGTCATCCCTCTCTTGTCCACAAAAAGAGGAGGTAAGACTCTTGGGCTGTCAGAAAAAGGTTTTTTTCTCAAATTTGATGAGACATTGCAGGCAGGATCAGATTAAAGGGGTTGTCCCGCGCCAAAACGTTTTTTTTTTTTTTCAATAGCCCCCCCGTTCGGCGCGAGACAAACCTGATGCATGGGTTTAAAAAAAAAAAAACGGATAGTACTTACCCGAATCCCCGCACTCCGGTGACTTCTTACTTACCTTGCGAAGATGGCCGCCGGGATCTTCACCCATGGTGGACCGCAGGTCTTCTCCAATGGTGCACCGTGGGCTCTGTGCGTTCCATTGCCGATTCCAGCCTCCTGATTGGCTGGAATCGGCACACGTGATGGGGCGGAGCTACGAGGAGCAGCTCTCCGGCACGAGCGGCCCCATTCAGAAGGGAGAAGACCGGACTGCGCAAGCGCGTCTAATCGGGAGATTAGACGCTGAAATTAGACGGCACCATGGAGACGAGGACGCTAGCAACGGAACAGGTAAGTGAATAACTTCTGTATGGCTCATAATTAATGCACGATGTATATTACAAAGTGCATTAATATGGCCATACAGAAATGTATACCCCCACTTGCTTTCGCGGGACAACCCCTTTAATAATGAATTTGCTTAAAGGATTTGTGGATTATTCTGCCCTGTTATAACTCACAATTAAATTATTTCTTGTCTCTGTTATTGGCACTGACATCTTACAAGCCATATCTGCATCCATCAAATTCTCACCGGATAGATCGGAAGGGGTTGAGACCTCAGTTGCCAGTTCAGAAGAAGAATTTTGCAAATTAACTGCTTTCTTGGTGGATCTGGCTCATGTGTTTGACCTGACCAATGCAGTTCCTGACAAATTGTGCGCCACCTCCAAGACAGACATAGGGAAATTGAATGTACCCCCTATGATGGTATATCTGAAACCAGGATACATCCCCCTGGGCCAAATATTATCCTCTTAGTTTTCCACAAGAAAAATGATGCTGAGGGCAAGTGGGAGACTTGGTTCAAATGGTGGCTTTGCGCGAGGTACTTTCTCTAGCAAATACCCTCTTTTTCTGGTCAAGAAAAAGATACAAAAAGGTCAGCCGGACACCTACCACATGGTCCGTGACCTCCATGAAGGGAACAAGGTTACAGTTCTGGACTACCCCCTAGTAATCCTCACCCCTTATGACATCCAGAGCATACTCACACAAGTGCAATCTAAGCATTTATCTCTGGCCCATCAGATCCCAAAGCAGCAATGATGTTGACACTTGAGCGAGGATGGGTGGCTCCTGGGTTCTCTGTAGCTGCTGCATTATTTGTCCAATCTTGCATGATCTATGCCATAAGCAACCCAGGACAGAAGGTTAAGGTGCCACAAAAACAACTTGCCTACACCACTCTACCCATTTCAGAAATTGCAAATTGACTACATTCAGCTCCCACCTGTTGGGAAGTATGAATATGTGCTTGTTGTTGTTGATGTCTTTTCAGGTTGGGTTGAGGCCTACCCTGTTACCAAGGCAACAGCGCAAGTAACCGCAAAGAAGCTCATGAATATGGTAATCTGCAGGTACGGGGTACGGATTGAGTCTGACAGAAGTACACACTTCACAGGTGAAATAATGCAACACATCATGCCAGCTCTTGGTGTATTCAAGGCCTTTCACACACCCTATCACCCATAGAGTAGTGGGAATATCTGGCCCGGGATGTGTTAAATATTACTAATATGTGTATGGCAAATCTTAAGAGCAGTGAGGACATACTGCGTACCTGCCTGTTTACAGTACCCAGCTCAATTTCAATATTAAAAAGTGTATTCTCAATGGCTCATAATGACACCAAGGTAGAGGACAGTTATAACCAGAATTTGGTAAATATCTATGACTCCTGTCCAGGGTGCCCACAAGTAGAACATAACCAGTGGGCAAATATGACCAAGTTTCAAGTCAGACAGGTGGCAGGAACAGAAGTCTGTTATAACTTCACCTGCAACAAGTCTATGATAGGAAAATGTGCACAAACATCACTCAACCAGGTGTCAGCAACATCTGATTCAATGATATTGTGCAACCAAATAAAATGCCAAAGTATGACCAATGATAAATAATGCAACAACACTGTAAAAAGCCTTAGTCATTTTAGACATGTCAAGTTACCTGCAGGCTGGGTCTTTTCTTGCGGGAATATTACATATACCTACATTCCTGCAAATATTACAGGAGGACCATGTGCTCTGTCCCTTCTAAGTATTTTTATGTATCAGAAGCCAAAACCTCCGCACAAAAGTAAGAGAGAGACAAAAGGACTGGACGAGAACGGGGAAGGCCCTCCAACCCTTCTAAGTAATTCAGAACTAATAGCCCTAGGAGCTTCCATAGCGGGAGTATGGGGCTTGGCAATATATAACGGGCGAGTAATAAATGGCATAGCATGTGACATGGCCAAGACTCTGAATGTTACTTCTAAAGCTCTGGACTTGTTACTTCTAGATGTACAAGTGGTACGAAAGGCCACCTTGCAGAATAGAGCCACAACTGACTATATGCTGCTGGCCTTAAATCACCAGTGTGAGAAGTTGTGTGAGGGAATGTGCTGTTTTAATTTGACTAACAATGAAGAATCCATACATAAAACGATATAGGGGATACAAAGCATAGTACAATCAATAAAAGAGGACAAGGATCAGGGATGGTTTGATTGGTTGTTTGGATCCTGGTTCAGCCTACCTTGGCTCCAGCAGTTGTTCGGGATAGTATGCGGGGTAGTGGTCATTCATATATTGTTGTGTTGCTGCATACAATGTATACGTTCTGTAATGTCTCTATGTATGGGATGTTTTGGGCACACCAGAAAGAATCTTGATGAAACTCTTAGCTTAACCATACAATAAACAGAAGTAATAATAATGCAATCTGTCATTGTACCCTGTGGTAATTTTGATTTGTTTTTCTTTGTCATTTTATGTTTGATAAACATTTGGGTTCTGCTGAGTACAGACACAAGCAAGGAGACTTCAGAACTCCTACCTGTAAATAAAACAGCCACTGAAGAGTTGGTGACTGGGAATTTGGCAGAGACACAGTTGAATGTACCCTTAATGCAATGCCCCCAAGAATCTTCAGATGAACCATTTTAAATGGGGGAAATGTTGAAGATGTAGATTCTGTTCTGTATCTTTAGTCTCCTTTTGTGAGTCATTACTAATCTCTGGTCAGCTATTTATGGACTCTTAGTTTAATTTCATTTAGAGAATTTAGCTTAGAATCTTCTACGTAAAGTTGAGATAAGGATTTTCCAGGTGTATGACCAAAGGCTGCCAATATGTAGCATTCAACGAAGGCCGTCGTGTTTTTATGAAATATATACATATCTGTCAGCAATTTCTAGGTTAATTATAATTTCCTGTTATGTTTTCTTTGTATTATTACTTTGAAACTTTGCAATTGTGTATATGATAAGATGTTATGTATGTCAGCAACTATCACACATAGTAAACAACATGACTTATGTAAGCTTTTTGGAGTAAAGCTATAATACTCTCTTTTTCTGTCTATAAAACTCTATGTTTCTGGAATAAAGATGGAATTCTCTGCATTTAGAACAACATGTGTGTGTCACTGAATTTCCCAGGCCTGAAAGAACATATACTAATTCGGAACTCAGGAATATATCATTTGGGGTCCCTGGAATATCCCTAACAATATATGCTTCCATTCATATGCAGGCATTAAATACATAAACCTCTTCTGTATACTGGGGCACTACAATATGTTAAAAGCACAGGAATCTTTTTCTTTGTCTATGCTTCACCCTTCTGCTTCTCTTCATTTCTGTTATATTTCTCTTCTGTTTCCTTAGGCATAAATCCCTTCTTCTCTGTAGTTACTGTTTTCTGTAGCTGTTTCAGTCTTCTACTCTAACACTGACTCTTCTCCTAATTCTTCTTAAATCCAATACTCTTGTTTGTACTCACATTTTTCTCCTCATGGGCCTGGGTGTAAAATCTGTAACAGGGCCCCCAACCATAATGCTTTATTCATAGTACTGGGCCTCCTCTATATGGAGAAGAGAGGCCTTAGGGGCCCCCTAAGGCTCCTGGGCCCGGGTTCAACTGCATCTCTATAGTTACACCAGTGTATGTACATAAAGGCAGTACACATAGTGATTTCTGGAGTTTATAATTCTGGTACACTAAACATGGATTTACTTTAGCTCCATATTGCAGTCCGCAAAACACGGACCAAATACGGAGTAAAAATATGCTTGTCTGAAAGCAGACTTGGGAGGTATACAGAACATATTCCCCTCTGTATATTGGATGCAGAAGGAATTTGAATTAAATATTTCCAATTTGCGGAGTATATAAGGGGATGTTTTAATGTACTTTTATACAAGAGCATTATTGCCCAAATTCTAGCTGTAAACAGGGAAATAAGGCGATAATCGCTCATGTACATGTGGCACAGGGCACTGAGTGAGACACCACTCACCTATTGGAGCTGCTTAGTTTTTAGTAGAACTAAATGCCAAGCAACTGACGGGCCATCTAAACAGGAACAACTTAATATTTGAGCAACTCCTGTTTACTGTGAATGGAGGCAGGTGTGATAGTAATGATATTTGTATGCTATATATCATTTATTATCTTATCATGTGTTTCTTATATCAGCTTAGGCAAATATATATATATATATATATATATATATATATATATATATATGTACTGTTATATCTACTTTCTTATCTCAAGGTTAGCAGCTAAACGGTTAAACGTGTTCATATACAAATGTGTTCAGAATGTGTTAGACCCTTGCATCTTCCTCCCACTCATGTTTTTCAGAGAGCAGTTGTATATTCTGATTGGATAAGCTTCTCATTTACTGATAACATTATATGCTTTCTTCAAATTCTTTCACTTTTGATACTTTACTAACATATGAATTGTTATATCATTGTATTAACCAATCCTGTATGAGCACAATAACTTTTTTTGCATACTCCTATTTTGTGATGTAATTAGAGATGAGCGAACGTACTCGTTTCGAGTAATTACTCGATCGAGCACCGCGATTTTCGAGTACTTCCGTACTCGGGTGAAAAGATTTGGGAGGCGCCGGGGGGTGGGGGGAGGCGTGGTGGAGCTGGGGGTAGCAGCGGGGAACAGGGGGGAGCCCTCTCTCTCTCCCTCTCCCCCCCCCACTCCCCGCTGCAACCCCCCACTCACCCACGGCGCCCCCTGAATCTTTTCACCCGAGTACGGAAGTACTCGAAAATCACGGCGCTTATTTTCAGGGAGGACTTATTTTTCAAGCCTCCCCGAAAAATCAGGGTAATACTTATTATGGGGTTGGTCTTATTTTCGGGGAAACAGGGTATACATTATAAATAGGGTGTTATTACTTCAATGCAGAATTTGTAGCATATTTCCTTTCATAGGAATTTAGTAAAGTTTTGTGTTCTGAAATTGTATTCCAATAAATATATTTTATGTATTTAAATAGCTTGATTTTTTTTATCCTAATAGTGAGCGAAAGCCTGATGTTACCATTTTAATACAGTCAATTTATCACTTAGAAAATATGAGTCATATATGAAAGAGTCAGATTCCGGTAAAATTAAGGAGTCGGAAGTTTGGTTTACTGACTCCACAGCCCTGGGTATAACTATTCTACGACAAATGTTATCTTGTGCCCCGGTTTGATTTGTTTGTCATCATAAAGGCACAAAAAAGTGGCACATATGCACTACGAATCTTCACTTAGCATTCACCTATTAAATTAGCATAGTTCAATTTCTACTGATCTCGAAGCTTTTAAGTATGACCTTTTCATACATGAGAGAACAACAAGAAACAAAGTAAATGCTCATATATTTTATCCTATGACCCGTCATCCTGCAGCATTCTTAACAAAAAGGAAAACCAGTTTTCTCAGTGATGTACATTTTTGTTTAACAGATAAATTCACTGCCATCCTCATGTGTGCTACAAAAAAACGGGGAAAAGAGAGAAAGCGTAATCTTTCCTAGTCACAGATGGATAATCAGCAAGACAGGGCTATAAATGGATTTGAAATCAATTACAATGTCAGCTGAATACAAACAGAAATAGAACCAACAATTTTAATCTATTGCCAACACTGTGCTTGAACGGTAAATTCAGATGATCGTTCAGTTGTTCTGTGATTCATTTTTAAGCATGAATCATGTAAAATGTCTTGTATAAAAGGCACAAAAATGTTTCATTTGCACTTTGTAATATACGGAATATATTACTTAATGACAATCTAAATCTCTTTGGAGGTTTATATACAAAATTAACACATATTGTGAATATTCTCTCCAGGGAAGAAATCGTGCAGCTCTATATAAGTGTTTCGTCATTGCCATTAATTTCATCTTGCTCATCAAGAAAATATCAAGGGATAAGGGTGCCTACCCACTGGCGATTTTTTTTCCTGCGATGCTAAATTGCGTTTTGCGTTTTTTCTGAAGAGCGATTAGCATAGAATGTGTTCTTGTCCATTTGGGTTTTTTTTTTCGTTTCGTTGCAATTTTTCACATAGGAACTGTCAGTTGCATATGTCTCCTTATTTTTCTCTTAATGCACCCATGATTGTCAATGGAAATGAACGAAAAACACCGCGAAAAACGACGCGAAAAAGGCGCGGAAAACGTGCGAAAAACGCTGCGTTTTTCACGCACGAAAATCGGCAACGCCAGTGGGTAGGCGCCCTTATGGTAAGTTTTTGTTCCAACTGTATTATTGTATGTCTTGAATTGTGAAGGAAATACTTGACAAGATAGTGGTATTTGTGAAGACTTCAGAAATTGCTGCCTCTTGCCAGTGGTGTAGCAAGGTCAAGTGGTACCTGGTGCAGAAAACTTTCAGCTAGAAAACAGGATGAAATAGCGCAGCAAGCTGCACCATTTCATCCCGTAGACGCCAGCTGGACAGAAATCAAATGGACCTGATTATAGTTAATTAGAGGCTATTTGGTACCATTTTGTTCTGTCATTAGATGGAACTGTTCGGCTACAGGGTGCAGTTTTCCTGCTCCCTCAATGCTGATATGAATGAGCCCCAAGTCCTTCCCTCAGATTTCCTATTCTTTCTGGCTTTGGCTCGAAAAAAGACCTCAAACACTGTTACAAAACTGCAGCTCATTTCCAAAAAGAAAATGTACAAAATTGCCATCAAGCACGCAATTCAGTACCACATTATATTTCGCACATTATACTAGCGCTCCACCAGTATTAGTAAATGACCTCCACTGAGCGCATCTACAAAGACCACGTTTGCTTACGGTCATGTAGTTCTGCTATTAATGCCGTGTGCAGTTTTCTTTTTTTTCCCTAAAGCAAAAACTGGGAATATACCACGAAGAGGAGACATATTAGGATACATACAGATGGACAGGCATTATCAGCACCGCTACCATCACAGAAGCCATACTGGTTGGGCTGTTTTTGTATCTACCAGAGCTACAAAGAGCCTCCAGTCTCAGGAGTGCCGCTGAGGCTGGATTTCATACCATGTGACAGATGTTATTTAGGGGGGATGTTATTTGGAAGATGGAGTATGAGGGGGCTACTAATACCCTCCCCTAGGCTAAAGGTAATGGAGGGCAGAGTCACATGCACACCTCAGTCTACTCTGGCAGCCTGTGTGTCATAAACATGTGGGAACTATGCTTCCCCGTCTGTGCAGTGCTACAGCCCAAAATGAGGGACTGCATCAGGAGCTGCCACCGCTCCAACACAATAGGCGGGGCTGGCAGTGACACCATACCCACAGCAACCCTGTCAGCTCAGTAATGAGGCGCAGCCAGGGGCAGTCAGCGGTGGAAAGTGCGGGTGTGAGAGCGCTGCTGCCCAGGGAGCAGGACTTCCACAGGCAGTGTTCCTCTTAGTGGCCGTAACAAGATTTTAAGTAAGTAATACCGCTCAGTGGCAGCACCCGGTACATCCCGCACCTGCCACCCCCCCCCCTTCCTATGCTACTACCTCTTGCCTATCCTGACCGTTAATCACTTAAGTGCCTTTGTCAGTGCTAACAACCACCCTTAAATGGTATGACAAAGGGAATGGGCTCCCTCAGTCACCCAAGAAGACTGGAGATGCTGTTCACTTACCAATGCAGCCTGGGGTCTTGGAAAGACTCCCAGATCTGTTATGGATGTTAAGCCCTGTTTAGTGTGGCAGTTGTGTCCTATAATGTACCTGTGTCACTTTTTGTCCTACCTATTATCTAGGCATAGACTAGACCCAGTAAATATGAGACGTGGGGCCATGTCAGGACAATCACCCTACTTTCAGGCAGTGCCAGCTAAATCTAAGGCCGGTCTCACATGGGCAGATTTGAATTGCGGACTCCATGGTTGGCGTCCACACAGAGGATCTGCAGCAAATGGCATGCATAAAAAGGTATATAAATTCGCTTTTTCCTTCTCACATTTCCAGAAACGAATTGTGATTTTTGCAAGCATACTCTATTCTGCTGCAGGCTCCGCGTGGACAGCCTCCATTGAAGTCAATGAAGGCCATCCGACCCACAGCCCATCTACAATTGACATTGCAACAGCGCGGGAAAAAAGAAATATTTTTAAAAAAAACGGGTACTGTGCATCACTGATGGCGAGCACCTGCAGTCATCCACAGTAAAGAGAGAGAAGGTACGTAGGGTCAACAGCCAGGGTCACAGCTGGATTCAGCAAGCGGAATCCGGATCGTTCGTGTGAGCCCAGCCTAATATGTTGGTGAAGGAAAGCACTCCCATTCCTGTGTTTGTCTCATTATATGTTTCTGACGTGTTGGTGATAAATACATGTTTATGTTGGTTTACAAAGGACAAGTATCACGTGATAGTGTGACGTGTTGGTAACTGTTGTGCAGGCCATCTGAATAAGCCCTGCACAAACATAACAGTATGTTTACAAAACTATTGCACCCATACATGAATAAGTAACGCTGTATAACATTTTATGGCAGTCGCAATGCTTTATGGGAGCTGTACAAATATATATATTTTTTAAGTTTTTTTAACTTCTGTATAATGACTATGGCACTAGTATATGTGTTTTATGTTTTTAATCTATTTCGCTCTACTTTTTACTTCCACCTTAACCTCTACACCATTTAATGGTTTTATTACTCATAGGTTATGACTATTAGTGTATAATCCAGCTGTCTGGTGAAGAGGTCTATGCACCTCAAAAGGCATTGCCTACTGGCCCAAAATAATGTTCAGTTTTAATTAACACCATTGGCTTTTACTTTCCTTCAAGTCACCACCTGCCAATAGATGATGTCAGGTCCTCAGTACTGGTAGATAGATAGAACTAGTATCCATCACTATATGGTGACTGTGTAGTGTATCATTCAATAACTTACCACAGTCCCTATTTGCATAATCAAACCCTTTAGTTACATAAGCCCAGAATGTAAAACCTTTTTTGTGGAGAGACCGTACCCCTGCTCATCGTTGACATGTATTAATGTGTGACATGTGTCAGGGCCACCAAAGTTGACTTTCCTCACTTTCTCTCTCCAGCAGTAGTGGTTCCCATCTTCCCACTCCTGTCCAGTTGTGCGCCCATGTTTGGCCCAGCCTATTAAAGGAGTTGTCTAGTCGTTCAGTTTTAAAAGTGCTTAAAATCCTGAATGATGATCTTCAGTACTGAACGGCCGCTGCTTACAGTGAATTGAGAGGGGCGCGGGAGAGCGGGGAGAGAACTCTCCTCCAGCCAACCCTCCTCCCTGGTGCCTGCACTGTCAACGATTCTCGCTCATGTGTAAAGGCACGGGAGCGAGTACACACGAGGACTAGTGTCGGGAATCGTTTACCCAACAGTCGTGTAAAAGGGCCTTATGCCAAATCAGTTTAGAGGCACAAAGAATCTACATCTGCTGCCTTGACAATAAGTGTGTGTGTGTTTCATTAGAACTAACATTTGGAGAGGATAATCAGAAAAGAACATTTGCTTTAATTACAATTGTCTGATTTCTAACCTTCTAATTAGTGACAATTAGTTTTGCCTGGGATTTAACAGTCATGGCTATTTGCAAAACTGTCAGTGTAAATGGTATTACACCTACAGAGGTTTCACACATATGACTCAGCAAATGAAAAGCTACATCAATTCCCAATATACTTCTGTGTACTTGAATCACATCCCACTTACAATATCTAACTGCAGAAGGAAACTATTTACTGTTTATCTTCAGTGTACTACATCTGGACTATTATCTCTTCTTTCAGAGAGAGGAAGGGAAAGTGATTACAATGTTTGTTTTATCTGTGTTTATTTCACAAAAAAATGACAAACGATACAACTTAGCATAAGAGGGCACTTACCGTGTTTCCCCGAAAATAAAACACTGTCTTAAATTAAATTTTGCCCCAAATGAGGCACAGTGTCTTATTTTCGGGAGGGGGGCTTATACTCACCTGGTCCGCAGCATCCGAGTCCTCGCGCTGGTCTCTGACGCTGTGGCAGGTTGCCGTGTCAGTCTGACTGAGGATTCTCTTCTGTCTGGTAGTGGGGTTTTAATTTATCCTGCCTCCAGCAAGCGAGTGCTGTGATTGGATCAAGCACCAGCCAATCAGAGCCGGCGCTCGATCTAACCAATGACAGCCATTCAGTGATGTCATTCACTGAATGGATGTGACTGATCAAGCGCCGTCTCTGATTGCCTGCGCTTGATCCAATTACAGCAAACGCTTGCAGGAGGTGGGGTAATTCAAAACCCTGTTACCAGAAAGAAGAGAATCCTTGGTCAGGCTGACATGGTAACCTAATGCAGTGCGGAGGCCAGCGCGAGGACCTAGACACTGGCGGCTAGGTGAGGGTTTGTTTTTTAAGTAGTGTAGCTATGTCTTATTTTTGGGGGAGGGCTTATATTCCAAGCTTCCTCCGAAAATTGGGTAGGGCTTATTATCGGGTTAGGTCCTATTTGGGGGGAAATATGGTAGATGTATTACATAGTAACATACTATGCTAGGCTGAAAAAAGACAAATTTCCATCCAGTTCAGCCTATTTCCACCCCCCCACCTTGTTGATCCAGAGGAAGGCAAAAAGTCCAGAAGACCATTTATTCCCATTTTGGGGGACAAACTCCATAATGGCAGTCAGAGTAATCTTGGATCAACATTTGAGATCAACAACCCTTCTGGTTATTTAATGTCTATATCCTGTAATATCGTAGCTCTCTAAAAATAAATCTAATCCCCTCTTAAACTCCTCTATGGATTTTGCCATCACCACGTTTTCAGGCAGAGAGTTCCACAGTCTCACTGCTCTTACAGTAAAGAACCCCCTTCCGTGTTTAGCCATATAAATTGTGAAATAAAACAACAAAATGAATGAGAAAAGTTTTGCTGATGGCAACTGCGATCAAAACAAGCCCAATGAATGTTGCATAGTGTGCATATTATTCCTGTGTTCTTTAAAAAAAATGTTGCTTTGAACGAATGGACCCATGGGCAAACAGAAATCACTTGATTAAATATGAACTTAAATCATAACTGTCAATGATGTAATGACTGTGTATCCTATCTGAAAACCAAAAATATGGTATTATAGGAGTGTATTCTGAATAGGGACCAGTTACAAGTGGTGACCACAAGGAGAAGGTTTAACTGTTAACGTCTGTATGTTTGCCGATGACCCAAAAGTGTGCAATAGGGTTGATACGCCTGGTGGTGTCTTAAACACAGTGAAAGATTAAGGCAGTGGTGTGCCACCAATATGGCCAGTTGGACAGGGGGCCCCGGAGCCAAATGGCCCTGCCTGTTGTCCCACCGTTGACTCGCTTCCCCCTTCTCCTGAACATCTAGCAGGCTGGGTTGTCAACCGTCCATAAATTTACGGACAGTGTGCAAAAAGCCAGTGTTTTCTTCTGCCATCCACCAGGAAAAAAAAAACACTGTCCGTGAACTTTAACTTATTCCCTTAATGTTCACACTGTGCATGTGCAATGCAAATGCTGGGCATCTGAGGCAACAACCAGGAGAGAATGGGGGACAATGCTTAATGCAAAAAAGTAGGGAGTTCACTCAGTCAATCTCCGTCTCTTTTCATGCCAGCCCAGGCCCGTCCTATGTAAACGTAAGGGTGAGCAGCTCAGAAAGGTTGATGACTAGAGATGAGCGAGCACCAAAATGCCCGGGTGCTCGTTACTCGGGACGAAATTTTCGCGATGCTCGTGGGTTCGTTTCGAGTAACGAACCCCATTGTAGTCAATGGGCGACTCGAGCATTTTTGTATATCGCCGATGCTCGCTAAGGTTTTCATTTGTGAAAATCTGGGCAATTCAAGAAAGTGATGGGAACGACACAGCAACGGATAGGGCAGGCGAGGGGCAACATGTTGGGCTGCATCTCAAGTTCACAGGTCCCACTATTAAGCCACAATAGCGGCAAGAGTGCCCCCCCCCCCAACAACTTTTACTTCTGAAAAGCCCTCATTAGCAATGGATACCTTAGCTAAGCACCACACTACCTCCAACAAAGCACAATCACTGCCTGCATGACACTCCGCTGCCACTTCTCCTGGGTTACATGCTGACCAACCACCCCCCTCCCCCCCCCCCCTGCATGACCCAGTGTCCACAGCGCACACCAAACTGTCCCTGCCCAGCCTTCAGCTGCCCTCATGCCACGCAACCCTCATGTCTATTTATAAGTGCGTCTGCCATGAGGAGGAACCGCAGGCACACACTGCAGAGGGTTGGCACGGCTAGGCAGCGACCGTCTTTAAAAGGGGCGGGGCGATAGCCCACAATGCTGTACAGAAGCAATGTGCCACCGCCATCAGGAGCTGCACACGTGGGCATAGCAATGGGGAACCTATGTGCCACACACTATTCATTCTGTCAAGGTGTCTGCATGCCCCAGTCAGACCGTGTTTTTTTATAAATAGTCACAGAGAGGTACAACTCCGCAATGGGAATTCTGTGTGCACCCACAGCATGGGTGGCTCCCTGGAACCCACCGGCTGTACATTAATGTATCCCATTGCAGTGCCCTGGACAGCAGAGCTAACGTCAGATGAAATGCAGGTGGGCTTCGGCACACACTGCATGCCCCAGTCAGACTGGGGTTCTTTGGAAGTGGACACAGATGAATTTACAACTCCCTGTGGACCCACAGCATGTGTGGGTGCCAGGAAGCCACCGGCGGTACATAAATATATCCCATTGCATTGCCCATCACAGCTGAGGTAATAATGTCATGTTTAATGCAGGTGGGCTTCGGCCCACACTGCATCGCCCAGTCAGACTGGGGTTCTTTAGAAGTGGACACAGATGCATTTACAACTCCCTGTGGACCCACAGCATGGGTGGCTCCCTGGAACCCACCGGCGGTACATAAAAATATCCCATTGCATTGCCCATCACAGCTGATGTTACATCAGCTGTAATGCAGGTGGGCAAAAAATTAATTGGATTACACTGTAGGCGAGGGCCCACAAAAATTGGTGTACCAACAGTACTAATGTACCTGAGAAAAATTGCCCATGCCCAACCAAGGGGGCAGGTGAAACCCATTAATCGCTTTGGTTAATGTGGCTTAATTGGTAACTAGGCCTGGAGGCAGCCCACTTAAAATAAAAATTGGTTGAGGTGAAAGTTTCAACGCTTTAATGAGCATTGAAAGGTATAAAAATTGTTTAGAAAAATTATATGACTGAGCCTTGTGGGCCTAAGAAAAATTGCACGTTCGGCGTGATTACGTCAGGTTTCAGGAGGAGGAGCAGGAGGAGGAGGATGAATATTATACACAGATTGATGAAGCTAAAAGGTCCCCGTTTTGGATGGTGATAGAGAACGATGCTTCCATCCGCGGGTGCAGCCTACGTATTGTTTATGTATCGCTGTTGTCCGCTGGTGGAGAAGAGAAGTCTGGGGAAATCCAGGCTTTGTTCATCTTTATGATTGTAAGCCTGTCGGCACTGTCGGTTGACAGGTGGGTACGCTTATCCGTGATGATTCCCCCAGCCACACTAAACACACTCTCTGACAAGACGCTAGCCGCAGGACAAGCAAGCACCTCCAGGGCATACAGCGCGAGTTCAGGCCACGTGTCCAGCTTCAACACCCAGTAGTTGTAGGGGGAAGAGGCGTCACCGAGGACGGTCGTGCGATCGGCTACGTACTCCCTCACCATCCTTTTACAGTGCTCCCGCCAACTCAGCCTTGAATGGGGACCGGTGACACAGTCTTGCTGGGGAGCCATAAAGCTGTCAAAGGCCTTAGAGAGTGTTCCCCTGCCTGCGCTGTACATGCTGCCTGATCTCTGCGCCACCCCTGCTACCTGGGCCGCGGAAATGCGCCTTCGGCCACTGGCGCTGTCGGATGGGAAGTTTACCATCAGTTTGTCCACCAGCGCCCTGTGGTATAGTATCATTCTCGAACCCCATTCCTCTTCGGGAATGAGAGTGGAAAGGCTCTCCTTATACCGTGGGTCGAGCAGTGTGTACACCCAGTAATCCGTAGTGGCCAGAATGCGTGTAACGCGAGGGTCACGAGCAAGGCATCCTAACATGAAGTCAGCCATGTGTGCCGGGGTACCTGTACGCAACACATGGCTGTCCTCACTAGGAAGATCACTTTCAGGATCCTCCTCCTCCTCCTCCTCCTCCTCTGGCCATACACGCTGAAAGGATGACAGGCAAGCAGCATCTGTCCCCTCAGCAGTGGGCCAAGCTGTCTCTTCCCCCTCCTCCTCATGCTCCTCCCCCTCCTCCTCAACGCGCTGAGATATAGACATGAGGTTGCTCTGACTATCCAGCGACATACTATTTTCCCCCGCCTCCGTTTCTGATTCCAAAGCGTCTGCCTTTATGCTTTGCAGGGAACTTCTCAAGAGGGATAGCAGAGGAATGGTGACGCTAATGATTGCAGCATCCCCGCTTACCATCTGCGTAGACTACTCTAAGTTTCCAAGGACCAGGCCCACTCTTCTGTAAAGAATTGAGGAGGCTGACTCCCACTACGCCGCCCATGTTGGAGTTGGTATTCCACTATAGCTCTACGCTGCTCATAGAGCCTGGCCAACATGTGGAGCGTAGAGTTCCACCGTGTGGGCACGTCGCACAGCAGTCGGTGCACTGGCAGATTAAACCGATGTTGCAGGTTCCGCAGGGTGGCAGCGTCCGTCTTGGACTTGCGGAAATGTGCGCAGAGACAGCGCACCTTTCTGAGCAGGTATGACAAGTGTGCGTAACTTTTCAGAAAGCGCTGAACCACCAAATTAAAGACATGGGCCAGGCATGGCACGTGCGTGAGGCTGCCGAGCTGCAGAGCCGCCACCAGGTTACGGCCGTTGTCACACACGACCATGCCCGGTTGGAAGCTCAGCGGCGAAAGCCAGCGGTCGGTCTGCTCTGTCAGACCCTGCAGCAGTTCATGGGCAGTGTGCCTCTTCTCTCCTAAGCTGAGTAGTTTCAGCACGGCCTGCTGACGCTTGCCCACCGCTGTGCTGCCACGCCGCTCGACACCGACTGCTGGCGACGTGCTGCTGACACATCTTGATTGCGAGACAGAGGTTGCGTTGGAGGAGGAGGAGGAGGAGGGTGGTTTAGTGGAGGAAGCATACACCCCCGCAGATACCACCACCGAGCTGTGGCCCGCAATTCTGGGGGTGGGTAGGACGTGAGCGGTCCCAGGCTCTGACTCGGTCCCAGCCTCCACTAAATTCACCCAATGTGCCGTCAGGGAGATATAGTGGCCCTGCCCGCCTGTGCTTGTCCACGTGTCCGTTGTTAAGTGGACCTTGGCAGTAACCGCGTTGGTGAGGGCGCGTACAATGTTGCGGGAGACGTGGTCGTGCAGGGCTGGGACGGCACATCGGGAAAAGTAGTGGCGACTGGGAACCGAGTAGCACGGGGCCGCCGCCGCCATCATGCTTTTGAAAGCCTCCATTTCCACAAGCCTATACGGCAGCATCTCCAGGCTGATCAATTTGGCTATGTGCACGTTTAACGCTTGAGCGTGCGGGTGCGTGGCGGCGTACTTGCGCTTGCACTCAAACAGTTGTGCTAGCGACGTCTGGACGCTGCGCTGAGAGACATTGCTGGATGGGGCCAAGGACAGCGGAGGTGAGGGTGTCGGTGCAGGCCGGTAGGCACTCGTGCCTGTGTCCTCAGAGGGGGGTTGGGTCTCAGTGGCAGGTTGGGGCACAGGGGGAGAGTCAGTGGTGCAAACCGGAGGCGGTGAACGGACTTCGTCCCACCTTGTGGGGTGCTTGGCCATCATATGCCTGCGCATGCTGGTGGTGGTGGCTCCCCAGCTGATCTTGGCGCGACAAAGGTTGCACACCACTGTTCGTCGGTCGTCAGGCGTCTCTGTGAAAAACTGCCACACCTTAGAGCACCTCGGCCTCTGCAGAGTGGCATGGTATGAGGGGGCGCTTTGGGAAACAGTTGGTGGATTATTCTGTCTGGCCCTGCCTCTACCCCTGGCCACCGCACTGGCTCGGCCTGTGCCCACACCCTGACTTGGGCCTCCGCGTCCTCGCCCGCGTCCACGTCCTCTAGGCCTACCCCTACCCCTCAGCATGCTGTATTACCAGTAGTGCAGAAAGAGAACGCTGTAATTATATGTGCCGCTTATTGGCCTGTGGTTGAGGCTGACTTCGCTTACGGAACGCACAGCAGAGGCAGGAAAGAATTTTGCGCAAGCCTGCTGTAACACTTAACTGGCTGCGTATGAATTAGGACAACTACCCCCAGCAGAGACCCAGTACACTTGTGGACAGGAATACATCGGTGATGTAAGAGGCAACACAGAGGCAGGAAAGAATTTTGCGCAAGCCTGCTGTAACACTTAGCTGGCTGCATATGAATTAGGACAACTACCCCAAGCAGAGACCCAGTACACTTGTGGACAGGAATACAGCGGTGATGTAAGAGGCAACACAGAGGCAGGAAAGAATTTTGCGCAAGCCTGCTGTAACACTTAGCTGGCTGCGTATGAATTAGGACAATTACCCCCAGCAGAGACCCAGTACACTTGTGGACAGGAATACAGCGGTGATGTAAGAGGCAACACAGAGGCAGGAAAGAATTTTGCGCAAGCCTGCTGTAACACTTAGCTGGCTGCGTATGAATTAGGACAATTACCCCCAGCAGAGACCCAGTACACTTGTGGACAGGAATACATCGGTGATGTAAGAGGCAACACAGAGGCAGGAAAGAATTTTGCGCAAGCCTGCTGTAACACTTAGCTGGCTGCATATGAATTAGGACAACTACCCCCAGCAGAGACCCAGTACACTTGTGGACAGGAATACATCGGTGATGTAAAAGGCAACACAGAGGCAGGAAAGAATTTTGCGCAAGCCTGCTGCAACACTTAGCTGGCTGCATAGGAATTAGGACAACTACCCCCAGCAGAGACCCAGTACACTTGTGGACAGGAATACAGCAGTGATTTAAGAGGCAACACAGAGGCAGGAAAGAATTTTGCGCAAGCCTGCTGTAACACTTAGCTAGCTGCGTATGAATTAGGCCAACTACCCCCAGCAGAGACCCAGTACACTTGTGGACAGGAATACAGCGGTGATGTAAGAGGCAACACTGAGGCAGGAAAGAATTTTTCGCAAGCCTGCTGTAACACTTAGCTGGCTGCGTATGAATTAGGACAACTACCCCCAGCAGAGACCCAGTACACTGAGGACGGTCACAGGCAGCCCAAATAGATTTTTTTTCCCAAATTTTTTTGGAAAGGCCCACTGCCTATATACACTAAATATGTCTTCTGTCCCTGCCTCACCACTACTGGCCCTGGACAATGTAAAATTACTGCAGGACGCAATGCTCTGCACGGCCGATATACAAAAAAAAAAAAATGTGCAACACTGCAAAAAGCAGCCTCCACACTACTGCACGCGGTTAGTTGTGGCCCTAAGAAGGACTGGGGTTCTTGAAGCATAAAATAACTCCTAACGCTCTCCCTATAGCAGCTCCGGCACCAGCAGCACTGTCCCTGATCTCTGTCAGAATGCATCTGTGACGAGCCACGGGAGGGGTCGATTTATATACTCGGGTGACACCTGATCTCGCCAGCCACTCACTGCAGGGGGGTGGTATAGGGCTTGAACGTCGCAGGGGGAAGTTGTAATGCCTTCCCTGTCTTTCTATTGGCCAGAATAGCGCGCTAACGTCTCAGAGATGAAAGTGAAAGCAACTCGAACATCGCGTGGTACTCGTCTTGAGTAACGAGCATCTCGAACACGCTAATACTCGAACGAGTATCAAGCT
Source organism: Eleutherodactylus coqui (assembly GCF_035609145.1). Classification (NCBI taxonomy): domain Eukaryota; kingdom Metazoa; phylum Chordata; class Amphibia; order Anura; family Eleutherodactylidae; genus Eleutherodactylus; species Eleutherodactylus coqui. Next base: position 100,406,780 of record NC_089838.1, on the reverse strand, counting down.
TGGACGAGTACGTTCACTCATCTCTAGATAGCACTTCTTTTGTGTCTGGTATTCACTTGTATAGCAGTAGGCTGCAATATCAGACAGTCTGAGGACAAAAGTGGTGCTGTTTATGGAAAAAAAACGACCCTCTTTCTAATCCCAAACAACCTTCATAAGAATCTCTATTGTTGATTGTAGTAATTAATGTGTTTAGGGTTTGGTGCCACAAATCAATGAATATTTTAAAGCTGAATTACTTGGCTATGTTACCACAATTAACTTGAGTAGGTGTGGTCATGCTACACAGCTTCTGAAAGAGGAGAGGAGACAGGGAGCTGAGCTTCTGCATGTTCATAAGAGAGACTAGCTGATCAGTGCTGGGAAAGTCACCAATCCAGACACTTGAATGTAGAAGAACTTACAAACCAAGTATGAGGTTTTCTAAACGCATGAGAAGTAAAACTCAATACAAAACTAGATAAGTACATCATTTTTTTTCTGCAGGGACTTAGTAAAATATGTGTGCATTGATTATTCATGCACAAAGGTTTCCATATCCTTTAAGTAGCACTACCGGCAGGAGGCACAAGAATATGACTATTTGTAGATGACTAGAGATGAGCGAACGTACTCGTCCGAGCTTGATACTCGTTCGAGTATTAGCGTGTTCGAGATGCTCGTTACTTGTGACGAGTACCACGCGATGTTCGAGTTACTTTCACTTTCCTCTCTGAGACGTTAGCGCGCTTTTCTGGCCAATTGAAAGACAGGGAAGGCATTACAACTTCCCCCTGCGACGCTCAAGCCCTATACCACCCCCCTGCAGTGAGTGGCTGGGGAGATCAGGTGTCACCCGAGTATAAAAATCGGCCCCTCCCGCGGCTCGCCTCAGATGCGTTGTGAGATAGCTGAGGGACAGTGCTGTTGGTGCCGGAGCTGCTGTAGGGAGAGTGTTAGGAGTTAGTGTAGGCTTCAAGAACCCCAACGGTCCTTCTTAGGGCCACATCTAACCGTGTGCAGTAGTGTGGAGGCTGCTTTTAGCAGTGTTGCACATTTTTTTTTTTTGGTATATCGGCCGTGCAGAGCATTGCGCCCTGCAGTAATAGTCCAGGGACAGAAGTGTGGAGGCAGGGAGAGCGTTAGGAGTTATTGTAGGCTTCAAGAACCCCAACGGTCCTTCTTAGGGCCACATCTAACCGTGTGCAGTAGTGTGGAGGCTGCTTTTAGCAGTGTTGCACTTTTTTTTTTTTTGGTATATCGGCCGTGCAGAGCATTGCGCCCTGCAGTAATACTCCAGGGATAGAATTGTGTAGGCAGGGCCAGAAGACATATATTATAGATTGAATATACGCAGTGGTCCTTTAGAAAAAAATATTTGAAAAAAATCTATTTGGCCTGCCTGTCACTCTGCTCAGTGTTCTGGGTCTGTGTCTGCTGGGGGTAGTAGTTCTCCAAATAAATACGCAGCCAGCTAAGTGTTACAGCAGGCTTGCGCCAAATTATTTCCTGGCTCTGAAATCACCGGTCTGTTGCAGTTAATAACAGTGCAACACTGCAGTTCCGTGACACACACATCAGGGACAGAATTGTGTAGGCAGGGCCAGAAGACATATTATAGATTGAATATACGCAGTGGTCCTTTTGAAAAAAATATTTGGAAAAAATCTATTTGGCCTGCCTGTCACTCTGCTCGGTGTTCTGGGTCCGTGTCTGCTGGGGGTAGTATTTCTCCAAATAAATACGCAGCCAGCTAAGTGTTACAGCAGACTTGCGCCAAGTTATTTCCTGGCGTTCCGTAAGCAAACTCAGCCTCCAACCACAGGCCAATAAGTGGCACATTTAATTTCAGTGTTGTGTTTCTGCATTCCTGGTAATACAGCATGCTGAGGGGTAGGGGTAGGCCTAGAGGACGTGGGCGCGGCCGAGGACACGGAGGCCCTAGTCCGGGTGTGGGCACAGGCCGAGCTCCTGATCCAGGCGTATCGCAGCCGACTGCTGTGGGATTAGGAGAGAGGCACGTTTCTGGCGTCCCCACATTCATAGCACATTTAATGGGTCCACGCGGTAGACCTTTATTAGAAAATGAGCAGTGTGAGCAGGTCCTGTCGTGGATGGCAGAAAGTGCTTCCAGCAACCTATCGTCCACCCAGAGTTCTGCGCCGTCCACTGCTGCAACTCAGAATCCTCTGGCTGCTGCTCCTCCTTCCTCCCAGCCTCCTCACTCCATGAAAATGAGACATTCTGAGGAGCGGGCAGACTCCCAGGAACTGTTCTCGGGCCCCTGCTCAGATTGGGCAGCAGTGGTTCCTCTCCCACCAGAGGAGTTTATCGTGACTGATGCCCAACCATTCGAAAGTTCCCGGGGTCCGGGGGATGAGGCTGGGGACTTCTGGCAACTGTCTCAAGACCATTCAGTGGGTGAGGAGGCCGATGACGATGAGACACAGTTGTCTATCAGTGAGGTAGTAGTCAGGGCATTAAGTCCGAGGGAGGAGCGCACCGAGGATTCTGAGGAAGAGCAGCAGGACAATGAGGTGACTGACCCCACATGGTTTGCTACGCCTACTGAGGACAGGTCTTCAGAGGGGGAGGCAAGGGCAGCAGCAGGGCAGGTTGCAAGAGGCAGTGCGGTGTCCAGGGGTAGAGGCAGGGCCAGACCGAATAATCCACCAACTGTTTCCCAAAGCGCCCCCTCGCGCCATGCCACCCTGCAGAGGCCGAGGTGCTAAAGGTCTGGCAGTTTTTCACTGAGAGTGCAGACGACCGACGAACAGTGGTGTGCAACCTTTGTCGCGCCAAGATCAGCCGGGGAGCCACCACCAGCAGCCTCACCACCACCAGCATGCGCAGACATATGATGGCCTAGCACCCCACAAGGTGGGACGAAGGCCGTTCACCGCCTCCGGTTTGCACCGCTGCCTCTCCCCCTGTGCCCCAACCTGCCACTGAGATCCAACCCCCCTCTGAGGACACAGGCACTACCGTCTCCTGGCCTGCACCCACACCCTCACCTCCGCTGTCCTCGGCCCCATCCAGCAACGTCTGTCAGCGCAGCGTCCAGCCGTCGCTAGCGCAAGTGTTTGAGCGCAAGCGCAAGTACGCCGCCACGCACCCGCACGCTCAAGTGTTAAACGTGCACGTAGCCAAATTTATCAGCCTGGAGATGCTGCCGTATAGGGTTGTGGAAACGGAGTCCTTCAAAAGTATGATGGCGGCGGCAGCCCCGCGCTACTAAGTTCCCAGTCGCCACTACTTTTCCCGATGTGCCGTCCCAGCCCTGCACGACCAAGTCTCCCGCAACATTGTACGCGCCCTCACCAACGCGGTTACTGCCAAGGTCCACTTAACAACGGACACGTGGACAAGCACTGGCGGGCAGGGCCACTATATCTCCCTGACGGCACATTGGGTGAATTTAGTGGAGGCTGGGACAGAGTCAGAGCCTGGGACCGCTCACGTCCTACCCACCCCCAGAATTGCGGGCCACAGCTCGGTGGTGGTATCTGCGGCGGTGTATACTTCCTCCACTAAACCACCCTCCTCCTCCTCCTCCTCCTCTTCCAACGCAACCTCTGTCTCGCAATCAAGATGTGTCAGCAGCAGCAGCACGTCGGCAGCAGTCGGTGTCGCGCGTCGTGGCAGCACAGCGGTGGGCAAGCGTCAGCAGGCCGTGCTGAAACTACTCAGCTTAGGAGATAGGAGGCACACGGCCCACGAACTGCTGCAGGGTCTGACAGAGCAGACCGACCGCTGGCTTGCGCCGCTGAGCCTCCAACCGGGCATGGTCGTGTGTGACAACGGCCGTAACCTGGTGGCGGCTCTGCAGCTCGGCAGCCTCACGCACGTGCCATGCCTGGCCAACGTCTTTAATTTGGTGGTTCAGCGCTTTCTGAAAAGCTACCCACGCTTGTCAGACCTGCTCGGAAAGGTGCGCCGTCTCTGCGCACATTTCCGCAAGTCCCACACGGACGCTGCCACCCTGCGCACCCTGCAACATCGGTTTAATCTGCCAGTGCACCGACTGCTGTGCGACGTGCCCATACGGTGGAACTCTACACTCCACATGTTGGCCAGGCTCTATGAGCAGCGTAGAGCTATAGTGGAATACCAACTCCAACATGGGCGGCGCAGTGGGAGTCAGCCTCCTCAATTATTTTCAGAAGAGTGGGCCTGGTTGGCAGACATCTGCCAGGTCCTTCAAAACTTTGAGGAGTCTACCCAGGTGGTGAGCGGCGATGCTGCAATCATTAGCGTCACCATTCCTCTTTTATGCCTCTTGAGAAGTTCCCTGCAAAGCATAAAGGCGGACGCTTTGCACTCGGAAACAGAGCCGGGGGAAGACAGTATGTCGCTGGATAGTCAGAGCACCCTCCTGTCTATATCTCAGCGCGGTGAGGAGGAGGAGGAGGAGGAGGAGGAAGATGAGGAGGAGGGGGAAGACACAGCTTGGCCCACTGGTGAGGGTACACATGCTGCTGGCCTGTCATCCTTTCAGCGTGTATGGCCTGAGGAGGAGGAGGAGGATCCTGAAAGTGATCTTCCTAGTGAGGACAGCCATGTGTTGCGTACAGGTACCCTGGCACACATGGCTGACTTCATGTTAGGATGCCTTTCTCGTGACCCTCGCGTTACACGCATTCTGGCCACTACGGATTATTGGGTGTACACACTGCTCGACCCACGGTATAAGGAGAACCTTTCCACTCTCATACCCGAAGAGGAAAGGGGTTCGAGAGTGTTGCTATACCACAGGACCCTGGTGGACAAACTGATGGTAAAATTCCCATACAACAGCGCTAGTGGCCGAAGGCGCAGTTAAGAAGGCCAGGTAGCAGGGGAGGCGCGGAGATCAGGCAGCATGTACAGCACAGGCAGGCCAACACTCTTTAAGGCCTTTGACAGCTTTATGGCTCCCCACCAAGACTGTGTCACCGCTCCCCAGTCATGGCTGAGTCGGCGGGAACACTGTAAAAGGATGGTGAGGGAGTACGTAGCTGATCGCACGACCGTCCTCCGTGACGCCTCTGCCCCCTACAACTACTGGGTGTCGAAGCTGGACACGTGGCCTGAACTTGCGCTGTATGCCCTGGAGGTGCTTGCTTGTCCTGCGGCTAGCGTCTTGTCAGAGAGGGTGTTTAGTGCGGCTGGGGGAATCATCACAGATAAGCGTACCCGCCTGTCAACCGACAGTGCTGACAGGCTAACACTCATCAAGATGAACAAAGCCTGGATTTCCCCAGACTTCTCTTCTCCACCAGCGGACAGCAGCGATACCTAAGCAATAGGTAGGCTGCACCCGCGGATGGAAGCATCGTTCTGTATCCCCATCAAAAACGGGGACCTTTTCGCTTCATCAATCTGTGTATAATATTCCTTATCCTCCTCCTGCTCCTCCTCCTGAAACCTCACATAATCACGCCGAACGGGCAATTTTTCTTAGGCCCACAAGGCTCAGTCATATAATTTTTCTAAACAATTTTTATTCGTTTCAATGCTCATTAAAGCGTTGAAACTTTCACCTCCACCAATTTTTATTTTAACTGGGCTGCCTCCTGGCCTAGTTACCAATTAAGCCACATTAACCAAAGCGATTCATGGGTTTCACCTGCCCTCTTGGTTGGCCATGGCCAATTTTTCTGATGTACATTAGTACTGTTGATACAGCAATTTTTGTGGGCCCTCGCCTACAGTGTAATCACATGAATTTTTAGCCCACCTGCATTACAGCTGACGATACATCCGCTGTGTTGGGCAATGCAATGGGATATTTTTATGTACCGCCGGTGGCTTCCTGGCACCCACCCATGCTGTGGGTCCACAGGGAGTTGTAAATGCATCTGTTTCCACTTCTAAAGAACCCCAGTCTGACTGGGGCATGCAGTGTGGGCCGAAGCCCACCTGCATTAAACATGACATTACTACCTCAGCTGTGTTGGGCAATGCAATGGGATATATTTATGTACCGCCGGTGGCTTCCTGGCACCCACCCATGCTGTGGGACCACAGGGAGTTGTAAATGCATCTGTTTCCACTTCTAAAGAACCCCAGTCTGACTGGGGCATGCAGTGTGGGCCGAAGCCCACCTGCATTAAACATGACATTACTACCTCAGCTGTGTTGGGCAATGCAATGGGATATATTTTTGTACCGCCGGTGGCTTCCAGGGAGCCACCCATGCTGTGGGTCCACAGGGAGTTGTAAATGCATCTGTTTCCACTTCTAAAGAACCCCAGTCTGACTGGGGCATGCAGTGTGGGCCGAAGCCCACCTGCATTAAACATGACATTACTACCTCAGCTGTGTTGGGCAATGCAATGGAATATATTTATGTACCGCCGGTGGCTTCCAGGGAGCCACCGATGCTGTGGGTCCACAGGGAGTTGTAAATGCATCTGTTTGCACTTCAAAAGAACCCCAGTCTAACTGGGGCATGCAGTGTGGGCCGAAGCCCACCTGCATTAAACATGACATTACTACCTCAGCTGTGCTGGGCAATGCAATGGGATATATTTATGTACCGCCGATGGCTTCCTGGCACCCACCCATGCTGTGGGTCCACAGGGAATTGTAAATGCATCTGTTTCCACTTCTAAAGAACCCCAGTCTGACTGGGGCATGCAGTGTGGGCCGAAGCCCACCTGCATTAAACATGACATTACTACCTCAGCTGTGTTGGGCAATGCAATGGGATATATTTTTGTACCGCCGGTGGCTTCCAGGGAGCCACCCATGCTGTGGGTCCACAGGGAGTTGTAAATGCATCTGTTTCCACTTCTAAAGAACCCCAGTCTGACTGGGGCATGCAGTGTGGGCCGAAGCCCACCTGCATTAAACATGACATTACTACCTCAGCTGTGTTGGGCAATGCAATGGGATATATTTATGTACCGCCGGTGGCTTCCAGGGAGCCACCGATGCTGTGGGTCCACAGGGAGTTGTAAATGCATCTGTTTACACTTCAAAAGAACCCCAGTCTAACTGGGGCATGCAGTGTGGGCCGAAGCCCACCTGCATTAACCATGACATTACTACCTCAGCTGTGCTGGGCAATGCAATGGGATATATTTATGTACCGCCGATGGCTTCCTGGCACCCACCCATGCTGTGGGTCCACAGGGAATTGTAAATGCATCTGTTTCCACTTCTAAAGAACCCCAGTCTGACTGGGGCATGCAGTGTGGGCCGAAGCCCACCTGCATTAAACATGACATTACTACCTCAGCTGTGTTGGGCAATGCAATGGGATATATTTATGTACCGCCGGTGGCTTCCAGGGAGCCACCCATGCTGTGGGTCCACAGGGAGTTGTAAATGCATCTGTTTCCACTTCTAAAGAACCCCAGTCTGACTGGGGCATGCAGTGTGGGCCGTAGCCCACCTGCATTAAACGGGACATTACTACCTCAGCTGTGTTGGGCAATGCAATGGGATATATTTATGTACCGCCGGTGGCTTCCAGGGAGCCACCGATGCTGTGGGTCCACAGGGAGTTGTAAATGCATCTGTTTCCACTTCAAAAGAACCCCAGTCTGACTGGGGCATGCAGTGTGGGCCGAAGCCCACCTGCATTAAACATGACATTACTACCTCAGCTGTGTTGGGCAATGCAATGGGATATATTTATGTACCGCCGATGGCTTCCTGGCACCCACCCATGCTGTGGGTCCACAGGGAATTGTAAATGCATCTGTTTCCACTTCTAAAGAACCCCAGTCTGACTGGGGCATGCAGTGTGGGCCGAAGCCCACCTGCATTAAACATGACATTACTACCTCAGCTGTGTTGGGCAATGCAATGGGATATATTTATGTACCGCCGGTGGCTTCCAGGGAGCCACCCATGCTGTGGGTCCACAGGGAGTTGTAAATGCATGAGTTTCCACTTCAAAAGAACCCCAGTCTGACTGGGGCATGCAGTGTGGGCCGAAGCCCACCTGCATTAAACATGACATTACTACCTCAGCTGTGTTGGGCAATGCAATGGGATATATTTATGTACCGCCGGTGGCTTCCTGGCACCCACCCATGCTGTGGGACCACAGGGAGTTGTAAATGCATCTGTTTCCACTTCTAAAGAACCCCAGTCTGACTGGGGCATGCAGTGTGGGCCGAAGTTCACCTGCATTAAACATGACATTACTACCTCAGCTGTGTTGGGCAATGCAATGGGATATATTTTTGTACCGCCGGTGGCTTCCAGGGAGCCACCCATGCTGTGGGTCCACAGGGAGTTGTAAATGCATCTGTTTCCACTTCTAAAGAACCCCAGTCTGACTGGGGCATGCAGTGTGGGCCGAAGCCCACCTGCATTAAACATGACATTACTACCTCAGCTGTGTTGGGCAATGCAATGGGATATATTTATGTACCGCCGGTGGCTTCCAGGGAGCCACCGATGCTGTGGGTCCACAGGGAGTTGTAAATGCATCTGTTTACACTTCAAAAGAACCCCAGTCTAACTGGGGCATGCAGTGTGGGCCGAAGCCCACCTGCATTAAACATGACATTATTACCTCAGCTGTGTTGGGCAATGCAATGGGATATATTTATGTACCGCCGATGGCTTCCTGGCACCCACCCATGCTGTGGGTCCACAGGGAGTTGTAAATGCATCTGTTTCCACTTCTAAAGAACCCCAGTCTGACTGGGGCATGCAGTGTGGGCCGTAGCCCACCTGCATTAAACGGGACATTACTACCTCAGCTGTGTTGGGCAATGCAATGGGATATATTTATGTACCGCCGGTGGCTTCCAGGGAGCCACCGATGCTGTGGGTCCACAGGGAGTTGTAAATGCATCTGTTTCCACTTCAAATGAACCCCAGTCTGACTGGGGCATGCAGTGTGGGCCGAAGCCCACCTGCATTAAACATGACATTACTACCTCAGCTGTGTTGGGCAATGCAATGGGATATATTTATGTACCGCCGATGGCTTCCTGGCACCCACCCATGCTGTGGGTCCACAGGGAATTGTAAATGCATCTGTTTCCACTTCTAAAGAACCCCAGTCTGACTGGGGCATGCAGTGTGGGCCGAAGCCCACCTGCATTAAACATGACATTACTACCTCAGCTGTGTTGGGCAATGCAATGGGATATATTTATGTACCGCCGGTGGCTTCCAGGGAGCCACCCATGCTGTGGGTCTACAGGGAATTGTAAATGCATCTGTTTCCACTTCTAAAGAACCCCAGTCTGACTGGGGCATGCAGTGTGGGCCGAAGTTCACCTGCATTAAACATGACATTACTACCTCAGCTGTGTTGGGCAATGCAATGGGATATATTTTTGTACCGCCGGTGGCTTCCAGGGAGCCACCCATGCTGTGGGTCCACAGGGAGTTGTAAATGCATCTGTTTCCACTTCTAAAGAACCCCAGTCTGACTGGGGCATGCAGTGTGGGCCGAAGCCCACCTGCATTAAACATGACATTACTACCTCAGCTGTGTTGGGCAATGCAATGGGATATATTTATGTACCGCCGGTGGCTTCCAGGGAGCCACCGATGCTGTGGGTCCACAGGGAGTTGTAAATGCATCTGTTTACACTTCAAAAGAACCCCAGTCTAACTGGGGCATGCAGTGTGGGCCGAAGCCCACCTGCATTAAACATGACATTATTACCTCAGCTGTGTTGGGCAATGCAATGGGATATATTTATGTACCGCCGATGGCTTCCTGGCACCCACCCATGCTGTGGGTCCACAGGGAGTTGTAAATGCATCTGTTTCCACTTCTAAAGAACCCCAGTCTGACTGGGGCATGCAGTGTGGGTCGAAGCCCACCTGCATTAAACATGACATTACTACCTCAGCTGTGTTGGGCAATGCAATGGGATATATTTATGTACCGCCGGTGGCTTTCTGGCACCCACCCATGCTGTGGGTCCACAGGGAGTTGTAAATGGATCTGTTTCCACTTCTAAAGAACCCCAGTCTGACTGGGGCATGCAGTGTGGGCCGAAGCCCACCTGCATTAAACATGACATTACTACCTCAGCTGTGTTGGGCAATGCAATGGGATATATTTATGTACCGCCGATGGCTTCCTGGCACCCACCCATGCTGTGGGTCCACAGGGAGTTGTAAATGCATCTGTTTCCACTTCAAAAGAATCCCAGTCTGACTGGGGCATGCAGTGTGGGCCGAAGCCCACCTGCATTAAACATGACATTACTACCTCAGCTGTGTTGGGCAATGTAATGGGATATATTTATGTACCGCTGTTGGGTTCCAGGGAGCCACCCATGATGTGGGTCCACAGGGAGTTGTGAATGCATCTGTTTCCATTTCAAAAGAACCCCAGTCTGACTGGGTCATGCAGTGTGGGCCGAAGCCCACCTGCATTAAACATGACATTATTACCTCAGCTGTGTTGGGCAATGCAATGGGATATATTTATGTACCGCCGGTGGCTTCCTGGCACCCACCCTTGCTGTGGGTCCACAGGGAATTGTAAATGCATCTGTTTCCACTTCTAAAGAACCCCAGTCTGACTGGGGCATGCAGTGTGGGCCGAAGCCCACCTGCATTAAACATGACATTACTACCTCAGCTGTGATGGGCACTGCAATGGGATTTATTTATGTACCGCCGGTGGGTTCCAGGGAGCCACCCATGCTGTGGGTGCACACGGAATTCCCATTGCGGAGTTGTACCTGCCTGTGACTATTTATAAAAAACCGTGGTCTGACTGGGGCGTGCAGACACCTTGACAGAATGAATAGTGTGTGGCACATAGGTTCCCCATTGCTATGCCAACGTGTGCAGCTCCAGATGGAGGTGGCACAGGATTGGATTTCTCATTGCTTCTGTACAGCATTGTGGGCTATCGCCCCGCCCCTTTTAAAGAGGGTCGCTGCCTAGCCGTGCCAACCCTCTGCAGTGTATGCCTGCTTTTCCTGTGGCAGACGCACTTATAAATAGAGATGAGGGTGGCGTGGCATGAGGGCAGCTGAAGGCTGGGCAGGGACAGTTTGGTGTGCGCTGTGGACACTGAGTCGTGGGGGGGGGGGAATTGGCAGCATGTAACCCAGGAGAAGTGGCAGCGGAGTGTCATGCAGGCAGTGATTGTGCTTTGTTGGAGGTAGTGTGGTGCTTAGCTAAGGTATGCATTGCTAATGAGGGCTTTTCAGAAGTAAAAATTGTTGGGAGGGGGGGGCCCACTCTTGCCGCTATTGTGGCTTAATAGTGGGACCTGGGAACTTGAGTTGCAGCCCAACATGTAGCCCCTCGCCTGCCCTATCCGTTTCTGTGTCGTTCCCATCACTTTCTTGAATTGCCCCGATTTTCACAAATGAAAACCTTAGCGAGCATCGGCGATATACCAAAATGCTCGATTCGCCCATTGACTTCAATGGGGCTCGTTACTCGAAACGAACCCTTGAGCATCGCGAAAAATTTGTCTCGAGTAACGAGCACCCGAGCATTTTGGTGCTCGCTCATCTCTATAGATGACTATATATTATATATAAATAATACCCATATAGTCACATATCAGGAGAAATTGGTCTATATTGATAGGAGCCTATGATGAAGTAGAATAGAAATAGAATAATTCAAAACATTTCCTATACTATGATACAAACTCGTGGGATAATTTAGTTAGAGCAAATATTGGCAGTTAAAAACAACCATCAAAGCAATGCTTCTCAGCTAACATTCAAAGGTTCAATGTTCATTAAAGGAGACCATTTTATTTGTATTGCCACAAAAACGTAAACTAAAAAAAAGGTTTTACACATGGTCCTCTAGTTTTGCTAAATGTTTGATAAATTGTCCATGCAGTCTTGTATACATTGCAAAGGCTATCCAATGTATACAAGACCGCATTTTTGTCAAACTGCATTTCTAAACACAAATCCACAATCAAGTTCAGAGAACCTTTGTTTCCTATTCCTACTCATTTTGATGAATGCAACACAAAATTGTGGCACTGCTAAATCATGGGGTTACTAAGGGAGCACTATTATTTTGTTTTTGGGGAAAAAAGGAAGGCACTATTATGGGACAAAACTAATATGGCTCAATAAAGATGTAAAGGGGGCAAAATAACAAAAATAATTAATTTAAAATACTAAAACAAGATGGCAGGTAAGAGGAATTAAAAAGGTATAGGAGAAAAATAAATGATGTAAAAAAACAAATAAAAGCAGCAAAAGTGGAGACAGAGAGACTTATTGCCAAAGAGAGTAAAACTAACCCTAAACTGTTCTTCAACTATTTAAACAGTAAAACTATTAAAGTGGAATGAATTGGCCCCTTAAAAAGTAACAAGGGAAACATTGTAGAGGAAGATGAGGAGAATGCAAATCTATTAAATAGTTTTATGCACTCAGGAAAATGAAATGTTAGGTAAAATTCAGAGTAATAAAGTAAATTCTTCATTAAATGTCACTTGCCTAACCAAAATGAATCTCATCAACTTCTATAAGCAAGTAAGTTCTAGATTGGACAAAGGAGAGTCATTGAATCTTTCTAAAGTGATTAATACTGTGCCGAATTCAAGGTTGGTATATAAAATGAGAATGTTTGGTCTGGGAGAGAATGTATGTTAGTGGGTAAGTAACTGGTCAGTGATAGAAAGCAGAAGGTAGTTATTTTTGGTACATACTCTGATTCGGTCAGCATTACTAGTAGGTACTGCAGTGGTCAGTATTGGGGACTATTCTTTTTAATATATCTGTTAACAATGTTGTAAAGAATTGTACAGTTAAATATCAATACTTTCAGATGATACAAGATTATACAAAGCAATTAACACAAGAAAGGACAGTATGCAGTTACAAATGGATATGGATAAACTGAGAGCTTGGGCAGAAAAGTGTCAAATGGGGTTGAACACTGATAAATGTAAGCTTATTCACATGGGAAGGGAAATACATGTCACCATTACACAATAGATAGGAATACACTTGGTAAAACTGACGTGGAAAAGGATTGAGGATTTTAATTAACTGTAAACTTAACTGAAGCAACCAGTGTCAGGCAGCTGCTGCCAAGGCAAATAGGATAATGGGTTTCATCAAAACAGGTTTAGGGTCACATGATGAGAACATTGTTCTTTCTCTTTACAAATCACTGGTTAGACTACACATAGAATATTGTGTACTCAAGAAGGACATATCAAAGCTTGAGAGGGTTCAAAGGTGGGCAACTAAATTAATATATGGAATGGCCGGACTACAATACCCAGAGAAGTTATTGTAATTGGGTTATTTAGTTTAGAAAAAAAGTCATCTGGGGTGACCTAATGACATGTATAAATATATCAAGCGTCAAAACAGAGGTCTCTCCTATCATCTTTTTATACCTAGGACTGTGACTGTAACAAGGGGGCACCCTCTACGTCTAGAGGAAAGAAGGTTTCTACACCGACATAAAAGGATGTTCTTTACTGTAAGAGCAGTGAGACTATGGAACTGTCTGCCTGAGGACGGGGTGAAGGCAAATTGAATAAAGAGTTTAATAGAAGCCTGGATGCCATCATCGAGTGTGATAATATTACATGTTATAATCCCTGATTACTTCAAAAGGGATTATTCTGATTGACAGACTTGGAGTTGGGAAAGACTTTTTTCCCTTAAATTGGGAAAATCGGCTGCTACCTCATTGGGGTTCTTTACCTTCCTCTAGATCAACATTGGAGGGAAAAAGACTGAACTGCATGGACTTTTTGTCTTTAAGTCTTTTTTTCAGAATAACATACTATGTTACTTCTAACAATTCAGTGGTCTTTTAGCACTGGATGCCTTCCTGACTCAGTTGTCAGTACTTGCAAGGCCATTGACTTGCAGGATAGTTGTAGGAGCGGAGGGAGTTGGTTAATAAATTGTATTTGGTCCTTACTGCTCATTGAATGTTCCTGCTGCTGTACATATCTGTAATTAATAACATGTTTAATCATGTTACAATACATTTGATCAATATATTAAGGCTCTGTTCTGTTTGATGTTGCGTCTCTCTCTGTGTTCTGGTTTGACTGCAATAATAGAGTTGCCGGCAGCGTTACTCTTGTCATCAAAAGTATTGGAGCACTGACAGCATTTTGATGTACTCCATTTAAGTAAATGAAATCTGTCAGAATTCATTGAGACCCATGTGAAAACAGACCCATCGTACTTAAATGGTTTACCTCTAATGCTTTCCCAGTGCAGTGACATTAATATGCAAAATTTATACTCCTTGCTCTTACAGGTCATTGTGTCCTTTCTGACTTTTATGCTCCGTTCTGGATCCCACTCCAGTGCGGAAAACTACAGGAGCCACTCTGATACTGTCATCATTTTACTGTGAAAGAACAGCATAGTTTGATGGCCTTTTGACAATGGGCTTAATAGACCTATAGATTTATTAAATCATTTGCATACAATGGACTAAAAAAATAATGAAAAGGCTATAAATAAAGCAGAGTATACAAGAATCCAGAGACAATGAGGAATTACATTTTACAGTTAAGAGGATGCAACAGGTCATACAGTAATTAAGAATGGAAGCGGAACCATGAACAAGCATAAAGAAAAACACAATAATAACAAAATAACCAAAATGCATATATTATGTCTTGCTCAATCAGCATGGAATACATCATACTGGATGACCAGAGTGTAGAACTAAGGAATATGTTTTTTTCATATGTCCCCTGTATTATTACTTGGACTTGATTTTGGTTACAGAAGGTAGGTAGAAGAAAGTACAGAAGCAAATCTATTTTATGAGCACATGCAAGCATTTTCCTATTTATTCACAGCAGTCATACTGATGATAAATGTTCTCTCCTAGTCTTTCAGAGCAATTCTTTATGTATGGAGATATATTCCTATTCCTATTTCTCATACACAGGAGCAGCTCTGGTAACATTTTCAGGGACTGGTTTGTATTTATAGATCCATTTACTACTTAAACGTTACTCTCTAGAGGATTTCTGCTCCTACAGGAAACGCAAAGAGCATTGCTTGAAAAATCACTTAGTGCTGAGTCTACCATATATAATATTGTGTTAGGAAGTCTATTCTAGTAATAAAGCCCCTCTGCAGCACAAAAATAATGTATTGGATTATTTATATATTGCTAGCTTTTATAGTATGAAAATCTCCACATTTGTGTAAATGGCTGGATCTGGCCGAGGTCCAGTTGTCTATCTGAACATTGTCAGATTCACCGGCGGTGTTCATGTTTTGTGAATGATGTTATAGTCAATTTGACATCATATCAGAGAAACAGTATAAACGTCTGCTTACAAGTGCTGCTGGTGTTATCGACTTTTACAGTCAACTAAAGATATATACATCATCTGCTATCGGGTAATAAAAAAGAAAAAAAACTAACATTTTGCATTGACATAAGTATTCAGACCCTTTGTTAAAACACTTGAAATGTAGCACTGGGGGCCTTCCATTTCTTTTGCACATTTTGGAGATGTTTCTACACCTTGATTGGCTTCCACCTGGGGTAAATTCAGTTGATTGGATATCATTTTAAAAGACAGATCGCTGTCTATACGTCTCACAGCTCACAGTGCATATCAGAGCCAAAACCAAGCCATGAGGGGGAAAGAACTGCCTGTAGAGCTCAAACACAGGATTGTATGAAAGCACAGATCTGCAGAAGGCTATAAAAAATTTCTGCTTCTCTGAAAGCTCCCAAGAGCACAATGGCTTCCATAATTCTTAAATGGAAAACGTCTGAAACAAGCAGGACTCTTACTTGAGCTGGCTGGCCCACCAAACTAAATAATTATTTGGTTTATATTGTAATCAGTGGAGAAGGGTCTTGATAAAAGTGGTGACCATAAACTCAATGGTCAGTCTGGCTGAGCTCCAAAGATTCTGTGAGCAGATAGGAGAAACTTCCAGAAGTTGCGGCACTCCACCAGTCTGGGCTTTATGGCAAAGTGCCAGAAAGACGCTTCTCCTCAGGAGAAGACAGATGAACGCCCATCTGGAGTTTACCAAAAAGCACCTAAAGATTTAACAAGATTTTCTGGTCTGTTGAAACCAGGGTTGAACTTTTTGGCTTCAGTTCTAAGTGTTATTTCTGGAGGAAACCAGTCACTGCTCATTTCCTCCCCCATATCATCCATACAGTGAAGCAACAAGACAATGACCCTAAGCCCACAGCCAAGACAACACAGGAGTGGCTTAGGGACAACTCTGGGAATGTCCTTAAGTGGCCCAGCTAGAGCTCTAACTTGAACCCAATCAAACATCTCTGGAGAGATCTGAAAATGGCTTTCACAGACAGTCCCCATCCAAACAGACAGAGCTTGAGAGGATCTGAAGAGAAGGATGGCAGGAATTACCCAAATCTAGGTGTGGCATCATACCCAAAATGACTGAAGGCTGTAATCGCTGCCTAAGATGCTTCAACTAAGTACCGAGTACAGGATAGGAATACTTACTGTAATTCAAAATGTTCGTTTTTCATTGTTTATTTAAATTTATAAATAGATTTATAACATGCTGTTTTCACTTTGTCATTATGAAGTATTGGGTGCAGAATGATGGGGAAAACATTTTTTTTTTTCAATTTTCACAAAGCCAAAACATAACAAAATGCAAAAAAGCGAAAGGGTCGAAAGACCTACCCAATGCATTGTATATCAATAACCAATATTGCTGTCAGATGATGACTTTCCATCCTCTACATCAGGAAGATGCAACTTCTTTGACAATCATATCCTTCTATATCACTGAGAAAGAAACAAGTATGTCTGTGTACCCCTGCTATAGGGTAACAAAAGAGATACCATTTTAACAGCAAGTAGTAATCATCTTTGTATCTACTGAAGTTATAGCAACAAAAAGTAATAATTAGAGATGAGCGAGCACCAAAATGCTCGGGTGCTCGTTACTCGAGACGAACTTTTCGCGATGCTCGAGGGTTCGTTTCGAGTAACGAACCCCATTGAAGTCAATGGGCGACCCGAGCATTTTTGTATATCGCCGATGCTCGCTAAGGTTTTCGTTTGTGAAAATCTGGGCAATTCAAGAAAGTGATGGGAACGACACAGCAACGGATAGGGCAGGCGAGGGGCTACATGTTCGGCTGCATCTCAAGTTCACAGGTCCCACTATTAAGCCACAATAGCGGCAAAAGTGGGCCCCCCCCAACAACTTTTACTTCTGAAAAGCCCTCATTAGCAATGGATACCTTAGCTAAGCACCACACTACCTCCAACAAAGCACAATCACTGCCTGCATGACACTCCGCTGCCACTTCTCCTGGGTTACATGCTGCCCAACACCCCCACCCCCCTCGCACGACTCAGTGTCCACAGCGCACACCAAACTGTCCCTGCGCAGCCTTCAGCTGCCCTCATGCCACGCCACCCTCATGTCTATTTATAAGTGCGTCTGCCAGAGGAAAAGCAGGCACACACTGCAGAGGGTTGGCACGGCTAGGCAGCGACCCTCTTTAAAAGGGGCGGGGCGATAGTCCACAATGCTGTACAGAAGCAATGAGAAATCCAATCCTGTGCCACCTCCATCTGGAGCTGGACACGTGGGCATAGCAATGGGGAACCTATGTGCCACACACTATTCATTCTGTCAAGGTGTCTGTATGTCCCAGTCAGACCGCGGTTTTTTATAAATAGTCACAGGCAGGTACAACTCCGCAATGGGAATTCCGTGTGCACCCACAGCATGGGTGGCTCCCTGGAACCCACCGGCTGTACATAAATGTATCCCATTGCAGTGCCCTGCACAGCAGAGCTAACGTCAGATGAAATGCAGGTGGGCTTCGGCCCACACTGCATGCCCCAGTCAGACTGGGGTTCTTTAGAAGTGGACAGATGCATTTACAACTCCCTGTGGACCCACAGCATGGGTGGCTCCCTGGAACCCACCGACGGTACATAAAAATATCCCATTGCATTGCCCATCACAGCTGAGGTAATAATGTCATGTTTAATGCAGGTGGGCTTCGGCCCACACTGCATGCCCCAGTCAGACTGGGGTTCTTTAGAAGTGGACACAGGTAGTTACAACTCCGTGTGGACCCACAGCATGGGTGGGTGCCAGGAAGCCACCGGCGGTACATAAAAATATCCCATTGCATTGCCCATCACAGCTGAGGTAATAATGTCATGTTTAATGCAGGTGGGCTTCGACCCACACTGCATGCCCCAGTCAGACTGGGGTTCTTTAGAAGTGGACAGATGCAGTTACAACTCCGTGTGGACCGACAGCATGGGTGGGTGCCAGGAAGCCACCGGCGGTACATAAATATATCCCATTGCAGTGCCCAACACAGCTGATGTAACGTCAGCTGTAATGCAGGTGGGCTAAAAATTAATTTGATTACACTGTAGGCGAGGGCCCCCAAAAATTGGTGTATCAACAGTACTAATGTACCTCTGAAAAATTGCCCATGCCCAACCAAGAGGGCAGGTGAAACCCATTAATCGCTTTGGTTAATGTGGCTTAATTGGTAAGAAAAATTGCCCGTTCGGCGTGATTATGTGAGGTTTCAGGAGGAGGAGCAGGAGGAGGAGGAGGAATATTATACACATTGATGAAGCGAAAAGGTCCCCGTTTTTGATGGGGATAGAGAACGATGCTTCCATCCGTGGGTGCAGCCTACGTATTGCTTAGGTATCGCTGCTGTCCGCTGGTGGAGAAGAGAAGTCTGGGGGAAATCCAGGCTTTGTTCATTTTGATGAGTGTTAGCCTGTCGGCACTGTCGGTTGACAGGCGGGTACGCTTATCTGTGATGATTCCCCCAGCCGCACTAAACACCCTCTCTGACAAGACGCTAGCCGCAGGACAAGCAAGCACCTCCAGGGCATAAAGCGCGAGTTCAGGCCACGTGTCCAGTTTCGACACCCAGTAGTTGTAGGGGGCAGAGGCGTCATGGAGGACGGTCGTGCGATCGGCTAGGTACTCCCTCACCATCCTTTTACAGTGCTCCCGCCGACTCAGCCGTGACTGGGGAGCGGTGACACAGTCTTGCTGGGGAGCCATAAAGCTGTCAAGGGCCTTAAAGAGTGTTGCCCTGCCTGTGCTGTACATGCTGCCTGATCTCTGCGCCTCCCCTGTTACCTGGCCCTCGGAACTGCGCCTTCGGCCACTAGCGCTGTCGTATGGGAATTTTACCATCAGTTTGTCCGCCAGGGTCCTGTGGTATAGCAACACTCTCGAACCCCTTTCCTCTTCGGGTATGAGAGTGGAAAGGTTCTCCTTATACTGTGGGTCAAGCAGTGTGTACACCCAGTAATCCGTAGTGGCCAGAATGCATGTAACGCGAGGGTCACGAGAAAGGCATCCTAACATGAAGTCAGCCATGTGTGCCAGGGTACCTGTACGCAACACATGGCTATCCTCACTAGGTAGATCACTTTCAGGATCCTCCTCCTCCTCAGGCCATACACGCTGAAAGGATGACAGGCCAGCAGCATGTGTACCCTCACCAGTGGGCCAAGCTGTCTCTTCCCCCTCCTCCTCATCTTCCTCCTCCTCCTCCTCCTCCTCACCGCGCTGAGATATAAACAGGAGGGTGCTCTGACTATCCAGCAACATACTGTCTTCCCCCGGCTCTGTTTCCGAGCGCAAAGCATTTGCCTTTATGCTTTGCAGGGAACTTCTCAAGAGGCATAGCAGAGGAATGGTGACGCTAATGATTGCAGCATCGCCGCTCACCACCTGGGTAGACTCCTCAAACTTTCCAAGGACCTGGCAGATGTCTGCCAACCAGGCCCACTCTTCTGAAAAGAATTGAGGAGGCTGACTCCCACTGCGCCACCCATGTTGGAGTTGGTATTCCACTATAGCTCTACGCTGCTCATAGAGCCTGGCCAACATGTGGAGCGTAGAGTTCCACAGTGTGGGCACGTCGCACAGCAGTCGGTGCACTGGCAGATTAAAGCGATGTTGCAGGGTGCGCAGGGTGGCAGCGTCCGTGTGGGACTTGCGGAAATGTGCGCAGAGCCGGCGCACCTTTCCGAGCAGGTCTGACAAGCGTGGGTAGCTTTTCAGAAAGTGCTGAACCACCAAATTCAAGACGTGGGCCAGGCATGGCACGTGCGTGAGGCTGCCGAGCTGCAGAGTCGCCACCAGGTTACGGCCGTTGTCACACACGACCATGCCCGGTTGGAGGCTCAGTGGCGCAAGCCAGCGGTCGGTCTGCTCTGTCAGACCCTGCAGCAGTTCGTGGGCCGTGTGCCTCTTCTCTCCTAAGCTGAGTAGTTTCAGCACGGCCTGCCGACGCTTGCCCACCGCTGTGCTGCCACGCCGCGCGACACCGACTGCTGGCGACGTCCTGCTGCTGACACATCTTGATTGCGAGACAGAGGTTGCGTTGGAGGAGGAGGAGGGTGCTTTAGTGGAGGAAGCATACACCGCCGCAGATACCACCACCGAGCTGTGGCCCGCAATTCTGGGGGTGGGTAGGACGTGAGCGGTCCCAGGCTCTGACTCTGTCCCAGCCTCCACTAAATTCACCCAATGTGCCGTCAGGGAGATATAGTGGCCCTGCCCGCCTGTGCTTGTCCACGTGTCCGTTGTTAAGTGGACCTTGGCAGTAACCGCGTTGGTGAGGGCGCGTACAATGTTTCGGGAGACGTGGTCGTGCAGGGCTGGGACGGCACATCGGGAAAAATAGTGGTGACTGGGAACTGAGTAGCGCGGGGCTGCTGCCGCCATCATACTTTTGAAGGACTCAGTTTCCACAACCCTATACGGCAGCATCTCCAGGCTGATAAATTTGGCTACGTGCACGTTTAACGCTTGAGCGTGCGGGTGCGTGGCGGCGTACTTGCGCTTGCGCTCAAACACTTGCGCTAGCGACGGCTGGACGCTGCGCTGACAGACATTGCTGGATGGGGCCGAGGACAGCGGAGGTGAGGGTGTGGGTGCAGGCCAGGAGACGGTAGTGCCTGTGTCCTCAGAGCGGGGTTGGATCTCAGTGGCAGGTTGGGGCACAGGGGGAGAGGCAGCAGTGCAAACCGGAGGCGGTAAACGGCCTTCATCCCACCTTGTGGGGTGCTTGGCCATCATATGTCTGTGCATGCTGGTGGTGGTGAGGCTGGTGGTGGTGGCTTCCCGGCTGATCTTGGCGCGACAAAGGTTGCACACCACTGTTCATCGGTCGTCTGCACTCTCAGTGAAAAACTGCCAGACCTTTGAGCACCTCGGCCTCTGCAGGGTGGCATGGCGCGAGGGGGCGCTTTGGGAAACAGTTGGTGGATTATTAGGTCTGGCCCTGCCTCTACCCCTGGACACCGCGCTGCCTCTTGCAACCTGCCCTGCTGCTGCCCTTGCCTCCCCCTCTGAAGACCTGTCCTCAGTAGGCGTTGCAAACCAGGTGGGGTCAGTCACCTCATTGTCCTGCTGCTCTTCCTCAGAATCCTCGGTGCGCTCCTCCCTCAGACTTACTGCCCTTACTACTACCTCACTGATAGACAACTGTGTCTCATCGTCATCGGCCTCCTCACCCACTGAAAGGTCTTGAGACAGTTGCCGGAAGTCCCCAGCCTCATCCCCTGGACCCTGGGAACTTTCCAATGGTTGGGCATCAGTCACGATAAACTCCTCCGGTGGGAGAGGAACCACTGCTGCCCAATCTGAGCAGGGGCCCGAGAACAGTTCCTGGGAGTCTGCCTGCTCCTCAGTATGTCTCATTTTCATGGAGTGAGGAGGCTGGGAGGAAGGAGGAGCAGCAGCCAGAGGATTCAGAGTTGCAGCAGTGGACGGCGCAGAACTGTGGGTGGACGATAGGTTGCTGGAAGCACTTTCTGCCATCCACAACAGGACCTGCTCACACTGCTCATTTTCTAATAAAGGTCTACCGCGTGGACCCATTAAATGTGCGATGAATGTGGGGACGCCAGAAACGTGCCTCTCTCCTAATCCCGCAGCAGTCGGCTGCGATAGACCTGGATCAGGAGCTCGGCCTGTGCCCACACCCGGACTAGGGCCTCCGCGTCCTCGGCCGCGCCCACGTCCTCTAGGCCTACCCCTACCTCTCAGCATGCTGTATTACCAGTAATGCAGAAACAGAACGCTGTTATTAAATGTGCCGCTTATTGGCCTGTGGTTGGAGGCTGAGTTCACATACGGAACGCCCGGAAATAATTTGGCGCAAGCCTGCTGTAACACTTAGCTGGCTGCGTATGATTTTGTAGAACTACTACACCCAGCACACACAGACCCAGAACACTGAGCACAGTGACAGGCAGGCCAAATAGATTTTTTGCCCAATATTTTTTAGAAAAGGCCCACTGCCTATATTCAATCAATAATATATGTCTTCTGTCCCTGCCTCCACACTTCTGTCCCTGGAGTGTGTCACAGAACTGCAGAGTGTTGCACTGTTAACTGCAACACAGCGGTGATTTCAGAGCCCAG
The DNA here is from genome assembly GCF_035609145.1 of Eleutherodactylus coqui. NCBI lineage: Eukaryota > Metazoa > Chordata > Amphibia > Anura > Eleutherodactylidae > Eleutherodactylus > Eleutherodactylus coqui. The sequence continues at coordinate 100,384,455 of NC_089838.1, read as the reverse complement.
ACAGAGCCAGGAAATAATTTGGCGCAAGCCTGCTGTAACACTTAGCTGGCTGTGTATGATTTTGTAGAACTACTACACCCAGCACACACAGACCCAGAACACTGAGCACAGTGACAGACAGGCCAAATAGATTTTTTGCCCAATATTTTTTAGAAAAGGCCCACTGCCTATATTCAATCAATAATATATGTCTTCTGTCCCTGCCTCCACACTTCTGTCCCTGGAGTATTACTGCAGGGCGCAATGCTCTGCACGGCCGATATACCAAAAAAAAAAAATGTGCAACACTGCAAAAAGCAGCCTCCACACTACTGCACACGGTTAGATGTGGCCCTAAGAAGGACCGTTGGGGTTCTTGAAGCCTACAATAACTCCTAACGCTCTCCCTGCCTAAGCACTTCTGTCCCTGGAGTATTACTGCAGGGCGCAATGCTCTGCACGGCCGATATACCAAAAAAAAAAAAAAGTGCAACACTGCAAAAAGCAGCCTCCACACTACTGCACACGGTTAGATGTGGCCCTAAGAAGGACCGTTGGGGTTCTTGAAGCCTACAATAACTCCTAACACTCTCCCTACAGCAGCTCCAACACGATAGCACTTTCCCTCAGCTATGTCACAACGCATCTGTGAAGAGCCGCGGGAGGGGCCGATTTTTATACTCGGGTGACACCTGATCTCGCCAGCCACTCACTGCAGGGGGGTGGTATAGGGCTTGAACGTCACAGGGGGAAGTTGTAATGCCTTCCCTGTCTTTCAATTGGCCAGAAAAGCGCGCTAACGTCTCAGAGATGAAAGTGAAAGTAACCCGAACATCGCGTGGTGCTCGTTACGAGTAACGAGCATCTTGAACACGCTAATACTCGAACGAGTATCAAGCTCGGACGAGTACGTTCGCTCATCTCTAGTAATAATATAAATCTGTGTTCATGCATATTTAGCCTAAGGTGCAGATCCGGCAGAAAATGTCAGATGGCAGGACAGAAGCCGGACAAATATCATTATAGTCAATGGTGTCCATTGTAAACAATTTGTTTTCATCATAGGACAGGTACGGCTTTCCATTTTTCTTGTTGCATGATGGAACAGGAAAATGGAAAGCCTAATGGCAGTGTGCACTTAGCCACCGCAATCATAGCATAGAACAGAGATAAATGTAAGCAAGGATGCTAAAGCAATGTGGAAAGTTGTATCAATAAGCACAGTTTAGAAGACCAGATCAATAGCCAGATTGCAAAGTTGACAATTGAAACCTGAAAATAATTTTTCACAACTAATCCATTTAGCCAAATGACTGTTCTAAACATGGTCTGCACTTTAAGGATCAAATGCTGACCTTAGATTAGTGTTTCCCAACTCCAGTCCTCAAGGCACCCCAACAGGTCATGTCTTCAGGATATCCTATAGTAAGAACACCTGTGGCAAGGTCTGAGGCACTGAGAAGAATTATATCACCTGTGCCATACTGAGGAACCCAGAAAACATGACCTGTTGGGGGTCCCTGAGGACTGGAGTTGGGAAACACTGCCTTAGATACTAAAATGATAGCTATGCAATTGGCCTTTAGGCCACTTTAATCCAAAACTATCAAAACACAATGATATGTAAGCTATTAATACAACCTTTCCACATTTCCCAGGTAGACAAATGGATCTTTTATATAAGACTTCTTGCTGATCTCCTTTTTTTAAGACAAATGCCTATGTTCAAATTAAGCCAGCACCTAGTTCACATAGCTTATCCTACAGAGGCAGCATTGTAGTTATTACTAGCCCTTTTCTAAAAAGTTGCAATTAATTACGGTACTCTCTTTGTCAGCATTTAAATTCATTTTACTATATCTCACAGAATCTGCCTATACCTTTAAAGCAAATGTGACATGAATGATTGTACAGCACTCGTGTTTTCTCATAGGGAAAGCAACATTTGTTTGCCATTATAACCAGCTGGATGTAACAGAAATTTACTACTGGCTTCTCCTAGGGGAAAAAAGCGGCCCAGTTTTCAGCTAAAAAACTACTGCAAAACGAGCCAGTGGAATTCCATGTTGCTACCATTAAAAGTGTTTAGGGCAGATATCCAATCATCCACTGGCAGAAAGCTCTGGTTCTAGCTAGTAATATCACTGATGAACGTATAGGACTCAGTTTACTGAACAAAAAGGCGAAAACATGGAATAATAATACAGATTCTGTTTACCTTACTGTGTAATTACCTATCCACCCACATGTATGGTGGGCTATCATTTCTCCCATTCAGCGGTAGGAAAGGCAAAGCAAAGAGCAATAATAACATAAATGAATTTATGATTTATGCCATGGGCCGCAGTGGCTTTCCTGTTAAAGTGAGTCACCTTACACGACTCCACAATCCAGCCCTGTGAAATGTTTTTATGAATGATGGTAAGTGGAAGAAAACAGGTAGTGAAACTCTTTTCTTCTGTTTTAATTTTGTCTTTACTTGTAGATTACTTTATAGTTGAACAAGAATTAAGATTTTTTAATGTAACATAAATGCTTGGTTTAAAGAATAGGCTATTTTTTAATCAAAAGGATTTTACGTGCAATTTTCAGTTCTGTCCAAGTTTGTAAATGGGTAAACTCAGACTGAATGCGGACCAATTAACCCTTTCCAATCCAATTTTGGATTCAGGGTTTCCTAAGAGGCTTTCTCTTTGTGCTGTTATACACTGGCTAAAGACAGTATATGTGCACCAGAGAGGATCCAACAGTGGAGTGACTGACAATAGACGGTAAGAATACCCTATCGGACGTCTTCTGACGTTGGAGCTGTACAAGCTTATATCAGAATGTAGGAAAGGGTTAAAGTGAATGGGGATATTTAGACATGCGATTTTTTTTCATGGACTGATGGCCCATGTAAAAGAGTTACAGCATATGCTATTCTGGTCTGTTTTACAGATGAGAGTAAGACATACAATGCACACTCTCCCGCACAGTTCGATGCCAGTCGCGCCTGTGAATGTTGAATGTAACTTACAAATGGCCATCTGAATGTGGCCTAAGTGAAGAGTTCTACAATTTTCAAATCTACTTTATATAGCAATTCCTCACGATTTTCAGATATTAACTCTCTACTAGTGAATGACAGCACTAATCCTTATATACAGTTTATGGGAGTACAGACAGGAGAAAATCAATGTGGTTAAATATTCAGCCAAGAGTCACATAAATGGTAAATAGATAGCACTTAAACTACTATAGCAAGAAGGTAGTGCTGAGATATTAAAGAACTAGGAAATAAAAGGTACAATGTGTAAAAGCTGAATGGAGATAGCGAAGATTGAATTGAATAAGGAGAATCATTCCCAAAGAGAGGAAAAATAATCCAAAATATTTTTCAACTTCAGAATAAGAAATTTAAAACTGAAAGTGCTGGACGCCTCAGAAATAGTTGGGTTGTTATGGTGGAAGCGGATGAGGAAAAGGCCAACAAAATAAATTCCTTCTTCTCTAGGGTATTTAGACAAGAAAATCCAATGATAGATGATATGATCACAGATAACATAAGTTGTACACCAAAGGGAGGGTTTTTGTTTGACTGATAAACACTTTGGGGGGCAGTTAAAAAGGCTTTATGCCAATTTTCTAGAAAATTTGCAAGATTTGGCGCAAAAACGTAGCGAGTTTCCCCATTTTGTGCTTGCCTTGGCACTTTTTGGGGAAAGTAGGTATGGCTTGCTGTGAAGGGGGCGTGGCTGCTCTTTAATGACAAATGTATTAATAATTTCTACCAGAAACTGGTGTAAGGTATGTTAGAAATGTTCGCCTAGTCAGGACCAGGTGTATATTTCCGTTAAGGCACACAGAGCTGCTGAGGATGCCCTATGAAGAGGCATGTGCCTCATCATGTATTAAGTGCACTGTATGTTGAGGAAAGTTATAGTAAGCCTGCTGGAGGAAATGCCAGACTTAGTAAATTTCCCCTTTTAATTTTCCTTTCGAAAAACATAAATTCTCTAGAGTTATATCCCGACCCTCCAAGTGACACTAACCAATCAAATCTCTCATTCCCAATAAATTCACAGGCTACAAAGGAGTTTCAGTAAGTTTAGATACTATATGCCTTGACAAATACTCAACCAATTCCCTTACATCTTTTCAAATGCTTAGCGTTTTCCCAGAGACCTGTACCCCTTTTTTAACAATACATTTTTATTGGTGTTTCAAGTATATTTTAAAAAACATACAAAAGATTTCACATATTGTCTTATAGTAGGAGCTATATTCGGGGTGCAATACTGGGGTTATACCAGGTAATAAAGCATATCACTAACCACAAGATAAGGAATAAATAACTGATCAGTAAGGGGTCCGACTTCCACATAGGGGTGAAGCATGTGCGGTACCACTCCGTTCATCCCTATGGAACTGCCAAAAATTGCAGAACATTGTACATGGTTATCATTCCCATAGAGATGAATGGAGTGGCAGTGCACCAGGTTTATTAGTCTACTTTGGTAATTCTTTGTTATTTATTTGTATAATCTAATTGTGTTTGTTTATGTAATTTTTGTGTTTTTACCTTGTTTTACTCTTGTGGTAATTTAAGACCACTCTCACACAGGCGTTTAATGCTGCATTTTCAGCGCAGTGCTAAATGCTGTCAATCACTACCATTGAATCCAATTTGGCTTCTCAGACAAGCGTTAACCCTTTGCAATCCAATTTTGGATTCAGGGTTTCCTAGGGGGCTTTCTCTTTCTGCCATTATACAATGGCGCCATCTGCTGGCCAGAGCCCGTACTGCGGTATGGGACATGCTGGAGAGGCCCCCGACAACAGAGCGACCAGTAATCTACAGTAAGATTACCCTGCCGGACATCTTCCGACATTGGGGCTGTACAGCCTTCAATCAGAATGTCTTCAGACATCAGACAGTGGATTGGAAAAGGTTAAAATGCTGCGTTTTTCAAGCACTATCTGTTATATTTTCATGCACTTCTGTGTTTTAAAATGAAATGCTTTGCCATTGAAATGAATGGGGTGCATTTTCAGCACTGCTGAATACGCGGTAGAATGTGGTTATCATGTTTTTGGCAGCATTCTTGACTGCGCTTTTTCAGTTCTGGCATTATCAGCTTGCTTGGCTGCATTTATAACTGTGCTGAAAACGCAGTCAAACGCTGTAAAAAAACGCATGTCAATGCAGCTAAAAACTCAGCAAACGCTGCATTAAAAAAACTCTGCGTTTTTTCAAGTACCGGTGTGAGAGTGGCCTAAGGGTGCTTTCACACATGCACTGTGAATTCCACTTTTCTGTTCCATTTGGGAAGCAGGAAAGGGGAATTCTCGTGGCTGGACAGCTCCATCTGTGGACGAAACCGAACAGCGCCGGGCGGGCCCCATTAACTACAATGCAGTCTTCTCGCTTTCCTCCCAGCTGCCCAGTTTTGGGATGGAAGAAAAAGGAGGGCATGCAGCGCTTTTTCATCTGGTATTTGCAGCCGCCTTTGGGATGGAATCTTCGGCCAGAGGTTCTGATGGGGATGTGTAACCACCCTTAGGCCGCCTGCATACGGCTGGATTTGCATTGCGGAATTTCGCAGCAAATACCTGCCATAGCATGCTATGGAAAAGCGATTTTTCCTGCCCACAAGCGGAAATCAATTGTGATTTTCTGCTCGTGGGGGAAAAATCGCAGCATGATCTATTCCTAGGCATATTCTGTGCGGACGGCTTCCATTAAAGTCAATGGCAGCCGTCCAACTCGTGGCCCTTCCACAATCATCATTGCGGAGACATCACTGGATCTGCGTCATCGCCTAGTGACGGTGTGGCATTATCTGTACCGTGTACGTGTGCTGGCCGGCACATCCGCAATACAGATAAGAAGACTGTGGACAAGTACGTGGGGGTCACTGGCTGGGCACAGGGTCAGATTTCGCTGTAGGTTTCTGCATGCGGAATCTGACCCATCCCTATGCAGACAGCCTTACAAATATAAATTTGCAAACATAAGGCTAACAGTGGCATTGAAACCGACAGGGGAACATTGTTTCTAAGTCTAAGCAATGGTATAGTGGTATAAGAAAACAAAACATGATTATTTTTTTTATAGCATGATTTATTTTCTATTGCTAGCTGACACACTTTGGTATCAATACATGCTGTAAATTTAAATAAATAGGATCCAAGGACTGATCCATCATGATCTTTTTTGATGCCAAAAAAAAAGTAAATCTTGGCAAAAAAATTAATAATGTGGATATACTCTTCAATTACTATGTGGTGGTCACATCCGGTCATGGTGCATACTGTGTATACCAGGCTGTGTATACCTGTAATCTATCATCATAATATACCAACCAATGAGGACAATATTGTTTCTTTGTGAAATAGTAAAAAAACCCTCATCATTATATCCACTCTATTTCTAGTAGCTGTGAACAGTAACACAGCAATAGTAACATATTTACCGTTTATTCACTAGCTTCTAAAGTTGTATCTCTACTGCATCTAAAACAGTGCAAATACTACTGAACTCTCCTTGATTGTTAGTACCATTTTTAAAAAGCAGTCCCAAGAAAAATTTCACTATGGAAAAAAGCAGTCCCAAGAAAAATTTCACTATGGAATGCCCTAATATTTCTTCCCTCGTACTTTTAATTTTTTTTTTTTGGGGGGGGGGGGGGGTGAGGGGGGAGGCAGTTGTTTGTGAATGCTACAGCACTCTCTAAAATCCTTCTTAAATTCTCAAATTTTTTCCAGCTCTTCAATGCTTACAGCAAGATGCGCTTGTCCATGTGTCATAAAGCCATCTATTGAAAAACAAAAGCCAGTTTATTTAGGTTACCAGATGCATAAGCCTTTTTGTTGCCATATCACGTTGCAGTAGTTACAGTCTTCATTGAAAGTAATGGGTGAAGCCACGCTTAAAACATTAAGAAGAAATCTGAACACTTTGTTCATTTTACATAATAAAATACAGCATGGTATGGCTCATTGGTTGTGCAGTATGAGGAAATTCCTTCCAGATCACTGCATATTATTCCAGTGTCTTGAACAGACCACAAAAGACCGTACGAGGCTTAGAAATCAGCAAAGAACATTCTAATCTGCACACTACATCCGTATGATTGGAAGCTGTAAAGAAACTGCAAGGTCAAAACAGAAGATGCAAAGAGATGTCCTGTATTTGTTTCTACGTACCGAGGGGGAAATGTCAGCCATCATTCCTTTATGCAGTATAAGACACGTAGGGTGTATACATACACTGCATATACTAAACTGTGTAGCGTAATCCTATGTGAAAAAGCAAAGATCAGTATTTTATTTATATTTGGGATGATGTACACTTTTATTCTCTAAAGAAGGACCAAAGCTGGAGCTTTGCTTTATAAGTATACTCATGCCCATGGCCAGTTCGGATTCCGACTGTGAAATCTAGCAGCAGAATCAGGCCTGTCGCCCTCCAGAGACCCTATACTCACCTGTCTGGATCCACCGCAGTGCAGTGCAGCGCACGATGCGCCAGCGCTGGACTGTGACGTAGATTACCGTGATACTCAGCAGTGCCCACAACATGAAATATCACTGGATGGGCGACTTCCATTGACTGCAATGGAAGCCGTCACTGCGATTTTCCGCACAAAATAGAACGTGCTGCAATTAACCCCCACCCCCCCACCCACCCACCCACGAGGAAAAAATCACAGTTTTTTTGCGATGATACTAGAGCATGAAAAGCACGCTTGTGTGAACGAGCCCTAACTAGGTACAAAATACTACTAGTACAAGAATGCCCAAATTGCCAGAACCGCACTGGTCCCTCAAGCGGGGCACCCATGTCAAGAAGGATGACCCCACTATGGGAAAGACACTGGAGCTAATCCGAGCCTATCTGGCGATTTCTGCACTAGCATTAATGCTCCTTTTACACTAAACGAGAATTGTTTGCATGAGCGAATCAGCTGGTGGCATCATCACCAGCTTGTTCATGCTTGTGCAGCCTGTTTTAGACAGGCTGATTCATCGTTGACTCAAAGAGAATTGTTTACTTCTCGTTCAGCGTTTCACATTCTTATCTGAACAAACACTTTTTAAATGGAACAAGTGAACAAGCCAATGATGATTTTTAGTCCTGGAGAAACTGAACGATGAATGAGAAGCAAACGATTCTCATTCATTGGCTCACGTTTAGAATGAATGATTATCGTTCACTCACTGATTTCAACGATATTTTTGACCAATAATCATTCTAACTAAACGCACCTTCAGGCTAATAAACTAAAGTATAGAAGCTGACTAAAAGACAACTCCTAACACTGATACACAGGACTCTCTGGCACAGTATAACCAGCAACTTTAGTTAAGTGGAGCTGGACTAAATAGCACCAGAAAGAACCTAATTAACTGACTAAGCTATCAATTATCCAAGCCAGTCCAATAGCAAAGCCAAACTAATCAAGTAGCTGACTGGCTGAGTTATCAATCATCTCAGCTGAGCTATCAATCATTCTAGCCAGCCCAGCAACTAAACAGCAGAAGGAATGATAAACCCTCAACAGCCAAGACTGAGCGAAATATGCATGTGCCAACAGATGCATCACAAACCTGGAAATCAAGGCACAATCGACACTGTGACTGTGAGCATACTGAATCCAAATAAACCACCACTTACTTCAAAAAACAACCAAGAAAAGCCAAAAGAAATAATTTAACCTAACTGCAAGCAAAAACCTTTTTATTTAAAATTATTACCTTATTACATACTCTTTAAAAACCTGACATACAAACAAATTACAATGCAGATACACTGATTTCATATAAATCTATAAGCAAAAGCATTTTTTCAATTTAGGGCAATCAGTAATGCTAAATGTGCCCACCATACAATCTAAAAGTATCATTACTCACACACAGATTTATCTTCTTTTTTGATCCTGGTTACATGACTCATAATAATATATAATGCATTCTAGTTTTATTAACGGGTTGTCTGAGGCTTTTGCTATTGATGGCCTATCCTCAAAATAGGTCATCAATAGTTGATCGCCAGGATACTACCTCTCACAATCCCTGTTGATCGGGTCTGCTTTCAATAAGGCCAATGCAAGAAGCAGATAGCGCTGACAACATTGGAAAGGCCCAGTTTGGTACTACAGGAACAGTTCTCATTGAACTCAATAGGAGCTGTGCTGGCAGTACCATGCCAGGCCACTGCAATAAGGACAGTGCTATCTGCTTACAGCTCTGTCCACATATAACAGCAGACCCAACAGGACAACCAATTTTGTGCCAAATGTGTAATACTGCTGTTTCATTTCAGACTGTATGGCAGGTGCATATAGTGATATTGTCTGCCTTATATTGATACACCCAATGTAATGAAATTACTGTTTTTGCTGATATCCACCATTCATCCTAAATTATATGGTGGGCACATTTAGCATTACTGGTTGCCTTATATTGAAAGAAATTATTTTGCTCATAGATTTATATGAAATCAGCGCATCTACATAGTAATTGATTTGTATATGACATTATCTGTCAGGTTTTTAATGAATATCTAATAATAGTATCTAATGAGTATCTAACAAGGTATTGATTTTGGATAAGAGGCTTGAATAACCGAATGCTAAGCTTGTCTAAACATAGCAAGGGTTTATGATTAGAGATGAGCGAGCACCAAAATGCTCGGGTGCTCGTTACTCGAGACGAAATTTTCGCGATGCTCGAGGGTTCGTTTCAAGTAACGAACCCCATTGAAGTCAATGGGTGACTCGAGCATTTTTGTATATCGCCGATGCTCGCTAAGGTTTCCATTTGTGAAAATCTGGGCAATTCAAGAAAGTGATGGGAACAACACAGCAACGGATAGGGCAGGCGAGGGGCTACATGTTGGGCTGCATCCCAAGTTCCCAGGTCCCACTATTAAGCCACAATAGCGGCAAGAGTGCCCCCCCCCCTCCCAACAACTTTTACTTCTGAAAAGCCCTCATTAGCAATGCATACCTTAACTAAGGACCACACTACCTCCAACAAAGCACAATCACTGCCTGCATGACACTCCGCTGCCACTTCTCCTGGGTTACATGCTGCCCAACCCCCCCCCCCCCCCCGCACGACCCAGTGTCCACAGCACACACCAAAGTTTCCCTGCGCAGCCTTCAGCTGCCCTCATGCCACACCACCATCATGTCTATTTATAAGCGCGTCTGCCATGAGGAGGAACCGCAGGCACACACTGCAGAGGGTTGGCACGGCCAGGCAGCGACCCTCTTTAAAAGGGGCGGGGCGATAGCCCATAATGCTGTACAGAAACAATGAGAAATCCAATCCTGTGCCACCTCCATCAGGAGCTGCACACGTGGGCATAGCAATGGGGAACCCATGTGCCACACACTATTCATTCTGTCAAGGTGTCTGCATGCCCCAGTCAGACCGGGGTTTTTTATAAATAGTCACAGGCAGGTACAACTCCGCAATGAGAATTCCGTGTGCACCCACAGCATGGGTGGCTCCCTGGAAACCACGGGCTGTACATAAATAAATCCCATTGCATTGCCCATCACAGCTGAGGTAACGTCAGGTTTAATGCAGGTGGGCTTCGGCCCACACTGCATGCCCCAGTCAGACTGGGGTTCTTCAGAAGTGGACACATGCAGTTACAACTACGTGTGGACCCATAGCATGGGTGGGTCCCAGGAAGCCACCGGCGGTACATAAATATATCCCATTGCATTACCCATCACAGCTTAGGTAACGTCCGATTAAATGCAGGTGGTCTTCGGCCCACACTGCATTCCACAGTCAGACTGGGGTTTTTTAGAAGTGGACACATGTAGTAACAACTCTGTGTGGACCGACAGCATGGGTGGCTCCCTGGAACCCACCGGCGGTACATAAATATATCCCATTGCAGTGCCCAGCACAGCTGAGGTAACGTCAGCTTTAATGCAGGTGGGCTAAAAATTACTAGAATTACAATGTAGGCGAGGGCCCAAAAAAATTGGTGTACCAACAGTACAAATGTACTTCAGAAAAATTGCCCATGCCCAACCAAGAGGGCAGGTGAAACCCATTAATCGCTTTGGTTAATGTGGCTTAATTTGTAACTAGGCCTGTAGGAGGCCCAGTTAAAATAAAAATTGGTTCAGGTGCAAGTTTCAATGCTTTATTGAATTGAGAATTCAAACGTGAACATTGTTTACAAAAGTTATATGACTGAGCCTTGTGGGCCTCAGAAAAATTGCCCGTTCGGCGTGATTACGTGAGGTTTCAGGAGGAGGAGCAGGAGGAGGAGGATGAATATAATACACAGATTGATGAAGCTAAAAGGTCCCCGTTTTTTATGGTGATAGAGAATGATGCTTCCATCCGCGAGTGCAGCCTACGTATTGTTTAGGTATCGCTGCTGTCCGCTGGTGGAGAAGAGAAGTCTGGGGAAATCCAGGCTTTGTTCATCTTGATGATTGTAAGCCTATCGGCACTGTCGGTTGACAGGCGGGTACGCTTATCCGTGATGATTCCCCCAGCTGCACTAAACACCCTCTCTGACAAGACGCTAGCCGCAGGACAAGCAAGCACCTCCAGGGCATACAGCGCGAGTTCAGGTCAAGTGTCCAGCTTCGACACCCAGTAGTTGTAGGTGGCAGAGGCGTCACGGAGGACGGTCGTGCGATCGGCTACGTACTCCCTCACCATCCTTTTACAGTGCTCCCGCCGACTCAGCCTTAACTGGGGAGCGGTGACACAGTCTTGCTGGGGAGGCATAAAGCTGTCAAAGGCCTTGGACAGTGTTCCCCTGCCTGTGCTGTACGCATGTATCTGCCTGATCTCCGCGCCTCACCTGCTACCTGGCCCTCGGAACTGCGTCTTCTGCCACTAGCGCTGTCGGATGGGAATTTTACCATCAGTTTGTCCGTCAGGGTCCTGTGCTATAGCATAACTCTCGAACCCCTTTCCTCTTCAGGTATGAGAGTGGAAAGGTTCTCCTTATACCATGGGTCGAGCAGTGTGTACACCCAGTAATCCGTAGTGACCAGAAAGCGTGTAACGCGAGGGTCACGAGAAAGGCGTCCTAACATGAAGTCAGCCATGTGTGCCAGAGTACCTGTACGCAACACATGGCTGTCCTCACTAGGAAGATCACTTTCAGGCTCCTCCTCCTCCTCTTCCTCCTCCTCCTCAGGCCATACACGCTGAAAGGATGACAGGCAAGCAGCATGGGTACCCTCAGCAGTGGGCCAAGCTGTCTCTTCCCACTCCTCCTCATGCTCCTCCACCTCCTCCCCCTCCTCCTCAACGCGCTGAGATATAGACAGGAGGGTACTCTGACTATCCAGCGACATACTGTCTAACCCCGCCTCCGTTTCAGAGCGCAAAGCATCTGCCTTTATGCTTTGCAGGGAGCTTCTCAAGAGGCATAGCAGAGGAATGGTGACGCTAATGATTGCAGCATCGCCGCTCACCATCTGGGTAGACTCCTCAAAGTTTCCAAGGACCTAGCAGATGTCTGCCAACCAGGCCCACTCTTCTGTAAAGAATTGAGGAGGCTGACTCCCACTACGCCGCCCATGTTGGAGTTGGTATTCCACTATAGCTCTACGCTGCTCATAGAGCCTGGCCAACATGTGGAGCGTAGAGTTCCACCGTGTGGGCACGTCGCACAGCAGTCGGTGCACTGGCAGATTAAACTGATGTTGCAGGGTGCGCAGGGTGGCAGCGTCCGTGTTGGACTTGCGGAAATGTGCGCAGAGCCGACGCACCTTTCCGAGCAGGTCTGACAAGCATGGGTAGCTTTTCAGAAAGCGCTGAACCAACAAATTAAAGACGTGGGCCAGGCATGGCACGTGCGTGAGGCTGCCGAGCTGCAGAGCCGCCACCCGGTTACGGCCGTTGTCACACACGACCATGCCCGGTTGGAGGCTCAGCGGCGAAAGCTAGCGGTCGGTCTGCTCTGTCAGACCCTGCAGCAGTTCGTGGGCCATGTGCCTCTTCTCTCCTAAGCTGAGTAGGTTCAGCACGGCCTGCTGACGCTTGCCCACTGCTGTGCTGCCACGCCGCACGACACCGACTGCTGGCGACGTGCTGCTGCTGACACATCTTGATTGCGAGACAGAGGTTGCGTAGGAGGAGGGTGGTTTAGTGGTGGAAGCATACACCGCCGCAGATACCAGCACCGAGCTGGGGCCCGCAATTCTGGGGGTGGGTAGGACGTGAGTGGTCCCAGGCTCTGACTCGGTCCCAGCCTCCACTAAATTCACCCAATGTGCCGTCAGGGAGATATAGTGGCCCTGCCCGCCTGTGCTTGTCCATGTGTCCGTTGTTAAGTGGCCCTTGGCAGTAACCGCGTTGGTGAGGGCGCGTACAATGTTTCGGGAGACGTGGTCATGCAGGGCTGGGACGGCACATCGGGAAAAGTAGTGGCGACTGGGAACCGAATAGTGCGGGGCCGCCGCCGCCATCATGTTTTTGAAAGCCTCCGTTTTCACAAGCCTATTCGGCAGCATCTCCAGGCTGATCAATTTGGCTATGTGCACGTTTAACGCTTGAGCGTGCGGGTGCGTGGCAGCGTACTTGCGCTTGCGCTCAAACACTTGCGCTAGCGATGGCTGGACGGTGCACTGAGAGACATTGGTGGATGGGGCCGAGGACAGCGGTGGTGAGGGTGTTGGTGCAGGCTGGGAGACGGTCGTGTCTGTGTCCTGAGAGGGGGGTTGGATCTCAATGGCAGGTTGGGGCACAGGGGGAGAGGCAGTGGTGCAAACCGGAGGAGGTGAACGGCCTTTGTCCCACCTTGTGGGGTGCTTGGCCATCATATGCCTGCGCATGCTGGTGGTGGTGAGGCTGGTGGTGGTGGCTCCCCAGCTGATCTTGGCGTGACAAAGGTTGCACACCACTGTTCGTCGGTCGTCTGCACTCTCAGTGAAAAACTGCCAGACCTTTGAGCACCTCGGCCTCTGCAGGGTGGCATGGTGCGAGGGGGCGCTTTGGGAAACAGTTGGTGGATTATTCGGTCTGGCTCTGCCTCTACCCCTGGCCACCGCACTGCCTCTTCCAACCTGCCCTGCTGCTGCACTTGCCTCCCCCTCTGAAGAGCTGTCCTCAGTAGGCTTAGCAAACCAGGTGGGGTCAGTCACCTCATCGTCCTGCTGCTCTTCCTCCGAATCCTCTGTGCGCTCCTCCCTTGGACTTACTGCAATTACTACTACCTGAGTGATAGACAACTGTGTCTCATTGTCGTCATCCTCCTCACCCACTGAAAGCTCTTGAGACAGTTGCCGGAAGTCCCCAGCCTCATCCCCCGGACCCCGGGAACTTTCCAAAGGTTGGGCATCGGTCACGACAAACTCCTACGGTGGGATAGGAACCATTGCTGCCCATTCTGGGCAGTGGCCCGAGAACAGTTCCTGGGAGTCTGTCTGCTCCTCAGAATGTGTCATTGTAATGGAGTGAGGAGGCTAGGAGGAAGGAGGAGCAGCAGCCAGAGGATTCAGAGTTGCAGCAGTGGACGGCGCAGAACTCTGGGTGGTCGATAGATTGCTGGATGCACTTTCTGCCATCCACGACAGGACCTGCTCACACTGCTCATTTTCTAATAAAGGTCTACCGCGTGGACCCATTAATTGTGAGATTAATCTTGGGATGGCAGAAACGTGCCTCTCTCCTAATCCCGCAGCAGTCGGCTGCGATACACCTGGATCAGGAGCTCGGCCTGTGCCCACACCCTGACTTGGGCCTCTGCGTCCTCGCCCGCGTCCACGTCCTCTAGGCCTACCCGTACCCCTCAGCATGGTGTATTACCAGTAGTGCAGAAACAGAACGCTGTAATTAAATGTGCCGCTTATTGGCCTGTGGTTGGAGGCTGACTTCGCTTACGGAACGCACAGCAGAGCCAGGAAAGAATTTTGCGCAAGCCTGTAGTGAGACGTAGGTGCGTATGACTGAGCTAGTGGAATTCACAGCGCAGAAACAGTCAAGTGTCCAAAGGCCACTAGTAGGCCTTAAGTGTTTTGCTTCTATTTTTTTAAAGGCTGAGCTGAGACAGCAGACAGATACTGTAGGCAGCGTATATATGTATACTGTTTCCCTCTGGACAGGATGACGGCGGTGATGTAACGGGCAACGCAGAGCCAGGAAAGAATTTTGCGCAAGCCTGCTGTAACACTTAGCTGCGTATTAATTAGGACTACTACCCCCAGCAGAGACGTAGTACACTCAAGACGGTCACAGGCAGCCCAAAGATAGTATTTTTCCCAAATTTGTTTGAAAAAGCCCACTGCCTATATAGACAGTATATCTCTTTCAGCTTTCCCACTGTCCCTGCCTCACCACTATTGGCCCTATACTATGTAAAATTACTGCAGAGTGTTTCCCTCTGGACGGGATGACGGCGGTGATGTAACGGGCAACGCAGAGCCAGGAAAGAATTTTGCGCAAGCCTGCTGTAACACTTAGCTGCGTATTAATTAGGACTACTACCCCCAGCAGACACACAGTACACTGAGGACGGTCACAGGCAGCCCAAATATTATTTTTTTTTCCCAAATTTGTTTGAAAAAGCCTACTGCCTATATAGACAGTATATCTCTTTCACCTTTCCCACTGTCCCTGCCTCACCAGTACTGGCCCTACACTATGTATAATGACTGCAGACTCAGGACGCAATGCTCTGCACGGCCGATATACAAAAAAAAATAAAAATGTGCAACACTGCTAAAAGCAGCCTCAACAGTACTGCACACGGTCAGATGTGGCCCTAAGAAGGACCGTTGGGGTTCTTGAAGCCTAAAATAACTCCTAACACTCTCCCTATAGCAGCTCCAGCATCAGCAGCACTTTCCCTGATCTATGTCAGAATGCATCTGTGGCGAGCCGCGGGAGGGGCCGATTTAAATACATCGCGTGGTGCTCGCCTCGAGTAATGAGCATCTCGAACACGCTAATACTCGAACGAGTATCAAGCTCGGACGAGTACGTTCGCTCATCTCTATTTATGATATGTCTTCTCCGCTTGACTTTCATCTTGCTTTTCTTCTGATAACACATATTATCAGTGCTAAATAAAAGATACAAGTACTATACCTTTCTTTACAGTACAGTCGATAAGCTTAGGAGAGAGGGAAGTGGAGGAATAGAAATGTTCCAACCTCTCATAATAAGTCAATTCTCTGTCTCCCCTAGAAATGCCTCAGGGCTGTGTCAGCACTTTAGATAACATAGATTTAGGGTAAAACGCAAGCAAAATTGGACAGTTCTACCTGGTGATGCTTATAGCCTCTACTGTGACTGACTGCAACTTGTAAAAATATCTCTGAAGAATGGCGGCTCTTGAGCTCGTTTCAGTGAGCGGAAGTAAAGCAACTAGTGACTATTGAGTGATTTCTCACTTGGGTCCCATGATTACCTGGGACAACTGTCGCTTTAAATAGCTTGTTTGAGTTTGAGTAATTTTTTGGGCCTATTTTATATAGGCGAATTTCAGCCTATAGTTCAAGCCAAAATTGGCCTATATAAAAATACCCTAAGAAAAGTCAACTATCATCCCAACTGATGTACTAGGGATCCATGCAAAGGAATGGGTGAATAATTATGTTCCTGTGCAAACATTCACACAAATATTCAGTCGCAAGTGTGAAGCCCCACCCCTCTCGCAAGAGTTGCTGACTGCCATCTTGGCTGTAAAAGGAATTAGAGCTTCACTATCAGGGGTGAGCAGCAGACAAGTAAGCAGCAATGTGGACTACAGTCAGCAGATGCCTGCATGGTACAGGCTGGCGGACGCTGATACCAAATGGCATCGCAAGCAGCACTGTTCTTAAGCTGTGGACCAGAGCAGGAAAAGGCCCTGAAGACCAGGGGCAAAGAGGAGAATCAAAAGAGCCCTGAGAGCCAGGGGCTAACGTTTGATAGCAGACTGATTAAACCATGGACTGGCATCATGCATGGTCAAGGGTATACCTCCTGCCAGTGCACGTAAGAGAGGCTAGCCTCAGAAAACACTGCTGTGCACGTACATGGTACATGACAAGTACTATGGGCTCGGACATGAGCAGAGAGTTAGGATTATGTTATTTTGTAGGAATCAAGCCTGGGAATATGGGACAATAATGTGTGAGACAATGCAAGTCTGCAAGATGTTGAGAGTTTTCATGATGTATGAAATGTGCATAAAAGATGCAATGATTTCACAAAGAGTGTGTTGTCGATATTGTACTGCTTACATTTGGTTTTGCATAAAATACTATCACTTGTGTAATGGTGCAGTGAGATAAAAAGTTTGAGAAAAGGAAGTTGTAACGGGAGAGAGCCTCAGCTAAATTGTGACGTCCACATCTGGTGTCTCAGTGCAGAGATGAAGCCACTAAGGGATGAGAAGAGGCCTGTGTTACTGGAAATAGAGTTGATAGAGGCGAACAGCCAGAATTTAGTGGATGGATGACTTGTTGCTGTCAGAGGTCATTCACTATGTTCCTTAGATATGGGAAGAAATGTTCTGCACACCATGTTCAACAAAATGTTTAATTAATCAGAGTCCTCCCCTTGAGCAACAAACAAATCATTGCTAAGTAAAGTTTAGTTTTTCTCACACATAGAAAGTTTTTTCCAACTACTTCTTGATGCATTTTTTTCATCAATGAGTGTACGATCCCAAAGGCTTGTTCTCCTTATATCTTTCCTAAATCTCTCCCTAACACTGACCCTAACACCAGAAACCTTTGTACCCAAATACCCCCAACTCATCACTACTGACAGCCTTGTCTGAAATACTGCCCCTTAGAACAAGAGGGCACTAAGGCCCAGCCAAGAAGTCAATCAAGCAAGCTGAAAAAGGAGCCAAGGCTAGGAAGATACAAACAAGAAATGAACATTTAAAAATGAGAATAGATGAAACAAGACTGAGGTAGACAACAAAAGGAACAAATTTGCACTGTCAAGAAGAGTGTGTCAGTGACACTCAATATGTCCCACATGTCTGCTGCAGCCAATCACTAGCCTCAGCAGGGTTCAACATTAGACCACTGAAGCTAGTGATTGGCTGCAGTGGTCACTTGTACATACAGGCACATCACCTCTGCAGCCATGTAAACAAAGCTCAGCATTGAGGACTAGAATGGCGGAGAAGCAAAGGAGTGAGTACACCTTCTTTTGTTATCTTTCAATATTCTATGCAGTTGACAAAAGTTTTTGGAAAAGCCCTTTAATTATGTAAGTGTAACAGTTGTGATAATGGCTATTATGACCATTATCAATAACTATCTCAGGATTACAAGGTATGTGGGTCCTGTTAGGCCTCTTTCACATCAGTGTTCTGTGTGATATCACTGTATTTTCTTGCTGCCATATCGCAATTTTGTGTCGCTACAAAGTCACAAAAAGTCTTTTGTCGGGATTTTTGGGAGGGGGGGGGGGGTTGAAATACAAGCCTTACCCTGAAAAAAAACATAAACATCACCTTACAGCAGCTGCCAACTCCGCTGCCACATGTCATCTCTGCAGGTCCCCAGCACTTGTCTTCAGTCTTCAGGCAAGGCTTCCTGGTCAGAGGTTTGAAAAACCTCGCCACCAGGAATCGCTGCCTCTGTTTGGACCTTGAGTGCCGCGGCTCAAACAATTAGAATCAGCTCTCGATGAACCAATCACAGCCAGCATTGGGAACGGGGATTTTGAACCTCCAATCCAGGAAGCGCTGACAGAAAACTTCAAACAAGTATCGGGGACCTGCGAGGAGAAGTGTGGCAGACCTGACAGCAGCTGTTGGGTGATGTTTTTTTTTTTTTACATTTAGGGGTTATTTTAGGGCTTTTAGAGTTGGACCTCCTACTGTAAACGTTGCATCGCACCACACAAAAAACATGTTTTCGTGTAATGTGATGTGATGTAACAGAAAGGAAGTCTCCATAGGGAAACATGGGCTAGAGCAGTGTAACCCAACTCCAGTCCTTAGGGACCCCCAACAGGTCATGTTTTCAGGATTTCCACAGTCTTACACAGGTGATGTAATTATTGTCGGTGCCTCAGACATTGCCACAGGTGTTAGTACTATAGAATATCCTGAAAACATGACCTGTTGGTGGTCCCTGAGGACTGGAGTTGGGGAGCCCCGGGCTAGAGAACCTCGCAAATCGTGGCAATATTTAGCAACCCATGATTATTTTTCTCTCACTATGCAGCATGCTACAAAACATCATTCATGTGAAGGAACTCATAGGAAAGCATGGCCTTCACATACATGCGATTTGTAGCACGGTCGCATTGCAAGAGAATCATGCGATTTTTGTCGCCCTTGTGAAACTGGCCTATATCTAACATTTTGTTAACCAATAGCATTCAGGATAAGAAGCTATAATGGAAAATGTTGAATACTTTGCTGAAGTGATATAATGGCTTGTGCAGAGGTTTACTTTCTTGGTTAAACCAATGTAGGAGACTAATTCATGTTGATCATGCATTACATATAACATGGAAGGAAAATTCCCTCAAGTTTTTATAAGTCATGCAGAGAATTCTAGTCCATTTATCATGGAAATGTGGGTTACTGACATTTTTCTTTTGTTAATTCAAAATGCAGAATGCATGCCAGTCTTGCCGCTGGGGGACTTTAAATGACCCACTATGAACATTGGTATAATTCATTAAAAAGCTTCCAGCTACAACTGAGATAAAGATATACAACACATTTTCTGAAGTCCCATTATTTTTAAAGGATTAGTTACTTCATAGGTCATGCTGTATTATGCTAATGTGATGCACAGTATAGACTTTGTTATACATATGCTCATGGCTTTCTTTCATAAAAAGTTAAAGGGGTTGTCCCGCGAAAGCAAGTGGGGTTATACACTTCTGTATGGCCATATTAATGCACTTTGTAATGTACATTGTGCATTAATTATGAGCCATACAGAAGTTATTCACTTACCTGTTCCGTTGCTGGCGTCCCCGTCTCCTTGGTGCCGTCTAATCTTCAGCGTCTAATCGCCCGATTAGACGCGCTTGCGCAGTCCTGTCTTCTGTCTTCTGAATGGGGCCGCTCGTGCCAGAGAGAGGCTCCTCGTAGCTCCGCCCCGTCACGTGTGCCGATTCCAGCCAATCAGGAGGCTGGAATCGGCAATGGACCGCACAGAAGACCTGCGGTCCACCGAGGGTGAAGATCCCGGCGGCCATCTTCACAAGGTAAGTAAGAAGTCACCGGAGCGCGGGGATTCGGGTAAGTACTACCCGTTTGTTTTTTTTTATCCCTGCATCGGGTTTGTCTCGCGCCGAACGGGGGGGCTATTGAAAAAAAAAAAAACCCGTTTCGGCGCGGGACAACCCCTTTAACTAGGTGAATTCATTTAAAGGGAACCTGTCAGCAGATAAATGCTTCCCAAATCGCGGGCAGCATGAAATCCCAACAGGCACTCGCATCAAAGAGAGCCTTGTTTAACTCCGAAATACTGAGAAAATATAAGAACTGGTATATGGGGAGCATGAATCTCACGACAGGTTCCTGTCATGGTGTAATTTGTCTGGAATTCCTATCTGCCCGTCTGTTTTGTCTGTTTGGTTTTAGTCCAGCCAGCCAATCACCATTCCATCTGAGTAACAGTTATTCGGGAGGATGAAGCAGAAGTGTTGCAGCCTGCCATCACTGCAGAGGTTCCTTGTGTTGGCTGTTGGGAATACCTCAGAGTTCCCCTCTTCCTTGCTACATCATCCCCTGTACAGCATGGTCTAATTGGTTGTCAGGCAGGTGGTTCACCTGGTCAGCCAATCAGCAATAACATGATGCTATATAATCCAACTGTAATGAGCTGAAGTTAACAAAAGTATTCCCGAGTGGGCGTTCTAACTCTGGCCTAGTCACGGTGCTGGCTACTCTGCATAGAACAGTGGCTCGTGCAGTTGACAGATTACACAAGGGTGATTGGTGATAGCAAATGGTACAAGTTTAATGTGACGCCAGTGCCTTTGCATGTAATGTAGTGATGAAAGAAAGAGACTAGTCCAAAGAGCTTTTGTAACACCAAAGGCACACAGTTTACTGGCTCTTGCAAAATGACAGAACAAAATGCACTGTGAAAGTTATTCGTGGATGAATGGAGGGAAATAGGGCAGGCTTGCAGGTGAGCACACTGACGGTTAGCTGCGCAGGGAAAGGTTAGACTCACACTTGTGATAGCTATTTTCTGTCCAGCTTCCGTGGGGTCTGCCCTGGCTCAGTTTCTTCCTGGCAGGGCTGAAAAAGACTCCGCACTTCCCAACTTCCTCACATAGTCTTCACCTCCCTCTCTCTCCCTCCGACTTTACTCCACACTCCTCGACTCCTCCGACTCTCCTCCCAACTTCTCTCTTGACTCTCTATCACTCCACCTAGACTCTCGCTTCTAGGCTCCACCCCCACTCTCCTGTCACATTCTTCACTAACCAATCCCAACACTAGACAGGGGAGACTGACAGGTAGATGAGAAAATTAAGAATAATTTGGCCAGGTCATGAAACATTAGTGAGAGAAACCACTAGACGCTTACCCTTGGTGACCCAGATATGGCCAATACACATAACACACCAGACATACAGACATATAGACACTCTACAGAAGTTAGCTATGACAGAGTTGTAAAACCCCAACTCTGGGACACTACACAACCACACCCTGCCATGGGTGCTGGTCATTCTGTCTATGTCTGCTGTGTGCATGCATTCCTGCCAGAGATCTATCTGTCTAAATCCAGTTCTATCTGTTATGTTGTTGTTGCATGCATGCATGTTATGCTGAGTCTTGTCAGTTTGTCTGTTAGTTTTGTATGTTTGCTCATCTGTCCATTTGTTCGTCTATGTTTTATCCAGCCATCCAACTGGTTGTCAAATGCATGATTCCAGTTCTGTTCACTCTCCTCCATCCATGGATATGTAGATACTAGAGATGAGTGAGTATACTCGCTAAGGCACATTACTCGAGCAAGTAATGCCTTAGCCGAGTATCTCCCCACTTGTCTCTAAAGATTCGGGGGCCGGCGCGGGTGACAGGTGAGTTGCGGTGGGGAGGGGGGGGGGTGGGGGGGAGAGATCTCCCCTCCGTTCCTCCCCGCTCTCCCCCGCCGCCCCCCACCGGCCCCCGAATCTTTAGAGACGAGCGGGTAGATACTCGGCTAAAGCACTACTCGCTCGAGTAATGTGCCTTAGCGAGTATACTCGCTCATCTCTAGTAGATACCAAACTCCCCTTCATCCATAGGTGTGCGAAAGCCTGTCCGATGATCTGTTTGCTGTGTTTGGTGCGGCAGTGTTCCCTTTATGACTTGTACCTATGTCTCCAGTTGTCCCATCTTTCTTCCAGGAATAGAATAGGCCTGGGATGGATTTGCCATTCGACACACCAGGAAAATTCCTGGTGCGCCCTTCAAGTCCTTGGCCAAGTGAACGGGTGCATTTTTTAAAAAACCGCTTAACTGTACTCAAAGAAAAATAAAAAACAGGTATATTCACCTGTGCTGCTGATCCCACTCCTGTACTCTGCATTCTACGCTGATCTCTCCATCAGACACAGGCTTATGGAAAGCCAGCGATCATGTGACAATCACACGTGATCACTCTAACCAGACGTATGTGGGTGATCAACAATACTGTACAAAATGCAGAGGACAGGAGTGGGAGGAGTTGTTGAAGGTGTGTATTACTGTTTTTTAGTTCTATATATATAAAAGGAAATATTACGATGCGGGCATGACAATGAGGAGCACTATAATGGGGGCCTGTGAGGGACATTATTACCAAATGGCAGGACTATGAGGATTATTATTACCAAATGGAGGCTTATGAGGGATAGTGTTAGCAAGTAGGGCCTAAGAGGGGCATTACTGCTGAGTGGGGGCCATGAAGAATTTTATTATTCGGCGATAGTCTAAAAGAGGCACAAAAAAAGAGAGACACTTTTTGATCATTTTGCCCTCTAGTGGTATTTTCGGTTTGACGCGATCTAATACTACCTTGTTTGTTGTCATGGCAGTCCAAGGTATCCGTGGCATTCTCCTCCAGCACCACAGTTCAAACATATTAATTTTCCTTCTGTCTGACTTCTGAGCGTCCAACTTTCGCAACCATATGTCGTTATGGGAAAGCTGATTGCATTGACCACTCTAATTTTTGTTGTAATGCTAATATCCCTACTTTTCCAGATCTTTTTCATTTCTTGCATTGCAATCCTACCAAGTATAATCCGTCTCTTGATCTCAGCTCCAGATTGCCCATTGCAATTGATTTTGGATCCAAGGAAGATGAAATCTTTGACTGATTCTACTTCTTTGTTGTTAATTTTTAGGTTCACTGTACCGTTGCCTACCACGGTCATGACTTTCGTTTAGGTTAGAGATGTAATGTAAGCCAGCATTTTATCTCTGCTCCAATTTGAGAAATCTGGAGCAGAGATAACGCACTGGCCTGGTCATCTCCTAACACAATTTAGAGACCATAAAACTTTCACATCCCTTATCAGTAGACTATTTTAGTATTTACTCCTCTACTCATTCTGTTCTGGTATTATTTAAGTGCAAATTAATCACACTGTGTCTGTGCCTTTTTATACATACAGTATGTCTGTATATATACTCATATATGCCTCTCATGATCTATTCCATTTAAGCCTGAGGAAGAACCCTGCGTAGGCTGGAAAGCTCGCTATAACATCATGTATTTTTGTTAGCCATTAAACGGTATCATATCTACAAGATTACTTGGTTTCTCTCACTGAAAACAATCACATTTAAAATATTTTCATATGTTCAAGCTGCCCAAAACATTTAAAGAAATACAATCTGAATTCCCATCCTGCTTTAATGCCTTCCATATGTCTACCCTCTATTTTTCCATGTTGCCCAAGCCAAATTGCTTGTCCTTACATGATGATGTTGATGCACATTGGACATTTTAGGTCAGAATGCCAGACAGTGTGTGTGCTATATAGCTAATGCAATTTAAATCTGCCTTTGGCATAATTAGGTTGCCATTGATAATGTTTTCATGGTAGGTTTGGCCCACATTCTCTTTAAACTCACAACCTTAATTGACTGCTATGACTGCTTGCCTAGACCTAACTACTCTTGCTTGCCTAACATGATACTGCATTGTTGTCCTGTTGTTGAGTCTTTGCCTTTTTCTTAATTATTTTTAAGCCTGTCACTCATGAGGTCTTCTACTTTTCCTGCTGTCAGTGTGGACTACATAACTATGTTTCCTATCCCATTGTCACCTGTGTACCATATGTTACTTTATATACTGACATGATATACACCCACAGAACAAAAATGAGATCTGGGAGGTAGTACAAGCTGGGACCCTCATAGGTACTCAGAATAAAGTACCATGGTTTTCAGTAAAGCATTCAAACCCCTTGAAAACAGACAGGAATTTTTGCAGTGTGTTTATGTGAGGGATTATCTGGCCAGCAGGATTCCATTGTCTTCTCCTGGAATGAGTCTTATTGTGTATACAAGGCAAACAATCACTTCCCCCTCAAGTCCTCAAGCCGCTCAAAAGACTGCACAAATTCCATTCAAATGGAACATCTTTTGAGTGGCCTGACGACTAGTTTTATGCGGGCCTAAACCAGCGGTAAACAACAAGTGAATAACAGTGCACGAATGCGGGTGTTTACACGTAATGATTTTCACTCACTTTCGGCCGTTTGAATGAATTTTGAGCAATAATCGTTGTGTATAAAAGCGCCCTTAATGAGGATCTTATGGTCAATTATGTCAATAAGGGTACTTATGTTTATGAAGCACAAAACAACTATACACGGACACTGCAGAAACGTCAAAGTTGTTTAGGTCTTTTCCTTGTCACTGCCAGGATAATGATTTGGTATTAAGCAGCAATGAAAGTAATTGCACACTGCAGATAGAGCATCAATTTTGTTAATTACAATGTTAGAGGACAATGGACTGTAATCACAGCATGACTTGTGAAGGACACATTCATCTTACCTTCTTGTTGAACTCAAGCATTGGCATTAGTAATTCTCCAGTTTTCAGATATTTTTTTGTCTATCATTATCTTCTTACCACACTCTTAAGTTAAGATCCTTTTAGCTTATCATGGTATCTTGCTTAGGCTACTCAGCTAAAAAGATTACATTACAGCATATACTGTAGCAACTGTTAATGCCACCATACTCTTGTCTTCTCAATTTAATAATATTGAAAGGATGCTTTTGTCAAAATGTATTTAATCACATATCAATAAACAGTATTTTACTATTTTATGTAGCTTTTAAAATGGGTGATTAGTTTTGATGGTAGAATTTTTTTTAAATTCTTTACAGTAAGTTTTGTTTCATTCTCTCTTCCCTCTCTCCATTTAGCACAGCGGAGATGCTCTCTTTGCATTTTTTCTTGCTGACAATTCATCCCTGTCATGGTGATAACTGACTCAGATCCTCACGCACCCACTGTTTATTTTCCATTATCTTATTTCTGCCCTTTCCCAGTTACAGTTGTCATATACATTACAGCCTTTGCACAATGCAAGGAAGCCTAATATGCTGTAGTACCAGCTTTCACTCATTCTTATGTGCTGCTAGATTCCCCCCGTTTCTCTTCTGTTACATTTATGGAGCAAATGTTAAGGTACTTTTACATGTGACAACTTTTGGGCGCGTTTGTGTCTGACAGCCTTCCCAGTGACTATCGCCCCTATGCTTTTACACAGGAGCAATAGTTGTTCTGTGAATGGAGGTAGTGCGGGCTAGAGATCTCTTCCAGCCTTCCACCTCCATCCACTACAAACAGGCAATTGATCAAAGATTGAATGACTCCTATTTACATGGAACGACAGTTGCTTGGTTTTTAGGTGAGCAAAAAACTGAATAACTCTGACAAATGGGCGACTTGTCGCCCAGTTATCTGTCAGTGGCTGCTTGTACACGGGGCGACTAATGATGATGATCACACCTCCCCCCTTGCTCACCATGTAAAGGTACCTTTAAGCTAACTTCACACAGCTGAGCACAATATGGTACTGTGAATATTGCGCTCGACATCCATTTGAAATCCCAGAGGATGCAAGGTGTTTTCATGTGAAAACAGCCTTTTATCACTTTGGGGATGAAGAGAACCTTTGCCGTGGCTGTCAGCCGTGGCAGAGATTTATGGAGTTTCTCCCATTGCTTTCAATAGAAGATCTTGCATTGCATGCCCTTTGCACATGGTGCGATCCTGCCACCGGCCACATTGAAAACAATGGGCACTGCAATCCGAGAGCGCACACAAATAGGACATGCCGCAATTCGTTTACCACATAGCATCGCATCATGGTGCCTTGACAGAAAACATCGCTCATGTGTATGAACCCATTCAAAAGAATGGGGTACATATTTGTGTGACATTTGTGGAGCGGCTTTAGTGTTAAGGTACCTTTGCACATGCAGATTATCACCCAGATGATTGGTGAAATCAGTAATTAACAGCAATAGTCAGCCTGTGTACAAGTAGCCACCAACAAGACACTGAGCAAGAAATCGGTCACTTATTGGAGTCACTTGGTTTTTAGCTCATCTAAAACCCAAGCAACTGTCAGTCTTTGATCGATTGCCTGTTTGTGGTGAATGAAGGCAGATGGCTGGAAGAAATTCTGATACTCTCCATCTTCATTCACTGAGCAACTATCTCTTCTGTGTGAGTTTTTTCCCAGAGGCCAGTACCTTTGTTTCCCCCGAGCTGTTTTGTTGCAATTAGTAGTAAGCTCCGTACATTCTGCAGTGGCCCTGGTTAATAGTGCAGGAGAATGGGACTCAGCTTGCTATACCAATCCAAGAAATATGGCTAAATCAAAAAACTGGTCCAAAAAGTAAGCGCTGTGGAATAAGTTGGCGCTATACAAATAAAGATTATTATTATTTAAGCAACCCTCCAGGCATCGAGAAACAAAGATGACCATACAAGCTTCTGACTGCCTGATGCACATTGTGCATTAGTATGCATTGGTAGTCTAAAACACTACATGCTGATCTGACTTACCAACGCTGCTCATGTGAGAGGCACTGGTTAATCAAAGCAAGTGTAATGTCTTAGACTAATGATGCATACTAGTGCACAGTGTGCATCAGGCAGTCAGAGAAGCATCTTTGTTTCTCCATGCCCGGAGGGTTGCTTTAAGAGATTAGATCAGTGCCTTGAAAAGATACAAAAAACAAAGGCACTGAATACAGTTGGAAGTATAGTTAGCAAGTTTAGAGTTAAAGGAACACTGGCTACACTACCTGGATATGGTAGAAAGAGGAGGCAGGCAGTCAAAAGCTCTCGAGTGACTGCAAAAGACCCGCGGCAAGTCAACTCCAATATACTCAAAACCAAATAAATAAGACAGAAGTTTTGGGATTCTGTTCTGTGGAGTGATGAAACAAAACTGGAAATTTTGGGGCTTGTGCATCATTGGTACGACTGGAGGAGGCAGAATGAAGCATATGCTGAAAAGAATATCCTGCTTACAGTGAAGCATGGAAGTGGCTCAGTGATGTATCACGGCTGCTTTCTTTCCTCGAACACTTGAAACTTGCAGAGAGCAGGATGGATTCAACCAAGTATCGGATCCGGATATTCCAGTATTTATGTTGTTCGGCCCCAAGGATAGGGCCAAACAACAGAGGTATCCTGGAGTCCCAGGTGCAGGTGTGAATGGGGCGTCAAAGTAGCATTTTGTTTTGAATGTGGAGAAAACACATGTTATATTAGTTGTGTTGAGCTATGTAAATTGTTCTCTTTTGATTATTTTTTTAAGGCCCATTTCAACTCAACAATTATCGCGCAAAAAGATGTCTTTTAAGTGGCTTTACAGCGCAAGATGAAAGCTCAAATGTTGAGCGATTACCTTGCACTCTGAGCGGAGGATGCAGAAAACAAGCAGGGCTGCTTGTCTTCTGCATCCAGCCGTTCTTCATACCCAGCCTGCCATTAGGGAGCGGGATACAGCTAAAACAATAGTATCAGCTGTACCCCGCTGTGAATCCCTGATAAGGCTCATCGTTGTCTTTCAGCATGCTTAGAGACAACCATAAGAGACGGCTTAACAAAAACTGCACGATGTCAGTGCAGTCAGACACAATGATTATGGCTCAAAAGACGGCTTTTGAGCGAATTTTGAGCGATAATTGTGTTTAAATGTGCCTTTAGAAACTGCTAAAAGTTTGCAAATTAGGAAATAAACCTAATTTGCAATTGGGGTTGAATAAATTTGATTGTAAGTGTAGCAGCATAATAGACTGTTATTAAATGATTCTACTTCTAGTTTTATAATACTGAGTAAGGCCTTAGTCAGACGGGCGTTTTTAGCCGCGATTTGCGCATGCGCATGCGTCCGGCAATTTTATAAAACCATTGCTTTGCAATGGTATCGGACACATGAGCGCTTTTTATGCGCTCGTCCGATAAATTATAGAACAGAAATCGCAGATCGCACCTATCTGCGATCTGCGATTCCTGTTCTCTTCTCTATATGCGCTCAATGGGGCCGGCGGCAGCAGCGTCGACCCCATTGAGAACATATAGAAGACAAATCATTGTTCTCTGCCACAGCTGTTACAAGAATGATGTTTGTCCATTGAATTCAATGGAGCCGGCAATACAGCCGCTCCATTGAAAGCAATGGGCTGCCGGCGTGCGCGGGGTGAATTGTCGGGAAGGGCTTAAATATATAAGCCCTTCCCTGCAATTCATCCTAAAATGTGTCAATAAATAAAAAAAAATTGTATACTCACCTTTCCGCTGCAGCCGGAGTCCAGCCGCGGCAGCTGTCAGTTCTCCTGAACTGCTTCTCGGCACTATTCAGCCGGTGGGGCTTTAAAATCCCCGCCTGCTGAATGATCTGCCTCTGATTGGTCACAGCCCTGACCAATCAGAGGCAGGTTTCACTCACGCACCCATTCATGAATGGGTGAGTGACTGCTGCCTCTCAGCGCTGAGCCAATCGGGGCAGGTCTGACTCACATCCATTCATGAATTCATGAATGGGTGTGAGTGAGACATGCCTCTGATTGGCTCAGCGCTGAGCCAATCAGGGGGCTGGTCTGACTCACACCCCCTTCACACCCACTGCAGGACGGCCGCGCAGAGCTCCGGCTGCCGGGAGGTGAGTATATATATATTTTTTTATTTTTACACATTTTAGGATGAATTGCAGGGAAGGGCTTATATATTTAAGCCCTTCCCGACAATTCATCCCGGGCTCGCCCGCAGCGCATTGCTTTAAATGGAGCCGGCTCTATTGCCGTCTCCATTGAATGCAATGTGCTGGACAGCTCCGGCCCGTTTCTAATGAAACGCGGCTAGGAGCAGATTTTCGGGCGATTTGCGGGCGACTTGCGCGCACCGGTCACGCGATTTACGGATGCGCATCCATCATGCGATCCGCAAATCACGTGAAAAAACGCCCGTGTGACTAAGGCCTAAAGCATAAGAACACACCGTATACCACAAAATTAAATCTGCCTATGGTGCATATATTGAGTACAAATACTACATGAAATGACATGTACATTTTAGTGAAAATGCAAACTATACCTACTCAACAACTCACTCTAGTGGCAAACACAAAGCCCCAGCACATGCCAACACGTACTGTAAAGTGGCATATACATAGAACCCACATTATAAAATAGATACACTACATAGTATACATTTATTTGCAGTGACTAACCGCAGGCAAGCAACAAGCTATGCCAATGTATACAGTGAAGCATGGCAAATGCTGACATTCATTTGACATCCTTTGAGTTCATAGAGGTCTATAGATTTGTTCAGTGTATGCTCTGGAAGTCTGTCTGATGATTTAGTGATTCCTGAATTTAACAGGGGGTTGGACCCGATGACCCTGGAGGTCCCTTCCTACTCTACTATTCTATGATTCTATTATAATTTCTTATTATAATGTAAATACAATTGCAGCTATTCCTTTCAGTACATATGGCAGAACAGCCATGGAATGTATTTCACTGTTAGCCATCAGCAATATTGACGGTACATTTACATACATATTCGTCAAAAACTGACAGTTTTGAGTGATAATTTTGCACAGGTACTAATGGGCTAATCAGCCATTTAGTACTTCATTGCATGTATTTAGAGAACAGCGGGTGGTCTGCTCTCTAAAATACATCACTATTGATCTCCAGCAGGACAGCGGCTGTTAACAGCTGGTAAAGAATGTTATCAGCACTGCTCCTGGAGAACACAGTGTGCAGTCCTATCCTATTGTCCTGAGCGACAAGGATTTCATGCGGACCTGAAGTTAGTGATCGACAAAAACTGCACAGTTTTACACACAATGATTATCGCTCAAAAGATGGCTTTTGCTCGAGAGCTCGTTTCGAGTAACGAACCCCATTGAAGTAAATGGGCGACTCGAGCATTTTTGTATGGGACCGATGCTCCACATAGCTGATGACTTGTGAAACACCAGAAAACATCAGAAAGTCATGGAAACACCACAGAAACGGATAGGGAAGGGCTTCATCTGAGGCTTCCAGGTCCCACTATTAAGCCAAAATGGGGGTAAGAGTCTGGCATCACCCCCCTAACAATTTACTTCGGAGAAACCCTCATTAGCAAGGCACACGCACTGGCACATCTTAGCTAAGCACCACACTACCTGCAACCAAGGACAATCACTGCCTGCGGGTGACACCGCTGCCTCTTCTCCGGGGTTACATGCTGGCATTGCTGTCCACCCCCCTCCCCCCCCCCCCCGCATGACCCTGTGTCCACAGCGCACACAAAAGTTTCCCTGCGCAGCGTTCAGCTGCCCTCATGCCACACGCTCGCTTCATAGCCACACCACCCTCATGTCTATTTATAAGTGCGTAATGGATGAGGAGGAACTGGAAGCACACACTGCAGAGGGTTGGCAGGGCTAGGCAACGACCCTCTTTGAAAGTGTGGGCAATAGCCCACAACGCTGTTGAGAATTGATGATAAATTATTGTACGATCATCATTCCAATCCAACGCCACCTCCATCACAAAATTGTCAGGAGCTGCAAATGTGGGCATAAAGGGGACTCAGGTGCCAGCACTTCTACACATCTCCACAATGCAGCAGTACTCTGTGTGGGAAGCAGGTGAGCGGGCCCAGGGTCAGGCTTGGTCCCAGCCTCCACCTTGTGTGACCCAAGATGCCACGAGTTACATAGCAATGGGAAATCCATGTGTCCCCGCAATGGACCTCGGCCCACATTTCTACCCTAGTCAGTCAGTGTATTTGTGCCAAGACAGGTAAAACACCGTAATGGGAAGTCTTTGTGCACCCACAGCATAGGCGAGCCACTGGAACCCAAGGAAAGTATTACACATAAAGAAATCAGAGCACCTAAACATGGCACAGTTTCACCCTGCCAAGGGCCTCGACCTACATTTCTACCCTAGTCAGTCAGTGTATTTGTGCCAGACAGGTAAAACACCGCAATGAGAAGTCTTTGTGCACTCACAGCATAGGTGAGCCCAAGGAACTTAAAGATGGTATTACACATGAAGAAAACAGAGTGCCCAAACATGGCAGAGTTTCACCCCGCCAAGGACCTCGGCCCACATTTCTACCCTAATCAGTCAGTGTATTTGTGCCAGACAGGTAAAACACCGCAATGGGAAGTCTTTGTGCACCCACAGCATAGGCGAGCCCCTGGAACTCAAAGAAAGTATTACACATTAAGGAATCAGAGCGCCCAAACATGGCAGTTTCACCCTGCCAAGGACCTCAGCCTCGGCTCACACCCTCATTAATCGTGGGCATAAAGCAAACTCGAATGCTAGTGCAGGAGGTGGCATAATAAGGCCAAGAAACCATGACCGAGGTAGGACCCGCAATACTCTGTGTGGGAAGTACATGATCGGGCCCTGGGTCAGGCTCGGTCCCAGCCTCCACTTTGTGTGACCCAAGGTGCCGTGAGTTAAATAGCTATGGAAAATCCCTGTGTCCCCACACACTTCATTTTGTGTAGGTGTCAGACAGCTCAACACCGCAATGGGAAGTCTTTGAGTTCGCCTATGCTGTGGGTTCACAAAGATGGTATTACACAGGAAGAACTCAGAGTGCCCAAACATGGCAGAGTTTCACCCCGCCAAGGACCTCGGTCCTGTACAAAAAAGTATAGGCAGATCCCAGTAACATTTCTGTAGCAAGAGTATAGGCGGACCCCAGTAACATTTCTATAGCAAGAGTATAGGCGGACCCCAGTAACATTTCTGTAGCAAAAGTATAGGCAGACCCCTGTAACATTTCTGTAGCAAGAGTATAGGCGGACCCCTGTAACATTTCAGTAGCAAGCGTATAGGCGGACCCCTGTAACATTTCTGTAGCAAGAGTATAGGCGGACCTCAGTAACATTTCTGTAGCAAAAGTGTAGGCTGACCCC
This sequence comes from Eleutherodactylus coqui, assembly GCF_035609145.1. Lineage (NCBI taxonomy): Eukaryota > Metazoa > Chordata > Amphibia > Anura > Eleutherodactylidae > Eleutherodactylus > Eleutherodactylus coqui. Next base: position 100,352,113 of record NC_089838.1, on the reverse strand, counting down.
TGTAACATTTCTGTAGCAAGAGCATAGGCGGACCCCAGTAACATTTCTGTAGCAAAAGTATAGGCTAACCCCTCAAACCATTCATTAGAAACTCCATAGGCGGACCCCAGTAACATTTCTGTAGCAAAAGTATAGGCGGACCCCAGTAACATTTCTGTAGCAAGAGTATAGGTGGACCCCAGTAATATTTTTGTAGCAAAAGTATAGGCAGACCCCTGTAACATTTCTGTAGCAAGAGTATAGGCGGACCCCAGTAACATTTCTGTAGCACAAGTATAGGCTAACCCCTCAAACCATTCAGTAGAAACTCCATAGGCGGACCCCAGTAACATTTCTGTAGCAAAAATATAGGCGAACCCCTCAAACCATTCAGTAGAAAAGGTAGAAGCAGACTCCAGTAACATTTCTATAGCAAGAGTATAGGCTGACCCCAGTAACAGTTCTGTAGCAAAAGTATAGGCAGACCCCTGTAACATTTCTGTAGCAAGAGTGTAGGCGAACCCCTGAGACATTGGTGTACCAAGTGTATAGGCAAACACCTGAAAAAATGTGGTTACCAAGATTGTAGGAGAAGGCCGGAAAAATTAGTTAGATAACAGTATAGGCGAGGGCCAGAAAAATTGGTGTACCAAGAGTACCAAGTGCACCCCTGAAAAATTGCTCAACAGCGAGCGCAGGTGAAACCCATATACATTTTTTAAAGATACAGAGCCTGGAGGCAGCCCTGTGAAAAAAAATTGGTTTCTGTTAAAGTATCAATACTTTTGAAACTTTGAAAAATTGTAAAAAAACTTTTAAACAGAGCCTTTTGGACCGCATAAAAATTGGCAGTTCAGCATGACATTCTGTTTTAGGAGGAGGATTATGAGGAGGAGGAGGAGTAATAATAACCGAGAGTGATTGGCAAAGCTAATTCTCCCTTTTTTTGTGGTGATAGAGGATGCATTTTTCTCCTGTTGCAGCAAAAAGAATCATTAGCTTCCGTTGCTTTCTACCGGGGGAGAAGAGAAGTCTGGGGAAATCCAGCCTTTGTTCATCTTTATGAGTGTAAGCATGTCGGCACTGCCAGTTGACAGGCGTGTACGCTTATCCGTGATTATTGCCCCAGCTGCACTAAACACCCTCTCTGACAAGACGCTAGTGGCAGGGCAGGCCAGCATCTCTTTTTCCACCAGGGCCCTGTGGTATTGCATCACTCTCATACCCCTTTCCTCTTCGGGAATGAGAGTGGAAAGGTTCTCCTTATACCGTGGGTCGAGAAGGGTGTACACCCAGTAATCCATGTTGGCCAGTATGCGTCTAACGCGAGGGTCCCGGGAAAGGCAGCCTAACATGAAGTCAGCCATGTGTGCCAGGGTCCCAGTATGCAACACATTGCTGTCATCTCTAGGAAGATGACTTTCAGGATGCTCCTCCTCCTCCGCTTCAGCCCATACACACTGAACAGATGAGAGGCAAGCAGCATGGGTACCCTCTGCAGTGTGGCCAGCGGTCTTTTCCCCCTCCCCCTCCCCCTCCTCCTCCTCCTCATCCAAAACGCGCTGAGATATAGACATGAGGGTGGTCTGGCTATCAAGCGACATAGTGGCATCCCCCGTCTCCTGTTCCAACCGCAAAGCGTCGGCCTTTATGCTTAGCAGCGAACTTCTAAGCAGGCAAAGCAGCGGGATGGTAATGCTAATGATTGCCGCATCACCGCGGAATATCTGGGTAGACTCCTCAAAGTTTCCGAGGAGCCGTAAATTGTGATATGAAGCTTGGGAGCCCAGAAACTTGCCTCTCTCCTAATCCCGCACCAGCCGTCTGTGATTCACCACGCCCAGGAACTCGGCCTGTGCCCACACCCTCACTAGGACGCCCGCGTCCTCAACCCTTACCCCTACTCCTCATCATAGCGGATTAAGAATAGAGCAGGGCCCAAATAAATTGCCCCACTGTACAGCACTGACAACTGTGGCTTAATTCACCGCACACAGAGACTTGTAGATAGTGGAGGCTCTATGCTGTGACTTGAAAAAAAAACAAACACTGTCTTGCGCTGGTACCTAGGGATAATTTACCGCTCGCAGAGACTTGTAGATAAGAGAGGCTGTATGGAGTGGGAGAAGACTCTAAAGCCAGTGGATAGTGCTGGTAACTGGGTCTATCCCAACCCCACCAAGGAAAGGGTATTGTGAGACGCTCTACACAGTGGCAGAGCTGAAATACTTTGCAGTGGCCCAGGAGATATTACAGTACTGTTTAGCGGTGAGACCTCTGTCTAATGCACTGCAGACACATAACGGTATAACTGAAATAGTTTGCAGTAGGCTAGGAAATGTTAGAGTGCCGTTTCATGGTGAGAGCTGGTTGTACGGCACTGCAGACTGAGAACGCTATTACTGAAATGCTGGGAACAGGCCTAGATGCGTAATACAAAAATTGGTGCACTACTGCTCCCAGCCAGCCACAACTATAATGCACATGGTCAGATGTAGCCCTAAGAAGGACTGTTGGGTTTCTTGTACAGAGGATCAAGAGGACTGCATAACTTTCCCTATATAAGTAGTTGTGTCCCTAAACTTTGCGTAATACACTGCAGACTGAGAACGCTATAGATAAAATGGCCTGCACAGCCCGAGATGCTTAAAAAAAAATTGGTGCATTACTGCTCCCAGCAAGCCACAACAGTAATGCACACTATGAAGAGTAGCCCTAAGAAGCACCGTTGGGATTCTTGACGACAGGATCCTACTCTAACACTGTCCCTATATCTGCAGCAGCACTTTCCCTAACTTCTGCCAGCATGCGTGTGAGGCGAGCCACGGGTGGGACCACTTTAAGTACTCGACGGTCACCTGATCGGCCCAGCCACTCACTACTGTGGAGGGGAGAGGGCTGGCACGTCACAACAGGAAATGGTAATACCTTCCCCGCATGTCTATTGGCTAGAAAATGGCGCTGAACATGCGGGGAAGAAAATGCAATTGACTCGAGTTCTACGTGGTGTTCGTCTCGAGTAACGAGCATCTCGAGTACCCTAATACTCGAACGAGCATCAAGCTCGGACGAGTGTGCTCGCTCATCTCTATTAATTTTTATGCACCAGACTATACTGCCGCTGAAGCTTGTGTCTAACATATCACTACCTAATGATCACAACACTTGACAAATATGGTAAGCATCATACAGTTAGTGCACGCTTGTCCAGAAGAATACCCATACAACGGGAGGGTAATAACTCTAAGGAAAGGGATGATTCAACAAAAACAACAGCGGCTGTCCACATACAGTCTGTATTTAAGGAAGAGGTTCCGGGATGCTTCTGCACAACAAGGGAAAAGTCCCTTTGAATGCAAAGCTCCAATGATGAATACACTAATATATCAAAGTTTTTACATAGCAGATCTGCTTTCGTGTCTGTCTCTAGTTTGTGTGTGCACACTGTTTTTACTTAGGTACTTTCTTCTGTTATAAACTCCTGTGTCTTCTCCAGGATGATGGGGGAACGAAGAATGTCCATCGCTGGTCTCCAATCCAATAAGCTGTAGAATGATGGGTCAGTGTCTGTAATGGCTCCGGCCATTGTGATTCCGTAGTACAAACACCTGCAATAGTACAATCTTAGTAATCCTTCCCAGCCCAGTGCGGCTCTGGACACAGTAAGAAGCCCACTAAGTCTCTCATCTGCCCCTGCTCCAGGACAGCTACACAAAGTCCTCAGTGGCATTTGCATAACTCCACCTTACACGTCAAAACTGCAAAGCAGTCCGTAAGGGTTCAAGTACACAAGTAATTTTCCCGCACAATTTCTATGCGTTACAAAATGCACAGAGGTCACATGGGAATAGATCCTATTATTTTCACTGGGTCTATTTACAAGTGTGATGCTACGAGAGAAAAAGATTTCAGCATGTCTTATTTTCGGGTGATATCCCCCATTATTCCCTATGGACCTTTAAAAAAAAAAATAGCATTGTACTCACATTGCACTTGCATATCATGCAATGTGCATGCGAGTACAATACGATTTTGCTATATTTACTACAAGGACAACATGTGATTTTCACATGCATTTTCATGCATGTGAAAATCGCAAGTGCTGCAATATGAATATGATGCACTTTTTTCACAAAATATATCGCACTCACATAAAAATTGCAGTTTTGCAAGTGTGATATCAGGCCGAGTTTCTTCGACCGATATCCTACTCGACCACAAATGAGCCATAAGGTATTCTGATGGCACAGCCTAATAAAAAGCTGTACCTGCAATTACCAGCACTGGCCACTATGCAGGGCTTGAAGCTACCTGCTTCCCCTCCATACGATGTGTTGTAGAGCCGATAAACTATTGATGACTTATCCTGAGGACAGTTCATCAATAGTATTTGCTTAGAAAACCTCTTAAATGTATACCTCGAGTACTAACATGTTTTGTGCTTCTTAGAAAATGTGCTTCCGCAAACTACATGTGCCTCATAGATTTCTCCCTTCCTATCACCTTCTAGGCTGGTGGGTTGCTGAGCCCTGCCTACTTGAGTTTGCCCCACTTGCTGCTGATTTGGGCATACCTACAATATGGGGCCATGTTGGAATTTTTTTTCAAGGCCACTTTGGGTTCCCAATCTGCCCCTGGTTCTAAGACAATGATATTGTACTCAGATCCCCACATTTTTTTGCATCTTTATACTATTATAACATTTTGTATTAATATTACACAGTATTTAACTTACAAGGGGATCTCCAGTCAAAAGTGTTGGATTAGATTCTACCTATGTGACTAATAAAAACAGAGGCATCCAATGTCCGCACAATAAGTACATCACATACACTAGAATAACAGTATCATAGCGAAAACATAGTGAAGAAGAGAGTGTTAAGGCAGCAGAAATGCAATCCTTGCTCATAACCTGAAGGTTGCGGGTTCAATCCCCTTGTGGTTCAGATAGCCGAATCCAGGTTGATTCATCCTTCCGAGGTTGGTAAATTGAGTACCCAGCTTGCTTGGGGAGTAAAGATGACTGGGGAAGGCAATGGCAAACCACCCCGCAAAAACAAAAATGATTTGACTTCACCCTAGGAGTTATGACTCGGTGCTTGAACCAGGGGACTTTACCTTTACCTTAGTGAAAGCATAAGTCCTGACAGAAGACACTGCCAATTGTTGCATTGCATGTACTTTAGTCAGACCTTGTTTCTGCCATTATCCAGGATCGGGTAGGGGAATGTCACTTGTTATGTGAACATTCCTCTATGTAATATAGCATAATGAAGCTTTTTTTTTTAGTTTTTACTGTTTTGCTTTATGGATGCTGTAATAAAAGTGTTATGTTAGTAAAGCTATTGTTGTTACTTGATAAGAACATTGGATGCATTACACACCATCTGTCTTTTGTTAGTTACATATGTTGTATAGGGTGTGTGGCACTGTTCAATATTTATTAACAGTGGTACCAGACTGTCCCTTCTTTATATGATTGGAGATTACCATTAAGGTGATAAAGCATGTCCTGTCAAACTGAGAAAACTCCATATTTAAGTAGAAGTGGCTATACCATTGCCTACACTGACTTCAGGAAGTCCAAACTCCAACCCCTATTTGACATTCAGAAGAATAGACCTGCAAAGAGTTGTGGGAAGGGAGGGTGTACAGAATATTAAAGGGGTTGTCCCATCCGAGACAATCCTCTATAGTATATTGTGCCCAGGGCAATTAGTTGATCAGGTAGACTCTTGCTTTAGGCTCCCCTTTCAAAGAACTGATTTTGAGGGGGAAAGCTGCAGCCAACCAGGCACTTCTGTGCAGGAAAAAGGTAGCAAGACAGTTCAAAGTCTGCCAGAACAGGAAGTGCTGTTACAGAGTGGCTGCCTGTTCCAGCTCATAGAGGTGGGTCCTTAGAGGTTGGGACCTTGGTTCTATCATTCTCATATGCTCTGATAGAGCTTTTGAACAGGGGCTGTATTCTTGGCACAACCGCTTTAAGTGATTTTAGCAAGAATGTTTAGGATTTTAGGTCTCATTCATCCATTCTTCAACAGTCAAACATGTTTTCATGCGGAACAATATTAAAAATGGTTGTGGGCATACCTCTTTAAAATCATCATTTTTATAGGCTGATGTGTGCAGAATACGAGACCTTTGGTATGTAAGCATTACAATAAAACCATCTTGAATCAACATTTTAATTAATAAAATAGACAGTACACTCAAATTGTTTCGTAACAAAAATAAACCAACAAAATTTCTCATCTAATTATTTCAACTTCTTCATATTGGACTGCAACAAGTATTCGACATCCTTTGACTTTTTCTAGAGCCTATAGTCTATAATTTGCACAATGTCAATGAGCTGGAGAAAAGCAGTTGTAATTATTCATGAGTGATTGCTAATACTTGATTTGTTACCATGTGCTGCAAATATACATTATTGTAACAGGTTAAATACTGTAAGCCATTGTATGGATGGAAAGTAACAATCTGGGCTCCTATTAATTTATCATAGTGACAAACACATCTTCATAGGAAATATAACAACACCACCAAGTCACTATATTCCCTATGGAGATAAGATGGTTAATGCTTTGAATACATGTAAGAGAGATTAGGATGATTATGTTAGCAGTTGAAAGGATATAACCCCATTAACCATAAAGCCATAGCAACTACTATGGAGCCAGAGGTTGATGCGAACCACTCAGGTACAAGAGCATTGTACATTTTTGTAGGGAGTAGCATGTTAGTGGCTTTCTAGCAAAACCATGTGGGCTCTATGATATATGATGCTATGATCTATACCCTTAAATTATTGCTAATTATGCCTTTTTTTCCGTTTCCTGACATAAGGTAATGGAGGCCATCTCATTTTGCTACAAGGTCCTATGAATTCTAGATATGCCCCTGCCATTAACCATTTAACTATCTACCTTCTAGGGAATTTCCCTTATTAAAGAGTTGACCTTATATCCTCTACAAACAATGCCCTCCATACAGTCTGCAGTTAATAAGCTCCCCTTCCTACTCTGCTTCATCAAGGCTTCAACATTGTGCATATGAACAAATAGGTTGGGGATGCAGTCCACGGACTATCCTGCAGGTTCTTTTAGTGGGTGCCCACTCTTGGTAGGTTCACACAAACTATCCATATAGCCTCTATTACAGGCACCATAATTGTGCAGTTGTCCAGATTTTCACACATATGTACACTGCTAAAATATCTATCTCATCCTTTGACAGAAGTCCAGGAAGCGTCATGGTGGAACTGATGCAACATTAAATATAGACATAAATGGCAACGGTAAGTTCTTTTCTTTTGAAGCGCTGTACTCTTGTGACTATGTTAAGTTTCAACTCTTACATTTAATACCTCATGTCCTTGTTTGCATTTAATATAACAGCACAAAATCTAATTAGGAACAAAATGGATTTACTGGTAGGTTTTTGAATGAATGATCCACTTTAAGCAATAACAACTATCATAGAAGAACTGGCAGCTGTTGACCTAGGAGTGGAAAAAAAGTGAGTTGTTCATAGAACTGCAGCACAGTCTATAGGAAAATGATATATGGTGTAATGAAGTCTAGCTTGTAGTTTAATGGGGTTCTCTGGGCATTCAAATAATATTTTTAGGCATTATGGCATTAGAAAAAAATAAACTTTTCTCCTTTATTTTTCTTTGTCTATTCTTGAAGGGCCACTCTGGTAAAACTATATTTTTCCACCCCTGCCCTCTGATCGCCTGTCACACTCTGGAGGACTCCTTGGTTTATTGCAGTAATTTCCATGCGGTGTAGCTTCATGTCTGATGCTTATCAGATACCATCTTGGTGGTAAAATGTTGGTTTCATTTTCACATCAATCCCATGATGCAGTAGCACTGCACCAGCTAGAGGCTATACCATTTCTGTCTGCTTGGTGGACAGTTTAATTATCACTCCCTTCTAAATTCTTCTAAATAAGGTAAAGACCATAATTATATAGTCAGGCGGAAGAACTGTGTCTCCTCTGTTATAACTGTGTGACAGGAACTGTGTGTGTGATCATCATCAGTAACTGTGATAAGAGTACCTCTGTCCCCTTCTGAATGGCTTCTGTGGTAGGGTCTATATAATATCATCACACAGATATCCTGATTGCAAAATTGACTGATTTGAGACTACATAAACCCATGTAAATCTGAGCTGGTCAATATTCAGATCACATGACCACCTGAGGACAAAAAGGTCAGGAATTACATATAGAAAGGAATAACTAACCAAGGTATTTCTAGTTGACTTATATATACCATGGGCTTGTTACATAATGAATGCAAAAACAATTCACTAGGGTGGCCCTTTAAATACTTTCATGGTAGTCTGCTATTTTCTTCATTTGTTTTTTGTTACTGAAGGTGCATGGTGATATGTCATTTATAATGATAGCATATTACACAACCATGGCAGTCATGAGATGTGTCATTAACATTAGTAAGGGTGGCACGTCATCATACGCCATCAAAAACAAAAATGATTTCAGTAAACTCAGCATATAATAAAAAGGTTTTTTTTGTTTTTTTTACTCTAGGCCCCTGATTTGTTATGTCAATTCCTAGAAAACCCCTTTAAGATAGTCCTATGAAACATCTATTTTCTGACGAAACAGCTCTGATTTAAAGCAATGAAAGCGCCTCTGACAATCATTCAGCTGCCAGCCTTTATTTACACAAACAAGGCCCTAAGGGGTTTGATTCTTTTCCCGAATGCCAATCGTCCTCTAAAAAGGCTTATTTTGTAAAGACATATTTGTTATTCTTTATTGTACGTGCTTCTGTGTCAAATCACTACCAGGAAATTCCATCTTTTCTTTTCTCAAACTATTCCGAAATATGAGTACCCAGAAGAACACCATTCAAGAATTCTGAAAGTTTACACAGTGCCGAGGATGATAACATTGGAATCCCTCTTTAACGCATACACTTCATGGCACTGAAGTCCGTTAACAAACACAGGAAGTAAGTCAATTGGTGTTATCGTGTTCCTTCCAGTCCTGCTCAGAGCTTCAGTAAGGAATAGATAGAATTAAATTGTATTACTTGTAGCATTGATTTCCAGTAATGAGACACCAACCATGAAGCTACCAAATATATTGTACTTAGACAAGGTCTAGTTGAGAGAGAAATCACAGAAATACAGATGGCAGCCGTGAGCAAATAATTTCTTATCTATAAAATACCAAATGCAAAAGTGAATCCTTAGACAACGGTCACAAACAGTAAATTTAAAAGAAGCTAAATTAAAGTAAGTCATTGTATCTCTTAAAAATATTCATGTAAAGTCATAAATAATAGTAGTATTTGATTACAATAATCTTTCGGTAATCTTTAAAAAAATACCCACTCTTACTATAAGGCTCCGTTAGTTTTTCAAACGTGAAATTATAAAGGCATTTACGTAATACTTTACACAATCTGTCATCTTGTACTTAACAAATCCTTAGATTTAACTATTTTTCTTGCTATACTTTGCGACAGAGTCCTGAAAGTGTCCAAAAATTTGGCATTAAAATATAAAACTAGTTTACTATCCATTTGTAAGATCCATATAATTATAAGAACACCACGTCAAATAACATACGAAATGAGTAATATTAGTAAGACCTGAATGGTAAATGAAGATTATCTCTGGGCACGCGTCGGAGTTTAAAGGGGTTCTGTCATTAGAAAAAAAATCATTACTTACCTATTCCTCCCCAGGCCATCTTCTTACCGCATCTTCTCCTGGCTCCTCTAGTCCCCCGGATCACCTCACCGCAAGCTGGCCAGATCCTCTTCTTCCTGTGATGTCGGGTCTATTCTTGGCATTTAGCTTCCTGCAGGTCAATGTACACTATGTCACTAGTGTGTCACTAGCAGGGAATGTCGAGCTACTGCTGAGACTGCACATGAGTGCTGTCTCGCCACGAGTGTTCATATACTATTGCAGCGAGACAGTGCGCATGTGCAGTCTCGGGATTTCCTGCTAGGCAGTGAACGCTACGTCACTAGTGCATTGCCCTGTAGGAAGCAGAATGCTGGCAATGTATGCTTCATCACCGGAAGAAAAGGACTGGAGGTGAGGTAACCCGGAGCCAGGAGAAGATCGCTGAAGAGAAGATGCGGTAAGAAGACTGCCTGGGGAGGAATAGGTAAGTATTGGATTTTTTTTTCTGATGACAGAACCCCTTTAAGCGGTAGGCCAAACTGAAAGCATGGCTGCTCTTTTAATGGGTGCTACTTTTTTCCTGTTCCCAGATCCTTGTTAGTTATCAACCCATATTTAAAAGGCCTTGCTAAGGGTAACAACTATGGCTAAACTAAGCATAACCTATGCTGCACATAACTCGAAGGATGGCACGCTACATTTGTAATGCAGACTGCCAGACGCAGCTATTCTACGTGCATTCAGTTTGAATGGCAGCTGCACTATGCAAATAACGTAGCCACGCTGAGTTGCAGCTGAGTTGCAACTCACTACCGCACTAATCTACTAGTGAGACATAACTGTGTTACATCAGTATAGACACAGGATAGACCTTCAATATCAGTTTGGCAGGACATTGCTCGGGACCCTCACCTATCAACTGTTCACTGAGCCGCTGGATTTCATCAAGGAGCTGATTTCTACATGGAAGCAAAAAGCTCTATTCATACTACAGTGTCCCAACTTGGTATTGCAGTCCGATTGCCCACTGAAATGAATGGGAACTTGGACTGAAATACCAAGCCAGGTCATTACAGAGCAAACGGAGCTGTCTGCTCCCAGGCAGAAATGACCTCCATGCCCAAGTGCAGCCGCCTCGCAAACAGCTGAACAGTGGCAGATCCCTCTAATTTATTATTAAATGGCCTTTCCTGAAACTCCCCCCAAAGACTGTTATAACTCATCTGTGATGTCAATATAGTTTCTTCTATGTATTGTGCAGGTAAAGAATGGGGACATTCACTACTACTAACCCACTCATTCAATACTGCAGTGCCAGAGAGGAGAACATGGAAAGCTGAACATATACATTTCTTTATCATGGATCTAAAAGTGAAACTGAAATCTAAAACTGGAATGCAAGCCTTGAACAAATTAGACATTAATAACACAATATGGAAATATATATTTGTTGATGGAATCTAAGTTGACTGGTACCTGCTTTTAAAAGTTTCTGTCACTAGAGATTATTTGACAACTGACATAAAAAGTGACTCTCTGGTTTCAAGACAAAACTCTGTCTCAAGACCAGAGTGGGAGGGGGGTACATTACTTGCAGTTGTTCTTTTCTCCTGTCCTTCTGATTAACAAGTTTAGGTTCTCATTTTTGGCCATCCAAGATCATCAGACTACCTAATCCCTCACAATCCATTGGAAGAGTTAGACTACCAATGCACTACATCTGCTCACTGATTGGCCAGAGTTGCTCATATGCTCAGCAATGGCCAATCAGGGAGCAGTGCACACACAGTATGCACTAGGTATTGGAAAATTGTTGCAGCCATCTTGAACAGCTGAAAATGGGGCCTAAAACCAGCAGAGTAGAGGGGATGAGCAGAGAATAACAATTGCATTTAACATATCCTCAACCCCATGCTTCACTAGGACAGAATTTTGGCCTCAAAACTAGAGGCTCGCTTTAATAGTATATGGATGTTATATACCAACAATATTTTGCTAGTGCAGACCAAACTTTCCCTCACCAAAACTTTAAATGTAGGATCCACAGCATTCAGTAGTTACAGCAGTACCTTCAGCTATTCTCCTATCTAGTGCAAATTCTGTCCTATTAGTTTAATAGGAACTGTAAGAGAGTCACATTCACTGTGAGACTATGTTGCAATACAACAGTATAATCTATCAATTGCCATAATCGTAGAAGTTGGGATTCCTCTTTAAGACCTTGTTCACACAGTACATTTTTATTTTGATTTGATTTCTGAATGTGTCTTCTTTCAGCCCAAAGAGGGATTGGATCAAAAACGAGGAGAACTATTAAAGGTTGTTCCCATGGGGCAGACCTAGTGTGGGTTTTTCCTCAGCAGAAGATCTGTAGCAAATCTACTGATAATCTGCAGCGGCAAGACCTCAACAAAGTGAAGTTTCAGTGTGGAAATGCTACAGATTTGCCAGTTTTCACCCTTCATACATGCACAGTAAAAATCAGCAGCAAATCATTGAGATGCTACAGATTTAAACTCTCCATTGCATATTTTTTCTCGTTAAGTATATGCTAACTTTCTCCATGCCATATGGGTGAGATTTGATTAAATCTCATCCACTATGTTGCTGCTATAAATACGGCAGATTTTCTGTGCAGAGATTCCATAAGTCAAATCTCCAGCGTTTACACCCAGCGGGAATAATATATCCTTTACACCCTTTATTTACCCTAAGTCTTTCCTTTATACTTTTCTTCTATTTAAGATCCACTTCTGACTTTGGCAAAAACAAATTCATGCAGGAATTGTAGGAAACTTGCACAATATGAACTAAGTACTGAATGAAAATACTGTGGTAGAAAAATAAATTTCTTAGCAACTCTATTAAAATGTTCCAATAGTTATTATTCATCCAATATTCCTTCTTATTGATTGTGATGGACGGCAACATAATAAGTCTGGCTAGCTGCTTAGAGCCAAGCCCCATAGTTAGTAGTGCCTAGTGTTCTGGTATTACATATTGCTTCTTTCCCATTTGGGGTAGATAACCACTAGTCCCTAACTTTAGAGTGGGGGGAATTAAGTAATTTTAAGTTGTACTTGTTGTACTGGAAATGATAGAGCGGAAGTGGGGAAAGGGGGACGGCATTGATTTGGCTGACACTAAAATACATTTTATATACTGTCTCCCTGATGATCCAAAATGTTTAAAAATCTGCCAATAAACTCAGTTCATTGCATCTCAAGGCTTTATCTATCGCAGATCTAGCAAGACTCTTGAGTTGTAAAGACAGACATACAAACTTCAGATATTGACTCCTGACCCAATGGGCTTACTGTTCTCATCTAGTAATTCAAGGTATTCTAGTCTATATGCCAAAACTTTGCACACTTAAAATGGCTCAAGTCAATGTACATTGTCAGTGAAGGATATTGCACCTGTCAAAAGCCTGCACAAGAAACAAAGACACATTCTCATAATACAGTATACACTGTATACACCATCTAGATAATAATTACTAATGGCCTCGTATTTATAAGCTTATTTCCCTGTGAACATCACAAAAATAAACACGTATACAAAATACATTGGAATGCATTTTTAAAAATCTAGTTGAAAGTCAGATGGTATATCTAACAAGGATCTGAAATTGTCTTCATCTAGAAGCCATCATTCATAGTTTAATGGATAGGCCCACCTAAGCTATTTTTCAGGTTTTGGGCTGCCCATTTTGCGTGATAGGAGTTATCTTTTCTAGAGAGACTTCTGCATCATAGTCCAGAATCCCAGAGAATGCAGGAGACATCTTGTCCATACTCTTAGATAAACCACTTTCTTCTTCTTTTTTCATAACTTCTTCTTCGGGACAGATAATAGCATGTGGAATTAGGTAAACTAAGTTACACTCATTTGGAATTGAACCTTTGGGCTCTTGCTGACATGAATAGACAACTGCCCCATTATTGTTTATGCTAACTGTCTCTATAGCATTGTTGGATGTAGGACAGAGTCTGTAGCAGCCTAATAATGTTGAGAAAGCCTTGCGGAAATCGGCATTAAAAGCATAAATGATGGGGTTTAATGAGGAATTTGCCCAACCAAACCACACAAATATGTCAAATGTGGTCGAACTGATGCAGAATGGCTCTGCTCCACTTGTGGATACACTCGGATCACAGAATGGCACCATACAGTTCAATATGAAAAAGGGCAACCAGCAGCAAACAAAAACTCCCATAATCACTGACAACGTCTTCAAGACTTTTGTTTCTCTTTTAAATGAGGTCTTCAATGAACTTTCTGGCTGTTGGCAATCAATGCTACTTCCATTGCCTGTGCTGCTTTGACAATTCTTGGCATGTACCGCTGCTCTTTCCAGAGCTGAGATACGGCGAATTTGCTTTGCTGCTATCCTGTATATCCGGGTGTAGGTTACAATCATAATGGCCACTGGTATATAGAAGCTAATGAGAGATGAAGAAATTGCATATGTCCTATTTAGGCTGGAGTCACAGTTATCCATTGTGGTACCTTGGAAGGTAATATTTAGATCGAAAAAGCTGGTAGTCTTTGCTTTATGCCAGTTGAGCTGCACAGGAATGAAAGATATCAAAATTGATAAGGTCCATGCAAGACTTATCATTATGAAGGCTACTTTTGGGGTCATTTTCCTCTCATATCTAAAAGGGCTAGAGATCGCCCAATACCTGTCAACACTGATGACACAGAGGTTTAAAATAGATGCCGTTGAACACATTATATCGAAAGCAACCCATATATTACAGAACGAACCAAATGGCCAAAATCCTGCAATCTCTGCGACAGCTTTCCAAGGCATTACCAACATTGCTACCAGAAGGTCAGAAACAGCTAAGGAGATCACAAAAAAGTTTGTGACTTTGGACCTAAGGTGCCGAAATCTGATGACAGCTGCACAGACCAAAGTATTTCCCAACAGAGTGGAAAGTATTAGAACTGAGAGCAAACAACCCATTAGGATGCGGAAAGAAGAATCTTTTTCTGCAATTAACATGTCTCCATCCATGCTGGTGATATTTATAGTCATATTGCCTTGTAAAAAGAAATCATCTCAGAAGTCAGTTATTGCTAGCAAATTTGGCCATTTAAGTCCCCATGTTGTCCGTTGACTTGCCTTTCCCAAAATATCTTGGAGGGAACCATTTGTGGTTTATTGAATGTTTACACACAAGCCAATGCCATTAAAAAGCCGATGTTGAGTCAATACCTGCAGCAAGAAATACCATTCAACCTATTTTACCGACATTCTTCAATATTATCGACATACGCAACATCCAAAACTCTTCTTACAGCAGTCAAAGTAAGCTATTGATCCACTGTTACTGTCCGGCGATTTTCTTTTCTTGGTTCTCTCTTGGCTTAATCTTCATGCTTGGCATTCAGAGGACATCTTGGTATGTAGATCAGTGCAACAATGGTCAGTTCTTTGTGTTACCTTGATTTAGTTCATCAAAACATGTTTTCATCAAGCTGTAGAAAGAAAAGACAAGTAAGTTTTTTTTATTATGTTCACAAAGTAATGTTGCATATAAAAGTCCTTCCTACACTATTCTACAGCTTATTTTTTTTTCAGTCCCTGGAAAACTCCTAAGTGCTATAATGCAGCTTTTATTGTCATTAAGACAGCGTGACAAGAAATGTTATTTCAGCACTCACATCGTGCTCTGGATTTGCAAATGCATGAACATAAGAAAAAGAAGACTCTAAGCATATGTATATTTGTTCATGTCTTTCTTTAGCGTTACTTTTGAATGTTGTCGTGTGGAATTTTTAGCCCCTTATTACATGAAATCCTAGCCTTTATTTTCTTGTCTACACTGAATTTATCTTCTAGTATTACATTTAAGGTGCATTGTTATTGTTGGATTTGCTTCATTTGGTACAGAACTATATTTCAGCCCCTTAAAGGGTTATACCAGAATCACAAGTTATCCCTTATCCACCGGCTAGGGGATACCTTGTTGATCGGTGGGGGTCTCATCGCTAAGACCTCCAATGATCCTGAGAATGGGAGTGTGTCCCCATCTATCTATCAATCACTTCACCCTCCAAACTGACATCAGAATGAATGGGGTACTAAGTGAGCATTCTCATCTGCCGCTGTATTCATTTCAATAGGGCTGTCAGAAATACCCAAGTGCTTACTGTTTAGTTATCTCCAACAGTCCATTGAAAATGAATGGAGCGGCAGCGTGCTTGCACAAACAACAGTACATTTAGTCTCCTTCTATCTACAGGGAGAGCAGTAAGCCCACAATGAGGAGGACAGGGGACACAGGACCCCTGTTCTTGGGATCAGTGGAGGTCTCAGCCGTCAGATACCCACTGATCAAGTTATTCCATATCCTGTGGATAGGGGATAACTTATGATTCTGGTAAAACCCCTTTAGGAAAGCGGCATAGTTTGGTACTTTAAGATGCAGTGATTTTTCGGATTCTTACAACGCCATTTTTAAAAGCAATCAACATGAGATACTATAATTACTAAGATAATATACTGCAACACTTCTGTATTGCAGCATATTATCTCTATTCTTATACACTGACAGCCATGGCAGGCCTGGGGGGCATTGATAGGCCTCAAGTTGTCATGCCACCCATCAGCCCAGGATCGATGTGCTAACAAACCGTTTTTGCAGGGTGCCAGGTGTATAATACAGCTGTCATCCACAAGTGATGGTGCAGGCACAGCTCCTGAACCCATGCCATCACAGTCCTGTAATAGTACAGCAGCCCACGTTAAGAACATGTGGACCACAACGGTATTATGGTGCAAGGCAGGAACAGATTAAACATTCCTCAAGTTTTAATAATACATCTAAAACATTAGAACAGATACAATGAGAAAAACCTCTATTTTTTAAAAGGTATTAGAAGAATTAATGTGTTTTTAGGGTATGTTCAAACATTGTGGTATTTCCGAAGTGAAAAATCTGCTGCAGATTTCAGTGGGAATCTGCATCAACATCCACATGGATGTGGATTTTGGTGCAAATTTTGGAGCAAATTTTATCTCCCTCATTTGAAGAGATGAAGTCCATGCTGAAAACTTGCGACAAACAATTGGATTTAAAATCCGCAGTGCATGTCAATTCTGCACGTATTTTTTTCAAGACAGTGTGGATGATGTTTTTTACTTAAACATGGAAAATCTGCAGCATTTGCACCATGTGAGAACATAACATACACTAAAAGTTTTCAGTGTCACAATTAAAACACATGAAAGCACAACAACACAGCTGGCTGGAAGGGGGCAGCAATAATAAAAAAGAGTGACGAAAGTGCTATATATTTCATCAGTTTACAATGGCCAACAGTCTCAGGGTCTTCATGCTGGAGAACCAATGTAACTGGTGGGTTTCTTTTGTGACACACAATGATAGTTCTGTAGGGTTTAAAACTTTGACTCCAACTTTGTAAACTTAATTCACATATGTAGTTTGTGATTCTGTTTTTTTTTAGCTATACAGGCCTAGATACAAAATAGAGGAAGTGTCCCTTGCTAATATCTTCCTTTCTTTTCGATCCACTACTAGATAATAATACAGCATTAAAAAAATCAGGATTGCACAACTGTTTTTTGTCCTATTGCCACATTGCCTGATTGAACCAATCCTAAAGAGATTAAAAGGGTATTACCATCAGACATATATATGACATATTGAAAGTGTATGCCATAAATATCTGATAGCTGCAGGTTCCACTTCCAGGACTCCCATATATTGGGAGAATGGAGGTATCCTTCTCCCCAGGTCACACTTCAGAAAGGAAGAAACCATACATGCATCTCACTCCATTGTACTTTACGTGAGTTGCTGAAACAACTCCATTTTCAGAATTTCCAAAAGTTACAATAAAGATAGCTGTACACATGCATGACTGCCTCTATACTCCATCTGCTCCTTTTTGGAGAGCCACAGAGGGGGCCAGGATAATACCAGTCTGAGAGGATCACCCACTGTAGGTATGCTTTAAGATGGCCACACCAGCGTCTCTGACTGTCTGATGCATATTATGCATTAGTATGCATCATTTACTGTAAGACACTACACCTGCTTCGATTGACCAGTGCTGCCCACATGACCAGTGCTGCCCAATCAGAGCAGGATGTAGTGTCTTAGACTACCAATGCACACTATGCACAATGTGCATCAGGTAGTCAGAGAAGTTGTGTGGCCATCTTTGGTTTTCCAGGCCCTGAGAGTCACTTTAACCTATTTGTTATAGTAAAAACCTTGCTTATGGCTAGCCATATGATATAGCTACATTGAGTGCACTTTGACTTAGTTGACCAAATACAATATTTTTTTAACTTTAACCCCTTACCGCCACAGGACATAGCTTTATGCCCTCGCTGCGGGGCATTTAACACAACAGGACATAATCTTATGTCCTGTGGATGGCACTGAATCAAAAAATGAGTCTGTGCCATCCCGTAGCGGGAGCCAGCCTCCCACTGCAACAGCAGGGGATACATAAGAACGTTCCCTAATCTTAACCCACTACATGCTGTGGTCTATGTAGATCATGACAAGTAAAAGGTTCACAGAGGGAGCGTACTTCCATTGGGGTCCTGACTTGCCATTACTTGTGATCACTATTGTAAATGATAAGGCATTGCAGAACAGTAGTCTTGCAATGCATTATCACATCAAAGCTATTATGGTTCAAATCCCCTACAGGAATATAAAAATTGTAAAGAAAAAAAAATTGTGTAAAAATAAGACACTTTTTTACACATTTCCCCTATTTGTATTAAAATAAATTAAAATACCACATATTTGGTATCATTATATCTGTAATGACATGTACAATAATTTGAACACACTATTTGTCATGCATAGAAAAAAAACATTATAAAAATCCTAAAAACTGAGGCAAACTGCTTATTTTCTTTGTTTTGCCTCCCAAAAAACGCAATTAAGGGCGCCCACCCACTGGCGTTTGCGATTTTCGTGCGTGAAAAACGCCGCGTTTTTCGCGGCGTTTTCACAGCTTTTCCATTAATTTCCATTGACTTTCATGGGTGCATTAGGAGAAAAATAAGGACACATATGCAACTGACAGTTCCTATGTTAAAAAACGCAACGCAAAACGCCAGTGGACAGGAGTACATTCAATTCTAATTGCTCTGCAGAAAAAACGCAAAATGCAGAAAAACGCAAATCGCCAGTGGGTGGGCGCCCTAACAGTGATCAAAAAAGCCATATTGTACTCCAAAATGGTAGCAATAAAAACTACAGCTCATCACTGAAAAATCAAGCCCTCACAGAGCTCTATCCATGCAAAAATAAAAAAAGTTATGGGACTTTGAATGCAGTGATGTAAAAATAATAATTTCCAAAAAAGGGTTTTCATTGTGCAAAAGTGGAAAAACCTAAAGAAATTACAATATTTTTTGTATTACCTTAATCGTATCGAGCCGCAGAAAAAAAGGTATCATGTCATTTATGCCTTATGATTAACATGGTAGAAAAAAAAACAATGGCAAAATTGATGTGTTTTCTCTCTCTCTGCTCTAAAAAAAATTAAATGTAACATTTAAAATTAAAGTTTTACAATACATTACATGCACCCAAAAATGGTACCAGTAAAAACTACAGTTTGCCACACAAAAATAAGCCCTCAGACACCATGTCGACCAAAAAAAAAAGTTCTGGCTTTTGAAAAGTGGAGATTAAAATCCCCCAAAATTGTTGCATTCTCATGGCCAACATAGGCCATGTCCTTAAGGAGCTGAAGGTGTTGTACCAAGATCACAAGTTATCCCCCATCCACAGGATAGGGTTTAACTTGCTGATCGGTGGAGGTCTCACTATTGAGATGCTCATCGATCTTGAGAATTGGGGTCCTGTGTCCCCCTCTGCCTGTCACTGCAGGGGTCACTTCTCTTGTCGCAGTAACATCAGAATGAATAGAGAACTGGCTAAGCATGCGATGTCAGCATTCATTTATTGCAATGGGGCTGAGGAAAATACCCGAGTGCTTGTCACCCAGCTATCTCGGCAGTCCTACGGAAAGTGAATGGAGCGTCAGCGTCCTTGTGCAACCAGCGCTCCATTAAGTCTTCTTCTCACTGCAGGGAGTACAGTAAGCCTGCACTGAAGAGGACGGGGGACACGGGAGCTTCTTTTCTGATCAGTGGGGGACTCATTGGTCGGTCAGCAAGTTATTCCCCACCTTAGGCCCAATGCTTACGGACAGAAATTCCGTAATGAGTTTATGCAATCCTATGCTGACAGCCACGATTTGACTGTGTGAAAACTTTCATGGTATTAAAACTGCAGCATGTCATACTTCTGTGCAGGTCTTGCAGAGGCTCACACAGAAACGTTACCATTGACGCGACGGCTCTGCTCTGCGCATGCGCAGCTAAGCACCAGCCAGGATATTGCAAAGCGGAGAGAGAAGGCGCCGGACAGGTAAGCGGGAGGTCAATGCCAGGGCACGGGTCATATGCGTAAATCTCGCAGTCGGTATCCGACCTGGCCGTAGGCATGAGGCCTTATGGATAGGGAATAACTTGAGATCTTGGTACAAAAGTGATACAAGATACATACTATCTATGGAATAGAATATACATTAATTAAAGCGACCCTCTGGGCCTGGACAAACAAAGACGGCCTCGACAGCTTTTCAGACTACCTGATGCACAATGTGTACTAGTATACATCATTAGTCTAAAGGCCTATTTAGACAGGACAAATGTCGGGCAAACGATGGCCGACACTCGTCCCGCACATACTCTTTCTCGTGCTGCTGCACAGGAGCTAGTATTGCTTGCTCACAGTGAAGCGGCTGCAGGAGATTTCACTTCCCCGGCCCTCTCCATTGAATTAACACAGCGGTCGTTCAGTACTGAAGGCTACTACTTACACTGAGTGATCAGTTCATCGTCCATCGTTTATGCCGCTGAACGACGATCGCTTAGTGTAAATAGCGGCCATTCAGTATTGAACAGCTGCTATGTTAATTCAAGGGAGAGGGATGGTGGAGCGCAGGAGTGAAATCACCTACAGCCTCCCCACCCCTTGCTGGCCACTCTGTGAGTGAGCCAGCAATACTAGCTCCTGTGCTGCAGCACTGGAGCGAGTATATGCGGGGATGAGTGTCAGGCATCGTTTGACTGACATTTGTCTCTTCTAAATGGTCCTTTAGACACTGTACCTGCTTTGATTGACCAGTGCTGCCCATATGAGTAATGCTAGCCAGTCAGATCAGCATGTAATGTCTTAGACTAAGGATGCATACTATACACAACGCGCATCGGGTAGTCAGAGAAATGCTTCGGCCATCTTTGTATGTCCAGGCCTCGAAGGTCACTTTAATTTTATTCCAAAAAGAGTAAACACAATCTCTGCAGTTTCTCTTTGAGTTGGTCTGGTATGTTGTGCTCTTGCCTTCGAAAGCAGAATACTTTCTCTCATGGCAGTTTAGAATATTGTGAATTCCCTGTTCATGTCTAAACTCCTTCCTTTAACATATTTTATTCATAGACTGTAAACACGTATGTCATTTAATGTCAGATAAATATTTCAGATTGCATCAGCTAACATGAGCAACATTCTCTTGAACAGAGGCTGCATTCAGTTTCAATGATCATAGGACCACTGAGTTGTGGATCAAATATGCAAATATATCCGTACCCTACATATGGTTATTTTACCCTTGGGACAGGCATAAACTAATTAAGGATTTCCTAACAATCACTAATTATTCCAGTCTGGATTATATATGAAGGAGAGGAGATCATAGTAAAAATCAAAAATAATCCTTCTTTGCTATAGTTTATACCGACACCCTCCTTAAAATCAGGACAGCCATGTGTTTTTCATGACCTTCCTCCTTCCTGGCAGCCATATGGCTATATATGTCCTAACTGTATATGCCCCGTGTAGTTAGAACGTATATAGATGACCATAGTATATGCAATTTATGTAACGCTTCGGGAGCCAAGCCCTCTTCAACACAGAACCACAATGGTCGCCATTGGAGAAAACATTGATCATGGCTGCTAAACCATTAAACACTCCAGTCAGTTGAAATGCATTTAAATGTCCTAATTGATCAGGATTTAAGTGTCCCGAACACAAACAATGAGATTGTGGGATGCCATCTGGATGTCAAGGCAGCCTGGGGTCTTCTGAAGGCTCCCAGAGCTGCCATGATTGTTTACCTATTAAGACGTGCTTGTGGCACCTCTTTAATAGGAAGCCTGTCAAAGCACAGTATAACACAATACTATACTATTTCATTATACTGTTTAAGTGATCAAACAATTGCAAGTTTAGGTCCCTTATAGAGATGTAAAAAGATGTAAAAATAAGTAAAATAAAAACTTAGTAATTATTACACAAAGTACAAATATTAAAAATGTAACCTCCTCCCTTTTTTCCAAGTCGTTACATAAACAAAATGTAAAAATTGGTATCACTGCATCTGTAAAGGTCCAATTTCTTTAAATATCACTTTAATAATCCCGCATGCTCAGAGAAAAAAAGGAACACCAGAACTGTGCTTTTTGGGTTACCCTGTTTCCAAGAAAAAAATTTGAGCAAAAGGCAATCAAAAAAGTTGTATGTACCCCAAAATGTACCAATAGAAACTAAAGATCACTCTACAAAAAACAAGCTTGCACCCATCCCCAACGAAAAAAAAAAAAAAATGATGGGGTTCAAAAGATGGCAGCAGAAAGCAATTTTTTTTAAAGGTATTTAATTTTTTAGGTAATAATACATAAAGGCAAATACATTTAGTATTGATGTAATCATACTGACCCATAGCATATAGATATTCCTGAAAAAAACAATCTTTCGTGTAGCTGTGTCCTGGGAAAAATAAAAAGTTATGATTTTTTGAAAATGTAGATACCAGAACGTGACTTGGAACACAAAAGGGTTTGGTCATAAAAGGGTTAAGGTGCTGGTGTGGTTCTGCAGAGGGTAATTCCAATGCCGGTTTATGTTGTTTTCAGTGAAGGAAAACTCACACGGCATGAGCTGGTACCCCTTCCACAAGTCTCGAAACGGCTGCAGAGGCTATGTGTAACTAATATGTATGGCTCTCCTTTGATTCCAGCTTCCTGGAATGCCCCCTTATCAGAAACCTCTTCTTGTCTATAAAAACATTGAAGTGAATAGGAGAATGCTGCAATACCAAACTGGGCAATTGCACTGCAGATGGTACTTTGTCAGTTCTGGCCATCCGTAGCCGCATGTAATCGGCTGATCGGCAGGGGTCCCAAGCAGCAGTACCTTGCCAATCTTAATGGGTTTTGGTCCTAGAATACCCCTTTAGCATTATACATCAAATGAATAATGAAAATGTTGAACATGGGGGATGTCAGATAACTAGCACACTTTAATGATCTCTATGAGGAGGCTTTCATGATGCAGTTCAGTTTTTATGTAGTTTTTGAAACTAAAACTATTTTCACTGAGGCAGAAGAATCAACTGGATGATTGTATGTCTTGTTTCACGGTCAGGATTCTGGTCAGCTCTAAAACGTAGCTTTTTTTGTATTTATACTTAAAATAAGGAGACTCAAATAGTCTTGTACAAGACACACACACAAAAATAAATAAAATTCTTCCTTTTCCTAACCCTCATAATGGATGCGGGGCTGAGGAAGAGAGTGAACAGGGGGATATATAGAAAATAACCCCTATATAGAGGACTGGTTAGGCTCATTAAAGATACAGCCAGACACAGTGATAGCTGGACTGCAACTATATAGCATAAACCAAGTCCTAAACGTGATTGTTCCTATAATTCCATACCTATGGATAGGTCAGGGTATTTAGCCAGTTTCTCATATACTGGATAAACCCCAGTGCAAAAAAGGAGATACTGCTCCAAAAGACTAGACTGGGATCAGCCCCGCATCCATTACGAGGGTTAGGAAAAGAAAGAATTTTATTTATTTTTGTGTGTGTGTCTTGTACAAGACTATTTGAGTCTCCTTATTTTAAGTATAAATACAATAAAAGCTACGTTTTAGAGCTGACCAGAATCTTGAAACCAAAACTAGGTGTATATTAAGAAAGAGAACTACAATCTTTGGCTTTATTTACATGAGCTTTTTATAGTGGCACTTTGCCGTGATAAAACGCTGGCCAAAAACCGTGACCATCTGATGCATTAGATTCCAATGCATTTGTTCAGATGGGCGATTATTTGGTGCGTAAAATTGGCATACCGGAAAGGATAGCGCACACGGCGCGCAATCCATCTGGCCGCTTTTATGCTGACCGGAAAAGATAGGTCTGGACTTATCTTTTTCTGGAATACACTGGCAGGTGTAAACTCCTATAGGAGCCTATGAGAGCTGCCGGAACAGGGAGATGGGAGGGGGTTTAGCAGCGGCTCTGCTAAACTCCCTCCCCTTCTCCGCCCCTTGTCGGCTGCTGGCAAAGGGAGGGGGCGGGACAGGGCAGGTGATTAGCACACTGGCTCTGCTAAGCTCCTGCCTCTTCCCATGCCCTAACCTTGCCGGCAGCTAGCAAGGGGCGGAGGGAAGGGGGAGGGAGTCTCCCCTCGCCCAACAGTATTCCGGCCGTTGGTGTACTCGCTTGTCTGAATGGGCGTTAAAACCGGAGAGGCAACCGCAACTTGGTCATGGCTGCCTCCCGCTCATACAAAAATCACAGTACCCGTTTGAAGGAGCCCTTTCCTCTATACTTCACCTTCCTTTAAGATCCAGAGAGTCATGACATTTGCTTCAAAATCTGCATTAAAATACTGCATCAAAATGGCATGAGAGAAAGACCCTTATCCTCTCACACTAAACTGATTGTCCAATTATGTGTAAATCTAGCTTATTAATGTCTTCTTGTACCATGAGACATCACTTGTGTGCACCTCGTAAGTCTTGCAACACTTTGCCGGCCCCATAGAAAACAATGGGCAATGCACTTCTAGGGAACACCCAAAAGTAGGTCATGCAACAAATTTTTTCCCCCACCATGATGTGATGCAGGAAAAAAAAATTGCTCATGTATATAATCCCATTCAAAAGAATGGGGTTCATATTTGTCTTGCAATGCACAAATCTAGCACGATTTTCTCGGCCATGTAAAAGTGGTCTAATAGCATGTCATGGTGATCGTGTTGTAACTGACAACCACAGTCCGGCTGCAAATGCCGCGGTTAAAAATAATTTCAGTCTCAGCCACTAACTGCATTTACATGCTAAATGTGGCATGTAAGAAGTTAACAGAGAAAGGGATCTTCCTTTGTCATGTGATTAGCCCACTTCTCTGGAATGAATCAAGACCTAACAGTAACCTCCAGGCCTACCTGTCTGTTTAAAAGACAGGAGACGATACACTGCAATACAGACGTATTGCAGTGCATTATCTAAGTGATCTTAGGATCACATATTCAAGTCACCAACAGGGACTTAGGGAAAAAAGTAAAAAGAAATGCTAGTTTTCTTTGTTTTTCAGGGAAGGGCTTATATTTAAAGCCCTTCTCTGAAAAACGTTTCAGGGATGCCGGCAGCAGGACCTCCACCACAGCTGTCATGTGTGACAGCTGCGGTAGGGAATCCTTTATTCCCCGCAGGGATTTAGAATTCCTCTACTGCATCTGTCACAGATGTGGCAGGTGCAGCAGGGAATTCTTTTTTCTTGTGGGGATGCAGGAAACATCTTGTTTTTTGCATCCCCGCGGGACATGGCAGCGGCGGAGAGGTAAGGTTGTTTGTTATTTTTTTTTTTTTTTTACACTAAAATTTTTTTTTTCAAGGAAGGGCTTATATGTAAAGCCCTTCCCTGAAAAAGAATGCAGGGGTGCTGGCAGAGCATTGTTTTCAATGGAGCCACCGGCAGCAGCCGCGGCTCCATTGAAAACATGTGCGGAAATTTTTACGAGCACCCCGTGGTACTCGTCTCGAGTAACGAGTATCTCGAGTAGGCTAATGCTTTGTTGCTGCTAAAGTTTCTTAGACAAATGATGTGACTTGTTTAAAAATATTTTAGGGATTTATTTAACCATTGAACAACCCCTTTAATTGCATTGTATGAATCTCTGACTTAAGAAATACTTATGGAAAGAAAACATAACATCGAGACACAGGATGAACAAGTGTCCATGAGGGAGGTCTGAGGTGGATACTGTTGACCACAACCCTTCTTATAGCAGATACACATGGCCAAGTTTAGCTATGTGCAACCTGCATAATCGCACAGGGTGCTTGTTGTCAGATTGTAGGGGAGGGCAACAGTCAGGGATGCACCTATCCAATGGCATAGCTACAAGTGTCACAATGGTCACAATTGCCTAAGCCTTGGGGATCCAAAGGCTTCCCTTGCCATAGTTATCAGGCTCCCAACGCTCCAGCCAGAAATGGAAGCATTCACAACAGCATTACTCACACAGCTTCCATGGCCTAAATCTATCTATCATTTTGCACAGCTAATCACAGTGCCAATGCTGCCACTCCTACATCTGTCCTTGTGAATAGCCTAACAAAGCCATGCATAGCAGAGCCCATCTTATCTTCCTTCTTCAGCTCTCAGTACCGTATGTGCACGGAAGAGGGAGGAAGAGCCAAGCTAGCCTATGCAGGACTGAGATAGGCTACATATAATGACAGATATATGAGTGGCAGCGCTGGTGCTATGATTGGCTACGCATAATGATTGATAAATGCTGGGGGAAAGCCATGATAGGCTGCAGTAGACATGTGAATAATGCAGTTGTAGCTTCTATTCCAGTTTCTAGGGTCTGTGCACTACAAGAGCACAGAGGGGGCCAAAGCAACATTGAGGAGCACAGAAGGGGCCAATGTAACTTTGCAGAGCACAGAAGGGAGCACAATAACTTTAAGGGGAGCAGAGGTCACAGTGACTTTAAGAGGCATGGAGGGGGGCCACACTAACTTTGTGGAGCACAGAGATGCCACGGTAACTTTGCAGGGTACAGAGGGGCTTCAGCAAGTTTGTGGGGTACAGAAAGGGCCACAGTAACTTTGATGGGCAGGGAGGCCCATACTAACTTTGCAGGGCACAGAGAGGGCCACTGTAACTTTGAGGACAACAGAGGGGGGTCACAATTACGTTTAGGGGTACAGAGGAGGCCACAGAAACTTTGAAGGGCACAGAAAAGGGTGCAGTGACTTTGAAAGACATAGATGAACAACATGGAATTATTAATATATGTGACATGAAGGAAGTATTATTTCTTGTGACGAGCACTACGAGTGGAAATTTTGCTGTATGGAGGCACTATTACTTTGCAGGGTAAAATGCTGTATCGGGCATAAAGGCAGGGATTACTACTATGGAGAGACATAGAGGTACATTGAGGAGTAGCGTCAGGATGAAGAGAGTGTGCAGAGATGAGTTATGGCTGAAAGTTGTTGTCATAGTAATCTGGACCAGATAGAAAAGAAAAAGGAAACAGTAGGATTCCAAACTGAGACAAGGTCACCTGCAATTACTGGCGGTAACTTCACTGTAATCACTATCACTTTGTAGAGCCGTAATGTGACTTTTATATGGTGACCTCATTTTTCCCAGGTAAACTATAGGTGAGTTGCTGCATCTGAGCCCACCATGTTATAAAAGTAGTCTTATGCTGTGTCCAATATGTGTGTAATGTGTTTGTATATCTCTAATGTTGCATCAATTGGTCATTTAAGAGACCCAGCGATGCAGGAGAAAGTTCTCTGCGGACAACAGCAAGCAGTCATGTAAGCTAATTGCAAGGGGGAACTAAGCTGAACTTTCGCACCAGGGCCCATTAGCCTTTAGCTATGCCCCCGTATCTGCCATGCGGCAACATAAACCTCTCACCTCAATGCATCACCAGGACACTGACCTTCTGTCCAACACTGAATCTGCTCAAGACGTTCTGAAGAGGAACTGACCGCTGCTTATTGAAGGGTAAAGTCGGCGCCCAACAATTTACAAGGTTCCTGCATTGGTTCACAGCGTGGTCCCCATTTTCTCAGTAATAATCCCCTTCTCTGTTACAAAAGAACTTCTGGTATTTATGTTTTGAGTTTGCTTCTGGTACCGTCTTTATTCACAGAGCTGTGCTGGTGTGGGAATGCTATTAGCTAGCGGCTTTCTGCACAAAAGGAATGTAGGTAGATCAATGCCATATATATATAAAAAAAAATTCTTATGACAGGCCAGTTTTCGCACAGGATACCATCTAAGCTAAGGTCGGCCCTGCAGATACAAAACTACTGCATTAACTGGTTGGTTGAGTAAAACATATAAAATTGTGAGCTGAGTTTGGCATTTAACAAAAATTATCCTGATCTCATCCATCATGCATTATCTGTGATTTTTTTATCGGGCTGCAAAATGCATAAAGCATCCCCTTAATTCTCATTAAAAATCTACCAGTAATTGCCATGAAATTCATTAGCTTAGTCATTTACATATAATCTAATAAACTGTGTGAAGCTTTTTTTAAGGTAACAGTGGGGGGCTGGGTGCAACTGCAAGGGTCCCATATATGTTCATTGGCCCCAGACGGTAGGTAAACCTAATACAGCCCATACACAATCCAGATAGATACGCAATTGTAGAATAATTTATTTCCAGCTTTCTGATGACAGGAGAAAAAAAAATTCTTTCCTTCAGCATCTTTTCACATCCTTCGTCTGTACTAACACATTTCTATACACCTGGGAACAGTATCAGGTGATTGGCAGGAATGACGCCTTTCAGTTTCTAAGATGTACTGTAAATTCAGATTAACAGATTTCAAGGTTACACACGTTGGCAGAACAGCTTTTTGCCTGTGATTCACAGGGAGAGAAAAATAGGATTTGTGCTGGAAAAATACCCTCGGACTTCTAAAAGTTATGTCTAACCTTCATATAGTTTAATTGAATTGGTATTAGCACTGTCTTATATCATTAACATCAGTCTGTTAAGGACTGTCACTTTAATTCGCTCCTTAGGCAACAGTATGACTTGGTCTGCTTGCGGGGACAAATATTTTCTTTACGGTCAGATACAAATCTTAACTTTTAATATTTTAAAAATAACTGTATGATGAGCATATAGATTGTTAATAAGGGCTTCAGAATCTCACTGGGCGTGATTCAACTGGCCTATACCAGATTAGTGCACATGTACCCCGTTCTATATACATATAGGAAGGATAACTACATAATGAATTAATAGAATTAATATATATATATATATATATATATTTGAGGAATACGCACACACACACACACACATATATATATATATATATATATATATATATATATATATACGTATATATATACACACACACACACACTGGTGTTACCTTGGTTCTTTCTTTCTGTCTGAATCTCCTGGTCTCTTTTTCTTCAGATGGTTATGTAATTTCAATTCTGACCAGTTCAGATCTACTTGGGGTTAAGGATTCACTTTCTAGTCAATTTCTCAGTTTGTGTGATGCTAGTTATCTTGTTAGAGTAGAAACAATGAGGACCCTTGTCGTGGGCTCCTGAGCTTAAGTATGTCGTCCAAAATACGAACCAATACCTCATATGTACTTAAGCTATTCCATCTGTTTATACGTGTTTGTATTCTAGGTAAGTGTTTTTCCATTTGTCAGTTGTTGTTGGATGTCAGCTTATGAGCCTACGACAACGGTCCTGAATGTCTTGTGAATCCCTACTAACACTCAAACCCCAGGGAGTCCTGCCTGTAAGTGGGGTGATCACCCCAGTAGGAACTGCCCCACACTGTAACCTAGGGGCCTGGCTTACTCTAGATGGTAAACGGCATACACGCAGAACAGGACACTGTTCACACCAACAGACAAGGAAATCCCACCCAGAACCTCATGCATACAGCAACACGCCATGCAACACATGCATGACTCCAAACACCAGGGTTCTGGGAGGGAATGAGGAAAAACATAAATGACCAGCTCCCTCTAGCCAGTGGGGCTGGTATTTATGTGCAGCAGACCGGTGGTAATTGGCTGACTGGAAAACTCCACATCTAGCCATTTTAATCATCCCACACCTGTGGCAGTGTGCTCCTGGAAACCCATTATACTACAGGTCTCAGGAGCACAATGAAACATGATGATAACACAGCTCCGGGCACACAGTTATAATAGAGGAGAGCATGGCTCAATCCTGACTGCATACTTATGGTCTGTAGCTTATTTAGAATATAGTAGCTAATGATAATTAAACTGTCCTCCAAGCAGGCACAAATGGTATAGCCTCAGCTATTGCTGTATTGATACATTATGGTATGGATGTGAAACTGAAAGTTAAAGCCTCATGATAGTGCCTGGAATACACAGAGGTGACCTCTAGCGTGTGACAGGCAATCAGGTGAGGGGGCAGGGATGGAAAAATGTGTTTTTGCCGGAGTCGTCCTTTAGTGGTTCTAGGGCACCCAGCACTGAAAGAGAAACTGTTGCACAGTTTGTTTGTTTGTTTGCCAGTATAAATAAATCTCCATTTTTTTTTCTATAGACATAAAATCTCATGTTAAATGATCTGGTACATCATGTTCTGAGCAAGTTTTCAAATATTACATGTGAGTGGACAAAATGTCAATATGAAAGATGGCATATTAATGATTTTCCTGCAATTATCCAACAAGCCAGCATTACGTTTGCTTTTTTCCTCATTAAAGAGTCTGAGGTTGCATAATTAAAATAGAAATCCAGGGCAATGTAAATTATAAAATGCAATCAGCAGGATTATCAGGTAAAGGAAAATATTAAACAGCTTTTCATCATTTTCTTGAGGGCTTAAAGTTTCAGGATGTAAAACCAACTGCAACTGGAATAAAATGGTGCTTCAACAGTAAAGTACTTTTGTTTAAAGAAGTAGCTATGTAGTAATAATAAAATCCTATTGTTGCTCATTTTGATCCACCAGGCAATAAAATCGTCCCAATTTTCTCAAAATTGAACTGGGCTAGTCCAAACAGATTTCTGGTGAAAACCGCAGGAAAATTAAATTCCCTATAATGCCTGCTGCAGAGGTCAGCCTGCAGCCAATCAGCAGTCAGAGAGCCTTTCTGATGTCACCAAATGTGTCCTCCACAAACTCTATGTTTGTGGCTTCTGACATCGTTCAAAGTCGAAAGTCCGGCCACTACAAATTATTTGCAAACCTTTACGCAGCTAGCAGTTCAGTTTGGGTGATTCAATTATGCTATGTTAAAAAAGGACAGCTCCCAAAGATACAAGCTATACCATACAACAAGAGGGAAACAACAAATACACACAGTGCATGTCACCGGTCATAGACATCGTTCAAAGTCTCTAATCGGGCTACTATGAGTTATTTGCAGGCCTTACACAGCTAGCAGTGGTTGCTTGCAAACATTAACCACTTCCCGCTATAGGGCGTACACTTACGTCCTGCGAGGTCAGGGCATGTATGAAGGGAGATCGCGGGGCGACGGCTGTTTCTTACAGCTGACACCTGGCGGCAATAGCTTCATTCAGCTGGGTGGCTGAGCGGAGCTATTAACCCTTTTAAATGCTGCTGTCAAACGAGTAAAAGTGAGAAGTTTTATAAATTGTTGAAAAAAAAAAGTAATAAAAGTTTAAAAAAAAAAACTTTTGCTATATTTACAATAAAAGAATCTAAATCATAAAACAAAAATACATATTTGGTATCGCTGTGTCCGTAAAAGTCCGATCTATCAAAGTAATGCATTATTTACCCAGCAAGCTGAACAGCGTCCAAAAAATAAAAAATAATGCCAGAAATGCGCTTTTTGGTCTCCTTGTGTTCAAGAAAATATGCCATAAAAAGCAATCAAAAAGTCGTATGTACTCAAAAATGGTACAAACGCAAACTACAGGACATCTAGCAAAAAATGAGCCATTGTACAAATATGTTGACGAAAAAGTAAAAAAGTTGTTGCATGCAGAAGATGGCAGCAGAAAATCATATAAAAAAATAAATGTCTTTGGAAAAAAGTAAAAGTAGAACAGCAAAAAAAAACTATATAAGTTTGGTATTGTAGTAATCGTACTGACCCATAGAATAAAGTTGTCATGCTATTTTTGTTGCACTTTATGCCCCGTAAAAACAAGTCCTACTGAAAGTTCTTCATTTTACTACACTTAGAATTTTACACTATATAGTACCATATAGTACCATTGAAAAATACAACTTGTCCCTCAAAAAAAAAGTCCTCATACAGCTACGTCGAAGAGTTACGATTTTTTTAAAAAGGAGGAAGAAAAAACGAAAATGGCCATATATGGCCATATTAATGCACTTTGTAATGTACATTGTGCATTAATTATGAGCCATACAGAAGTTATTCACTTACCTGCTCCGTTGCTAGCGTCCCCGTCTCCATGGTGCCGTCTAATTTCAGCATCTAATCGCCCGATTAGACGCGCTTTCGCAGTCCGGTCTTCTCCCTTCCGAATGGGGCCGCTCGTGCCGGAGAGCTGCTCCTTGTAGCTCCGCCCCATCACGTGTGCCGATTCCAGCCAATCAGGAGGCTGGAATCGGCAATGGAGCGCACAGAGCCCACGGTGCACCATGGGAGAAGACCCGCGGTGCATCGTGGGTGAAGATCCCGGCGGCCATCTTACTAAGGTAAGTAAGAAGTCGCGGGAGCGCGGGGATTCGGGTAAGTACTGGACATTTTTTTTTTTACCCCTGCATCGGGTTTGTCTCGCGCCGAACGGGGGGGCTATTGAAAAAAAAAAAACGTTTCGGCGCGGGACAACCCCTTTAAGGCCGCCTGCAGACGGCTGGGTCGGATCCCGCTGCGGGAATTCTCCCGATCCGAGCCCCTGCAGGGACCAGTGCGGAGTTCACCTTTCCTGCGGCTCCGGCTCTTTGGAGCAACCCTCCAAAGTAGTCCACATGGATCAGTCTGAAGGGCTGTTTGATCATTCAGTGTAACGGATCTCAACCGGGCAGTCCAACCAACTAGAGGGAGAAGACCGAAACAATAAATGCATTCATGCCCAATCACTTTTTTCCTCCAAAGAGGAAGATGACAGTGGGTCACTGTCCATGGCCGGCTCTTCACAGGCAATGTGTACCCAGGGCATACTTTGAAACCACAGGTGATGACAAAAGAGAGGTAATCTGTAAGATCTGCAGTAAGTAATGCGGCAAGAACATGAACAACCTCAGCACAAGGTGTATGAACAGCCACATGAACTCCCACCACCCGCTGTCTTGGAGAGCCCACCTTGGCCAGAGGGCAAAGAGTCAGCCTCAGCCTGCTCCTTTTTCTGCTGCTTTAGCTGTCTCTTCCTCCATTTCCCTCCCTGTTCATGCAGTAGAATGCAGAAAGGCAGTTTTGTGTAGGGTCAGTAGTAGAGATGAGCGAACCTACTCGGCCACGCCCCTTTTTCGCCCGAGCGCCGCTATTTTCGAGTACTTCCGTACTCGGGTGAAAAGATTCGGGGGGCGCCATGGGTGAGTGGGGGCTTGCAGCGGGGAGTGGGGGGAGAGGGAGAGAGAGAGGGCTCACCCCTGTTCCCCACTGCTACCCCCCGCTCCGCCACACCTCCCCCCGCCCCCCGGCACCCCGTGAATCTTTTTACCTGAGTACGGAAGTACTCGAAAATCGCGGTGCTCGATCGAGTAATTACTCGAAACGAGTATATTCGCTCATCTCTAGTCAGTAGCACAACTACTTTAGGCCTCTCCTCCACAATTGATGATACGGCTGCAAGCTTCAGAGCCAGGAGTGGCATACGGAGAGCCACACACCATCACCACCACCTTTACCGACATCTACCCCACATTCCAGCATGTCCCAGGTCAGTAGCCAGTCCTTCATCCCCCAACAATGGGGAACCTAAAGCACAGAACCTGAACATAAGCATTACGCAGCTGCTTTTAATGGAAATGCTGCCCTTCAGGCTTGCGGACACATTTTGCAACATGATGCTCAATGCTAACCCACAGTACCAGATGCACAGCTGCCATTTCTTTGCTCAAAATGCTTTTCCTGCCCTGCACTGACATGTGAGGGATAACGCGTCCCTATCAGTGGTAGGGTGTACCTGACCACAGACACATGGTTCAGCAAGCATGACCAGGGGCGTTACATATCATATATAACAGTACATTGGACAATGCATTGCAGGTGTGGTGTGAAGTCGAAAGTGGTGGTCCACGTTTCACTGCCTTCCACATCAGTAGAGATATTCATATGTCACAAAATCTGGCCTCCATACAGCAGGTGGTAAATGTCAAATGCTGTACTAAAATTCACATGTCTAGAGTAGCGCAGCCACACAACCAAACAGCTGTTGACGGCTCTGCAGGGCCAGGCAGATATGTGTCTGTCTCCGCACAATCTGAAGCCAGACAAGATTTTGTGTGACAATGTGGCCAATTTGCTGGCAGTCCTCCGCTTTGGCAATCTCACACGAGCACCTCGCCTGCTCCATGTTATAAACCTAGTAGTGCAGCACTTCCTAAACAATTACCTAGATCTTTCCCTGAAAATAAGACACTGGGGGGGGGGGGCTTATACTCTCCTGCTCCAGTGGCGCTTCGGCAAACTGCGGTATCCTCCCCGTCTGCCATCTCAGCTTCTTTCTGGTGATGGGGCTTTGAATACCCTGCCTCCAGCAAATTGAGTGCTGTGATTGGCTTATCGAGCACCAGCAGCCAATCACAGCTGGTGCTCGATGAGCCAATCACAGCCATTCAGTGATGTCATCGCCATCAGGACGCCGCAGACCAGGTGAGTATTGATTTTTTCTAATGCAGGTTGGCTAGGTCTTATATTGGGTGGATGCCTCATATTTCAAGCCTCTCCCGAAAACCGGGGTAGGTCCTATTTTCGGGGAAACACAGTAAATCCACTGCTGCAAAAAGCCAGGAAGCTGTGCTTGTACTTTCGGCATTGCCACACAACCGCTACTTGCCTAGCAGATGTGCAGCAACAGTTCAGGCTATCAGCCAACAGTCTCATTTGTGAAATGCTTACATGGTGGTATTCCACATTGCATAGGTTGCAGAGGCTAAACCAGTAACAGAGTGCGACCATGACATACCAGGTGATGTACTGTGTGTCCTTAGCAGACGCTCTATGGAGGTCGGTCACTTGACACCTGTGGGGTGGCTGCAGATTAAAGATGTGTGTGCCGTTTTAGCCTGCGTTGAGGAAGTGACCAAAATTATCTATCTTGATGACACACTGATCAGTATGACCATCCCTGTTGTCTACCTTCTGGAACAGACCCTACAGGAGGGGCTTAATATAGGCACAGAAGCAGGGGAGGGGCTATGCAACATTCTTTAAATCCATCACTACCGTAACTACAGCTATTCTACATGGATAACGGGACTAGCCGGAGGACACTCTTAGGGACCTTCTGGATGATAAATTAGTCAATTCAATTTTTAATCCTATTGACTTATTACTAATGTCAATCTCATCTACCTGAGATGCACCGCTTATAAAGAAAAAAAAACACTAATATCATTCATACAGACATTCTATATCTATCAGCTAAATGATTATTCACCCAACTGTTATCAACCCTGATCCCATCCTAACCTGTACATATGGCTTGGTTAGAAGTCTGGAGCATAACTAACGGCTCAGGGGCCAAAGTGCAAAATTTCAGCTCAGGCCCCACACACACACCTCTACCTGTACCCATACCTAAACAATGCTGCATAGAGCTGCAAAACGAATTAACATACATGATCTAGCCCCTTGGCATAAACTTTCCAAACTTGACTTATTTTCTGGACTACATGAAAATTAGTTTGTAGCCTGTGACCTAATGATACTGACAAATCATCACCCAGCTTTCTGTGTCAACCTGCCACCTTTCTGGTCTAGGGAAAGCTCAGTTGAACTAAATATACAGCCGCCTCCCTCACATCTGCAGAGTTCTTTAATGTACATTTGTTTCAGCGACCAGTGAGGAAGTCCTTTGTTCTGATAGTACCAAAGTTACCAAATGACAAGGGAATGTCAGTTATCTACACTCCAACCATTTGTCTCCCATCCTGTGACCTGTATACTCCAAGCAGACATTGAGGTATTTATTATGTGATTATTGGTCATCTGAAGGTCCCAGCCCAACAGCAGTTATATTATCAGAACCATTGTTATGTGACCCCCAGAACCGCCTATATGCGTAGCCAGTCAACTGTCACCTATCATGTTTGATAGGCACACGTAGGTGGATTCCTGATATTAAACATGGTGAACATATCTTCCTTATTGGTGGGTCTTCCTGGGAAATTTATGTCCAAAATGTTAAATCCGGATTCCATCTAGATGATCCACCCATAGAACCCACAGAATTGCACATATGTGTATCCCATCATCTGTCACCTATGATGTTTGGTATTGACGCGTAGGTGGATTCCTGATATTAAACATGACGGCAATATCTTCCCTATTGGAGGGCTTCCTGGGGAAATATGGCCAAAATGTTAAATCAGGATTTCATCCAGATGATCCATGCACATGCTAATCTGCCAACTGATGATGTCAGAGTCAGGGGTGTTGTTTTGCAGAACCTTTAAAACCAAGTGGGTCCACTCCCCAAATTGTTGAACCAAGGAGTGTCATCATTGTGCAGTCTTTGCGATCCTTTCACGTACTGTCTCTGTGCTGAAGCAACATACTGGTATTTTCTCTTACTTTATCCTTTTTCGTTTTATACTGTTTGTGTGTGTTTGTATGCTTCTTACCCTCTTATGTAAATCATCTCTTGTATATTTTTATCTAAGCACTGCTAACTTTTTGGGAATTAAGATTTAAAACCTTATTTAGTCATCCTTGAACGCTTTAAGAAATCCATCACTCCGAAGTGTGGTAACTGTGTGTA
This sequence comes from Eleutherodactylus coqui, assembly GCF_035609145.1. Lineage (NCBI taxonomy): Eukaryota > Metazoa > Chordata > Amphibia > Anura > Eleutherodactylidae > Eleutherodactylus > Eleutherodactylus coqui. The sequence goes on along the minus strand of NC_089838.1, from coordinate 100,315,652 downwards.
AGGTGGCTGACCCATCTGTTGGAAATGGTCGGTCGTGGCAGCAAGCGTGTTGGGGTGTGCTAGGCCTAGCAGGGTGCGATTTGGGCTCCATCTTGCACGAGTGCAGGATCTGGGGAGCTGCAACTAAGTTGACCCTGCAGGTTTGCCCCTGAGTGTCCACGTCACAGGTTGGGGACTGTCCGACCCATAAATTTCCACCCGCTATCCGATCTGTAACAAATTGGCTGTAGCGGTAGCGTGTTGCGCCACATAGACCCCTTAGGTTTCATGTCCATGGGTGGGTCAGATTCCACATGCAGTAGCCCAAAGTTGAATCCCACCCTGCCCAAGGCCGAGGACACTATTTAACCTGTGCGGGTCCGGTGCAGGTCTTCTGCGTCCTGTCCGGATCTTCTTTCTTATTCACTGTGGACGTGTCCGGGTGCACCGTGCCCACGCGCAGTATATTCTTTTTTCTTAAACTCCTGCTTTGCCGCGGTATCCGTGGCCCGTCCACAACTGAATTACAGAAGGGCTGCGGATTGGACAGCTTCCATTAAAACATAGAATGGTAGAGTTGGAAGGGACCTCCAGGGTCATCTGGTCCAACCCCTGCTTAGTGCAGGATTCACTAAATCATTCCAATCATCCTATTGACTTCAATGGAAGCTGTCAGTGTGGGATCTTCAGTGAAATGGAGCATGCTGCGATTTGTTTTCCAGACCAAAGGGTCTGCAAATCAAATCCACATGCTTTTATGTATGACGCCCATTTTTCCCTAAGGGAGGCTTGATTTGTGGATCTTCCGCGTGGATTCTGCAAATTGAACCCGCCCATGGACATTGGGCCTTTTTGTTGCATTTTTTAACCACGATTAAAAAACACATAAATAAACTGTAGGCGGTATTCAATAACCACACGTGTTTTTAAGAAACTGCACATGCTATTAAAAACTGCATGGGGATTTAAACAATACATGCAGTCTTTTTAAAATCGCATCTAGGTTTTTGATGTGTTTTTTCAATTGCGTGTAAAGTGTGCAATTATGTACAGGAGATACCCAGGTTATATACAGCATAGTCCATAGGTGATATATACAGGAAGTTGCATAAATTATACCAGCTGTACATTTATAATTATACACAGGAGACACCCAGGATATACTAGCATATTCCATATCACTATATACAGGATGTATAAACTATACCAGCTGTAGATATATAATTATATACAGGAGACACCTAGCTTATACCAGCATGCTTTAACTGACTATATACTGGATGTATAACGTATACCAGCTGTACATATATATTCATATACAGGAGATACCCAGGTTATACCGGCATGATCCATATCACCATATACAGGAAGATGCATAAATTATACCAGCTGTACATATGTAATTATATACAGGAGATACCAAGGTTATACTGGCATGGTCCATATCACCATATACAGGAAGACGCATAAATTATACCAGCTGTACATTTAACATTATATACAGGAGATACCCAGGTTTTACCAACATGCTCTATATCACTATATACAGAAGATGTATAACTTATACCAGCTGTACATATATAATTGTATACAGGAGATAACCAGGTTATACCAGAATTATGAATAGCGCTATATACAGGAAATGTACATCCCCCTATATATAGTGATACAGACCATGCTGGTATAACCTGGATATCTCCTGTATACAATTATACTGGTAATTATAAGGAAATTATAGTACCAGTGTTTCTTGTGGCGTAATGTGCCACTTCCTGATATAATATAGTGAAAGGGATTAGAGTTATAAGCATACGGCTTAACTTTTAGGACCTGTAATGATGTTATTGTCATTGCGCCTCTAGGGTGTTTGGTAGATAATAGATAGCTCTGCTACATGCATGTCACATACACACAGCTCTGCTACATGCAAGTTTAACACGGCTGTGCTACATGCGCGTCACACACAGCTCTGCTACATGAGCATCACACACAGCTCTGCTACATGCGCGTCACACACAGCTCTGCTACATGCGCGTCACACACAGCTCCGCTACATGCGCGTCATACACAGCTCCGCTACATGCGCGTCACACACAGCTCCGCTATATGCACGTCACACACAGCTCTGCTACATGCGGGGCACACACAGCTCTGCTACATGCACGTCACACACGGCTGCGCTACATGCGTGTCACAAACAGCTCCGCTACATACGCTTCACACACAGCTCTGCTATATGCGCGTCACACACAGCTCCACTACATGCACGTCACACACAGCTCTGCTAAATGCACGTTTAACACGGCTCTCCTGCATATGCATCACACACAGCTCCGCTACATGAGTGTCACACACAGCTCTTCTACATGCGCGTCACACACAGCTCCGCTACATGCACATCACACACAGCTCCGCTACATGCGTGTCACACACAGCTCCGCTATATGCGCGTCATACACACACACAACTCTGCTACATGCACATCGCACATACAGCTGTGCTACTTGGGGGCATCACACAAACAGCTCTACTCCATGCGTGCATCACACACAGTTCTGCTACATGGGCAGGTCTCACATAGCTTTGCTACATGCGCATGTCACACACACAGAACCTTGCTACATGCACGCCACATGCACACACACAACCAGCTCTGCTACATGCACATGTCACATACACAGAGCTCTGCAACATGCGCACGCTAAACACACAAAACTCTGCTACATGCACGTATCACACACAGAGAGCTCTGCTACATGGATGCGTCACGCACACACTGCTTTGTTAAATGTGCGCACCACACTGCTATGTTTACTACATGCGCGTGTCATACACACACACAGCTCTGCTACATGCATGTCACACACACACCGAGCCCTGCTACATGCGCATGTCACACACACATAGCTCTGCTACATGTGTGTGTCACACACACACATCTCTGCTACATGCAAGCATCACAAACGCATAGTTCAGCGACATGTGCGTGACACATACACACACAGCTCTGCTGTATACATTCTTCATCCCATACAACAGGGATCACAACTGCCACAGCAGAGTCCTGGACATACTGATCACCCGCTGGTCATGTGACCCCAGACTCCTCCCACACAAGTGACTGATCACATGACGGTGACATCATCACAGGCCCTCCCCTCCCTATACATCACCCGGAACCTGGCCACGGCGGTTAGACAGTATATGTCAGGGCCCCTTGTTCCCCTCTAGCCAAGAGATGGGGTCACATTTGCAACGCCTGCGACCACTAGTGGTAGGTCTATGTTAAACATGAATATCAATTCAAGAACGAGACAAGCAGCAGCCAGATATTAGTGCAGCTCATTCCCTCAATGAAAAACGAGTCAGACAATAAGTGTATGTTCCTATGTGGCAGATTTGCTGTGGATTTTTTGTGGCAAAAAAGTCCACAGCAAATCCGCATCAAAATTCGCACCATTTGGTGTGGAGCTGCAGCAGATTTCACCACTTGAATTAAATTGAAGGAGAGAAATATGCTGTGAATCTGTATCAAAATCCACACCAAACAATGCCGATTTTGGTGCAGATTTGCAGTGGATTTTTCCACTGTGGAAAACCCACAGCAAACCCACCTTAACAGCTGTTTGCAGGGCCAGTGTGCTCATGTTCTGAGCTGACTTCTGCAAGTAGTAGGCAGCTCCGTTCTCATTGCAGTGGCAAGGCTTGGTATTACAGGCTCAGCTCTGATTGAAGTAAATGGAAATTTGCCTGTAATACCAAACCTGGCCACTGCAGTGGCAACGGAACAGCTTGCTTCCTGCAGAAATATGTTCAGTGAACAGGCACACCAGCCCCATGAATAGCTGATTGGTGGAAATCCCATGCGACGGCCCCCAGGAGATTTACTATCGATGAACTATCCTGAATATAGGCCATTATTAGTTTACAATTGGACAACCTCTTTAATTGTGTCATCTGCTGAAGAGAACTAGAGGACTAAATGCCATAGGTCACGCTATTCCCCCAGTTTTTTGTCCTTTGTACTCTCTCGCATCTTCTTGATGATCATACCACACTATTGCATCTTCCACACCCCTTTGATTCAGCTAACCATTACACCAAACCTACTTTCAAGCATATATTCATTGTATCTCACCTCACTTGAATTACTGCACCCTTTTGCTATCCTAAGAAGTGTTCTGCCTTTGTTTCTCTCACTGCCAGATATCATTGGCCACTTTAAAGGGGTTATCTGAGATTAAGAAAATCGACATCGCAATCCCACAGCCCTGAGGTATGACTATGCAGTAGTTCTGTTTCATCCACAGTGATATCACATGACATCCAACTGTGTCTACAGGACATTACGTCACTATGGATAACATTTCACTGACTCTAAGGACCATTGATTTACTATGATGGAAAAAAGTACTTTGCAGTCTAGACATGCCACGCTGCCATAGGATATTCTTCACTAGGTAGAAGCTTGAACAATGTGGGAAATAGTTTTTAGGAATTAATTTACTGGATATTAATAAATGGACTCAAAATGTAACTTTCATAATTTACTATTAAAAACATTCACATCAACAAACAAATAAAAAGGTCTTTCAGGAAGATAGCTAAGCCTTTGGATAAAGAACATCACACTGGGTCAGTATAGGGATCTAGATTTACAATTTCTCCCTACTTGTCCCAATAATTTCTCAACAGTTTCTACAAGTTATGGGTACCGCCCTGATAAGGTCGCCTACTTTTTCACTAGTTTCAGTATAAATCAGTTGGTGCTCTGGTTGTCGCCTTTTCTGTATGTTTGTTAACCCCTTAGAGACCAGACGATTTTGTGCCTTAAGAACCAAGTAATTTTTTTCATCATCACATTGCTAGAGACATAACTCATTGACATAGCCATATGAGGGCTTGTTTTTGGTGAGATGAGTTGTATTTTTTTAATGGCCCCACTCTGCGGTACATACAAAGTGTTGTATAACTTTTATTACAGTTTTTGAGGGGGGGAGATGAAAAAAAGTTCTGGAAACTCCTCCATTGTTTGGGGTTTTTTCATTTTACAGCACTTACCATTCAGAAAGGATAACATGATCATTTTCTTATCTGGATGAGCATGATTACTTTGGTGACAAGTTTATATAGTTTTTTTTGCATTGCCACATTCTAAGATCCATAACATTTTCATTTTTTCTGGCAGCAGAGCTATGTGGTGCCTTTTTTTGTAGGAAGAGTTGAAGTTTTCATTGGTACCAGTTTGAGGCTAGTTTTACACGGGCAATCATGATTTTGCCACAAGAAAATTGCGGCAAAATTGCATCTTTATTCCTGTGATTTTTGAGCGTCAGCGATGCTTTTTTTTAGAATAATATCGCTGCCACCCACGATAAATTGTGTGATCAAGAGGACTTTCTAATGCAAGTTTGTTGCTTTGTGATGCGATAGAAAAGAGGCTCTTTAGGGAAACATGGGAGATTTTAAAAATCGCACATCGCAGAAAGATCGAGCATGTCACAATTTTTTTGTTCTCTCAACATCGCATCAGTGAAAACATCACCAATGGGAAGGAAACCATTGAAAATCATGTTTCATAATCTGCTTTCTTACTGGCTCTCGCATCTATTTTCTTGCCTGTGTGAAATCACACCCTGAGGTGACTTTTGGATTGCTTTTTATTGTGTTTTTTGGGAGATAAACAAAAGAAAAGCAACAATTCTGGAATTGCTTTTTAAGCCATTTTTACAGTGTTCACCATTTGAGAGTAATAGCAAAATATATTCATTGCCTGGGCCATTCCGAACGTTGCAATACCTATTATGTGTTGCTTTAAAAAAAAAAAAAAAACGTTTTTGTATTTTATCTGTTTAGAACATTTTTTTGGAGGGGAAAATATGCATATTTTTTCTTTGAATTTAAAACTTTATAGAATTTTCAGCATTATTTTTTAGTCCCCGAAGGGGACTTGAAGGGGCTCATTGTTCGATCACTATAATAGTACACTGCATTACTGATGTATTGCATTGTATTATGTCTGTGACAGCAGATTATTAAACTCCACAGGAGTTGGGGCTTAATAGGCTGAGTTACATGGCAGACATGGAGAACTTTGTTGGGCTTTCAGCTGCCATGGGGACCTATTAGTACTTTGTGATCGTCTTAAAAAGATGTATGTGCAGGTTTAAAGCACATTAATGAGGTCAGTAAAAAGGTGTATTGCGGTCTCTAACAGGTGCACATTTTTATAACACCTAGATTTTAGGGCAATTTATTAATGTCAAGTGAAAACAGTCATAGGATACTGGGGGTGGTGACATCATTTCTGTTATCTAATAATGGACATATGGTGCAATTGTATCACAAATGTCTGCTTTCTCATGCTTCACACAGACTGAAACAATTGCCAATATTAACTTATTTATACGAGCCTATGTGTTTTATCTAGCTAATAGACTTCATCAGGGGTCCGCCGTGCTATCTTTAATCCATTATTTCCTTTCATGTGTTTAATCTTGGCGTCCTAGTGGGCGCCTCAACGCTGACATCAATGCCACAGATTGTAGTGAAAAAGCTATACAGTTGGAATGAAAGCATGAAAAGAAGATATTAGATTAAGGATAGCAAGGCAGCCTCTGATTAAATCTACTGGCTAGATAGAAAAGCATAGGGTTCTATAAAAGTTAGCAATTGTTTTAGTTTATTTGGAGCATGGGAAAGGCTATCCCAGAATGTGTTAGGGGTAGAACCTATATAGGAGGGTTCAAATAGACACTTGAGAAACAATTGCAACATATGTCCATGATTAGACAGGAGAAGTTATATTTTCTTTTTTTTCTAGCTGAAAAACTAGGTTGGACATAGTTCAGATAAAGAGAGAATTAGCAGCGAGCTAGTGTCAACGATTACCAATTGCAGGAATTGTTTCAAACATAGTCCTTGAAATAGGAAATAATAAAAATTACCAAATATTATAAAAAGTATGTTTAAAGGAGATGTCTCGAGGAAGCAGTTAATTTTTTTTTTTGCCCAGTCCCCCCCATTAAACATACATTACAAAGCCCCCCTGTAAATGACATTTCTAGCTGGTTCGTACTTACCGTTCCAGCGTTTCAGCAACTTATAAAAGTTTCCTCAAGATGGCCGCCGGCTCTTTCCCCGTCGCTCGCTGCAGCCCGACGTGCGCGCTCCCGAGACGCCGCCAGCTGTGTCTCCATGGCAACCGGACGCATCGCAGCCGCCGACCAGACGCCCCGCAGCCGCCGACCAGACAGCAGGTAACCGGCGCTAGCCCCCGGCTCCCCAGCGCTAGACCCTCAGCCCAGGTGAAGGCCCCGGAGCCCAGCGCTGGGCTCCGGGGCCTTCACCTGTCAGTGAACGTCACCCCCGGCCTAGCGGCAGCCCCCCCCGGCCTAGCGACAGCCCCCCCGGCGCAGCGGCAGCCCCCCCCGGCCTAGCGACAGCCCCCCCATCACAGCGGCAGCCCCCCCCGGCCTAGCGACAGCCCCCCCGGCGCAGCGGCAGCCCCCCCCGGCCTAGCGACAGCCCCCCCCGGCGCAGCGACAGCCCCCCCCCGGCGCAGCGACAGCCCCACCGGCGCAGCGACAGCCCCCCCCGGCGCAGCGACAGCCCCCCCGGCGCAGCGACAGCCCCCCCGGCGCAGCCCGGCGCAGCGGCAGCCCCCCGACCCATCACTTACCTGGGAGGCTTCTCGGGGCTGCTGGGCTGGGCTGGGCTGGGCTTCTCCGCTGGGCAGCTCCAGTTTCTGCACCTTCCTCTAACAGAGGATGGTGCAGAATGGCCGCTTCAGCGCGCTCCCGAGCAGTGACAGCTCGTCTGCGCATGCGCAGAAGAGCTGTAGCGGGGAGCACACTGAAGCGGCTCGTGCTGAATGGAGAAGACCTGACTGCGCAAGCGCGTCTAAAAAAGCAAGCTGCCAGCGAATTTAGACGGAACCATGGAGACGAGGACGCTAGCAACGGAACAGGTAAGTGAATAACTTCTGTATGGCTCATATTTAATGCACAATGTACATTACAAAGTGCATTAATATGGCCATACGGAAGTGTATACCCCCACTTGGTTTCGCGAGACCACCCCTTTAACATAAAAACTTGATTTCTACAATAGGTAGAGATGAGCGAACACCAAAATGTTCGGGTGCTCGTTATTCGGAACGAACTTCCCGTGATGCTCGAGGGTTCGTTTCGAACAACGAACCCCATTGAAGTCAATGGGCGACCAGAACATTTTTGTATTTCGCCGATGCTCGCTAAGGTTTTCATGTGTGAAAATCTGGGCAATTCAGGAAAGTGATGGGAATGACACAGTGACGGATAGGGCAGGCGAGGGGCTACGTGTTGGGCTGCATCTCAAGTTCACAGGTCCCACTATTAAGCCACAATAGCGGCAAGAGTGGGCCCCCCCCCCCCCCTCCCAACAACTTTTACTTCTGAAAAGCCCTCATTAGCATGGCATACCTTTGCTAAGCACCACACTACCTCCAACAAAGCACAATCACTGCCTGCATGACACTCCACTGCCACTTCTCCTGGGTTACATGCTGCCCAACCGCCCCCCCTCCCCCCCCCCACAGCGCACACCAAAGTGTCCCTGGGCAGCCTTCAGCTGCCCTCATGCCACACCACGCTCATGTCTATTTAGAATTGCGTCTGCCATGACGAGGGACCGCAGGCACACACTGCAGAGGTTGGCACGGCTAGGCAGCGACCCTCTTTAAAAGTGGCGGAGCGATAGCCCACAATGCTGAACAGAAGCAATGAGAAATATAATCCTGTGCCACCGCCATCAGGAGCTGCACACGTGGGCATAGCAATGGGGAACCTATGTGCCACACACTATTCATTCTGTCAAGGTGTCTGCATGCCCCAGTCAGACCGGGCTTTTTAATTCATAGACACAGGCAGGTACAACTCCCTATTGTGAAGTCCCTGTGGACCGACAGCATGGGTGGCTCCCTGGAACCCACCGGCGGTACACAGAAATATCCCATTGCATTGCCCAACACAGCTGAGGTAGTAATGTCGTGCTTCATGCAGGTGGGCTTCGGCCCACACTGCATGCCCCAGTCTGACTGGGGTTCTTTATAAGTGTACAGATGTAGTAAAAACTCCGTGTGCACCTACAGCATGGGTGGGTGCCAGGAAGCCACCGGCGGTAGATAGAAATATCCCATTGCATTGCCCAACACAGCTGAGGTAGTAATGTTGTGCTTAACCCTTTCCAATCCAATTTGTATATGGTTTTCCTAGGGGGCTTACTCTTTTTCTGCTGTTATACAACGGCGCTATATGCTGGCTAAAGCCAGTACTGCATGAGCTGACACGTAGGATAGGCTCCGACAGCAGAGAGGCTGGCAATATACAGTAAGAGAACCCCGACGGACGTCTACCAACAACGGAGCTGTACAGCCTTAAACCCTAATGTCTTCACAGGTCACACAGTGGACTGGAAAGGGTTAATGCAGGTGGGTTTCGGCCCACACTGCATGCCCCAGTCAGACTGGGGTTCTTTACAAGTGGACACATGTAGGTTAAACTCCCTGTGGACCCACTGCCTGGGTGGGTGCCAGGAAGCCACCGGCGGTACATAGAAATATCCCATTGCATTGCCCAACACAGCTGAGGTAGTAATGTCGTGCGTAATACAGGTGGGCTTCGGCCCACACTGCATGCCCCAGTCAGACGGGTTCTTTAGAAGTGTACAGATGTATTAAAAACTCAGTGTGCACCTACAGCATGGGTGGCTCCCTGGAACCCACCGGCGGTACATAAAAATATCCCATTGCATTGCCCAACACAGCTGATGTAACGTCAGCTGTAATGCAGGTGGCCTAAAAATTAATTTGATTACACTGTAGGCGAGGGCCCCCAAAAATTGCTGTATCAACAGTACTAATGTACATCCCAAAAATTGGCCATGGCCAGCCAAGAGGGCAGGTGAAACCCATTAATCGCTTTGGTTAATGTGGCTTAAGTGGTAACTAGGCCTGGAGGCAGCCCAGTGTAACGAAAAATTGGTTCAAGTTAAAGTTCCAATGCTTTTAAGCGCATTGAAACTTATAAAAATTGTTCTGAAAAATTATTTGAGTGAGCCTTGTGGCCCTAAGAAAAATTGCCCGTTCAGCGTGATTACGTGAGGTTTCAGGAGGAGGAGCAGGAGGAGGAGGAGGAGGAATATTAGACACAGATTGATGAAGCAGAAATGTCCCCGTTTTGGATGGTGAGAGAGAACGATGCTTCCATCCGCGGGTGCAGCCTACGTATTGCTTAGGTATCGCTGCTGTCCGCTGGTGGAGAACAGAAGTCTGGGGAAATCCAGGCTTTGTTCATCTTGATGAGTGTAAGCCTGTCGGCACTGTCGGTTGACAAGCGGCTACGCTTATCTGTGATGATTCCCCCAGCCGCACTAAACACCCTCTCCGACAACACGCTAGCCGCAGGACAAGCAAGCACCTCCAGGGCATACAGCGCTAGTTCAGGCCACATGTCCAGCTTCGACACCCAGTAGTTGTAGGGGGCAGAGGCGTCACCAAGGATGGTCGTGCGATCCGCTACGTACTCCCTCACCATCCTTTTACAGTGCTCCCGCCGACTCAGCCGTGACTGGGGAGCGGTGACACAGTCTTGGTGGGGAGCCATAAAGCTGGCCAGGCCCTTAAAGACTGTTGCACTGCCTGGGATGTACATGCTGCTCGATCTACGCACATCCCCTGCTACCTTGCCCTCGGTACTGCGCCTTCTGCCACTAGCGCTGTCGGCTGGGAATTTTACCATCAGCTTGTCCGCAAGGGTCCTGTGGTATAGCAACACTCTCGAACCCCTTTCCTCTTCGGGAATCAGAGTGGGCAGGTTCTCCTTATACCGTGGATCGAGCAGTGTGTACACCCAGTAATCCGTAGTGGCCAGAATGCGTGCAACGCGAGGGTCACGAGAAAGGCATCCTAACATGAAGTCAGCCATGTGTGCCAGGGTACCTGTACGCAACACATGGCTGTCTTCACTAGGAAGATCACTTTCAGGATCCTCCTCCTCCTCCTCCTCAGGCCATACACGCTGAAAGGATGACAGGCAATCAGCCGGTGTACCGTCAGCAGCGGCCCAAGCTGTCTCTTCCCCCTCCTCCTCATCCTCCTCATGCTCCTCCTCCTCCTCCTGTACGCGCTGAGAAATAGACAGGAGGGTGCCCTGACTATCCAGCGGCATACTGTCTTCCCCCGCCCCCGTTTCCGAGCGCAAAGCAGCTGCCTTTATGGTTTGCAGGGAATTTCTCAAGATGCATAGCAGAGGAATGGTGACGCTAATGATTGTAGCATCGCCGCTCACCACCTGGGTAGACTCCTCAAATTTACCAAGGACATGGCAGATGTCTGCCAACCAGGCCCACTCTTCTGAAAGGAATTGAGGAGGCTGACTCCCACTGCGCCGCCCATGTTGGAGTTGGTATTCGACTATAGCTCTACGTTGTTCATAGAGCCTGGCCAACATGTGGAGCGTAGAGTTCCACCGTGTGGGCACGTCGCACAGCAGTCGGTGCACTGGCAGCTTAAAGTGATGTTGCAGGGTGCGCAGGGTGGCAGCGTCCGTGTGGGACTTGCGGAAATGTGCGCAGAGCCGGCGCACCTTTACGAGCAGGTCTGACAAGCGTGGGTAGCTTTTCAGAAACCGCTGAACCACCAAATTAAAGACGTGGGCCAGGCATGGCACGTGCGTGAGGCTGCCAAGCTGCAGAGCCGCCACCAGGTTACGCCCGTTGTCACACACGACCATGCCCGGTTGGAGGCTCAGCGGCGCAAGCCAGCGGTCGGTCTGCTCTGTCAGACCCTGCAGCAGTTCGTGGGCCGTGTGCCTCTTATCGCCTAAGCTGAGTAGTTTCAGCACGGCCTGCTGACGCTTGCCCACCGCTGTGCTGCCACACCGCGCGACACCGACTGCTGGCGACATGCTGCTGCTAACACATCTTGATTGCGAGACAGAGGAGGAGGAGGAGGAGGAGGGTGCTTTAGTGGAGGAAGCATACACCTCCGCAGATACCAGCACCGAGCTGGGGCCCGCAATTCTGGGGGTGGGTAGGACGTGAGCGGTCCCAGGCTCTGACTCTGTCCCAGCCTCCACTAAATTCACCCAATGTGCCGTCAGGGAGATGTAGTGGCCCTGCCCGCCTGTGCTTGTCCACGTGTCCGTAGTTAAGTGGACCGTGGCAGTAACCGCGTTGGTGAGGGCGCGCACAATGTTGCGGGAGACGTGGTCGTGCAGGGCTGGGACGGCACATCGGGAAAAGTAGTGGCGACTGGGAACTGAGTAGCGCGGGGCCGCCGCCTCCATGATACTTTTGAAGGACTCAGTTTCCACAACCCTATACGGCAGCATCTCAAGGCTGATGAATTTTGCTATGCGGACGGTTAACGTTTGAGCGTGCGGGTGCGTGGCGGCGTACTTGCGCTTGCGCTCGAACACTTGCGCAAGCGACGGCTGAACGGTGCGCTGAACTACACTGCTGGATGGGGCCGAGGACAGCGGAGATGAGGGTGTGGGTGCAGGCCATGAGGCGGTAGTGCCTGTGTCCTGAGAGGGGGGTTGCATCTCAGTGGCAGGTTGGGGCACAGGGGGAGAGGCAGGGGTGCAAACCGGAGGCGGTGAACGGCCTTCGTCCCACCTTGTGGGGTGCTTGGCCATCATATGTCTGCGCATGGTGGTGGTGGTGAGGCTGTTGGTGTTGGCTCCCCGGCTGAGCTTTGCGCAACAAAGGTTGCACACCACTGTTCGTCGGTCGTCAGGCGTCTCTGTGAAAAACTGCCAGACCTTAGAGCACCTCGGCCTCTGCAGGGTGGCATGGCGCGAGGGGGCGCTTTGGGAAACACTTGGTGGATTATTCGGTCTGGCCCTGCCTCTACCCCTGGCCCTGGCCACCGCACTGCCTCTTGCAACCTGCCCTGCTGATGCCCTTGACTCCCCCTCTGAAGACCTGTCCTCCTGAGTAAGCGTTGCACACCAGGTGGGGTCAGTCACCTCATCGTCCTGCTGCTCTTCCTCCGAATCCTCTGTGCGCTGCTCCCTTGGACTTACTGCCCTTACTACTACCTCACTGCAAGACAACTGTGTCTGATCGTCATCGTCCTCCTCACCCACAGAAAGTTGTTGAGACAGTTGGCGGAAGTCCCCAGCCTCTTCCCTCGGACCCCGGGAACTTTCGAATGGTTGGGCATCAGTGACGATAAACTCCTCTGGTGGGAGAGGAACCGCTGCTGCCCAATCTAAGCAGGGGCCCGAGAACAGTTCCTGGGAGTGTTCCCGCTCCTGAGCAGGTGTCATTGTAGTGGAGTGAGGAGGCTGGGAGGAAGGAGGAGCAGCAGACAGAGGATTCGGATTTGCAGCAGTGGACGGCGCAGAACTGCGTGTTGACGATAGGTTGCTCGAAGCACTTTCTGCCATCCAGGACAGGACCTGCTCACACTGCTCATTTTCTAATAACCGTCTCCCGCGTGGACCCATTAATTGGGCGATGAATGTGGGGACGCCAGAAACGTGCCTCTCTCCTAATCGCGCAGCAGTCGGCTGCGACACACCGGGATCAGGAGCTCGGCCTGTGCCCACACCCTGACTTGGCCCTCCGCGTCCTCGGCCGCGTCCACGTCCTCTAGGCCTACCCCTACCCCTCAGCATGCTGTATTACCAGTGATTTGATTTCACAGGCAGGAAATAAATTGGCGCAAGACTGCAGGCCAAATATAATTTTTTCCCTTTTTGGAAAACGAAAGGCCCGACTGCCTCTAGTGAATGTATAATCTAAGTTTAATAACTGTGCTGTGTCCCTGCTAATGTGTCACAGAACGTGAGGGTAGCAGAGTTATTATAACTCTGGCAGAGCAGGTATTTTTTTTCCCAATTAAGGAAAGCAAATGGCGAAGCCAGCAGTAAAGCGTAGCTGGGTGCGTATGATTTAGCAATGTTTTTCACGCAGCTCACACGTGTCCACCGCCCGTAAGGACGGACAGAGGCTGGACAAATAGATTTGTTTTCACTTGTTTTTCCACCAAAAGGCAGCACTGCGTATATTCAATGAACATGAGAAGTTTAATAACTGTGCTGTGTCCCTGCTAATGTGTCACAGAACGTGAGGGTAGCAGAGTTATTATAACTCTGGCAGAGCAGGTATTTTTTTTCCCAATTAAGGAAAGCAAATGGCGAAGCCAGCAGTAAAGCGTAGCTGGGTGCGTATGATTTAGCACTGTTCTTCACGCAGCTCACACGTCTCCACCGCCCGTAAGGACGGACAGAGGCTGGACAAATAGATTTGTTTTCACTTGTTTTTCCACCAAAAGGCAGCACTGCGTATATTCAATGAATAATAACTGTGTTGTGGCCCTGCCTACACAATTCTTTCCCTGCAGTATCAATGGAGGGTGGAATGCTCTGCAGAGGCGATTTTGAGAAGCCCAAAAAAAATGCAGCACAGCTAACAGCAGCCTGGACAGTACTGCACGCGGATAAATATGGCCCTAGAAAGGACCGTTGAGGTTCTTGAAGGCTACACGCACTCCTAACACTCTCCCTGCCTATGCAGCACTTCTGTCCCTAATGCCAGGTGCAACGCTCTGCAGAGCCGATTTTGAGGAAAAAAAAATGCCACTGCTAACAGCAGCCAACACACAGCTATCAGTGGCCCTAATAAGGACCTTTGGGGGGTCTTGAAGCCTACACTAACTACCAATTCTTTCCCTACAGCAGCTCCGGTATAAACAGCACTGTCCCTCATCTAACTCACCAGGCATCTGAGGCGAGCCGCGGGAGGGGCCGACTTTTATATTAGGCGAACACCTGATCTCGCCAGCCACTCACAGCAGGGGGGTGGTATAGGGCTTAAACGTTGCAGGGGGAAGTTGTAATGCCTTCCCTGTCTTTCAATTGGCCAGAAAAGCGCGCTAACGTCTCAGGGAAGGAAGTGAAAGTAACCAGAACACCGCATGGTGTTCGTTACGAATAACGAACATCCCGAACACCCTAATATTCGCACGAATATCAAGCTCGGACGAACGCGTTCGCTCATCTCTAACAATAGGTCATTTTCTGATGACACACTTCCTTTAACTCAGCTGCCTGGCTAATTCACCTTTCCATCCTACTACTTCCCTATCTCCCCTCTGCTAATCCCTTCACTGGCTACCCGTTGTACAGCAATTTCAATGCTCTATGTTGACAATGAGATTGAAGGCCGTCCACAACCGGTCCTCTCAAAACAGCTCCTGATACTTTCCCATATGTTATCTCAAGATCTCCTTCTCTGCTTTCCTCTCCTCTAGTCTGCTAGTCACACAACTGCCTCTAAGACTTCTTGTGTGTGTCCCCCATACTCTAGAACTCACTACCCCAAAAATCAGACTTTCCCCCAAAAGTTTTAAAGATCTACAATAATCCCCACTGCTACTACACTAACCTAAGAGCTGGTAGCACAAATTTAACAGCAGATGATGAAGACCAGCACTGGGTCATGGATGATATGCCAATGATATTAGGTTTTGTTTCCTGTTGGTCAGCAGTGGACTTTCTTTAATGGTTATGTCCACCTGCAAGTAGCCTTTTACATGCAATCATTGACAAAACTATAAAGCACCAAGAAGAAGTTGTTGGAATTGAATGAAACTTTATACGTTGAATGAACGGATGATATATGTAAGTAATTACAGTAATTAGAGCAGAAGGATTAGTTTATTGGAGAAAACTGTACAATTCAAAAGGAGCCCCTGCTGGGCTGCCTCTAGCCTGGATACATGATGAAACATGGTGTTACGGTACTAGTGGGGTGCTTAGGTACGCACGGCACAAGGCTCCCTGATCTACACTCACGCCACTATCCCTTCCTGGAGATAGCCCTGATGGTGGACACGTCCAGGCCGCCAACTCTGACCCTACGCTTACTAGGGGGGACAGGCAGGGACCGCTGTACCTATGCAAGAGACAACTACCCGGTAGCACTGACTGGAAAGGCAGATGACAAGAACCAACACGAAACAATACAAACAGAACAGAGGCAGATGGTAAGGCTTGGCTGATAACAGCGAGGTCTAGCAGACAAACTGACAGAAACAAGATACAAACAGAGGCGGACTGGAAAACCCTGGCTGATAACAGCGAGGTCTAGCAGACAAACTGACAGAAGCAAGATACAAACAAAGGCGGACTGGAAAATCCTGGCTGATAACAGGGAAGTCTAGCAGACAAACTGACAGAAGCAATACACAAACACAGGCGGACTGGAAAACCCTGGCTGATAACAGCGAGGTAGACTAGCTAGCAGACTGAAGGAATGGCACAAAGGACCAGGGCCAGATTACCAGCAGGTCAGAGTAGCTGAACTACTCAGCAGACACTGAAAAACTGGAAAAACTGAAAAAAATGAACATAAATGCAAGGTCTAGCAGACTGAAAAATAATCAGCAACTCCCAGGCAGCGAGAGCTGGATCTTATAGGAAGGCGGGAGGAGCCGATAGGTAGATAGACCTGTCAATCACCAGCACACTACTCAGACACATAGCAGGGTAATTAACCTGACTGAAAGGCACAGGAGATATTAACCCTGGCTTGTCTGGATAGAACAGGGTGTGCTGGCAATATTAACAATGAGCTGACAGGCGTAACACATGGTCAGACATGGAGTCATAAAGACTCCATATTGTTACGTTGTGCTGCTGGAACCTGTAGTACTATGGTTTCTAGGAGCACATTCTAACAGGCGTGGAATGATTGAGCTGGCTGGGTGTGGTGTTCTCCTGCTAGCCAATCACCATTGGTCTGTTTGCAGATAAATATCCACCTTCTGCAAGAGGTAGCTGGTATCTCTTCACTCAATGGTTTGGTTTCCTTTGTGAGCAGTCATGTTTCTTTGCAGCTTGCTATCTGATCTGTGTTCTGTTTGCTTCTCTGTCCTGGGTCTGTTTCCTGGCTTTCTGTCTGGTATTGAGGCTTCCTGCAAATCTGTATCTGTTCTTACGTTTGTTTTCTGTCAGTTTTCCCTCGCTTTGTCCTGCTGTTGCTAGTCCGTGCAGCTTGATGTATGATCTGTGCTCGTTGTGCTCGTCTCTCTGGTTCCGTGTATTAACCCTTTAGGGATAGTCAGGTCCGAGGTTGCAGCATGGGGCACCTTTATCGAGGCGATGGCTCCACTTATAGGTAAGGTCCTGCCATTCCCCCTAAGTCAGGGGTTAGTTGTCTCATTAGTATAGGGACCGTGAGACAAGGACCCGTGAAGTGGGCTCGCGGCCTAAGTAACTTGGCCAATCCATGAACCAATACCTCGTACTTTCTTAGCAATTCCATCTGTGATGTGTGATATGCATGGTGAGTGTTTGGTTCCTGTTGGCAGTCACTATCACCGGTAACATTCGTGTGGGCCTGGTGCTCACTTTCCTACACAAATGTAACACATATGCTATCCTTCAGCATATTTGCCCTCAGATGTTAAAACTGGGTCTCTAGATCCTACACACTAAAGCTGTTGAAGCTGGTGTCCCAGCTGGTCCCATAAATGCTCTTGCTGCCTGGACAAGCCAATGCGGTGCAGCAACCTTGTGGAGGCATTCCTGTGACACCCTTGTGTGCGGCTGAGCATTATCCTGCTGAAAAATGCCTACTGGAAGCCACCATGAGAGGAACACATGTGGTTACAGGATGTCCTGAACATATCACTGAGCTATTAGCATCCCTCATACCACTGCCAATGGTGACCAACTGCCATGTCTGTTGGCTCTCCAGATCATGACACCAGCAGTTGGGTCAGTGTGTCGGTCCACAGCAAAGACAGGATTGAAGCACTCACCATGAGGCCTCCATACTCAAACATGACAGTCATTGGCTCCCAAATAGAACCTGGAATCATCACTTAGGATGATTTTGGTTCCAGACGATAGTAGTCCAGTTTTCCAGTCCACGACACCACTTAAAACAAAGCCAACAGTGTTGGGATGTTAATGGAAGGACACGTAATAAGTGCCGTGAATGTCCTTCTGCTAAGCACCTGGAAATGGTCCAGGCAAAGACCGGGTTTTGTTATGAAGATGCCGCCTGTATTTGTATTGTGGACAGCAAAACTGTTAGATCAGCTTGTGGTTGTCAGTAGATCAAACAGTCCTCTCTACTGGTGGTCTGTCTGGGCCATCCAGAGCCTTTTTACTATGTGTATGTGCCCTCATGTATCTTCTGCACCCAACACCTCCTAACAGCTTGGTCAGAATGGCCTAGAGCAGAAGAATTTTGTCAAAAAGACCATCCTGCTTCTCTCATTCCAATGATGCGTCCCTCTCAAAGTTTATTAACTGGGTAAAATGTTTTCGAGTGCTTTTTAGAGACATGTCTAGAGGTCGACAATTTCATAATGAGAGGCACACTACACAAAAGTAGTCTCTGAGAGTCTTTTTATAGGGCAACAAGGGAACCACTTTTACAGCCTCTGTTGGCAAGATCCATTGTCTAATTAGACCACAACTGTAAACATTTACATATTTGCCTGAGATGTAACTGCAGGCCAAATTTTACAGCAATTCAACATTTCTGTCTGGGTGCATTATTTTTTTTGTCTATGAGTGTATATAAAAATGTGATTTCCATGGGTTTAAAATAATCTGAGTAACTTTATAAATGTAATACTACTTATTCTGTACTCATGCTACTCATGCGTTATACTTTAGAGCTGTATTCACAATTCTGCTGGTTAATACTAGAAATTAGTTTGTAATCAGACACATCTCTTAGGGCGCCTACCCACTGGCGTTGCCAATTTTCGTGCGTGAAAAACGCAGCGTTTTCCGCACGTTTTCTGCGCGTTTTCCGCACGTTTTTCGCGGCTTTTTCGTTAATTTCCATTGACAATCATGGGTGCATTAAGAGAAAAATAAGGAGACATATGCAACTGACAGTTCCTATGTTAAAAATTGCAATGGACCGGAAAAAAACCCCCCAATGGACAAGAACACATTCTATACTAATTGCTCTTCAGAAAAAACGCAAAACGCAATTTAGCATCGCAGGAAAAAAAATCGCCAGTGGGTAGGCGCCCTTAGGGCGGGTTCAGATTAATATATTTACAGAGGCATTTCCCTCGTGTAAAAATCTCACCCATATAACAAAGCGATGCCTCCGATTTCAATAGGTTCGTTCAGACTAACGTGTTTTTTCCATGCAAAATCTTCATCTGCGAAAAGATGTCTTATCTGTGTTATGCAGAAAGCTTCCATAGACTTCTATGGCAGCTCAAAAAATCTAGGGGGAGGAAGTTACCCTGTGTACAACAAAGGGAAAAGAAGACCGCTTGCCCTAATTAGGCTTTTAATTGCCATTCTATTCCATGGTAAGGGTGTAACACGCTGCGTGTGAACTGGCAAAAAAAAACAATTTGTCTGTTAGCATGGACATCTCAGCCTGCTTCTTGCCATCTCCTAACTGCATTCATGAGAAAATACGTTCCGAACCGGCGAATGTATTTGTGCATACACTCATCTGAATCTACCATTAGGGTATATTTACATGAGTCAGAAATACTACAAATTTTCCACAGTGGAATAAGGGCTTCTTGACACGGACGTATTTTTCATCAGTATTTTGTAAGTGGAGTGGAACGTACAGAGAGAAAGCAGAGTGGAAAGATTTACATTTCTTCTGTATTTTCGACCTGCTCCAAAATACTGATGAAAAATACGTCCGAGTGAAGAAGCCCTTATTCCACTGTGGAAAATTTGCATTACAAACATTGTAGATAGGATTTAGGAAATCTCACATGCTAAAGAGAAGATCCTCAGCGTAAGGGCTTCTTCAGATGGCTGTGATTTCATGGTTTCATTTCTACTAGCGGTATTCTCGCCCATTAATAGTACATGAAAGAAAAGATAGGACTTGCACTATCTTTCTCATGCATAGTTTTTCTACAAGCGAGAAAGATAGGGCAGGACCAATCTTCTTGCTTTTTTTCGCACTTGTGCACAATAGCATGGAGTTTGAATAGTCAAAAAATACCCACTGGTTCATGCGCTAATATGCTCCATGGCGACGAAAGGATTTGCGAATGCGCCAGTCTGAAGCCACCCTAAATTGATCTGCAGTATAGACTTTAACTGCACAGCATTTTACTTTATACTGAGTATTTTCACTGCGGATTTCAATCCTTTAAATGAATAGGTGGAATCCACAGTGAAAATTCACTCTGTGGATTCGCTACTGTGGAAAATCCTCAACAAATCCGCAACATGTGAACAAACTCATAGTTTAGCTGCACTCCCATAATGCTATAAGCCACTAGAAGCAATGCTTCATCAAACCTCTATAAGCATAGTTTTATACATAGTATCCCTATGAAAAAAAATGCTGCTTTTTGCAGTGTTTATCCAGGACGTTTTTTTTGCAGGTTTTTTGCTGCCGAAACCACCACATCCAGAAGTTAGTTGTAGGTCAACATGGAGTTATGATACCCACTATAAACAATACATTTGTTGTGCTGTTTTTTCTTTGGTGTGTTTTTCGGTTATGCCCCAGGTATGGCACTTTTTTCAGTGGTTTACCCATAAGAATCTCTATAGAAAAAAAAACCGAAAAAAACATTTATGTATTTACCCTTTCCAATCCAATTTTAGATTCAGAGTTTCCAAGGGGACTTTCTCTTTCTGCCATTATACAATGGTGCCATCTGCTGGCTAGAGCCAGTACTGTGATATGTGATATGCTGGAGAGGCCCCCGACAACAGAGCGGCCAGTAATCTACAGTAAGAATACCCTGCTGGACGTCTTCTGAGCTGTACAGCCTTTAATCAGAATGTCTTCAGACGTCAGACAGTGGATTGGAAAGTGTTAAAAAAGGTCACTAGGAAAAGCTTGTAAAAAGCACATGAAGTTCATGCTGTACGGGGAGCCTAATGCAGCATATAATTGAGAATGCCGTGGCTGTTATCTTTCTGATTTATATAGATCTGTGAAAATAAAATCTCCATGTACCTTGTCAACAACTTTTTGATATGATTTTTTGTGCCAGGTCAATAAAATTGTCGAGTTTGGCCACGTTCACACAGTAGTATTTTGATCAGTATTTTGCATTAGTACTAGAGATGAGCGAGCACCAAAATGCTCAGGTGCTCGTTACTCGGGATGAACTTTTCGCGATGCTCGAGGGTTCGTTTCGAGTAACGAACCCCATTGAAGTCAATGGGCGACCCGAGCATTTTTGTATATCGCCGATGCTCGCTAAGGTTTCCATTTGTGAAAATCTGGGCAATTCAAGAAAGTGATGGGAACGACACAGCAACAGATAGGGCAGGCGAGGGGCTACATGATGGGCTGGATCTCAAGTTCCCAGGTTTCACTATTAAGCCACAATAGCGGCAAGAGTGCCCCCCCCCCCCCCAACAACTTTTACTTCTGAAAAGCCCTCATTAGCAATGCATACCTTAGCTAAGTACCACACTACCTCCAACAAAGCACAATCACTGCCTGCATGACACTCCGCTGCCACTTCTCCTGGGTTACATGCTGCCCAACCCCCCCCTCCCCCCCCCGCACGACCAGTGTCCACAGCGCACACCAAAGTGTCCCTGCGCAGCCTTCAGCTGCACTCATGCCACATGCTGGCCTCATAGCCACACCACCCTCATGTCTATTTATAAGTGCGTCTGCCATGAGGAGGAACCGCAGGCACACACTGCAGAGGGTTGGCACGGCTAGGCAGTGACCCTCTTTAAAAGGGGCGGGGCGATAGCCCACAATGCTGTACAGAAGCAATGAGAAATATAATCCTGTGCCACCGCCATCAGGAGCTGCACACGTGGGCATAGCGATGGGGAACCTATGTGCCACACACTATTCATTCTGTCAAGGTGTCTGCATGCCCCAGTCAGACCGCGTTTTTTTATGAATAGTCACAGGCAGGTACAACTCCGCAATGGGAATTCCGTGTGCACCCACAGCATGGGTGGCTCCCTGGAACCCACCGGCTGTACATAAATGTATCCCATTGCAGTGCCCATCACAGCAGAGCTAACGTCCGATTAAATGCAGGTGGGCTTCGGGCCACACTGCATGCCCCAGTCAGACTGGGGTTCTTTAGAAGTGGACACATGCAGTTACAACTCCGTGTGGACCGATAGCATGGGTGGGTGCCAGGAAGCCACCGGCGGTACATAAATATATCCCATTGCATTGCCCATCACAGCTGAGGTAATGTCATAATTAATGCAGGTGGGCTTCGGCCCACACTGCATGCCCCAGTCAGACTGGGGTTCTTTAGAAGTCGACACATGCAGTTACAACTCCGTGTGGACCGACAGCATGCGTGGCTCCCTGGAACCCACATACATAAATGTATCCCATTGCAGTGCCCATCACAGCTGATGTAACATCAGCTTTAATGCAGGTGGGCAAAAAATTAATTGGATTACACTGTAGGCGAGGGCCCCAAAAAATTGGTGTACCAACAGTACTAATGTACCTCAGAAAAATTGCCCATGCCCATCCAAGAGGGCAGGTGAAACCCATTAATCGCTTTGGTTAATGTGGCTTAATTTGTAACTAGGCCTGGAGGCAGCCCAGTTAAAATAAAAATTGGTTCAGGTGCAAGTTTCAACGCTTTAATGAGCATTAAAATGTATAAAAATTGTATACAAAAATTATATGACTGAGCCTTGTGGGCCTTAGAAAAATTGCCCGTTCAGCGTGATTACGTCAGGTTTCAGGAGGAAGAGCAGGAGGAGGAGGATGAATATTATACACAGATTGATGATGCTAAAAGGTCCACGTTTTTGATGGTGATAGAGACCAATGCTTCCATCCGCGGGTGCAGCCTACGTATTGTTTAGGTACCGCTGCTGTCCGCTGGTGGAGAAGAGAAGTCTGGGGAAATCCAGGCTTTGTTCATCTTGATGAGTGTAAGCCTGTCGGCACTGTCGGTTGACAGGCGGGTACGCTTATCTGTGATGATTCTCCCAGCCGCACTAAACACCCTCTCTGACAAGACGCTAGCCGCAGGACAAGCAAGCACCTCCAGGGCATACAGCGTGAGTTCAGGCCACGTGTCCAGCTTCGACACCCAGTAGTTGTAGGGGGCAGAGGCGTCACCGAGGACGGTCGTGCGATCGGCTACGTACTCCCTCACCATCCTTTTACAGTGCTCCCGCCGACTCAGCCTTGACTGGGGAGCGGTGACACAGTCTTGCTGGGGAGCCAGAAAGCTGTCAAAGGCCTTAGAGAGTGTTCCCCTGCCTGTGCTGTACATGCTGCCTGATCTCTGCGCCTCCCCTGCTACCTGGCCCTCGGAACTGCGCCTTCGGCCACTAGCGCTGTTGGATGGGAATTTTACCATCAGTTTGTCCGCCAGGGTTCTGTGGTATAGCATCACTCTCGAACCCCTTTCCTCATGCCCGGTTGGAGGCTCAGCGGTGCAAGCCAGCGGTCGGTCTGCTCTGTCAGACCCTGCAGCAATTCGTGGGCCGTGTGCCTCTTCTCTCCTAAGCTGAGTAGTTTCAGCACGGCCTGCTGACGCTTGCCCACCGCTGTGTTGCCACGACGCGCGACACCGACTGCTGGCGACGTGCTGCTGCTGACACATCTTGATTGCGAGACAGAGGTTGCGTAGGAGGAGGAGGAGGGTGGTTTAGTGGAGGAAGCATACACTGCCGTAGATACCAGCACCGAGCTGGGGCCCTCAATTCTGGGGGTGGGTGGGACGTGAGTGGTCCCAGGCTCTGACTCTGTCCTAGCCTCTACTAAATTCACCCAATGTGCCGTCAGGGAGATATAGTGGCCCTGCCCGCCTGTGCTTGTCCACGTGTCCGTTGTTAAGTGGACCTTGGCAGTAACCGCGTTGGTGAGGGCGCATACAATGTTGCGGGAGACGTGGTCGTGCAGGGCTGGGACGGCACATCGGGAAAAGTAGTGGCGACTGGGAACTGAGTAGCACGGGGCCGCCGCCGCCATCATACCTTTTGAAAGCCTCCGTTTCCACAAGCCTATACGGCAGCATCTCCAGGCTGATAAATTTGGCTATGTGCACGTTTAACGCTTGAGCGTGCGGGTGCGTGGCGGCGTACTTACGCTTGCGCTCCAACACTTGCGCAAGCGACGGCTGGACGGTGCGCTGAGAGACATGGGTGGATGGGGCCGAGGACAGCGGAGGTGAGGGTGTGGGTGCAGGCCAGGAGACAGTAGTGCCTGTGTCCTGAAAGGGGGGTTGGATCTCAGTGGCAGGTTGGGGCACAGGGGGAGAGGCAGCGGTGCAAACCGGAGGCGGTGAACGGCCTTCGTCTCACCTTGTGGGGTGCTTGGCCATCATATGTCTGCGCATGCTGGTGGTGGTGAGGCTGGTGGTGGTGGCTCCCCGGCTGATCTTGGCGCAACAAAGGTTGCACATCACTGTTCGTCAGTCGTCTGCAGTCTCAGTGAAAAACTGTCAGACCTTTGAGCACCTCGGCCTCTGCAGGGTGGCATGGCGCGAGGGGGCGCTTTGGGAAACAGTTGGTGGATTATTCGGTCTGGCCCTGCCTCTACCCCTGGCCAGCGCACTGCCTCTTCCAACCTGCCCTGCTGCTGCCCTTGCCTCCCCCTCTGAAGACCTGTCCTCAGTAGGTGTAGCAAACCAGGTGGGGTCAGTCACCTCATCGTCCTGCTGCTCTTCCTCCGAATCCTCTGTGCGCTCCTCCCTCGGACTTACTCCAATTACTACTACCTGAGTGATAGACAACTGTGTCTCATCATCATCGTCCTCCTCACCCACTGAAAGCTCTTGAGACAGTTGCCGGAAGTCCCCAGCCTCATCCCCCGGACCCCGGGAACTTTCCAAAGGTTGGGCATCGGTCACGACAAACTCCTCCAGTGGGAGAGGATCCGGAACCATTGCTGCCCATTCTGGGCAGGGGCCCAAGAACAGTTCCTGGGAGTCTGCCTGCTCCTCAGAATGTGTCATTGTAATGGAGTGAGGAGGCTGGGAGGAAGGAGGAGCAGCAGCCAGAGGATTCAGAGTTGCAGCAGTGGACGGCGCAGAATTCTGGGTGGTCGATAGATTGCTGGATGCACTTTCTGCCATCCACGACAGGACCTGCTCACACTGCTCATTTTCTAATAAAGGTCTACCGCATGGACCCATTAATTGTGAGATGAATGTGGGGACGCCAGAAACGTGCCTCTCTCCTAATCCCGCAGCAGTCGGCTGCGATACACCTGGATCAGGAGCTCGGCCTGTGCCCACACCCTGACTTGGGCCTCCGCGTCCTCGCCCGCGTCCACGTCCTCTAGGCCTACCCCTACCCCTCAGCATGCTGTATTACCAGTAGTGCAGAAACAGAACGCTGTAATTAAATGTGCCGCTTATTGGCCTGTGGTTGGAGGCTGACTTCCCTTACGGAATGCACAGCAGATCCAGGAAACAATTTTGCGCAAGCCTGCTTGAACGCTTAGCTGCATATTAATTAGGACTACTACCCCCAGCAGATAGATACTGTAGGCAGCGTATAATATTATGTATACTGTTTCCCTCTGGCGGGATGATGGCGCTGATGTAACAGAGACAGCAGATCCAGGAAACAATTTTGCGCAAGCCTGCTGTAACGCTTAGCTGCGTATTAATTAGGACTACTACCCCCAGCAGATAGATACTGTAGGCAGCGTATAATATTATGTATACTGTTTCCCTCTGGCGGGATGACGGCGCTGATGTAACAGAGACAGCAGATCCAGGAAACAATTTTGCGCAAGCCTGCTGTAACGCTTAGCTGGGTATTAATTAGGACTACTACCCCCAGCAGACACGCAGTAAACTGAAGACGGTCACAGGCAGCCCAAATATAGTATTTTTCCCCAATTTTTTGGAAAAAGCCCACTGCCTATATAGCCTGAATATCTCTTTCCCTGCCTCAAAAGTACTGGCCCTATACTCTGTACAATGACTGCAGACTGAGGACGCAATGCTCTGCACGGCCGATATACAAAAAATAAATAAAAAATGTGCAACACTGCAAAAAGCAGCCTCAACAGTACTGCACATGGTCAGATGTGGCCCTAAGAAGGACCGTTGGGGTTCTTGAAGCCTAAAATCACTCCTAACGCTCTCGCTATAGCAGCTCTGGCATCAGCAGCACTTTCCCTGATCTCTGTCAGAATGCATCTGTGGCGAGCCGCGGGAGGGGCCGATTTATATACTCGGGTGACACCTGATCTCGCCAGCCACTCACTGCAGGGGGGTGGTATAGGGCTTGAACGTCGCAGGGGGAAGTTGTAATGCCTTCCCTGTCTTTCTATTGGCCAGAAAAGCCCGCTAACGTCTCAGAGATGAAAGTGAAAGTAACTCGAACATCGCGTGGCGCTCGCCTCTAGTAACGAGCATCTCGGACACGCTAATACTCGAACGAGTATTAAGCTCGGACGAGTACGTTCGCTCATCTCTAATTAGTACGTATTTGTAAGCTGAAATCAAAAGTAGGTCCAAAATTCAGAATGAGTACAAATCTTCCCATTATACTTTCTCTCCATAGGTTCCATTCTTGGTTTGGACTTACCAATACTGATGCAAAATACCAACCTAAATAATGACATCTGAATGAGGCTTTGGGGTCTCCTTGCCAGCAAATCTGTATATGGGTGCTATTAGGGCAAAATGACATATTCTGATATTATAATTAGGGCTTCTTAAGTATACTATATACATATTTATGGTTTATATATAGCTTGACGAAATCTATATATATAAAATTGAATGTATGTCTGTCTGCGTGCGTGTCTGCGTGTCTGTTTGTCCTTTATGCGCTACTACACCATTCATCCGATCGCCATGAAACTTTGGGAAGTTGTTAAGTACACTCCTGGGAAGATTATAGGCATAGTACAAATATCCTACGATAAATGGCGCGCGAGCGTCGTCGAAAGTTACGCCCCCCCCACGTAGATCGAATAAGTAAGCCACCTGCTATTGTGATGTCATCACTGATGTCATCAACATCGGACGCCCTTGAACATGCCCCAACATGTTCTATAAAGCTGCATTGTGATGTCATTAAGGCTCTATTATGACACGTACAGCTTGGAACCACTAGAGCACGCCAGCCAATTACCATTGGAGTTGGAAGTGGGTAAACAAGTACTAGGATATCTTCCTAAGAAGCCACAGCAGCCGGATAAATTGTATGTTCCACCCAACGGCTATTTTATTCAGCCCGCAAGGGGGAAGCAGCGGCCTACAAAATCTAATTCTCTCATTTCCTGATGTCATAGATAGATAGATAGATAGATAGATAGATAGATAGATAGATAGATAGATAGATAGATAGACTGTATGCAATAACCCTGATAGATAGATAGATAGATAGATAGATAGATAGATAGATAGATAGACTGTATGCAATAACCCTGATAGATAGATAGATAAATAGATAGATAGATAGATAGATAGATAGATAGATAGATAGACTGTATGCAATGACACGTACAGCTTGAAACCATAAATACTAGAGCATGCCAGCCATTTACAGTCAGTCTCCATTGGAGTTGGAAGTGGGCAAACATGTACTAGGCCAGTGATGGCGAACCTTTTAGAGACCGAGTGCCCAAACTACAACCCAAAACCCACTTATGTATCGCAAAGTGCCAACACGTCAGGGGGCGGGGCTTATCACGACGTATGATTTTACCCCCGTCGTTCTAAAAAGGACAAGGCTGTTTCAGAATAGACCGGGTGCAGATTCTGACTGCTTTTTGGACGGGGAAATACTGCAGAATGTCCTCAGCGGAGATTTCTGTGGAAAATTCTGCAGCATTTCCGCATCTAAAAAGCAGTCAAAATCTGCACCCGGTCTATTCTGAAAGAGCCCTGCCCATTTCTGCCACATGTACACATACCCCAGCGGTAATAGTGACACCTTCACCCCAGCGATAATAGTGACATCCCACAGCAGTAATAATAGTGACACCCCCCCCATTAGTAATAAGAGTGAGTTACCCCAGCGGTCCCCCATCAGTAATAATGCCCGCTCCCCCCCCCCCCAGCGGTTCCCCCAGCAGTCATAATACCCCCCCCCCAGTGGTCCACCAGCAGTCACAATGCCACCCCCAGCTGTCCGCCAGCAATAATAATGCCCCCCTCCCCCCAAGCGGTTCCCCCAGCAGTCATAATGGCTCCCCCCCAGCGGTTCTCCTGGCAGTCATCATGCCCCCCTTCCCCCACAGAGATTTTCTTGGCAGTCACCATGCCCCCCCTCCCCCCAACGATTCTCCCAGCAGTCATGCCTCCGCTCCCCCGCCAGCGATTCTCCCAGCAGTCAGAATGTCTCCCACCCCCCCCCCGGCGATTCTCCCAGCAGTTAGAATGTCTCCCATCCCCCCCCCCAGCGATTCTCCCAGCAGTCAGAATGTCTCCGATCCCCCCCCCCCAGCGATTCTCCCAGCAGTCAGAATGTCTCCCATCCCCCCCCAGCGATTCTCCCAGCAGTCAGAATGTCTCCCATCCCCCCCAGCGATTCTCCCAGCAGTCAGAATGTCTCCCATCCCCCCCCCCAGCAATTCTCCCAGCAGTAAGAATGTCTCCCCCTCCCCCCCCAGCAATTCTCCCAGCAGTAAGAATGTCTCCCCCCCCCCCCTAGCGATTCTCACACAACGGCTATTTTATTCAGCCTGCAAGGGGGAAGCAGCGGCCTACAAAACCTCAGTGGTCGCTGCTGCCGTCACCTAGATATATAAAAACGAAGTATGTATGTATGTCTGTCTTCGCAGCAACGCGCGACGGGTACGCTAGTCTATATATATAAAATTGAATGTATGTCTGTATGTGTGCGTGTCTGTTTGTCCTTTATGCGCTACTACACCATTCATCCGATCGCCATGAAACTTTGGGAAGTTGTTGAGTACACTCCTGGGAAGATTATAGGCATAGTACATTTATGCTACGATAAATGGTGCGCATGCGTGCGTCGTCGACAGTTACGACCCCCCCACGTAGATCGTTCGATTTCCATCATTGCCACTAATTCTCTCACTTCCCGATGTTGTAGAAACATGAAATTTGGCAGGAGCATTGATTATGTCATAAATAGGAAAAGCTAATGGGTCCCAACTCGATTATTCAATTCTATGCGCCAAAGAATTAGCGTCCAAGTTTTACGTACGGAATCTAATTTTCTCGCTTCCCAATGTCATAGAAACTTGAAATTTGGCACGAGCATTGATTATGTCATAAATAGAAAAAGTTATTGGGTCCCAACTCGATTATTCAGTTCTAAGCGCCAAAGAATTAGCGTCCAAATTTTACGTGCGGAATCTATTTCTCTCACTTTCCAATGTCATAGAAACTTGAAATTTGGCACGAGCATTGATTATCTCATAAATAGGAAAAGTTAATGGGTCCCAACTCGATTATTCAATTCTAAGTGCCAAAGAATTAGCGTCCAAATTTTACGTACGGAATCTAATTTTCTCGCTTCCCAATGTCATAGAAACTTGAAATTTCTTCCCAATGTCATAGAAACTTGAAATTTGGCACGAGCATTGATTATGTCATAAATAGGAAAAGTTATTGGGTCCCCACTCGATTATTCAATTGTAAGCGCCAAAGAATTAGCATCCAAATTTTACGTACGGAATCTAATCTTCTCGCTTCCCAATGTCATAGAAACTTGAAATTTGGCACGAGCATTGATTATGTCTTAATGCATGTCTCAAATCATCAGTTCTATGGCAACATGTTAAGAAATTGACTTTGAAAACCAATATGCGTGTTCAACTACAAAATGATGCATCCGCCAAACGTTTCGCAAAACAATTGCTGGATATTGGAAATGGGAAAAATCCTATCGACAGATCTACACAATGTATCACATTGCCAACAAACTTTGGAAATATTATATCAACCAAAGACGAATTGATCCAAAAGGTGTTCCCAAATATCGCGCAGAATTACAAAAATCATCAGTGGCTCAGCGCACGGGCTATATTAGCAGCTACCAACAACGATGTCAATGCCATCAATTTCAGCATTCAAAACGGAATACCAGGCGTAGCGACAACGTATAAGTCCATCGATACTGTGATGAATCAAGATGAAGCTGTCAATTACCCAACGGAATTCTTGAATTCACTCGATTTTCCAGGTATGCCACCGCACATTTTAACATTGAAAATAGGCGTGCCTATCATTCTTCTCCGAAACATCAATCCACCACGACTTTGCAACGGTACAAGACTTTCAGTGAAAAAGATGATGAACAATGTCATCAACGCTACAATTTTGAATGGGAAATTCAAAGGGGAAGATGTTCTGTTGCCACGGATTCCAATTATCCCAACAGATATGCCATTTGAATTCAAACATTTAAAGTTTCCGGTGTGACTCACTTTTCCAATGACCATCAACAGAGCACAAGGACAATCGCTGCAAGTGTGTGGGCTAGATTTGGAGAATCCGTGCTTCTCACATGGACAACTGTATGTGGCCAGCTCACGCGTCGGAAAACCTTTGGATTTATTTGTGTACGCACCAGACGGAAAAACAAAAAATATTGTGTATCCACAAGCACTTTATTAAATACATAGAATTAAAACAACATAAGACACAATGTAAATTCAATGTTATAAGAACGAGTTTCCTTGATTTTCCTTTCTTCTGATGTTGCAGCAACGCGCGACGGGTAAGCTAGTTTGATATAAATTTGATTCACTAGGCACATATGGATAGCAGTAACACACTATTGCAGTTTCCATCTATGTTGCCATCTTAAATTGCTTGTCTTCAATAAAAAAATACTCCAGGATATATACTATAAATTCTTATTATTTATGTCCCCCAGCCACTCACTGCAGGGGGGTGGTATAGGGCTTGAACGTCGCAGGGGGAAGTTGTAATGCCTTCCCTGTCTTTCTATTGGCCAGAAAAGAGCGCTAACGTCTCAGAGATGAAAGTGAAAGTAACCCGAACATCGCGTGGTGCTCGCCTCGAGTAACGAGCATCTCGAACACGCTAATACTCGAACGAGTATCAAGCTCGGACGAGTACGTTCGCTCATCTCTAATTAGTACGTATTTGTAAGCTGAAATCAAAAGTAGGTCCAAAATTCAGAATGAGTACAAATCTTCCCATTATACTTTCTCTCCATAGGTTCCATTCTTGGTTTGGACTTACCAATACTGATGCAAAATACCAACCTAAATAATGACATCTGAATGAGGCTTTGGGGTCTCCTTGCCAGCAAATCTGTATATGGGTGCTATTAGGGCAAAATGACATATTCTGATATTATAATTAGGGCTTCTTAAGTATACTATATACATATTTATGGTTTATATATAGCTTGACGAAATCTATATATATAAAATTGAATGTATGTCTGTATGTGTGCGTGTCTGTTTGTCCTTTATGCGCTACTACACCATTCATCCGATCGCCATGAAACTTTGGGAAGTTGTTGAGTACACTCCTGGGAAGATTATAGGCATAGCACATTTATGCTACGATAAATGGTGCGCATGCGTGCGTCGTCGACAGTTATGACCCCCCCACGTAGATCGTTCGATTTCCATCATTGCCACTAATTCTCTCACTTCCCGATGTTGTAGAAACATGAAATTTGGCAGGAGCATTGATTATGTCATAAATAGGAAAAGCTAATGGGTCCCAACTCGATTATTCAATTCTATGCGCCAAAGAATTAGCGTCCAAGTTTTACGTACGGAATCTAATTTTCTCGCTTCCCAATGTCATAGAAACTTGAAATTTGGCACGAGCATTGATTATGTCATAAATAGAAAAAGTTATTGGGTCCCAACTCGATTATTCAGTTCTAAGCGCCAAAGAATTAGCGTCCAAATTTTACGTGCGGAATCTATTTCTCTCACTTTCCAATGTCATAGAAACTTGAAATTTGGCACGAGCATTGATTATCTCATAAATAGGAAAAGTTAATGGGTCCCAACTCGATTGTTCAATTCTAAGTGCCAAAGAATTAGCGTCCAAATTTTACGTACGGAATCTAATTTTCTCGCTTCCCAATGTCATAGAAACTTGAAATTTCTTCCCAATGTCATAGAAACTTGAAATTTGGCACGAGCATTGATTATGTCATAAATAGGAAAAGTTATTGGGTCCCCACTCGATTATTCAATTGTAAGCGCCAAAGAATTAGCATCCAAATTTTACGTACGGAATCTAATCTTCTCGCTTCCCAATGTCATAGAAACTTGAAATTTGGCACGAGCATTGATTATGTCTTAATGCATGTCTCAAATCATCAGTTCTATGGCAACATGTTAAGAAATTGACTTTGAAAACCAATATGCGTGTTCAACTACAAAATGATGCATCCGCCAAACGTTTCGCAAAACAATTGCTGGATATTGGAAATGGGAAAAATCCTATCGACAGATCTACACAATGTATCACATTGCCAACAAACTTTGGAAATATTATATCAACCAAAGACGAATTGATCCAAAAGGTGTTCCCAAATATCGCGCAGAATTACATATTATTAATGTTAAGTATATTATTAATGTTAAGTATCTAGTCATTCCATGCAAAGTTCTCTAACTTGCTGCATTAAAGTGGTTGCCAGAGTTTACTTTAAAACTAATTTATGCCCCCAATGAGTAAATATAACATTCTATACTCACCTCTCCCTGTTCTCTGCTGCTCCAGCACCGAGGTTCCTGTCTCTCTTGTTATGCTGCTAGAGCCAGCCAATCGCGGACCTCAGTGGTCAAGTGCTGAGGTTTGTGATTGGCTGTAGTAGGCTGTGATGTCATATAAACAGTCTGACTGTAGCCTGCCAACACAACGTCGGAGAAGAGACAAAAGCTGTGTTGCTGGAGCAGCGGGGAGCTGGGAAATGAGACTATAGGATGTTTTATTATATTTGCATATGGGAAGCTTAAAATAAATAAAAAAATAACCCAGACAAACACTTTAATTAGATTGCATTTGCCTAAACTGTGTAACCTCTTTATGTGACTTGAGGCCCTTTTACATGGGCCAATGATCATGAACGAGTGTTTATTAGAATAATCATTCACACAATAACTGCGTCATGTAAAGAGGGCAGCAATCAGCTGACCGCTTCATCTATGCAATAAGAAAAAATATCATTCTCTGCAGCACATCTCCCCATGTGAATGGGGGATGTTTTGCTGACAGCGATGAAACTTGATGGGAGACGAACAATGGTATGTACAATCATCTGTCCCATAGATTCTGAATTGGTTTCTGTAAAGGCAATGTAAACGAACACTTATGACTAGAGCTTATTAAAAAAATTTTAAAAAAGGAAATGGTTATCAGCTAGTTAAAAACAATAGGTATAAGATAGAAAAAGTTTGCAGAAGCTTGAAACCATATTATCCATATCATGCTGGTTCTTTGGGGAATTATTGCATTCTGAATACAGACAATTCACAATGATCTATCATTTAGGAAACAAATATGTGTATTTCTTAAATAGTAGAAGTTTTTGAATTAGTCCAAATATTCAGTAAAACAAATGACTACCCAGAAGTCTTCAAAGAGACCAACCAAGCTTTATGCTCATTCTTTCCACTCAGAACAGCTTCACCAGACACTTTTAGGGCTTTATTGCTTGCACCTTTGAATAGCTATTGAACTCTGTTTAGTTACTGTTACTCCAACCTTTACTGTACTTTAATCAAATAATTCAACAAACTTCTCAAAATTAGAGCTAGATTTTACTTTTTCAACAGAGTACAGTCAAACCTCTAGTTTCATTGGTAATCTGTCTGAAAGCAATCGGCCAAACCTGAAACCAATGAAACTTGAGGCAATTATTTCCATAGGAATCAACGTAAATCCAATTAATTTGTTCTAGACATTCCAAAAAACACACCAAACCACATTTAATAGAGAATAAATATGGTTTTTAATACAAAAAACAATAACAATAATAAATGAATATAAAAGACTACTGTAAAGAATAAATGAACATTTACCAAGTTATTGAACATGTTATTGTGTTTTATCTGTGCTGTTACATAGGACTGCAGGTCACATCTACTACATCATCTGTCCTTAGCGTTATCAGTGTGGTCTCTGTGCTGTTGCATAGGACTGCAGGTGACATCATTATCTGTCCTCAGTGTTATCACTGTGTGTTCTCTGCGGTGTTACATAGGACTGCAGGTGACATCACTGTGTTATCTGCCGTAAGTTATCACTGTGTTATCTGGATAAACATGGCCACTTACATTACACTACAGTACTGTTTCACAAGCACCCACAGCAACGCTGGAGAAGGGTGAGCAGCGTTTCAGCATCAGGAGGAGGAGACGCTGCGCAGGAGATCACGTGGGCTGCGTCAGCAGTGAGGCCACATGAGCCGGAGGCCGCCAATGAAACTAGAAGCAGCCAGTGAAGCTAGAGGCAAGATTCTGACTTGAAGAATCTGTGAAACTGAAAACCAGCTAAACTAGAAGGCAATGAAACTAGAGGTTTGACTGTATTTTATGGTTTAGTAGAAACAGAGCAATATGAATTCTAGGCAAACACAATTGCAATATACCGTAGCAAATCACAGACTAAACAGATTAGAAATGTGGCATGGATGTACGGGGCACGTCTGCCAGTTTTCCATCACTAAACTTTTTCTGAAAATATAAGCCAAGTATAAATAGATATGAAAGTTGGGGAGAATGTCTAATCAAGTTAAAAATTTCCAGAGTTTGTAATTTCTTATTTTAAGCTTGGACACTTTGATAGATAATCCCCCAGAGGGACAACGGCAAGAAAATACAGATACAAAAGAAGACTTTGAGCCACAGACTACGATGAAACTACTGCTCAACAAACAGACAAAAATAGCTGCAAGGGCAGTCAAGTAAACCAATACATTTCTAAAAAAAAAGGTACAGGGCCAAACTCCTATTCCTGCTGATCAGTTCAGATGCACAAACAGTCATTAACACAGTTCATACCTACTGTGGACTGCATTTCTTTATTGATAAACAGTATTGAAACATCACCAATAAGATACAACAAACAATAGTAGATTGTAACAGAAAGTTTGCATGTCCACCCTAAGGGCACATTATATATTTGCCACTGTGCTACAGTATTGATACAATGTGGTAGTACTTAAACCCATGGATATAGTTATAGGGAATGCAGGGGTAGGAGCTGCTACCGGGACCTGGAGCCTTAGGGGGTTCAAAGACCCCTCCATCACACAAGAAGACACCAGTGTTAGAAATAGCACATGGTAGGTAGGGGGCTCAGTTATAGATTTTGCATCAGGGTCCAAGAAGTTCTAGTTACGCCTCTGCCATCCCTTGCTTTTTTTTCAGGAGCATGCCCTACCACTCTGTTGTCAGGATATAGTGTATGGTGGCACACAGGACCTCCTGATGTTGTCCTGGTGCAGCAAAACCTGGTAGCAAGAAGGCCAAGTTTATGAGTGTGAGGTTTAAATAGGGGTCTGCTATGGTGTTGACTTCTTATTTTACACTGATTGATTACATCTGATTGCTTTCTTCATTGTGAGGACATACAGAGAGCATTCACTGATTTTCGACAAAGGAACTGCCTTCATATGACTAGCATAGCAGCCAAGCAGAACACTGGTGGCAGACTGGCTGCAAACAAACTCTAGAAAGGAATTTTGAAGGAATAAAACTTGTATTTAACCCTATTACTTTATTTTCTTACAAAGATGCTATAAACCTTCTGCTAAAAAGGCAATTTCGAGTTTCCCACATAATGGAAATTAACTTTCCCTCCACTGACTTTTACTGTTCTAGGGTTTGAAATTAGGCGTCTTGAGTCTGCATTAACGTAGGTGTTTAGTTGGGGGTCTGCACTAATTTAGGGTCTGACCTGAGGTCTGCATTAATCTAGGAGTCTGGTCTGGGATATGCATTAGTTTAGAGGTCTGGCATGGGGTCTGCATTAATTTAGGCATTTGGCCAGGAGTCTACACTAATTTAAAGATTGACCTAGGGTCTGCATTAATTTAGGAGTCTGGTCTGGGATGTATATTAATTTAGAGTTCGAGCATGGGTCATACATTAATTAATGGGTCTGGTCTGGGATCTGAATTCATTTTGGGGTTTGTTTTAGGGTCTGAATTTATTTGTGTTGCTATAGACGTTGGACTTGTAGAAGCGAAACACCAAAGATGTCACAGCAGCAAATTCTGCACTGCTCAGGAGAAGTAATTATAGCGGTCTGAGACAGATGAACAAGTAAAGGAAAGAACATGTGCAGAGAAGA
Organism: Eleutherodactylus coqui; assembly: GCF_035609145.1. Classification (NCBI taxonomy): domain Eukaryota; kingdom Metazoa; phylum Chordata; class Amphibia; order Anura; family Eleutherodactylidae; genus Eleutherodactylus; species Eleutherodactylus coqui. The sequence continues at coordinate 100,279,459 of NC_089838.1, read as the reverse complement.
TGTCACCTGTGAGTCACTAGATTCAAAGAGGATCTGTTACCTCTCCTAACATGTCCGTTATAGTGAATAAGCTACAAAAAGTGTACAGAAAGCCAAAGCCTAATTTACAACTGTGTCAAAAGGATGTATCCCTACACATTGTAACACTGTTAGCAATGATTAGACACGGTCATTGTGAGGGCACAGCTTTTTAACATGGGGAATTGTAACCCCCAGTTGTCATACAAACAGAACAAGGACTTAGGATTTGTTTAGTTGGGTTTGGGAAACATCCCAGATCGCATATATACACCTTCTGAATAGGTTCAGTAGTGCTGCTGATTAGAGCCACCTGATTGGCTCTTCGGCACCACGTGACTACACAGCGTGCACGCGGATTGCCTTAAGCAGCCGTGCACTACACATAAGCAGCTGTGCACAGACCCCCCTTTAGGGTTAGGGTTAGGTTTGGGTTAGGGTTAGGTTTAGGGTTAGGGTTAGGTTTAGGGTTAGGTTTTGGGTTAGCACTAACCCTAACCCTAAACCTAACCCTAACCCTAAAGGGGGGTCTATGCACAGCTGCTTAAGTGTAGTGTGTAGTGCATGGCTGCTTAACTGTAGTGTGTAGTGCACGGCTGCTTAAGGCAATCCGCGTGCACGCAGTGTAGTCACGTGGTGCGGAAGAGCCAATCAGGTGGCTCTAATCAGCAGCACTACTGAACCTATTCAGAAGGTGTATATATGCTCCCAAATCATATGGTCTACTTAATCCACAACTGACAACTCATGGCTTTGAGCTACACATTTGTGTTGAAACGCCTCCTGAAGAGGAATATGTTTAGGGCTCCTGGCCACGTCCGGATCCGCAGCAAATAGCACCCACAGCATGCTATGGGAAATCGATTCTTCCTCCACACTTGCAGAAATCAATGGCAGTTTCCGCAAGCGGAGGAAAAAAATAGCAGCATGCTCCATTTTTTTCACAGATTTCACGTGGACAGCTTCCATTGAAGTAAATGGAAGCTGTCCATTCCGCAATGACAGGGAAAAGCAGTAGTTTAAAAACAAATGGTTATGACTAGAGATGAGCGAGCACCAAAATGCTCGGGTGCTCGTTACTCGAGTCGAACTTTCAGTGATGCTCGAGAGTTCGTTTCGAGTAACGAACCCCATTGAAGTCAATGGGTGACTCGAGCATTTTTGTATATCGCCGATGCTCGCTAAGGTTTTCATTTGTGAAAATCTGCAAAACACAAGAAAGTGATGGAAACGACACAGAAACGAATAGGGCAGGCGAGGAGCTACATTTTGGGCTGCATCTCAAGTTCCCAGGTCCCACTATTAAGCCACAATAGCGGCAAGAGTGAGACCCCCCCCCCCCCCCACTGTCAGCGTAAAGATCGTTCTCCTCTGCCACAGCTGTAACAGCTGTGGCAGAGAAGAACGATGTTAGCCCATTGAATTCAATGGAGCCGGCAATACAGCCGGCTCTATTGAAAGCAATGGGTTGCCGGCGTACGCGGGATGAATTGTCGGGAAGGGCTTAAATATATCAGCCCTTCCCTACAATTCATCCAGAAATGTGTAAAAATAAAAAATATATATATACTTACCTGGTCCCGGCAGAACGATGTTAGCCCATTGAATTCAATGGAGCCGGCAATACAGCCGACTCCATTGAAAGCAATGGGCTGCCGGCGATCGCGGGATGAGTTGTCGGTAAGGGGTTAAATATATAAGCCCTTCCCTGCAATTCATCCAGAAATGTGTAAAAATAAAAAATATATATATACTTACCTGGTCCTGGCAGACGGAGTTCAGCGCGGCAGGCTGCAGTTCTCCTGAACTGCTCTGAACAGCTGTGAGTAGTATTCAGCAGCCGGGGATTTAAAATCCCTGCCTGCTGAATGAGATGCCTCTGATTGGTCACAGCCTGACCAATCAGAGGCATCCCTCACTCACACCCATTCATGAATTCATGAATGGGTGAGTGAGGGCTGCCTCTGATTGGCTCAGCGCAGGGACAGCTGAGAGCTGCCCCTGAGCCAATCAGAGGCAGCCCTCACTCACCCATTCATGAATTCATGAATGGGTGTGAGTGAGGGATGCCTCTGATTGGTCAGGCTGTGACCAATCAGAGGCATCTCATTCAGCAGGCGGGGATTTTAAATCCCCGGATGCTGAATACTACTCACAGCTGTTTAGAGCAGTTCAGGAGAACTGCAGCCTACCGCGCTGAACTCCGTCTGCCGGGACCAGGTAAGTATATATATATTTTTTATTTTTACACATTTCTGGATGAATTGCAGGGAAGGGCTTATATATTTAACCCCTTACCGACAATTCATCCCGCGATCGCCGGCAGCCCATTGCTTTCAATGGAGTCGGCTGTATTGCCGGCTCCATTGAATTCAACGGGCTAACATCGTTCTGCCGGGACCAGGTGAGTATATATATATTTTTTATTTTTACACATTTCTAGATGAATTGCAGGGAAGGGCTTATATATTTAAGCTCTTCCCGACAATTCATCCCGCGTACGCCGGCAGCCCATTGCTTTCAATAGAGCCGGCTGTATTGCCGGCTCCATTGAATTCAATGGTCAGTGCTCGTTTAATCGAGACGAGTACCGCGTGGTGCTCTTCTCGAGTAACGAGCATCTCGAGCACCCTAATACTCGAACGAGCATCAAGCTCGGACGAGTATGCTCGCTCATCTCTAGTTATGACATAAAACTTTTTATATTTCTTTTTTGTTTGTATTTTTGTTGTCTTAGTAGAAGCAGAGCAATATGTATTATAGGCAAACACAAGTGTAATATACAGTAGCAAATGATACACTAATCCCATAAACATACTAGAAACATGACACCAATCTGTGGACACTCAGAGCACTTCTGCCAGGTTCCCATCAGAAAACCTTTTTCTTTATATACAAGCAATGTATAAATAGATCAAGAATATTGTGAGAATATCATATGAGTTAAATATTTTCATTGCTGCTTCTGGAATTTGTAATTCACTATTTAAAGCATGAAATATTTGATAGAAAATCCCCAAGAGGGACAGAAAATACAGATACAGCAAAAGACTTAAAGCCGCAGAACAACAATGAAACTACTGCTCAAAAGTATGTCTCATCGGTAAGACCTGAAACTTTTTGCATGTTAAAACTGTCGCCTCTTCTCCTAAATAAAGACACGATCTTTATAGTAAAAATATATTCCATCATATAGGAAGTTCTGTGAGAAAAACTATTTACGTTACATCCACAGGATAAGTCCTAAATGTCTAACAGATATACGCGTTGGATGCATTCCTATGTCCAGAATGGGATTTTCCCAACTATGCCCATGAAGGAGGCTACACGCTGCTACATACAGGGACAGAATTAATGAAGAGGTTACTGTGCATGTGTGCAATTCTCAATTCAATGAGTGCACATGATTGCCTGTTTGATCTGCTGTTCTGTACACCCCTATAAGTGAATGGAGAGTCCTGTGCAAATGAGCAGCAACCTATTCATTTATACTCCAGCTGGATGCAGTGGGCACCTTACCTGGTAAGATCAGGAGGGTCGGGAGACCTCCATTTTTGGAAATAGCGGCAGATCAAAGAGTTGGGACTTACATCTATCATACAAGGTATATTCACACTTAAGACATTTATGGCATACCAACAGAAGATGCCACAAATGTCTGAAGTGGGAAAACACCTTCTGATGTCTTTCAAACATTTGCTGTGAAATTTCTGTGACACAGATTTTTTCATGACCTCTTTTACCTACAGACAAATGTGTGGAAAAACGCCTAAAAAAATCTAAACAACCTGCAAAGAAAGCCACTAACTAACCCAAAAATGCACTCGTGATTAAAAAACACATAAATGAACTGTTTGTAGAGCATTTACTATTTCCCTATTGAATTGCAGCTAACATCTGGTCTGATCAAAAATGTGACAAAAAATATTTGAAATACATATTTTTTCCTAAAAATACTGTGTGTGAATCTTCCCTAATACTAAGATATGTGTACTTTAAAGGGGTAATCAAATTTCAAATTTTTGACACCTGACTAGTTAATGGCTAGAGCCTTTGGACCTTTTTGTATACTGCTGTAATTTCAATGTAAGTTATGTTTGATTCATCATAAGCCATATCTTCAACCACTTCAAGACCACCCATAGACTATAAACATCCGGGCAATCCTTATCTATCTTTGCAGGGTCATTTTAAAAACATCCCTGCCGAGAATCCCCCTTAATTCGCCACCGCCACTGTGCAGGAGCTGCTTGATCTGAGAGTCTAATGACAGCTCAGATCATAGAGCTTTGCCTGGAGACCAATCAGCATAGTCTTCAGGCATTTGACGGCCAGTCACAGTCATAACAGTGACAAAGCACCGCTGTGCCCTCCCCCTACATCTTGGAAATCAAGCAACTCATCTCATACAAAATTAATGCTAACATAATGTGGACAAATGTTATTTATTAACTATTTAGTGCGGAATGAATATCTGTATTACAGGCAGAAAATGACAAATTTTGAAAAATGCTAACTTTTCCAAATTCTCTCTAAATTTTGGATTTTTTCTAAATAAACGCAAAACATATCAACCAGAACTTACCATGGACATAAAGTAAATGTTTTTTGAAAAAAAATAACAGTCTCAGAATCACTTGAATAGGTAATAGCATTCCAAAGTTATTACCATATGAAGTAAAACATTGTAGATTTGAAAGATTGGGCTTAGTCACATAGGCCAAAACTGACTTGGTTTGCAAGTGGTTAAAGGGGTTGAATCAAGGGTTATTCATAGGATAGGGGATGACTTTATGATTGGTGGGGTTCCAACCACTGAGACCTGTACCAATGCTAAGAACAGGGGTCCCAGTGGTCCCGGCATGAATGAAGCAGCGGTTGCACATACTCCCGTGGCTCCATTCATCTCAGTGATAAAATCTAGATGTAATCAATTACTGCTTGTCATTTCTTAGCTTAATAATGCTCTGACCAACAACCACGACTGTTTTTACCACTGGGTGCCCAGGGCACTGACCAGCTGGGATGGAGGGGGTGCAGAGAGAGTTAAATGATGCATCATGCAGCTGTGAAGGCTGAGCAGAGTTCAAGGGCTGGGCTGTCAGCAGGCACACATTTATCATAATCGCAGAGCAAGTCAGTAATTTCACTTCCATTGTTCCCTCCCATCAGTCAGAAGTAAGTAAGGAATATCTGTTAGTTCGTGAAATGGAGGACGGATGAGAAAGGCTACTGCAGTTAGGGTCCATTTGTTATTTTAACGAGCGAATGACGATAGAGTTCACTCGTTTGCTCGTGTAGGCAGTGTATATAGGCAGATACATCGTTGGCTCAAACAAGAAATCGTTCAGTCGTTCATATTCACTGTATAAGTGAATGAGGACGACTGAACAAGCGGGATTTAAGACAAACAATTAATGAAAGAGCCAACAATGATTTTTATATCTGTATAAAATGAACGAAAAGCAAACGATTTACCATTCATCATTTGATTATTGGCTGGCTTTACACTGAACAATTATCGTTCATTTGAATGATTTTTTTGAACAATAATTGTTCCATGTAAAAGGGCCTTAAGAGGCAGAATTGCCTATGCCCCTCCTCCTTGGTGTGAAATCTCATTGTGTCTGCCAAGTGCATGCTGCACTGTGCCTGACTTCTTCCTAGGCACTTTACATCCTCATTCCACCACCACCATCATAGTAACATACATAGTATGTTAGGCTGAAAAAAGACAAGTGTCCATCCAGTTCAGCCTGTTTCCACCCCCCCTTGTTGATCCAGAGGAAGGCAAAAAAAATCCATTGAGGTAGAAGCCAATTTACTCCATTTTGGGGGAAAAAATTCCTTCCTGACTCCATAAAGGCAGTCAGAATAATCCCTGGATCAACATTTGGAAAGCCCCTACCTGACCCGTAGTCCGGCAGTCAGAAGATACTCGGATTAACTACCCTTTAGGTTATTTAGTGTCTATATCCTGTAATGTTGTAGTGTTCTAAAAAGACATCTAGTTCCCTCTTAAACTCCTCTATGGATTTTGCCATCACCATGTCCTCGGGCAGAGAGTTCCACAGTCTCACTGCTCTTACAGTAAAGAACCCCCTTCTATGTTGGTGATGAAACCTGCTTTCTTCTAGATGCAGAGGATGCCCTCTTGTTACCGTCACAGTCCTGGGTATAAACAGATCATGGGAGAGATCCTTGTATTGTCCCCTCATGTGTTTATACAGAGTTATTTGATCGACCCTAACAGCCTTTTTACAGGGTGCATAATTCCAACTTTGATAGCCTCTCTGGGTATTCTAGTCCTCCCATTCTGTTTATTAATTTAGTTGCCCATCTTTGATCCTACTCAAGCACTGCGATATCTTTCCTGAGCACCGGTATCCAGAACTGTACACAATATTCTATATGGGGCCTGACAAGTGCCTTATATAGTGGAAGAATAATGTTCTCATCCCTCGCCCTTATACCTCTTTTAATTTGCTTGCCTTTGCAGCAGCTGACTGGCATTGCTTGCTCCAGTTAAATCTACCATCCACTAGTACCCCCAGGTCTTTTTCCATATTACTTTTCCCTAGCAGTACCCCATTTAGTGTATATTGGTGATAGCGGTTTCTCCTGCTCATGTGCATAACCTTACAGTTATCCACATTGAACTTAATTTGCCATTTTTCTACTCAAGCCCCCAGCTTATCTAGGTCATTTTGTAGCCGTACATTGTCCTCTGTTGTATTAATTATCTTGTAGAATTTCATATCGTCTGCAAATATTGATATTTTGCTGTGCAGTCCCTCTATCAGGTCGTTGATAAATATATTGAACATAATGGGGCCTAATACTGAGCCCTGTGGCACCCCACTAGTGACGGTGTCCCAATCAGAGTACGAACCATTTATTACCACCCTCTGCTCTCTATATCTCTGAGCCAGTTCTTTACCCAGCTACACACGTTTTCACACAGTCCGAGCTGTCTCATTTTATATATCAACCTGTTATGCGGCACGGTGTAAAATGCTTTAGAGAAATCCAGATATACGAGATCAATAGACTCTACCAGGTCAGCTGCCCAAGCTCCATCATGAAGCTTGGGAAGCTGAAGCTTCCTGCACTGCTAGTAGCACAAGTAGAATGTATTGTAGTTCCAACGGCAAGCTGTACTGGCATGTGACCCCCTAAAAGCAATCACTAGCCAATGTGGCCAGTAATTATCTCCAGTGGCATGTAATTCCTGTTGTAATATAAGCAGACAGTGGCTAGGGACAATAAGAAAATTATTGCTGGATTGTGAAGTATGTGACAGGTGACTATTGTGTACTGTGTTATTTCCACATCCAGAACAACCAGGGTCACATTTTGGCTTTGATGTAAGTGCATGTTCACATGACAGAATCCGATGCAGATTATCCATGCAGATTCCGCCTCTAAAACTGCAGCAGAAATCCACTGCTATTTTGCCGCAGATTTTCACACATCTGATGTGTTTCCATGTGAAATAGTGACAAGACACTTGTTCATGCAGATCTGTGTAGAAAAGCATTGAAATTCCGCATGTGGATCCATTGCAAAATCCGTGGCAGAATTGCCACAGATTTCTTCTGTGGTTTTAGAGGCAGAATCTGTCAAAAAGGTCTGTGTCAGATTCTCCCATGTGAACATATGCTAAGTGTTAATGGTGGGGGCCCCTGGGGAACTATTGCACTGGGGCCCATAGGCCTTTAGCTACAGCCATGCTTTTATTAATGCTCGAGAAGGAGAAGAGAAGGAGACAAAGCTGGGGATACAGCCTCGGACCACCCAAGAGTTGCTGTGCTTTACTATTGCAGGGGAGGACGATGAGTCCTACCGGGCCTGCTTGTAGAAATGAAATGCAGCACTGGTTGGCCAAACCTCAGCCAATCAGTGCTAGACTTCCTTTTTGCAGAAGTTCACGATCACATTTGCAAATCTTGCCATGGAGGAGACGGATGGTCCTTCTCAGTCCTGCCAAGTACAAAAATGATCACTTCAAGCAGCAGCTGATGCTCTAAGTTCTATATATTTGGCTGCTTCAGCTCTATATAGGCTGCAAGTATCCTACCAGATAACAAATGGTTAAGATGGGTGTAACTTAACGCGAAAATGGGCAGGGCTTAATAGGTATTGAGGTGGGGACTTAATGGTGGAAGGGTCTCAGGTACGGTGTCATGAGTATAATCATGTAATCACATGTTAAATCTATAGGGGCTTTAGTGTGTGATGTGTTTCCATTGTGTGGGTCATGTGGATTATGCATTTTATGTGTACATGGCCCATGTGGTATTGCCTCAAGTGTGTGAATGGCATGAATAGCATGTGCGGTATGTCTTGATGTCATCCAGCATTAGGACACACACTACGTCCTGACGTCTGATAGCATCAAGACCCACTGAAGCAGCCCCAGAACTGAAGAAGAGTCAGGAACGAGGAAGGTAAGTATACAAGCCATTTCTTGTTGGAATAAATTGAATACAAAATGCTGCCTATTATTTTTCTTAAACAGGGGGGGGGTTATTCTTCTCCTTCCCCTTCTGCACTCGGGGCAAGTGCCCCACTAGTTTCCCTGTCTATGCCCTAATTTTATCATTTCAACTCATTTTCCCTTGTCTGTATACCATGATGAAGTGCTGCAAGGAGCCAGACGGAAACGTGTAAGCTATCTTTCCCCTAAATCGGTTCTTAAAAAATAAATAAAACTTGCAGTCTAAACAAAGAAGACTTATTGCTGGATCCATATGAATTTAACTAGTTATGTGAGCAATTTAGTGTACTGCTTACGTGTGTGATATAGCAACACATTAGTGTGTTACAGTGTGATGGGGTCAGGGACACATTTAGTCTAGATAGCGAGTAAGTAAGTGGGGGCGCATACTGAATCTTTGTCCCAGAGTAAAGTAAAGCCTAGCTGCGGCTCTGCTTTATGTCATTAGAGTTATAAGAAAACCTGTGACAGGCTAGTACTCATTTACATCCTACAAGACAATAACTTAATTAGATCTCATCATAATATGAACAGCCAATTAAAACTGAACATTTTGTACTCTACTGTACTTTGCCAAGTTAAGAAAGACAATTAGTCAATGACAGCAACCAAGGCTTTTGGTCACCAGCAGTCATTCAACCTACATTACTGATGTTCATAGCGCCCGACCTCAATGGGTTATGTTCACAGGTCATTGCAGGACCTTTGGACATAACCCATTAAGTATATACAGTAGCAAGAGGTGCACAGAGATCTATCTATCTATCTATCTATCTATCTATCTATCTATCTATCTATCTATCTATCTAGGCAATGTCCATGAGGGACCACTACTTTATTAGTTTTTGCCCTTTTTTAGATGAAATGCAGCTATTATGAACTATAACCTTCTGCTGAAGCTACGATGATAATTCCATCTTTCCATTGTGGCTACTGCAATGATATGTAGCTGGTATTTGTTTTGCAGCTGTATCTACACAGTTAATGCTTGGTTACCATTTTATAATGCTAAGTCTGACTCTACAGCCCTTAGTTACATAATACTTGACTCATTCAATACAGCAAGATGGATTCATTTGCGTACAGAGCACTTGAATGCACATGGCCATTTTCAGTCTGTTCCATGTATTTGTTTATGGTGTTCACTTCACAAATATAAACTAAATCTATTATAATCTAACATCCTCAAGTACTCATTAAGCAGCAGAACACTTCAGTACTATAAAACAATATAAGAGCTGCATCCCTGTAATGACATTCATTACATAATAGAAGTACTTCTAGGGCACAGCACGAATCCCAACAGTGATATGACCATGGCTGCTAATTATGGATTATCTGTCCAAACAATGGCATGCTGACGTTTTCTTTCTATACTTAAGCTTTTAATTTAATGCTTTAACATCATTAATAAAAATGAACAGTAAATATGTTGTAAAATAAACATCATCGTAAAGATGTCAGTAAGTGTTTGTCATTTGGCAAAAGCGTATTTTGATATCAAGTGTTACAGATGTAGCAACTGTTAACATGACTGGCGCATTGTGATCATTCGATTTACAGCATTGTAGTAAAGCTATCATAATGTGTTATATGTCAAGTGAATGTCTGCTACTTCTGTACCTGGGCTTTTGCATGCAGTAGACCTCTAGGTAAACCTACTATATTATGCAGAGAGCGATCGTGATGCAAATGAGAATTCAGCTCTGCTACATCTGTTATAGCAGTTAGCTACTTATTGTGCAACAAGATGGTTTATACGTTCGTACATCACCGTATTAGATTTTACTGAAAGTTGCTCATGACAGCGGAGAACGTATCCTATGGAACATAATATAAAGGCATTGGCTGGTTGAACTTTTTTCCTTACACTGGCTTAAAATTGAGTACCAGTGCACTTCATTCATAGACTTCTAGGAAAGTTATCCCAATTATGACTGCATGACACGGACTGTGTTTTATACTAGTGTAACTGTAGGACTTTATATAGTCATCGGTCAGCCGATTCTCTATACATTTTGACCTAGTTGTGCGCGATCATACATGCGTGTCTATGGGATTAGATTGTGAGTCTCACTGAGTTCATTGTAAATCATTACAGCCTGTGTACAGGGCTACAGAATATGTTAGTGTTATATAATTAGTAATTACTGAATAAATCATTTGTATTATCAGCGTTTCCATTATTGACTTTGTTATATGGATGTCATTATAAGCAAAGAGACATCTTAAAGGTACTGGCATGACAATTATTGCTTACATACATGGCCAGTTTCAACACATCAGCAATTATCCATTGGCAGCTTAGTAGGTTTGTATCTTTGTAAGATCAAATGATTCCCAATTATCCTTGAATATCCTTATTATAAGCTCCCACAGAGCTAGGTTTATCTTCAGCCATTAAAAGCCCACACTGTAGGCTTCATTATTACGGTCTGCATATCTAGGACACTGTAGGCAGGACGCGGCAGCCCTAAATGTATCACACAGAATAAATGTCACTGCATTATTTATTTATTTCATTTGGCCTTAGATGCTGCAGATGTTTTAAAGCTTTCCATAGCCTAGCTGCTTGCATATACGGCAGATTGCATGTATGAACTGAGAAGTGATGATCATACTGTACCTGGAGTACTTGCATTCCTTATAGAAGTCGAACCAGAGGATCTTGCCTTGCCTGAATACCTGTTTCCTTGATGATAGATTTGCATCCCCAGATCCTCCTTGCAGTTTGACAGTACTTTTACATTCTTCTTGCTTGTCATTTATAGGCTTGAGTTCAAATTGTTTCTTCATTCACTGTAAACTTCATGTTTAAGACAACTACTATGACAATAAAATATTCTTCCTTAGTGCTTATTTTTCACCAATGTCCCAATTCCTTCTTTTGTCAATGGCCATCTGAACCTTAAGATTAATCATAATGCCTCTGGTAAGATCCTCTAAGAAACTGTAACAGTAAATGTGTTGCAAAGTAAAGTGCAGAATAATTTCAGAGTCTGCCAAAGCAAATGCATGAACCTTATGCCTCAGCAGCGGTCATACCAAGATGTCTCGTGTTCATCACTTCAAAATTTAAGGATTATTTAAGATTTGTTCATAGACTATTTCCAAAGTCAGCTGTAACAAAGTATCAACACAAGCAGTTTAGGATGGTAGCCAGTCGTTTTATCTTGGGATCATGGCTTGGCTCTAAACGTCTGGATCTCTGAAGGTTTTCCTCGTGTAGATAAAAGTGGGGTCCAGGCAGGAGATACCTGGTTTCGGTCCACCGGATGTTACTTTTTCAAACTGCTCTTCATCATTCAGCATCTTTACAATAACCAGTGGCATCAGTTTCCTTCACAATGAACTGAATAACTATGAGAGAAGAGTTGAGTTATCTTTGCATGGTCCACTTCTATGAAACATCATCATGGCCTCATGTTCCTCAAGTCTACCTGAGTTGCACACATTCAATGTCCAGGATCTTTGGTGAGTCAGTTCCTCCTAAGATTACATGAATGGCAACAAAGTAACAAGATGCAAAGATACAATTGTACAATCGAGTGCAAAATATTGTAAAATATTGTCATATCTGTGCAGCACAGGACACTGCTGCCTTTTAAAGACCCCCTTAGACAAAAAATGACAGCATCTAAAATCAATGTACAATTCCATTAGGATAAATAAAGAAATCACTTTTAGAATATTTAAGCTGTAAATGTGCCAGGGATCTATTAATCCTAGATCTTCTCATGATATTAAGTAGAACTAAACGAAGGAACACTATATGCAGACCTGAACAACTAAGCTTCAGCACACTACTCATCCAGCATGCATCACTTACATGGATCTTGAAGAATTCAGTTGATCCTCAAGATGATTCCGACCTCATCATGTGGAGATGAAAGTAGCCTTCCTGTTAAAACAATGCTGTCTTGTCTTCTTCACTTTGAGAGCGCTGTTGTATCTCCCAGCTTGGTTCTTCTCTTCATTCCATTGTTAGATTATCTGACGTCCTGTATAGAGAATATGCATTCAGAGCGCTCTCTAGTGGTCCAAAATGGAAAGACACTCCACAGCATTAGAACCTGATTCATCACGATGCGATGGACTTGTGAACAGACGGTTTTCCCTTTAGGTTATCAGGGCTCATTTAACTACATTGTAATGTAGGTGGTAAAATTTGCAGCTAGTTACACAATTGATTTCTTAATCTGTGTTCCAGCAGACAGGTAAGTGATTCTCATTGCAAAACAAAATAAGTCATTTAGGGCAAGAATAGTAAATGAGCTGAAATCTACTTTTTCATGCAGTTAAAGCTGCAAGTGATTAAGTAATGATTCTGCCCACAATATCAAATGGCTTGCATTAATGATAATCATTGTGTCTTTGGTACAGAGGAATCCTGTGTGATATACTCCTCTATAAGTCAATGGGAGAGCGTGCTCGCGGGACTATGAAAAGAGTCAGATTTTCGTACAGCATGACGACTTCAGAGGCTGACACCGCTGGATCGCAGGAGCAGGGGACTATAAAAAAAAATGCATCACCGGCTCCTTGTCATGTCCTCTAACAGCATCATAACTTATATTAGGTGCTGTAGATACGTGACAGGTTCCCTTTAACATCTAAAGGTCATTGTTTAGGGTTTGTGTAGTTTTTTATTTTCTTTTACTGCTTAAAAAGAAATGAAATTTCTTTTATAAGAAAAAAAATTACTTTCGTCACCATCCTTTAACCTCCATGACTTTTTAATTTTTTTTTTCAATGGGGCTGTTTAGGGGCTTGTTTTTTTTTTTTTTTTTTGCTGTATAAATTGTAGTTTCTATTGGTAACCTTTTGGGGTACATACAACTTTTAATTGCTTTTTATAAAAAATTTTCGTAGACACAGGGTGGCCAAAAAGCGCACTTCTGGCAATGTGTCGTTTTTTTTCTGATGCCGTTCTCTGTGTGGGATAAAAATGATTTTTCTGTGTTTTGACTTTATGTAAATAATACGAAAAGGGGATTTTTAGAACTTTTTAAGTTTTTTTCAATTTTTTTTTGTATTATGCAGGCTCCAAACTAAACTGTGAATAATGCCTTTACACATACATTACACATGCGTATTACACCTAAAAACGTGGAACAAGTGTAGCTCTATAATACAGAACTTGGATCACCTTAGAACTCTCTGGTGAAAAAAAGTTTGGCTTAGTAGAACCAGAGGGGTCAAATGTTCAGCAGTTAAATTACAACTGCAATTTTCCGGTCTGTTGAGACACAAAAGCAAATATGTTTGTTTGACTGTATCAGATTTGCCCTTTTTGAATGGATGTAGTTAGTTTCTGACTCGATCTGTGTTTTGGTTTTTTCTTGCTTACTGTCAGGGATTTTGATTTTTTGTAACAAGAGTAGTGTTCCTTGCTGTGCTATGTTTGCACCCTATTATATGTTAATGGGATCCACTCAAAAACAGATTCCACATAGTTGTCATGAATCTCTAAAGTAATCTCAGAATATAAATTCTCAGCATCTTTCCTATACTTTTCATGCAAGGGGCGATTACTAAACACATATTACAGGATTGCAATGTATACCATTCCTTATATATAAATGTTACAGGTAATGTGCGAAACTTAGGTATTGTATAAAATGTGTAGTTTCACATATTGTCTCTAACACATACAACAAATTCTGAACCTTTCTGAAATACTTTGCGCTTTACTTCACCACCATTCTTGAGAATCTCTGCTTGCAGTCAGTGGATGAGACTTATACTTATACCTGTTCACATTCAGATACTGAAAATCTTTCCTGATCAACTTTAGCTGTACAAGGCTGTGATGTACTTTAGAGGCCATGCACCAATCTTATATACGATTTTGGCTTTCCCCATATATCTGATGTAACAAAGTAGATCTACTATCTAACTTATTAGGAGCTCCCTCCCCAGCCCATTGCCTGCTGTGAATTACAGAGATGGACTCATTGCATTATCATTTAACAAACTTTATTATTTACTAGGAAAGCCATAGCTATCTAATGGATGGCTCCTAATTCTCCATACTTGCATCTGATGAAACAACTTGTCAATCAAGATATTCCATATAAAAACAATACGTAAATAAGGGTTGTAAATGTCCAACAAGATTTCATAAAATATGGGCTATCAAGTGCAATTATGTATTGACTCTGTTCTTGTAGGTCTCTGCTTTTCCATTTCCACCAGCTAAGCCTTCTTTACATAGTATGTTGTATGACCACTCTGCCCCTACAAAATAAAAGGAAACTGTATTCTACTGAATATTGTGTCTATAATACACATTTTTTATAGTCATATGGCTCTAGAATGCTCATGTACAATATTATCCCCTTAAGAACCACCTGCTGTACATATAGGTTGTGGGTGGTGCATTGAGTGCATTTGGGAGTCTAGCCTGCCACATACCCAGTGGGTACTGACTGTTTGTGACAGCTGACGCCCTCCTGAAACATGATCAATTGAAGCTAGCTCCAGTTGCAGCTGTTATCGGTTTAGATACTGTTGTCAAAGTTGACAGCACATTTACTGTAAGCAGCCAGCCAGACAGGATGCTGCCCTGCAGTGCCTCATCGCCCCCCACCCCCACCCCACCCTTTGCAATACAATTACTGGTTGCTAATAGGCTCAAATTGCAGCTCGGAGCCTAGGAAAGAATCCCAGGGCTACTATGTATTGGAGCAAGGTTTAATAGATTATGGTTAAAAAATACTTAGGTATTGCAGTATATTGTAGAAGCGATTAAATTATTGCAAGTTCAAGTCCCCTAAGGGGACAAAAAAAAGTTAAAGTAAGTTAAATTATTATTTTTTTAGATATTTAAAAAAAAAGCTTTAAAAAATTAGTTTAAAAAACACCCTTTTTCATCTCTCCTTTAAAAAAAAAAAAAATAAACATAACTGGTAACAGCAATTATAGTACTATTACGAGTACCACAAAAAAACCTCAGCTATATCAACAGAAAAATTAAAAACTTATAGCTGTTGAAAAGTGGGGGTTGAAAAAACAAAAAGAAAGTGTTAAAGGGGTTGTCCCGCGCCGAAACGTTTTTTTTTTTTTTTTCAACAGCCCCCCCTGTTCGGCGCGAGACAAACCCGATGCAGGGACCTAAAAAAAAATCCGCACAGCGCTTACCTGAATCCCCGCGCTCCGGTGACTTCTTACTTACCGGTTGAAGATGGCCGCCGGGATCTTCTTCCTCGGTGGACCGCAGCTCTTCTGTGCGGTCCATTGCCGATTCCAGCCTCCTGATTGGCTGGAATCGGCACGTGACGGGGCGGAGCTACACGGAGCCGCTCTCCGGCACGAGCGGCCCTATTCAGAAAAGAAGAAGACCCGGACTGCGCAAGCGCGTCTAAGCTGGCGATTAGACGCTGAAAATTAGACGGCACCATGGAGACGAGGACGCCAGCAACGGAACAGGTAAGTGAATAACTTCTAATAACTTCTGTATGGCTCATAATTAATGCACAATGTACATTACAAAGTGCATTAATATGGCCATACAGAAGTGTATAGACCCACTTGCTTTCGCGGGACAACCCCTTTAAGTGTGTTTATTGTGATGCTATATCTTTCTGTCAGATTCATGTATACAGCTGTATCTTGTTATGTCACCTGACATGCTACTGTTTTACAATGGCTATTGATCTACACAACATTCCCTTCATTAACACACACAACATTTTGTATTTTCTTCAATAGAAGTTTAAAAAAATAATTAAACATATAATTTTATAATACCCATTACAGTCATGGTAACAAAACAGTTGATTCTGACTTCCTGAAATTAGTTCCAGGTATGTTGAATATTTTTCAAATGTTTTTTGGTTGATTGCAGCTATATGCCCTTTACTGACTGCACTCAGAATAAAAAAATGCCAGACTGCTTTTGTGATGAGGCATAAAATCATTATGTCTAAGGCCAGCTTTACATGCTGTGCACTTGTTTTGCATACACACATTAGGTAATTTTGTATAGTTGTAGCAGCATAGATTGTTAGTCTCTTACAGTAAATACTAAATTCATTCAGCTGCCTCTAAGCTGAAAATCTGATGGATGGCCTAAGCAAAACTTGTGAAAAACCGATGTTCCAGTGAGTGGGAGAATCAAGTATTGCTTAGTTTTTGTTTTTTGTTTTTTTTTAACCTTTGGGTAGACTTTGATTAATAGCAATCCTTCAATTTCTAAAAAGCCAAGGTTGGGCATAAAAGAATATCAGGCACTAAAGTGGTCCTTCACTAGATAATGCACAGTATAATGATTCAAGATTGCTTCTATCCGCTCTTCAAATATGCTATAGCAAATGATTTATCATAACTATTATTTCTGTTAGCATGAGAGTGAATATTCTTCTTTAAACAAATATTGCAGTTGAAACTCAATTACTGAGTATTGCCCAGAACATGTCTTCCCTTTCAACACTGTTCTACATACCAATTCCTGCATTCCAATTTCTAGTGGTCCAAGATCATCAACTTATTGATGCAGGCCGCTAAGCTGAAACAGGTCCACCGGAACTGATAAGTAGAGCGGGGATGAGAAGATTATCTTGCTGTTGTAATTTTTTTTCTACCTGCTCCTAATCTTCAAAACAAGTTTCTTTGCCATTACTGGCCGCAGAGGCATAACAGCAGTATTACCTGGGCTCTGGTGCACCATATGACCCAAATGACTTCTCTTTTCTCAAAAGTAGCACAATACTTGGTAAGTGATGGTTTTGTTTGTGACACTAAGGCCTCAGTCAGACGGGCGTTTTTTCGCGCGTTTTGCGCATCGCATGTCGGATGCGCATGCGCAAATCGCGTGACCGGAAGCGAAAAATTGCTGGAAAAATCTGCACCTACCCGCGTTTATCGTCGCTGCAAAACGCCCGTCTGACCGGAGAAAAATCGCCATGCGCATCAAAATGCGCATGAAACTTCGTCTGACCGGCGAAAAAAATGATTTTGGTGCGCACATAAAACGGCGAACGCAGATAGGCGCGATTTGCGAATCGTCGTGTCCTATAATTTTTCGCAAAAGCGGACATGTGACCGATATCATAGCGAACTATTGGTTCTATATATGCGCGAAACGCATGCGCATGCGCAAAACGCGCGAAAAAACGCCCGCCTGACTGAGCCCTAACGCTCAGGTACTTTAAGTTACATACCTGTCTGCTTCTCATTATTTAAAGTGGATGTACAGATTTCAACATTTTGTTTTTAGATCTCAAATTCTGTGCTTATTTCACAATATATGTGTCACATTTGACCAGATCATGGCAAAAGGAGGGGTAGGTTGGGAGACATGGGGCACGTTAACAAAGATGATGGATAAGCAAAAAGTATTCTGCAACAAATTGAGAAGGGTTGGGTCTATCCCTATCGTAAAATGGCGACCCTGTGACAGGAACCTGGAAAACTTTCTTAAACGTCCCTAGATGGAATATCAGAGGAAGCTGAAACCACAGAAATGGGAAAGCTAGACAGGCCAACCATAACAGGTAGCGGAGGAGAGGACCAACGAGAGAAAATGGAGGATCAAAATAACACTACCTAGAGACAAAATGATACACTAACTAAACAGCACAGGATACAACACCACACAGCACCTCTCAAGACAAGGAATAGAGGAGTATAACCAGCACCCTCCTAGAGGAGGAGCCAGGACAAAAATCTGTTAACATAAACTGACGGGCTGGCTGAGCTGTCATTCACCTCAACCAGTTTATTAGTTTATTAGACTATCGTAGAAGGTAGTTGTGGTCCCATCAGTGTCCAGCACCAATTGACAATGCACATGCACCAGTAGGTGCTTTATGTGCTCTGGCGCTAACATCATGATTTCACGTCGGGCCCACAAATGCATAGAAGTGATGTGGCAATATGTTTAGAAGGGGTCCATACATGTGTTGCAAAGAAAAAACTAGAACTGGGCACCACTTGTTCTTGGGATTTAGTAACCCTCACAGCTGAAGCCCCCACTAATCCGACTTTTACGCTATTGTACATTTAGTTCATATGCAACCAAGGTCTATAGTGGGAAGTCCAAGTTACAGAAAATAGAGAAGTATTTTAACCCCTTCAGTGGCACGCCCAGAAATTTTCTGGGACTAGCTGCAATGCCCATAGTGATATAGCCTGGAAGATTTCTGGGCTATGTTTCACTAGAGGACCGTGCAGAACACAATGCCATAAACTGTGGCATTGTGTTCTGCAGACACACCGCCTGCACAATCCCACAGAGAACCAGTGCAGGACTTTAAAAAAAGAAGCGAAAAGATATAACCGATCTGCAGTCAACTTCCCGCTTCCTTTTTTGAACTCCTGCACTGTTTACACGTTGCCACGGAGACAATCGGCTTGTCAGAAGCCGGCCGATGGTCCTCGTGGCAGGGAGAGCTGGCAGATGATAGCCGGGCACAAGCTCTTACAGCGGAGAATGAAGAAAACCTCCGATCTCCGCTGTTTAACCCTTTACATGCCACAGTCTGTGTGACTACAGAATGCAAAGGGATGAAAGAGGGAGGGGGCTCCCTCTAGCACCATCGGACCCCTCGCAATGGGATCAGGAGGTCCTGATGGGTCTCTCTGGCACCTGGAGGCTTGCTTATAGCCTCCGGGCCTGCCAGCTAAATTAGGCTATAACGCTGAGACTCTATCTGAGTGTCATAGTCTGTCTTATACCCTGCTATGCCCCAGCATAGCTTAGTATTAAAAGAATTTAAAAAAAAACGATGCTAGTCCCCTAAAGGGACAAAAATGTACAAAAAGTTAAAAAAGAAAAAAAAATAGTAAAAAAATTATAAAAAATTAAAAAAACAACAAAACCCCACCTTTCTCCCTTTACTTTGTAAAAAATAAAAAACAAAATTACACATCTGGTAACCCTGCGTTCATAATGACCCAGAGAAGGAAGTTAGTACATTATTTAATATGCAGAGTGCACAGCATGAAAAAGAAAAATTTTACACGTGGTAAAAATAGCTAATTTAGCCTATCTCACCATACAAAACACTAAATAGAAAGTGATCAAAATGCTGCACGGATCAACGAATGCTACTAACAAAACGTACAACTCATCCCGCAAAATAAAAACCCTTACACAGCTCCGTTGATAAAAAAAATTGAAATGCTAGGGGTCTTTGAATGCAGCGATCATTTTTTTTTTAAGTGTGAAAAAGTATTGAAAAAGAAAAAAACTATTACAATTTGGTATTGGCATAATCGTACTGGCCTGTAGAATGACTTTAATACATTATTTATACTGCTCAGAGAATGCAGTGAAAAATAAAAAACATGCCAGAATTACAGATTTTGTTAATCTTGCCACTAGAAAAAATGGAATAAAAAGCGATCAAAACCTTACATGTTCCAAAAAATTAGATAAATGAAGACTGGAGTTTATCCTGCAAAAACCATGGCCTTCTAGAGCTCTGGCAATGGAAAAATAAAATTAACACAGCTCTTGGAATGTGGCGACACAAAAGCAAACCTTTAAGAAAAAAAAATGTTTTAAATGTACAAAAATAGCAAAACATAAAAAAAAGGTATAAACTTGGTATCGCCAGAATCGTGCTGACTCAGAGAATAATGTTATCACACTATTTATTCTGCATGCTGAACGCCGTAAAAATGAAATCCAAAAAACAAATGGCAGAATTTCTTTTTTTTCACCCCAATCTCCCTACTAATTTTTTACAAAAGTTATGCAATACATTATATATACCAAAAAATGATGCCATCAAAAAGTACAACATGTCCTGCAAAAAACAAGTCCTCATATGGCTGTGTCAATGGAAAAATGATAAAGTTATGGCTCTTGGAATGCGACTGCAAAATTAGTTGAAATTTAATGATTGGCCTATATAAAAAACCTGCCCTGGTGGGTACGACAGGGGGGTAAGAAACCCGCCACTGAAGGGGTTAATAATAGAATTCAAAACAGAATAAAGATGGTTTAATTGATTCAAAATGCTGTCCGTGGGAGAAGAATAATCACTTATTCCCAATTAAAAAAAACAAGCACAGCTTGTGTTGGCATTAGGTGTCTATTAATATCAGCTACCTTCTTCAGAGACTTCAGCGATTTGTCTATATTGCCCTTATGTTTCAATACTGTAAATTATCATCGGAGGATAAAGATAACGTGAATATGAGTTGCCATTAGAAAACCTCCATATAATAATGTCTTAGTTTATGTGGGTCAGTCGCATCCTGCGCTTTCACTACTGTGATGTTTTTCTAGATGTTGCAGTACACAGACTGCACAGCAGACATTAGACTCATTGATCCCAATGTGTCACAAATTAGCTGTTCACAGGCTTGACCTGAAATGACACAAGTATGCTGCATGCAATGTAAATTAATGTGCATGACATTTTTACTGCCTCCTAAAAATCTACCTCTCTTCTATTAATGTTTTTTTTAAGTGAACATAGGAGAGATTAATACTTACATAGAAATCACTTATCTTCAGGAGACACCAGTAGAGTTTGCTAAAACTTAACATGTTCCAAGACAGGAATCAACATCTCAAGTGGCTTCATGCATCATTGGAGAATATGAGAAATCTATAGCAGAGATAACCCACAGACCTGGTGACCACCTAACACCAATTCAGAGACCATAAAACTTTTACATCCTCATCAGTGGACTAATTAAGTATTTACACCTTTACTCATCCTGTTCTGGTATTCTTTTGAATGCAAGTTAATCACACCATGTTTAAGTCTGTTCATTCATATATACATATACACACACACACATATACTGTATATGCTTCTGCGGATCTATTCCATTAAGCCTTGTTATGTCCATGCGGCACACTATAACGCCACACCTCAGCACAGATGCAAGATGGTGTCCTAATAAAACTGCAACACTGTCATAGCATTTGCAAGGACCAATTATATCTCTCCAGGTAAAGATGGAAGGACACCTGTCCTTTACTAATCAGGGAAAGTAGGTGACCCCTGCCTAAAAGCGGGGTGATTGTCCCGATAAGAACAGCTCTACTGACTTCATCTGAGACCTGGCTATCCCTCATTAGGAACCTGGAGATATGTACAAAACACACCACGGTTCACACACACTGAACATAGAACATGACCGTTCACACCTCATTTCTGGCCACCTGCACAGACATACAAAACATGTTCACGCTGTTCACACCAATACATAAGGTCATGCATACCACACAGAACAAGACTGCACATAGAGCACATGTCTGGCCTCTTGCACAGATATATAAAACACATCGCTGTTCACACCAACACACAGGGTTATGCATACTACATAGAACAGGAACCCCACCCTGAACTCACATGTATTCAGATAACTAGAGATGAGCGAGCACCAAAATGCTCTGATGCTCGTTACTCGAGTCGAACTTTCAGTGATGCTCGAGAGTTAGTTTCGAGTAACGAACCCCATTGAAGTCAATGGGCGACTCAAGCATTTTTGTATATGACTGGTGCTCCGCTAAGGTTTTCATTTGTGAAAATCTTAGCAAATCACCAAAGTCATGTAAAAAACACAGAAATGGATAGGGCAGGCGAGGAGCAACATGCAGGGCTCCATTTCGGGCTCCGAGATCTCACTATTAAGCCACAATAGTTTCAAGAGTGAGACCCCCCGCGCGCGCGCACTGTCAGCATAACGATCGTTCTCCTCTGCCACAGGTGTAACAGCTGTGGCAGAGCAGAACGATGTTAGCCCATTGAATTCAATGGAGCCGGCAATACAGCCGGCTCCATTGAAAGCTATGGGCTGCCGGCGAGCGCGGGATGAATTTTCGGGAAGGGCTTAAAAATATAAGCCCTTACCTGAAAATCATCCTAAAATGTGTAAAAAGTTAAAAAAAATATATACTCACCTTGTCCCGGCCGAACGATGTTAGCCCATTGAATTCAATGGAGCCGGCAATACAGCTGGCTCCATTGAAAGCAATGGGCTGCCGGCGATCGCAGGAGGAATTTTCGGGAAGGGCTTAAAAATATAAGCCCTTCCCTGAAAATCATCCAAAAATGTGTAAAAAGTAAAAGAAAATATATACTCACCTTGTCCCCGCAGACGGAGTTCAGCCGCGGCTGGCCGGCAGTTCTCCTGAACTGCTCTGAGTAGTATTCAGCAGGCGGGGATTTAAAATCCCTGCCTGCTGAATGAGCTGCCTCTGATTGGTCACAGCCTGACCAATCAGAGGCAGATCTCACTCACACCCATTCATGAATTCATGAATGGGTAAGTGAGTGTTGCCACTGATTGGCTCAGCTCAGCTGTCATTCAGCTGAGAGCTGCGCTGAGCCAATCAGAGGCAGCACTTACTCACCCATTCATCGTTCCAATAATCATTCAAATGAACGGAAGTGAAAATAATTGTTCAGTCTAAATGTGAGACAATGACTGAATGAAATACGAGAATCATTTGCTTTTTCTTTGTCGTTCAGTTTCTGCAGGACTAAAAATCATCATTGGCTTGTTTACTTGTTATGTTTAAACACCAATTGGAATTCATAGGAAACACTGAGTGAGAAGTGAACAATTCTCATTGAACGAGTCAATGATAAATCTGCCTGTCTAAACAGGCTGTACGAGCATGAATGAGCTGGTGATGACGTCACCAACTCGTTCATTTGTGCAGACAACAATCATGCCATCTAAAACAAGGGCTATGGGCAATTACCCAGTTTGTGATACCGTAAAACCAACCCTGTAAAATATAGTAGAGGTCTAACAAACTGCAGATGTCTGAATGTAAATGTAAGGATCTACTCTAAAGGGCTAAAATGCTGCCATGGAGATGGACTGTGACTCATCAAACAATTATGCCAAAAATTACAATGTAAGCAAAAATATGCACCAAAATTTGGAACTGAGCATGCTCAATAGGAACTTTTTAGAGACTGAAGCCTTGGTAATAAAAGGGACTTTTTTGTGCTGAATCATAGTGCAGTGGGGAGACAGTGAGAGATCTGGATGTTCTGCTAAACCTAGACCTAAGAAAGGTGAGGAGCTGCTGCCTATGAGGAGAAGCTACTGGAGTTGTGAGGAATGACAGTGACTGAAGACTACCTAGTGTCTGGAGCCAAGAGAGAGCCGGCAATGTGTCTCCAGAGTAGCAGGACACCTGGATAGTGACAAAGATCTACGAAAATTGTGGTGGTGGAGCGCTTTTAACCCTAGATTAGCCTGGGTCAGTCGAAGTGAGAACTCCCATATGACATATCGTATGTGAGGCTAGCCTCGATCTGACAATAGGTGTGCACAATGAGGAAAGGACTAAAGACAATGTGTTAGCAGGCCTACTACAGAAGGGTAGGGCTTTTATTGTGCACGCTAACATCATACAAGTTTCTGATGCTGACACCCAGGTTATGGACTCGGTAACGTAAATATGGGAACCACCTTTTCTAAGAGACTGTATTGGAGCGTTAGCCCCTAAGGGGAAGCTGTGTCGCTGTACCATATTATCCATAACCGAATATTGTGTGAAATGACGCTCATAATAGTCAAATGTTATTTATATTGTTCTTCTAAATTATTTCCTACTGTGCACAAAGATCCTTAAGATCTAATTAGCAACAGATGATTCTAAGTAAAAAGTTTTATCTGCATACCCATTCTTTTCATTTCTATCACTTTGTTTATCAACAAATATTGTAAACTTTGCTTACTCCATCTGCTGCATCGTATCCTGAATCCTATGTCCACTATGTCCTATCCACCACTACACACGAAATAAAACAAGGTGAAGATGTTCACTTACTGTAGCTTTTGAATGTAAATTAGAATTCACATTCACCGAAAAGAACTTTACTGATAATTAAAATTTAACCTTTATTTATATATATCTAAAAGAGCCGTATATGTATATACGTAAATAAATTCCCAAATAAAAAATCTTTGTCCGTGATACAAGTTCTACTCTGACAGATAGGTGGTTATTTATAATTATTTGTCCGTACGTAAAACCACTCTGTTAGTATACCCACATAGCCGAGGGTGTCAAATGTTATATAGATTAACACACTCTGGTATGCTGATAACACTATAACTGTCAATTTCACTCTCTTTTCCGTATCAAATTGTAAAGCAAAATTGTTTTATTGGATAGTTATTACAGTTCTCAGATAGCTTGCTCCATGAATATTTCTCTGGAGTCAGATTATTTTAAAGAATGGAGCTTCAATCAATTTCTTCCATCTATCAATCCATCAACACGTTTCTATAACACTGAATATACGTGTCATTTCATCAGGATGGAGGCTGTTTGGTTATATAGGGTTCGCTTATCAAAAGCCGCCTATAACCTTCATGATATAATTTATTTTGGTGTGCTCCAACCCACATTAAGTGGGATATAGCTCACTACTTTGGGGTCCGTCTTATATCAGGACACCAAACTCAGTAGTCAATTTTGTTTGCAGAGTCTGTACTGATAAAGACAGGCAGTGGTTAAGTGTATCAGCTTCTATTCACTGACAGGCATCCAATTGAGACTGCCTGCAGGTTATATCAGCTGAACAATAATCTATCCTCACTAAGCCCACATTTATGGGCCATGCAGAGACACAAAGTTAATTTTGCTTGCAATGCCTGTACTGATAAAGGCCGCCTGCACGCACTCCTATGCAGACGGCCGCGGTTTGGCCGCGCGAAATCTCGCGCGGCAAACAAACCGCGGCATGTCCTATTTTTGTGCGGGGCTCGCACTCACCCGGCCGCCGGCTCCGGTCTGCACGGCAGCCGGCACATGAAAGAGCCGGGGTCGCTAGGCGCGGGTGAGTACGCGCTCGTCCCTGCAGGCTCTCGGGTCGGGTACCGCGGCGAGAATTCTCGCTGCCGGATCCGACCCGCTCGTCTTCAGGCAGCCAAAGACAGACAGTGGTTAAATGTATCAGCTTGTATTTACTGACAGGCATCCAATTGAGACTGCTTGCAGGTTATATCAGCTGAACACTAATCTGTCCTCACTACGCCCACATTTACGGGGCATGCAGAGACACTAAGCCCACATTTACGGGGCATGTAAGAGAGTCAATACTCTAACCCAAGGTTTCTGGGCATAAATAGCAGCCAAGCTGGCCGTGATGTTTATGTAGCAGCCAACCTGGCCACAATGATAGAGACAGAGCTATGTATTGACTCTCTTACATGCCCAGTAAAGTTCTTTTCGGTGAATGTTTGTCAAAATTCAAAGGACTTGTAGGCCACTGTGATTTCTAAATTAGAATTCACCAACAGCAAATAAAGATCTGGAAAATGCTAATGAATTGAAACACAAAGTATATTAGAAAACTATATACTGTATATACTCGAGTATAAGCCTAGTTTTTCAGCAAATTTTTTTTTTGCTGAAAAAGCCCCCCTTGGCTTATACTCCAGTTAGGGAAGGCTTTAAAAAAAAACCCACCATACTCACCTCCCAGCCCGCATCTGTGTCTCTGGCGGTGGTGCGGCAGGCTGCTTGAATTCTCTCTGCTGTCATCCACCACCGTCCTCTTTGCTTGGCTCTGTCATTCCCTGCCATCAGCGCTGTGTAAGTAAGAGCTGTGATTGGAGCGAGCGCCAGCCAATCACAGCCGACGCTCAATCATTTACAGTCAATCAAGCTGCTTTAGAATTCTCACCGCTGTCATCTCCCTGCTCGGCTTTCAAAGCCCCTGCCGTCAGGGCTGTGTAAGTAAGCGCTTTGATTGGATCGAGCGCCAGCTGTGATTGGCTGATGCTCAATCCAATCACAGTGCTTACTTACACAGCACTGACAGAGCCAAGCAGAGAGGATAGCAGGGGATGACAGCGGGGAGAATTCAAGCAGCTTGCCGCACCGCTGGGGACACAGACACAGGCTGGGAGGTGAATATGGAGGTTTTTTTTACCTAGTATATACTCGAGTATAGCTAGGCTTATATTCGAATCAATAAGTTTTCCCAGTTTTTTGTGGTAAAACTTATTGTCTCGGCTTATACTCGGGTCGGCTTATACTCGAGTATATATGGTATATTTTCATTATACAATGGTAAAGCTTCATTTTCCATAGACTTGTCAAACTTTTTAAGACTTTTATGGTTGTCCTCCTCTCTGCAAATCACTAGCTTTCTCCACAGGATCTTGATCTTTAAATAGTAAAACCTTTCTGCTTCATATGCTGGTAAATTAGGACAGTAGGTAAATGATTAGACGCTAGGGGACGACAATTTATAGCAATTATTAACACTATGCAGTATTTGTTTATCTGACACTTCAGGGGACATATCTGTTGTGTAACAGAGGCCGAAACTTAGTGCCCCTTCTGGGATTATTTGAACTAGGCTGTCACCACCGCAATAACTTTTCTCTAAATTGTTCATGCAGACTGGAAAATAAATAGGCGATGCACATAGTGTGTGTGTAATGGTGACCTGCTATTCATTTAACGCATATTCCCAATGCCTTCTAAAAATGATCCCTGCGGGAATTTTTGACAACCATATAAAACACAAGTGATACGAGTGATAACATCTAGATGTTCCTTCCTGATTATTTTCTTATTGCTGAACACTGATAACCAGATTTCTGTGTACTTCAGAAGTCCTTGAAATGATTTCAAATGAATATATATTTATAAGGAAACTCCAGATTTGCTTATGTAAGCCACCCACACTACAGCCAAGTAAAAAAAATTGTGAATCTGCCATAAAAAGATAGAGTTTTTATCAAATACATCAGATGCATTTTATATCACAGTCATACTGAGAAGATAATGATGCATTCATTCTATGCAGATAATGTGACAGTGAAACAAGAATGTGCATCAAATTCCAATGGTGTGCAAAGAAATGACAGTCTAGTACAAATGGGGTGCATGTTGGTAAAAAAAAAAAAATACAGCCGAATTGATGGGATTATCATTTCTGCAACATTTGTAATTTAAGCAGGATATTAAACTAAAAAAATAGTACATAACAACTGAAACCAATTTTAACCACTTAAAGGGGTTGTCACGCGATAGCAAGTGGGGTTAAACACTTCTGTATGGCCATATTAATGCACTTTGTAATATACATTGTGCATTAAATATTGGCCATACAGAAGTTATACACTTACCCCCTCTGGTGCTGGCGTCCCCGTCTCCATGGCGCCGACCCAAGCCGCCTTCTCCCTGGAATAGACGCGCTTGCGCAGTCTGCCCTCTTCTGTCCGGCTCCGGTGTGCTCGCACCGCAGAGGTCTTCTGCACATGCCCAGAAGACCTGTGCGGCGCGAGTACGCCGGAGCGGCCCCTTCAGCGCAAGCTCGTCTAATCCAGGGAGAAGGCGGCTTTGGTCGGCGCCATGGAGACAGGGACGCCAGCACCAGAGGGGGTAAGTGTATAACTTCTGTATGGCCAATATTTAATGCACGATGTATATTACAAAGTGCATTAATATGGTCATACAGAAGTGCTTAACCCCACTTGCTATCGTGGGACAACCCCTTTAATGACCAAGCCTGTTTGCGCCCTAATGACCGATCCAAATTTTGGAAATCAGCCATGTGTCACTTTAACATTGAATACCTCTGTAAAGGTTTTCACCCCAAAATGGATACTCCTATTTGTCCCATGTTCAGAGACATACCCATTGTGGCCCTAATCTTATGTCCGTATGCACAACAGGGCCCAAACTGAAATGTCAACAGTTTTTTTAACCTTTACGTGATCATCATTGTCCATTGGATAACAGCGATCACGTGACCAGGGACCGCTCACCGTGGCCTTTGATCACTGCTCCAGGCTCTCGGCTACCTTAAGTAGTCAGGAGCAAGAAGATTTTAAATTCCCTGGGCCCTCCCCAGCTGCTGCACTTGTTTCCACCATTTCGGTGACGGGCACATGCGCTGAAGCTAGGGAAATGTCCGCGGATAAAGATCCCATCAGGGAATATCGCCGGAGCCTTTAGGTAAGTAATTTCACTTCCCTTCACAGACCGAATCTGTGACGGGAGGGGAAACTTACTTTTTTTTACTTTTACGTGATCGCTGTTATCTATTGAATAACGGTGATCACGTGACCAAAAACCACAGACCACACCGCCCATGAAATTTCCAGACTCTCAGCTATGTTTGGTTACAATTTCAAATTACCCCGGCAATCCGCGGATCCACCATTTTGGCGTTGGGGCACTCGCAGAAGCCATTGTAAGGCCTGCGGATAAATCCGGGAGCCTTAGGTACGCAATTTCATCTCCCCTCATGGATATCATCCATGAGTGGAGATGGAACAAAACTTTTTTTTCTTATTTTATACTTTTTTTAAACTTTTTTTTTCTTTACATGATCGCTGTTATCTATTGGATAAGAGCAAGCATGTGATTGGGAACCACATACAGCAGTGCCCAGTGACATCATGCTGCTCTCCGTTATACATAGTAGCCAGGAGCAGGTTTTTTTTTTTTTTAATTTCCAGGGGCTCCCAGCCTTCTGCAAGTGCGCATAACATTATGCAGTCTGGAAGACCATAATGCCACGGGATATAGCGGAGGATGGAGGTGTGTACTCTCAACTCCCCTCATGAATCGGATTTGTGAGGGGAGCTGAAACTTTATAAAATTTTTCTATTTACTTTCATGTGATTGCTGGTATCCGGTGGATAGCAGTGATCGTGTGACCAGTGTTCAGATTTCCCAGCCCCCTATGACAGCTCCAGGTTGTCGGCTACTTCTGGAAGCCAACTGCAGGGAGCTGTGACGTCCACAGCCTGCAGGGCTTTAATCCTCAAAGCGAGCACATTTTTACGGCACTGAGGATTAAAGCCCAGCAAACCAGGGCGTAAAAAGGCAATAGGCCGTCACTAAGGGGTTAATGTTACTTTCATCTATTAAACTAAAGAGGGTAGGAAGAATCCAATGGCTAGATGTACTTAAAGACAGAAATGTCCAAGAAGGTTGGGAAATATTGCAAAATGAGATTATCAAAGCACAATCGTTAACAATCCCTAAAAGAAGGTAGAATGGGAAGCATTTAAAGAAACCAGGATGGATGAACACAGAACTTGCACACATGTTAAAAACGAAGAAAAATATGTTTATCAAATGGAAAGAGGGGGGAATATCTAAAGAAGAATATAATGCGGTCTGCAGAAATTGCAGGGCAAGTGTCAGAAAAGCTACAGCTAATAATGAATTGAGGCTTGCAAGAGAGGCCAAAAGCAATAAAAAAAGATTTGGGGGGCATGTCAAAAGCAAAAGAAAAGTCAAAGATGCTATTAAATTTTTACAAGATGAAAATGGTGAATTAGTTAAAGGGGTTGTCCCGCGCCGAAACGGTTTTTTTTTTTTTAACCCCCCCCGTTCGGCGCGAGACAACCCCGATGCAGGGGTTAAAAAAACAAACCGGAGAGTGCTTACCTGAATCCCGGCGGTCCGGCGTCTTCATACTCACCTGCTGAAGATGGCCGCCGGGGTCTGCTCCCTCCGTGGACCGCAGCTCTTCTGTGCGGTCCATTGCCGATTCCAGCCTCCTGATTGGCTGGAATCGGCACGTGACGGGGCGGAGCTACACGGAGGCGGCATTCTGCACGAGCGGCTCCATTGAATACAGCAGAAGACCCGGACTGTGCAAGCGCGGCTAATTTGGCCATCGGAGGCCGAAAATTAGTCGGCACCATGGAGACGAGGACGCCAGCAACGGAGCAGGTAAGTATAAAACTTTTGATAACTTCTGTATGGCTCATAATTAATGCACAATGTACATTACAAAGTGCATTAATATGGCCATACAGAAGTGTATAGACCCACTTGCTGCCGCGGGACAACCCCTTTAAGAACAGTGTTGAGAAGGACAAACTTTTAAATTCCTATTTTGTATCTGTTTTCTATCAAAAAGTAGATGGAACATCAACTGATCTTTCCTGTGCTACTGGGGGAATAAAAGAATGCAGGCTTTCTATAAGTATAGAAATGGTGAGGGAACACTTAGCTAACTTAAAGGGGTTGTCCCGCGGCAGCAAGTGGGTCTATACACTTCTGTATGGCCATAATAATGCACTTTGTAATGTACATTGTGCATTAATTATGAGCCATACAGAAGTTATAAAAAGCTTTATACTTACCTGCTCCGTTGCTAGCGTCCTCGTTCCCATGGAGCCGACTAATTTTCGCCCTCCGATGGCCAAATTAGCCGCGCTTGCGCAGTCCAGGTCTTCTCCTGTTCTCTATGGGGCTCCGTGTAGCTCCGTGTAGCTCCGCCCCGTCACGTGCCGATTCCAGCCAATCAGGAGGCTGGAATCGGCAATGGACCGCACAGAAGAGCTGCGGTCCACGGAGGAAGAGGATCCCGGCGGCCATCTTCACCGGTAAGTATAGAAGTCACCGGAGCGCGGGGATTAAGGTAAGCACTCCGGTAAGCTTTCTTTAGGTCCCTGCATCGGGGTTGTCTCGCGCCGAACAGGGGGGGGGGGGGGGTGAAAAAAAAAAAACCCGTTTCGGCGCGGGACAACCCCTTTAAATGAATTCAAGTCTCAAGGTCCAGATGAATTACATCCTAGGATACTAAAAGAAGCAGTGGAGGTAATTGCTGAACTGCTGAAGCAGTGGAGGTAATTGCCATAATCTTTGAAAATTTCTGGAGAATAGGAGAAGTCCCAGAAGATTGAGAAAGGGCAAATGTTGTCCTATCTTCAAAAAAGGGAAGAAGGTGAATCCAGGAAACTACAGGCCTGTGAGCCTGACTTCTATACCGGGAAAGATCTTTGAACAAATTATTAAAAAGCATGTATGCAAGTAGAGATGAGCGAGCATAGGGGCAATTACTCGATTGAGCATTGCCCTTAGCGAGTACCTGCCTGCTCGGAAGAAAATATTCGGCTGCCGGCAGTGGGCGGGGAGCGGCGGGGGAGAGCGGGGAGGAACGGAGGGGAGATCTCTCTCTCCCCCCCACTCTCCCCTGTTCACCGCCGCAACTCACCTGTCACCCACGCCGGTAGCCGAACCTCTTCTTCCGAGCGGGGAGATACTCACTAAGGACAATGCTCGCTCTAGCAATTGTCCTTAGCGAGTATGCTCGCTCATCTCTATATGCAAGTACTTGGATAAAAATCTAGTAATTAACCAGAGCCAGCATGGGTTTTTAACAAACAAGTTATCAGGTTGTGCTGCTGGGATCTGTTATTCTACAGGGTTCCAGGAGCACAACGTCACAGATGCGGGATAATTAAGCTCCCTGGGTGTGGATTTTCTCCTGCCAAACAATCCCCACTGGTCTGCTGCATATATATACACAAGTCCCTCTGCAAGAGAAAGCTGGTATCCTTTTACTCTATGGTTTGGTTTCCTGCATGCTTGTTATATGTGTTATGTGTATGAACTTGTCCAGTGTTTGTGCAGGTGGCCAGACATTAGATGTGGACAGTCCTGTTCAATGTATGTTCTGTCTTCCATGCTAGCCCTAGAGTGTTGGTGTGAACTGTGTCCTGTCCTGCTGGATCGTTTGTCATCTCTGGGATAGTGTGGCCCTAAGTCTCCAATGCGGGGCCGCCCTTGCAGGCAGGGTTCTGGTGGATGCTGTCTTGTTAGAGTAGGGACCCGCGAGACAATGAGGAGCCTTGCAGTGGCTTGCCAATTCATGAACCAATACCTCGTACTTTCATAGCAATACCATGTGCTTATGCATCCGGGGATGCTTGGTGAGTGTGTTGGTCACTTTTCAGTTCTATGTTATGTCTGTCCGTGAGTCCAATTCCCAGTATCCAATTCACTGTCCCTTTGTTGTTCTATCCATCGCGTCCTGTAGGAATGCAACACCATTCCTGCGTCTGTGCTACAGCGAGGTGCGCCCAGCGGATATAACACAAGTCATGGCAGACAAATCTAATTTCCTTCTATGACAGAATCACCAACTGCGTTGATCAGGAAAATACTGTGGATATAGTATATCTTGACTTTAGTAAAGCATTTGACAAAGTATGTCATACCATACCTATTGAAAAAATGACCAAATATGGGATTGAAAAGGCAACTGTTAGGTGAATTCACAACTGACTGAGTGATCGTACTCAAAGAGTGGTCATAAATGGCTGCACATCCAAGTGGAAGAATGTATCAAGTGCGGTACCACAAGGCTCTGTCCTAGGCCCAGTGTTGTTCAACACTTTTACAAATGATCTGGAGGAGGGAATTGATGGGAAACTGATCAAATTTGCTGATGAAACAAAGCTAGGAGGGATAGCTAACACTATGGAAGAGAGAGAGTATTCGAAAAGATCTAGAAAAGCTTGAACAGTGGGCGGCGACTAACAGAATGGTATTTAACAAGGAGAAATGCAAAGTCCTACATCTGGGCAAGAAAAATGAAGAAATCGCATACAGAATGGGAGGAATTGGGCTAAGCAGCACATGTGAAAAAGACTTGGGTATACTAATAGATCATAGACTGAAAATGAGTCAACAGTGTGATACAGAAGTCAAAAAGGCAAACACAATTCTGGGATGTATTAAAAGAAGCATAGAGTCTAGATCACGTAAGGTAATTATTCCCCTCTACTCTTCCTTAGTCAGACCTTATCTGGAATACTGTGTCCAGTTCTGGGCATCCCACTTTAAAAAAGACATAGACAAACTGGAGCAAGTTCGGAGAAGCGCTACCAAGATGGTGAGCGGTCTGCAAATCATGTCCTATGAAGAACGATTAAAAGATCTGGGAATGTTTAACTTGCAAAAAAGAAGATTGAGAGGAGACTTAGTAGCGATCTACAAATATCTGAAGGGCTGTCACAGTGCAGAGGGATCAGCCCTGTTCTCATTTGCACAAGGAAAGACTAGAAGCAATGGGATAAAACTGAAAGGGAGGAGACACAAATTAGATATTAGAAAACACTTTCTGACAGTGAGGGTGATGAATGAGTGGAACAGGTTACCACAGGAGGTAGTGAGTTCTCCTTCAATGAAAGTGTTCAAACCAAGGCTGGACAAATATCTGTCTGGGATGAGTTAGTGAATCCTGCACTGAGCAGGTTTTGGACCTGATGACCCTGGAGGTCCCTTCCAACTCAACCATTCTATAATTCTATGCTTTTTTGACTAATTAGAACTAGATAGTGACCATCATCTACTGTGAATGGTGTAAATTGTGTTATCTAGGTATATACGGGGTGTAGTCAAAAAGACGGATCAAACGCTGTAACTCAATATTGGTGCCCAATATTGAAATAACAATAGAGTACTTGAACAGGAAGGCATGGATGCGCTACATGCTCGTATGGTGCACAGACCCTTGTGGGCGCTAGAACATGGATTTCAATTTTGTGTTGTCACCCCTGTAAGAGACTGAGTAAAATCCAATTGTAGAGTTGAAGAGTAGCATGTGAGAAGGAGAAATCCTCTGCCCGCGTCTCACTATGTCTCAAGGGACTGCTTCTATGACTGAAGTAAGGAAAGTGTACTCAAAGTGGCTTTCTTCTGCTACAATAGGGGCAGATCATCCAGGAAGTCATCTACCTTCATCTGCAGGAGATTCAGATACCGATCCACATCCCTGAAATGAACACAGGTCCAATGAGGCAATTGCGTCAAATTCCAACTCACACATTCCCACTAAAATTTGCATTGTCTTCTGATTGGGTCATGGACCTCCTAGTAATTTGCATTGCATTTGCACTGAATTGTCGCTTCACCGTTCACTACCACGGTCCCGCAATGTTAGGGTCAGCTCTGGACTGCACTACGGAATGGCTCCATCCATGTATCATAGCATAATGATTAATCAAAAGTGATCTGTGCAGATCAGAAAGTGTCAGCCTTTCTGAGGCCTAAAGATTTTGATTGTATACAATGCAGCCAATCAATCATCCATCCATATTGTCTGCTGTTGCTCATGGCAAATTATAGTTCATCTCTTTTTTTCTGTTCAAACAATGGCACATTTTGGCCAATCAAACTCTTGTGTCCATGGGATTGCGTTCACATGCGAGAATCTGTGCCGGATTTTTACACACAGCTTGCACTTCAAAACCCACAGCAGAAATAAACAGCTGAGCTATGGTTTTCTGCCACAGATTTGCACTTGAGCTAACCTCAAGTCCATATCCATGGATTTAGCCCTTTTCAATCCAGTAAAGCCACATGTGGATTTCCTTTTGCAGATTCCACACAAAAAGGAGAGAAATGTCCTGCACTGCCCCGCCCCCCTGCTGGCCACTCCGTGAACCAGCCTGCTCTGCTAGCTCCCGTGCAGGAGCACGGGAGCGCAGAGACACAGGGAAGAGTGTCAGGCATCATTTGCCCAACATTCATCCTGTGTAAATGGGCCTTTGCAAGCGATGGTAAATTCTGCACTAATATCTAAAGGCTACCTGTGGTTTTTGATGCAGAACTGAAACCAGCTTAAAACTTTACTATAATTCTGCTTAAAATTCCACAGTCAAACCAGCAGATGTCCGTGTGGTGTTCCCCATCTACACATTTGGAGGTGCCCTGCAGCATTATTCCGTCCCATGTAAAAGTTCCCTTAGGCATTCAACACCACAGTCAAAAAGTCCATCCAAGTTTATATATTCATATCACACTGACAAATCCATCAATAGAATCTGTGGCAAACACCGGGGCATCTTGCTACAATGTAAAATATGCTCTAGGTAAAAACTTGTGATGCAATTTGATCAGAGCAGTAGGAAGCTATGTTTTCTTCTCCTCTGTCTTCTATACCTTCTTTTATTACCAAGCATAAATCCTCTTGAAAGCCCTTGGGTTTAATTTTACATAGTATTACTTTGAAAATAGTAATGTAGCAACATAACATGTATATAAACTAGAGCAAAACCTTATAGCTGGACTTACAGCAGAAACACGTACCCTGTTTCCCTGAAAATAAGACGTACCCTGAAAATAAGACATAGCATGATTTTCCAGAAATTTTGAGGATGCAAAATGATTTTTCAGGCTTCTTGAGGATGCTTGAAATATAAGCCCTACTCCAAAATTAAGCCCTGCTAACAGTTAATTAAAAAAGTCAATTTAAATAGTGTCCAGGCAGCTATACATGTAAAAAAGTTAGACCTTTTTGAACAAAAATTAATATGACACTGTCTTATTTTCAGGGAAACACGGTGTGTATCTCCTGACAAAATGCACTTTCAATGGGCAGATTGCTATTTTATTTCTTAATATTCAATACTCAAATTTACTCATTTTATTGTAAATACTATGTTATTTAAGGCGCAATTACACGCAACGATTATCACTCAAAATTCATTCAAATGATGGCATATAAGCGATAATCGTTCACTCTTTGGCTGCACGATGATTTTAAGCTGCCCTTCACAGAATAGATTAAACTTAAAATAACTATTTATTGATTATTCAGTTAAAAACATATACACTAATAGGCACATTTGCCACTTGTTGAGGGAAATCAAGAATCAGTCCTCTCAGCTTGGGCAGACAAGAATCCACACTAAACACTAACAGACAGAAATAACCATATCGAATAAGGTCCCTTAATGTGGGTCTGAACTGATGATGAGTCACCGAAGCTGTATAGAGCAAACAGTGAGCGTATTCGGGCTGACGTGTAGAGGACATATATTGATATGGTATTTGATTTTCGAGATGCTCATCTGAAATATAGATAGATTTCCTATAAAAGGAAAATCAACTTGACGATACAATAGTATAATTTGATGTTAATTTTTATTAAGTTGAAGCTCTGATGTTTGACTATTTCATTCAACGCGTTTCACCGCTAGGTAGTTGCGGATCAACAGGATCAAAAAGAGCCTTGCAGCAGAACATCTGGCTGTGGTTGAGCACCCAATTACTAACTCTGGCATAGCCGGACCAAATTGTCAGAACGTATCTGAGACTTATAGGGCACTATATAATAGAGTGCAGCGCCAAATTCTAAACATGATAGATGTACACCATCAAGAATAGGATCAAAGCTGTGAAACTGAACATCTGTAGTCAGTGAACACTGGTCTATTTTATATACGAGGTGAATATAATAGCTCCCTCTTCTTCATTCCCAATGAAAGTTAGCCCTATATGGCTGGCTGTACACTTGATTGTGCCAGTCAGTAGGGGAATTCTCAAAGAAGGCTAAATCACTAATACTAACAGCTTGTCCTAGTTAGCGCAAAATAATGAAGATAGATAGTGACAGAGCCTCTGGTCTTGATGGCAGGTGAGCTTAAAATTAGAGATGAGCGAGCACCAAAATCCTCGGGTGCTCGTTACTCGGGACGAAATTTTCGCGATGCTCGAGGGTTCGTTTCAAGTAACAAACCCCATTGAAGTCAATGGGCGACCCGAGCATTTTTGTATATCGCCGATGCTCGCTAAGGTTTCCATTTGTGAAAATCTGGGCAATTCAAGAAAGTGTTGGGAACGACACAGCAACGGATAGGGCAGGCGAGGGGCTACATGTTGGGCTGCATCTCAAGTTCCCAGGTCCCACTATTAAGCCACAATAGCGGCAAGAGTGCCCCCCCCCTCCCAACAACTTTTACTTCTGAAAAGCCCTCATTAGCAATGCATACCTTAGCTAAGCACCACACTACCTCCAACAAAGCACAATCACTGCCTGCATGACACTCCGCTGCCACTTCTCCTGGGTTTCATGCTGCCCAACCCCCCCCCCCCCACACACACACACACACACGACCCAGTGTCCACAGCGCACACCAGATTGTCCCTGCGCAGCCTTCAGCTGCCCTCATGCCACGCCACACTCATGTCTATTTATAAGTGAGTCTGCCATGAGGAGGAACCGCAGGCACACACTGCAGAGGGTTGGCACGGCTAGGCAGCGACCCTCTTTAAAAGGGGCGGGGTGATAGCCCACAATGCTGTACAGAAGCAATGAGAAATATAATCCTGTGCCACCGCTATCAGGAGCTGCACACGTGGGCATAGCAATGGGGAACCTATGTGCCACACACTATTCATTCTGTCAAGGTGTCTGCATGCCCCAGTCAGACCGCGGTTTTTTATAAATAGTCACAGGCAGGTACAACTCCGCAATGGGAATTCCGTGTTCACCCACAGCATGGGTGGCTCCCTGGAACCCACGGGCTGTACATAAATGTATCCCATTGCAGTGCCCATCACAGCTGAGGTAACGTCCGATTAAATGCAGGTGGGCTTCGGCCCACACTGCATGCCCCAGTCAGACTGGGGTTCTTTAGAAGTGGACACATGCAGTTACAACTCCGTGCGGACCGACAGCATGGGTGGATGCCAGGAAGCCACCGGCGGTACATAAATATATCCCATTGCATTGCCCATCACAGCTGAGGTAATGTCATGTTTAATGCAGGTGGGCTTCGGCCCACACTGCATGCCCCAGTCAGACTGGGGTTCTTTAGAAGTGGACACATGCAGTTACAACTCCGTGTGGACCGACAGCATGGGTGGCTCCCTGGAACCCACCAGCTGTACATAAATGTATCCCATTGCAGTGCCCATCACAGCTGAGGTAACGTCCGATTAAATGCAGATGGGCTTCGGCCCACACTGCATGCCCCAGTCAGACTGGGGTTCTTTAGAAGTGGACACATGCAGTTACAACTCCGTGTGGACCGACAGCATGGGTGGGTGCCAGGAAGCCACCGGCGGTACATAAATATATCCCATTGCATTGCCCATCACAGCTGAGGTAATGTCATGTTTAATGCAGGTGGGCTTCGGCCCACACTGCATGCCCCAGTCAGACTGGGGTTCTTTAGAAGTGGACACATGCAGTTACAACTCCCTGTGGACCCACAGCATGGGTGGCTCCCTGGAACCCACCGGCTGTACATAAATGTATCCCATTGCAGTGCCCATCACAGCTGATGTAACGTCAGCTTTAATGCAGGTGGGCAAAAAATTAATTGGATTACACTGTAGGCAAGGGCCCCAAAAAATTGGTGTACCAACAGTACTAATGTACGTCAGAAAAATTGCCCATGCCCAACCAAGAGGGCAGGTGAAACCCATTAATCGCTTTGGTTAATGTGGCTTAATTGGTAACTAGGCCTGGAGGCAGTCCAGTTAAAATAAAAATTGGTTCAGGTGCAAGTTTCAACGCTTTAATGAGCATTGAAACGTATAAAAATTGTTTACAAAAATTATATGACTGAGCCTTGTGGGCCTAAGAAAAATTGCCCGTTCGGCGTGATTATGTCAGGTTTCAGGAGGAGGAGCAGGAGGAGGAGGAGGAATATTATTATATGTTATTATATAATAATTTATATATTATTGTTTTTTATGGTGATAGAGAACAATGCTTCCATCCGCGGGTGCAGCCTACGTATTGTTTAGGTATCGCTGCTGTCCGCTGGTGGAGAAGAGAAGTCTGGTGAAATCCAGGCTTTGTTCATCTTGATGAGTGTAAGCCTGTCGGCACTGTCGGTTGACAGGCGGGTACGCTTATCTGTGATGATTCCCCAGCCGCACTAAACACCCTCTCTGACAAGACGCTAGCCGCAGGACAAGCAAGCACCTCCAGGGCATACAGCGCGAGCTCAGGCAACATGTCCAGCTTCGACACCCAGTAGTTGTAGGGGGCAGAGGCGTCACGGAGGACGGTCGTGCGATCGGCTACGTACTCCCTCACCATCCTTTTACAGTGCTCCCGCCTACTCAGCCTTGACTGGGGAGCGGTGACACAGTCTTGCTGGGGAGCCAGAAAGCTGTCAAAGGCCTTAGAGAGTGTTCCCCTGCCTGTGCTGTACATGCTGCCTGATCTCTGCGCCTCCCCTGCTACCTGGCCCTCGGAACTGCGCCTTCGGCCACTAGCGCTGTCGGATGGGAATTTTACCATCAGTTTGTCCGCCAGGGTCCTGTGGTATAGCATCACTTTCGAACCCCTTTCCTCTTCGGGTATGAGAGTGGAAAGGTTCTCCTTATACCGTGGGTCGAGCAGTGTGTACACCCAGTAATCCGTAGTGGCCAGAATGCGTGTAACGCGAG
Source organism: Eleutherodactylus coqui (assembly GCF_035609145.1). Classification (NCBI taxonomy): domain Eukaryota; kingdom Metazoa; phylum Chordata; class Amphibia; order Anura; family Eleutherodactylidae; genus Eleutherodactylus; species Eleutherodactylus coqui. The sequence continues at coordinate 100,240,043 of NC_089838.1, read as the reverse complement.
GGTCACGAGAAAGGCATCCTAACATGAAGTCAGCCATGTGTGCAAGGGTACCTGTACGCAACACATGGCTGTCCTCACTAGGAAGATCACTTTCAGGATCCTCCTCCTCCTCCTCAGGCCATACACGCTGAAAGGATGATAGGCAAGCAGCATGGGTACCCTCAGCAGTGGGCCAAGCTGTCTCTTCCCCCTCCTCCTCACCCTCCTCATGCTCCTCCTCCTCCTCCTCACCGCGCTGAGATATAGACAGGAGGGTGCTCTGACTATCCAGCGACATACTGTCTTCCCCCGCCTCCGTTTCCGAGCGCAAAGCGTCTGCCTTTATGCTTTGCAGGGAACTTCTCAAGAGGCAGAGGAATGGTGACGCTAATGATTGCAGCATCGCCGCTCACCATCTGGGTAGACTCCTCAAAGTTTCCAAGGACCTGGCAGATGTCTGCCAACCAGGCCCACTCTTCTGTAAAGAATTGAGGAGGCTGACTCCCACTGCGCCGCCCATGTTGGAGTTGGTATTCCACTATAGCTCTACGCTGCTCATAGAGCCTGGCCAACATGTGGAGCGTAGAGGTCCACCGTGTGGGCACGTTGCACAGCAGTCGGTGCACTGGCAGATGAAACCGATGTTGCAGGGTGCGCAGGGTGGCAGCGTCCGTGTGGGACTTGCGGAAATGTGCGCAGAGCCGGCGCACCTTTCTGAGCAGGTCTGACAAGCGTGGGTAGCTTATTAGAAAGCACTGAACCACCAAATTAAAGACGTGGGCCAGGCATGGCACGTGCGTGAGGCTGCCGAGCTGCAGAACCGCCACCAGGTTACGGCCGTTGTCACACACGACCATGCCCGGTTGGAGGCTCAGCGGCGCAAGCCAGCGGTCGGTCTGCTCTGTCAGACCCTGCAGCAGTTCACGGGCCGTGTGCCTCTTCTCTCCTAAGCTGAGTAGTTTCAGCACGGCCTGCTGACGCTTGCCCACCGCTGTGCTGCCACAATGCGGGACACCGACTGCTGGTGACGTGCTGCTGCTAACACATCTTGATTGCTAGACAGAGGTTGCGTAGGAGGAGGAGGAGGGTGGTTTAGTGGAGGAAGCATACACCGCCGAAGATACCACCACCGAGCTGGGGCCCGCAATTCTGGGGGTGGGTAGGACGTGAGCGGTCCCAGGCTCTGACTCTGCCCAGCCTCCACTAAAGTCACCCAATGTGCCGTCAGGGAGCTATAGTGGCCCTGCCTGCCTGTGCTTGTCCACGTGTCTGTTGTTAAGTGGCCCTTGCCAGTAACTGCGTTGGTGAGGGCGCGTACAATGTTGCGGGAGACGTGGTCGTGCAGGGGTGGGACAGCACATCGGGAAAAGTAGTGGCGACTGGGAACTGAGTAGCGCGGGGCCGTGGCCGCCATCATACCTTTGAAAGCCTCCGTTTCCACAACCCTATACGGCAGCATCTCCAGGCTGATAAATTTGGCTATGTGCACGTTTAACGCTTGAGCGTGCGGGTGCGTGGCGGCGTACTTGCGCTTGCGCTCCAACACTTGCGCTAGCGACGGCTGGACGGTGCGCTGAGAGACATTGCTGGATGGGGCCGAGCACAGCGGAGGTGAGGGTGTGGGTGCAGGCCAGGAGACGGTAGTGCCTGTGTCCTGAGAGGGGTTGGATCTCAGTGGCATATTAGGGCACAGGGGGAGAGGAAGAAGTGCAAAGCGGAGGCGGTGAACGGCCTTCGTCCCACCTTGTGGGGTGCTTGGCCGTCATATGTCTGCGCATGCTGGTGGTGGTGGCTCCCCGGCTGATCTTGGCGCGACAAATGTTGCACACCACTGTTCGTCGGTCTTCTGCACTCTCAGTGAAAAACTGCCAGACCTTTGAGCACCACGGCCTCTGCAGGGTGGCATGGCGTGAGGGGGCGCTTTGGGAAACAGTTGGTGGAATATTCGGTCTGGCCCTGCCTCTACCCCTGGCCACCGCACTGCCTCTTCCAACCTGCCCTGCTGCTGCACTTGCCTCCCCCCCTGAAGACCTGTCCTCAGTAGGCGTAGCAAACCAGGTGGGGTCAGTCACCTCATCGTCCTGCTGCTCTTCCTCCGAATTCTCTGTGCGCTCCTCCCTCGGACTTACTCCAATTACTACTACCTGAGTGATAGACAACTGTGTCTCATCGTCATCGTCCTCCTCACCCACTGAAAGCTCTTGAGACAGTTGCCGGAAGTCCCCAGCCTCATCCCCCGGACCCCGGGAACTTTCCAAAGGTTGGGCATCGGTCACGACAAACTCCTCCAGTGGGAGAGAATTCGGAACCAATGCTGCCCATTCTGGGCAGGGGCCCGAGAACAGTTCCTGGGAGTCTGCCTGCTCCTCAGAATGTGTCATTGTAATAGAGTGAGGAGGCTGGGAGAAAGGAGGAGCAGCAGCCAGAGGATTCAGAGTTGCAGCTGTGGACGGCGCAGAATTCTGGGTGGTCGATAGATTGCTGGATGCACTTTCTGCCATCCACGACAGGACCTGCTCACACTGCTCATTTTCTAATAAAGGTCTACCGCGTGGACCCATTAATTGTGAGATGAATGTGGGGACGCCAGAAACGTGCCTCTCTCCTAATCCCGCAGCAGTCGGCTGTGATACACCTGGATCAGGAGCTCGGCCTGTGCCCACACCCTGACTTGGGCCTCCGCGTCCTCGCCCGCGTCCACGTCCTCTAGGCCTACCCCTACCCCTCAGCATGCTGTATTACCAGTAGTGCAGAAACAGAACGCTGTAATTAAATGTGCCGCTTATTGGCCTATGGTTGGAGGCTGACTTCCCTTACGGAACGCACAGCAGATCCAGGAAACAATTTTGTGCCAGCCTGCTGTAACACTTAGCTGCGTATTAATTAGGACTACTACCCCCAGCAGATAGATACTGTAGGCAGCGTATAATATTATGTATACTGTTTCCCTCTGGCGGGATGACGGCGCTGATGTAACAGAGACAGCAGATCCAGGAAACAATTTTGCGCAAGCCTGCTGTAACGCTTAGCTGCGTATTAATTAGGACTACTACCCCCAGCAGACAGATACTGTAGGCAGCGTATAATATTATGTATACTGTTTCCCTCTGGCGGGATGACGGCGCTGATGTAACAGAGACAGCAGATCCAGGAAACAATTTTGCGCCAGCCTGCTGTAACGCTTAGCTGCGTATTAATTAGGACTACTATCCCCAGCAGATAGATACTGTAGGCAGCGTATAATATTATGTATACTGTTTCCCTCTGGCGGGATGATGGCGCTGATGTAACAGAGACAGCAGATCCAGGAAACAATTTTGCGCAAGCGTGCTGTAACGCTTCGCTGCGTATTAATTAGGACTACTACCCCCAGCAGATAGATACTGTAGGCAGCGTATAATATTATGTATACTGTTTCCCTCTGGCGGGATGACGGCGCTGATGTAACAGAGACAGCAGATCCAGGAAACAATTTTGCGCAAGCGTGCTGTAACGCTTCGCTGCGTATTAATTAGGACTACTACCCCCAGCAGATAGATACTGTAGGCAGCGTATAATATTATGTATACTGTTTCCCTCTGGCGGGATGACGGCGCTGATGTAACAGAGACAGCAGATCCAGGAAACAATTTTGCGCCAGCCTGCTGTAACGCTTAGCTGCGTATTAATTAGGACTACTACCCCCAGCAGATAGATACTGTAGGCAGCGTATAATATTATGTATACTGTTTCCCTCTGGCGGGATGACGGCGCTGATGTAACAGAGACAGCAGATCCAGGAAACAATTTTGCGCAAGCGTGCTGTAACGCTTAGCTGCGTATTAATTAGGGCTACTACCCCCAGCAGACACGCAGTAAACTGAAGACGGTCACAGGCAGCCCAAATATAGTATTTTTCCCCAATTTTTTGGAAAAAGCCCACTGCCTATATAGCCTGAATATCTCTTTCCCTGCCTCACCAGTACTGGCCCTATACTCTGTACAATGACTGCAGACTGAGGACGCAATGCTCTACACGGCCGATATACAAAAAAAAAAAAAAAATGTGCAACACTGCAAAAAGCAGCCTGAACAGTACTGCACACGGTCAGATGTGGCCCTAAGAAGGACCGTTGGGGTTCTTGAAGCCTAAAATTACTCCTAACGCTCTCCCTATAGCAGCTCCGGCATCAGCAGCACTTTCCCTGATCTCTGTCAAAATGCATCTGTGGCGAGCCGCGGGAGGGGCCGATTTATACACTCTAGTGACACCTGATCTCGCCAGCCACTCACTGCAGGGGGGTGGTATAGGGCTTGAACGTCGCAGGGGGAAGTTGTAATGCCTTCCCTGTCTTTCTATTGGCCAGAAAAGCGCGCTAACGTCTCAGAGATGAAAGTGAAAGTAACTTGAACATCGCGTGGTGCTCGCCTCTAGTAACGAGCATCTCGAACACGCTAATACTCGAACGAGTATCAAGCTCGGACGAGTACGTTCGCTCATCTCTACTTAAAATCCATCGTTCAGCCAGAGAGAGATAACAGGGACCGCATGCTGTGTTCTGCACGGGAGTCAGAGATTACATTGTATTCTGCCGACAGCCCATGCGAGAACAATGGAGCTGTGTGCAGAGCTCAGACCACATGCTGTGCACTGCAAACAGCTCTCTGAGGCCCTTTTACACGCAAACAAAGCTGATAAAGTGTTACTGGGCATTAGTGTCTATTAACACTTTATGCAAAATGATAGATAAAACTGTCAATTTTTCAATCGTTTGAAAGATTGTCTTTGTGTGTAAATGGGCCTTTAGAGGGGTTATCCAACAATTCGATATTAATTTACAGTTTCAGATCAATCAAACCTTTTTTTTTCATTTGGAAACAAAAAAATAATTGAGTCAAGATATTGCTGTATTATACTTATCTACATAATGTGTTCAGTACTGGTGATCACACCTGCCAGTAAGGGATCATTCATACAACATCTTTTAACACACTGTGTGATCTGTTCAGGGGTTCCATCACAGTGGAAGAAAACAGCATTGTAATGGAAGCCCCAATGGAAACAAATGGAAACATTCTCTGGTATTATGACAAGGCCACAACCTTGGTGTGCTTTTTACAATATTCCCATTTGTTTCCGCTTTATTTGGAGTATACAATAATGTAGGAGGAGCTGTCCTTTCAGCTGATAATCACATTGCAAGGACAGATATTGTCAGGTAGTCTTTCTAGCCGGTCTCACACGACCGTATTTCTATTGCGGAATCCGCGATTATCACTCTCGCAGACAATCCATGGTATTCTGCACCCTTTAAAAGGATAGAACATTCACATATCTACTCATTTTGTGAACGGAAATAAAATCGCAGCATGTTCTATTTCTGTGTGGACTTCATGGTTGACTTATCCCACTAACATTGCGGATAGGCTGCAGGTATCTGCATTATCTCCTAGGGACAACATGGGAAGAACAAACAGTAAAAAAATCTCTTCTTCATATGACCAACGGCGAGTGTTCACGGTCATCCGCAGTACAGAGAAAATAAGGTACTCAGAGTCGCCAGCTGCAGTCAAAGCCGGATTCCTCTCTGGGCCCCCCAATGCGGAATCTGACCCGACCGTGTGAGACCGGCCCTATAAGAAGGTGCTACAGATGATAAGACAGAGCTGATCAGACTGCTTCTTCTGCATTGCAGACCCCTACTCCCTACTACACTGCCTTGTCTGCAGCAGCTGGCAGATGCCCTGCTGAGAAAAGTGTCTTCAAATCATATGTAAGACTTAAATTCCCCCCCCTCAAAAAAAAAGAATAGTCACTCTTTAACCTCTTAATGACACAGGGGGTACAGTTATGTCCTGTGTGTTGGGGGGTTTATATGGAGGGGAATCGGGGGTCCATCCCACTCCTTACAATGCAGGTGCAGGTTGTTTATTAAGGGCAATTTACACAAGATGATCACTTAAAATGAATGAAAATACAAAAAAAAAATCATTTACTATTTGTTAACCATTTGTTATCACTGTCTGGATCGCTGGCTTCTCATTCCATGTAAGTGTTCCCCGCTTCACATAGAAGGTGAAGCACTGAGCGAGAAGCCCACGATCCAGTGGTGTTCTCTGCCTGTCTAAATTCTCTGCACGAGCGCTGACAACCTTAGCAGTGACATCAGTATTACGCAACTGCTCGTGCAGTCGTTAAGATGACTCTCGCCCCGTGTTACAGCTGCAATCAGCACTCATACTTAAATCTGAGAAGTTGGACCAAATTACATGGACATGGTGCTATTATTTTAGTCCATGTAAAAAAAAAAGGATAACTGCATAGCCATTGACTGTCAAGGGTCAATGTGCTGTCCATGGACAGCAGACCACATGTGAAAATCACCTGTGTGAATAAGCCCTTACCGATTAATAAAGTCAGACAGCTATACTTGTAAAACTTTATTTCATCAGCTTAAAGTTTTTGGTTGCCATGTAAGCAGAATGCACTGGCCTCTATAAAAACCGCAGTACATTATCCTACAAAATGAAGGTGTCTGAACCTTTTAAGCTGAAGCAGACATCAAATCAATTATTAAGATTAAATCGGTTAATACAACTAAGTAGAAGTAGTATTTCCCAGGATGCAATGCTGTTCTATTTCCCAATAAAATATTAAACTAATGTATTTCTCTCTGTTAATGGGCAAGCAGAGGAGTATATATATTTTATAAAGAGGTATCATCTCAGAATACAAACTGAAATAGTCGTTTTCTGGGTGTTGCTCAGGCGCTGTACCTCCTCTGCTCGAATCCACAGTCTTGGTGACCAAACAAGTCCTAGCAGATGAGAGACGACTTTTACATTTTACGTTTGACTTTGTGAACTGTGCAAATTGATGGGATGGTATGGAGAAATGTGGAAACCCAGACTAGACCAAGGAAGAAGCAGGGAAGAAGATGGTAGTCACGGTGGCACTGCTGCACCTTTCCGCCTGGTGCGGTGTTCCACAAGTGGTAAATTGTCAGTTCTTATTGTGTGCTGCTCTCGGGGTCGGGCAGGGTAAGATGGCGATCCTCTCAGAGTCGGATAGGGGGAGATGTTGTTTTGATGTGACTCCAGTCCGTGTACATTTAGGGACCCATTCCAAACAAAATAATAATTACAAAAAGTGGAGAAATAAATATAACAGGGGTAGAATCTCTATTCCCCTGGAGGTCGTAGTGCAGATGTTAAGTTGGTGGAAAGGGACTCCAGGAGTCAGGTTGTAAAGTAAAGTTTCTAATGACAAACCCCCTTTAATGACAACTGTAGTCTTAGCATGAACACCCATTTGCGTTTTTTTTAACGCAGCGATATCACAGCGTTAAAAAAACGCAATTGGGTGTTCACCCTTAAGATTATTCAACTCCTTCATGACAAGCTTTTTAGTACTTAGTAGAGCACACTTTGCTGTTACTACCTACTACAAACAACAAGCATAGCTAGACACTATGTCTGGCTATGCATCATTTTTGCAGCAGTTAGTAAAAAAAACTGCAGCATGTTCCATTTTTGGCATTCCTGCAGAACACCTCGACCATTGTTTTCAATGGGACCTTATGGATGGTTTCACATGGGTGAGAAAATTGGTGATTTTTGTGTGATGCACGAGTCAGTAAAAAAGAAGATTATGAAACCAATGATTTTCAGTGGTTTCTTTCCCATCTGCGATGTTTTCACTCATGCGATGTTGAGAGAACAAAAAATCGCACCATGCTCTATCTTTCTGCGATGTGCGATTTTTATTCGCGGGTGGCAGCGATGTGATACAAGATCATTTTTTTTAAAAAAAGCATCGCAGACGCTCAAAAATCACAGGAACAAAGACGCGTTTCTCACTGGGAAATCGTGATTGCCCGCATGGAACTACCCTTAGGGCTTCTACTTACTAGCTTTTTTTTAGCTGCAATTTCGCTGCGTTTTTTTTTCTGAATCGTGATTGCCCGCATGGAACTACCCTTAGGGCTTCTACTTACTAGCGTCTTTTTTAGCTGCGATTTCGCAGCGTTTTTTTTTCTGAATGTCAATAAAACTTTCTAATGTTAAAATCGCATCGCACAACAAAGCGAAATTGCAGCGAAAAAAAAACCGCTAGTGGGTAAAAGCCCTTATGGAGCTCAGTTGATGATCAAATAAAAATGCTCCGGCTCTTGGAATGTGGCAACACAAAAGCTAATCTTTAAAAAAAAAAGTGCTTTTTGTGTACAAAGATAGCAAAATATAAAAAAAACTTATAAACTTGGTATCGCCGCAATCGCGCTGACCCAGAGAATAATGTTATTGCATTATTTATTTTGCACACTGAACACCATAAAAGTGAAATCTAAAACACAAATGGCAGAATTTCTTTTTTTCCCCCAATCCCCACCAAAAATTACTAATTACATTTTATACAAGTCATGATATTTATCCAAAAATGAGGCCAACTTGTCCCGCATTTAACAAGGCGGAGTTTTACCTGCGTATGCGATGTGTTTTACATGCAAAAATACCTCCCATCACTTCGGGGAAATTACCATCCTCTGGCACTTGTTTCACGCATGTTGGAGAATGATAAAGCACATCTCACTCATGTGCAGGTCCGATGGCATGTGATGTGTTGACAACAATGGGCGATGCGCTCCAACAGATGTGAGAAAATAGGACATGCAGTGATTTTTTATCCTACAGCATCACTCATGTGTTGGACTTCATTCAAAACTCCAAGGGCAGCATCAGTGTTTTTGCGTGTTTTTGCGCATGGGAGAATCTCACGCACAAAGTGTGAAGAATAGAACCTATTGATTTCTATTTTATGCGCATTTGAGCACCAAAGACCCCAAAGAGGTCTATATGAGGTGCGCAAACACGCAGATCTGCACACATCACTAGCGCCCCATTAGGCTAATTAGCTATTTAAACCAGGGCAGGGTGATTCACCCCCCCCCATGTAAATGAGCGGTGCCTGTACATATATGCACAATATTTGCGCAGTCACGCGTGTAAAATAATTTTGTTCACTGCGCAAAAATATTATGCTGGAACGAGCATATTTTGGTATACGGTTATCTGATAACGCCTGCTTCACACAGGCGAGAAAATCTTGCGAGATTTGTGCATGGCGAGATGCACAAATATGAACCCCATTCTTTTAAAATGGGGTCATACACATTAGCGATTTTTTTTTTCATGCATTGTTACAAAATTGCCACATGTCCGTGGCAAATTCACATATTGGCGAGCGTGATATCAGACCATGGTTCACGGTCCAATATCGCACTCACCCGTGTGGTTACACTCAGACTGATGTTATGCATTCCATACCCCTGTAGTTTAAGTGACTTAGTTTTATACAGTGAAGCTTGAAGTGTTCCCCTCATTTTTTGAACAGTGTATGTACTATATATACACATAAAAGTACACCCAAAAACTGAACTAATTATTCTGTGCATTTATTTTTCTGAAGGCTGATGTAATACTGCCACCTAGTGGTGTCAGAAAGTATAGCTACATAAGTAAGAAGAATAAATCATGTTTTCTGGGAGAGGCTATTATTGTAGTTTTACAAGTGTACAGGCTTGTGTATTTACCAATCTCACAGGATCCATAGTGCAGTCCTGTAACCCCTAATCCCTGAATAACAAGGATTTTTTGAGGCCTTTGTGCCCAAAGCAAAATGTCACATTTTGGCATTCTAAAGGCTCCTTCACACGAGCATATTCAGGTGCATTTTTTTGACGGTAAAATTTCCATGTGTGATACCATCTCTTTTTAACATTATATATACAGTGGGGGGAGGGGGAGTATTTAGTCAGATACCAATTGTACAAGATCTCCCACTTAAAAAGATGAGAGAGGCCTGTAATTGACATCATAGGTAGACCTCAACTATGAGAGACAACATGAGAAAACATCCAGAAAATCACATTGTCTGATCGCAAGGTGATCGCTTAATGTTTGAGCAATCACCTTGCGCTATAAATGGAAACCCGATTATTGCTCAAAAGACATCTTTTGAGTGATAGTAATTGTGTTTAAATGGGCCTTTACTAGATATGAGCAAGCACGCTTGGCAAGGCCAGTTACTTGAGCGAGCCTCGCTCATCTCGACTAACTTCCCTCTCCTCCGAGCGTGCGCGCGCGGTGGGGGGTGGGGGGGTGGAAGAGAGAGACATCCCGCTCCCCTCCGCTCTTCCCTGCCGACCCCGCTACCTCACCGAGCACGCTCGGAGAAGAAGGCAGTTACTTGAGATGAGCAAGGCTCGCTCAAGTAACTGACCTTACCGAGCGTGCTCACTTATCTCTAGCCTTTACATCTTGTGGTCAGTACTGGCAGCAGCATTTAAATGGCCCAACAGAAGGGGCTCCCACTGTCTGCCGATCTCTGAGATCTCGGGGTGCCATTCATTGTGGAGGCCCAAGAGCTGCCATGGATTTTCGCCTATAGAATGTCTGCAAAAATACAATATACTGTGATACTGAGAAATTGCAGTATGTTATAAGCATTCAAATAATTGCAAGTTTAAGTTCCCTGTGGGGACAAACAAAAAAATGTAAAAATTAGAAATCTGTTTACCTTAAGAAAAAAAAGGAAAGTTTCAACCCCCCCTTCTCATTTTTAACATTGGATTTATTAAAGTCCTATCAATGAATCTGTAAAACAAACAAAAAGATTTATCCCACACAGTGAAAAGAAATACACAACACTAAAATTGTGTTGTTTTTGGTCATCCTGTCTCGAAGAAAAGATTTAAGAAGCATTTAAAGAGTCATGATGTATCTGAAAATAATACCAATAGAAACTGCAGGATGTGCTGCAAACAAATGAGCCCTCCTACAGCCTCATCGACGGAAAAGTAAAGTCACGGGGTTAGAAGATGCCAATGAAACTTTTAGTACGTAACTTTTTTTTCTTTACAAAAAATATTTTTTTTGAAAGTAGTGAAAGAAAATATGGCCGTATCAAATGTATGCTTTATTCGTCCTGACCCACAGAATAAAGTCAGCATGTCACTTTTGCTGCACCAGGTATGCCGTAAACACAAGATGCCCCCCAAAATAGCACAAGGGTTTTTTCCATTTCATACCACGGAGAAATATTTTAAAGTTTTTCAGTACGATAAGTTGTACCATAGAAAACTACAGCTTGTCCTGCAAAAAACAAGACCTTGAGGCAGCTATGTCGATTGAAAAATTACATTTTTTTTTTAAGCCGGGCAACGGCTTTAATTTTTTTTTCAACAGCTGTCCATGCAATAAAATAATAAAAAATACAAACTGTGACCTCTGATTGGCTGCAGTGGTCACCTGACTTCCACTTTCAGTACAATCAGACCTCACAGGAGCTGCTGCACCGTTATCCAGGGGTAGAAGAAAGTTGTTTTGCGGGAAAACGCCTCAATGGAAATGGTGTCCACGGCATCGGGGATCCTGTTTGCTAAGGACACGGCTCCTACGGAGCAGGAGAGGTTGGTCCTATGGATGAGGAAGCCCAAGGTAACAGTAGTGCTGCATATTTCTTGTGTGACACCCTTGTGCTGGTGACATCAACGACGCCTGGAGTTCTGTGGTGTGCGGACGCAGCGCCTACAGAGTGGAAGGGGTCAGTGATGATTGCAGAAGGCCCATGAAACAAGTGCCTTATGGCCACCAGATCGGGGAGTTGCACATAACATGTATATGCTGGTCTGAGACGCCACATGATGGCAAACGCAGTGTATTATGCAGTGAAAAAACGTCCATGGGACTTACCCATAAGTTGTGATTGTGTAAGGAGATGCAGGGTTATGACACAATTCTATACAGCATGTGGAAGTGATGGGTACACATATGTATTTGCCTACTGACAGAGTTATACCCACATGCAGATCCGCGGCAGAATAGCCTTGGCATTCTGCTGTGCTTTTACAGCCATGTGAATACAACCTTCGGACATGTTCACATGTTGCAGATTTTCTGCTGCAGAGAAAAATCCACACTAAAATCTGCAATGATGCGCATTTGCCACAGATTTAACCCCCTCATTTGAAGAGTAGAAACTCGCTGTGAAAATTCGCAGCTCAAATAAAATGTTGCGGATTTAAATTCTGCGTCGCTTGTCATTTTATGCTGCAGATCTTCCCCACAGCATGCGGACGGCGTTTCTTAAAATCCCATCCACAATTCCTGTACTATAAATGCTGTGGATGTTTTCCACGTAGGAATGCACCTTAAGGCCTCCTTCACACATGGCAGAGTCGCTGCGGCTTTCCGCAGGAAATACACACCACATCCACAGCTAAATGGTGCCCATTTGGCTGCAGTTTTTTATTGCAGATCCTAACCCCTGGAGTTCAAGAATTGAATTCTGTCACATAAATGGACATCCTGCAGATTTGTTGCAGAAAATGTTCGCACCGTGTGAATATTTTTGAAAACTCCTGCCTCTGGATTGTACTGTAAGGCTGGGTGATGGGGCGGAAATTCCACTGGCAATCTTAAGGCCGAGCTTAAACACCAAAGTGGCCAAGATTTGCGCAACATGCAATGTCAGTAGCCCATTGATTTTTATTGGGCCACTCATACTTAGGTGTGTGAAAAAACACATCATTCACGTGAAAGAGAACTGCAGCATGCACTATAATGTTTGGAGATTGGCATCACGCAGCAAACAAACATCACTGTGTAGTTGTTGTGCAGCGCGCCGCTTCTCACGGCCATAATAATGGTGGCCAAAAACAATTGTACTATATTTTTCAGTGTATCCTCCATATATATATGGCGGCAAATTCTGAATATGAATTCACATGAATAATGCGTCAAAAAGACGCGTACTTTGGAGGCAGAATTACCGTGGACATTCACACGTAGTGGAACCAGTGCGGATTTTCCGGAAGGAGAATTTGGACCAAAATCTGCATCAAATTCCATGTAAAAAAAAACGCACAATTGGTGTGGACTTCGAAGGGGTGACATCTGCTGCGGTGCCAAGTCAAAGGGCGAAATCTGTTGCAAATCTGTTTAATAAAATACAAAAAAAAAAATCAACAATGGTGCAGAATGTGATGTAAATATTCTGCTGTGGAAAACCTGCATCAATTCTGTTACGTGTACCCTATGGCTGGGTTCACACAATCCAGAATTGCCGCGGAATTTCGGTGCAGACTTTCTGCATGGAAATTCCACTGGCAATTCTAATCCCGGGATGAAGCAGCAAATTGGACGAGATTTGCAAAATTCTAGTCCACATGCTGTGGCCTAGCTGCGCTGAAATTAACATGGCGCACGGAAATCCAAGCCGCAGCATGTCAATATTATTGCCGTTTCCGCTGCGGCCAACTCTCTTCTTAATGGGGAAGAGCTGGCCGCACAGGAATAAGCCGCTTGAAAACCCGCTGGACTTCAAGCTGCGGAAATCTTGTGGAATTTCCGTGCTGTCCCACTGCGGAAATTCGCGTGAGATTTCCGCGGGATTTCCATCCTGTGTGACCGCAGCCTAAGGTCTCCCTCACACATGCGTTACGGTAAGCACCGCGATTTAAATCACGGTGGTTTGCCGCAATTTTACTTTCGCTTTTAGCCTCAGGGAGCTGCGGCTGACAGCGGAGTTTAACATACCTCACCATTGATGAGGTGCGCTAAACAGGCAAAAATAGAACAGCCACCGCTCGAAAATCGCGGCACTGCGATGGAGCTGCTGTATAAGCGGTCTCATTGAAAACAATTTTTTAATACAAAGGAAAAAGGGAGGAGTTAATGCAATTTATATGAATAATATCTACAATACATAGGTAAAAAGGATGAAAACGCCTGTGCTTGGTAATTTATGAGAAGAAATTCATCATGAGAAATTAGGGTAATACAATAGTGTTTAATTCATTCATGCATTTTTCCACCTGAACACCATAAGGCATTAAGCCTCAAGAGAGCGGAAAAACTGTATTAAAAAACTCCAGAAAAATGCATGCTGGGTCTTGGCCAAATAGTGCCTATAGTTGAAGAACAGGAAATTGCAAAGAAATTGCAAAACTGAAGCAAAAGATTGTCAGGACAGCACCAGGACTGACGATGAAATGGGTTAACCAGGCATCCGCCATGTAATGGGACACAGGCAGGATATCATTGCGCAGTACAAGTGTCTCTCCCTCGAGGGTCAGCTGTCTGAGGCTCCACAGTCCATCTTTACGTTGACTTTGGGCAAGAGATTTTGCCAATACTCTAGGACTGCATGATCTTTTCCAAGTGTGACAACCAGGATCTTCATAAAGTCTAGCTGGATGGAGAAAGGGAACGTACTATGGACTCCAACCTCCCGCAGTTGACTTTGGTGTAGCTTGACCATATTCCTCACAGGTCCGGATAAGCACCATCACGAAGTTCATTGTCGAGCAAATACTTGGCCACCTGGTTCTCTGGATTTCTATGAATAGACACTAAGTATAGACTCTGTAAAGAAATTCATGACACAAAAAAAAGAGTAGATGTGAAAGAAGGCAGTTTTATCTGAGCACAAAAGAGACCCAAGGTTATGGACGGAAGCGGGGGACCGTCGCCAGAAAAGGGGCAGGCCCTGCCAAAAAGCAAAGAGGGATGCGGGCGGAAGCGGGGGACCGTCGCCAGAAGGAGGGCCGATCCCACCAAAAAGCAAAGTGGGATGCGGGCGGAAGCGGGGGACCGTCGCCAGAAAAAGGTCCGGTCCCGCCAAAAAGCAAAGGGGGATGCGTGCGGAAGCGGGGGACCGTCGCCAGAAAAAGGGCCGGTCCCGCCAAAAAGCAAAGAGGGATGCGGGCGGAAGCGGGGGACCGTCGCCAGAAAAAGGGACAGCCCCGCCAAAAAGCAAAGAGGGATGCGGGTGGAAGCGGGGGACCGTCGCCAGAAGGAGGGCCGATCCCGCCGAAAAGCAAAGAGGGATGCGGGTGGAAGCGGGGGACCGTCGCCAGAAGGGGGGCCGGTCCCGCCAAAAAGCAAAGAGGGATGCGGGCGGAAGCGGGGGACCGTCGCCAGAAAAAGGGACGGCCTCGCCAAAAAGCAAAGAGGGATGCGGGCGGAAGCGGGGGACCGTCGCCAGAAAAGGGGCCGGTCCCGCCAAAAAGCAAAGAGGGATGTGGGCGGAAGCGGACGACCGTCGCCAGATAGAGGGTCGGTCCCGCCAAAAAGCAAAGAGGGATGCGGGCGGAAGCGGGGGACCGTCGCCAGAAAAAGGGCAGACCCCGCCTAAAAGCAAAGAGGGATGCGGGCGGAAGCGGGGGACCGTCGCCAGAAAAAGGGCCGGCCCCGCCAAAAAGCAAAGAGGGATGCGGGCGGAGACAAGCGACCGTCGGGGGCGGAGACAAGGGACAGTCGCCAGAAAAGGGGCCGGTCCCGCCAAAAAGCAAAGAGGGATGCGGGCGGAAGCGGGGGACCGTCGCCAGAAAAAGGGGCCGTTCCCGCCAAAAAGCAAAGAGGGATGCGGGCGGAAGCGGGGGATCGTCGCCAAATAGAGGGCCGGTCCCGCCAAAAAACAAAGAGTGATGCGGGCGGAAGCGGGGGACCGTCGCCAGAAAAAGGGCCGGTCCCGCCAAAAGCAAAGAGGGATGCGGGCGGAAGCGGAGACCGCCGCCAGAAAAGGGGCCGGTCCCGCCAAAAAGCAAAGAGGGATGCGGGCGGAAGCGGGGGACCGTCGCCAGAAAAGGGGCCGGTCCCGCCAAAAAGCAAAGAGGGATACGGGCGGAAGCGTCGCCAGAAAAAGGGCCGGTCCCGCCAAAAAGCAAAGAGGGTTGCGGGGGGAAGCGGGGGACCGTCGCCAGTAAAAGGGCCGGTCCCGCCAAAAAGCAAAGAGGGATGCGGGCGGAAGCGGGGGACCGTCGCCAGAAAAAGGGGCCGTTCCCGCCAAAAAGCAAAGAGGGATGCGGGCGTAAGCAGGGGACCGTCGCCAGAAAATGGGCCGGTCCCGCCAAAAAGCAAAGAGGGATGTGGGCGGAAGCGGGGGACCGTCGCCAGAAAAAGGGGCAGTCCCGCCAAAAGCAAAGAAGGATGCGGGCGGAAGCGGGGGACCGTCGCCAGCAAAGCAGCCGGTCCCGCAAAAAAAGCAAAGAGGGATGCGAGCGGAAGCGGGGGACCGTCGCCAGAAAAAGGGCCAGTCCCGCCAAAAAGCTAAGAGGGATGCGGGCAGAAGCGGGGGACCGTCGCCAGAAAAAGGGCCGATCCCGCCAAAAAGCAAAGAGGGATGCGGGCGGAAGCGGGGGACCGTCGCCAGAAAAGGGGCCGTTCCCGCCAAAAAGCAAAGAGGGATGCGGGCGTAAGCGGGGGACCGTCGCCAGAAAAAGGGGCGGTCCCGCCAAAAGCAAAGAAGGATGCGGGCGGAAGCGGGGGAACGTCGCCAGAAAAGGGGCCGTTCCCGCCAAAAAGCAAAGAGGGATGCGGGCAGAAGCGGGGGACCGTCGCCAGAAAAGGGGCCGGTCCCGCCAAAAACAAAGAGGGATGCGGGCGGAAGCGTCGCCAGAAAAGGGGCCGGTCCCGCCAAAAAGCAAAGAGGGATGCGGGCGGAAGCGTGGGACCATCGCCAGAAAAGGGGCCGGTCCCGCCAAAAAGCAAAGAGGGATGCGGGCGGAAGCGGGGGACCGTCGCCAGAAAAGGGGCCGGTCCCGCGAAAAAGCAAAGAGGGATGCGGGCGGAAGCGGGGAACCGTCGCCAGAAAAAGGGGCGGTCCCGCCAAAAGCAAAGAAGGATGCGGGCGGAAGCGGGGGACCGTCACCAGAAAAGGGGCCGGTCGCGCCAAAAAGCAAAGAGATGCGAGCGGAAGCGGGGGACCGTCACCAGAAAAGGGGCCGATCCCGCCAAAAAGCAAAGAGGGATGCGAGCGGAAGCGGGGGACCGTCACCAGAAAAGGGACCGGTCCCGCCAAAAAGCAAAGAGGGATGCGGGCGGAAGCGGGGGACCGTCGAAGCAAAGAGGGATGCGGGCGGAAGCGGGCGACCGTCGCCAGAAAAAGGGCCGGTCCCGCCAAAAAGCAAAGAGGGATACGGGCGGAAGCGGGGGACCGTCGCCAGAAAAGGGGCCGGTCCTGCCAAAAAGCAAAGAGGGATGCGGGCGGAAGCGGGGGACCGTCGCCAGAAAAAGGGGCGATCCCGCCAAAAGCAAAGAAGGATGCGGGCGGAAGCGGGGGACCGTCGCCAGAAAAGGGGCCGGTCCCGCCAAAAAGCAAAGAGGGATGCGGGCAGAAGCGGGGGACCGTCGCCAGAAAAGGGGCCGGTCCCGCCAAAAACAAAGAGGGATGCGGGCGGAAGCGTCGCCAGAAAAGGGTCCGGTCCCGCCAAAAAGCAAAGAGGGAGGCGGGCGGAAGCGGGGGACCGTCGCCAGAAAAAGGGTCGGTCCCGCCAAAAAGCAAAGAGGGATGCGGGCGGAAGCGGGGGACCGTCGCCAGAAAAAGGGCCGATCCTGCCAAAAAGCAAAGAGGGATGCGGACGGAAGCGGGGGACCGTTGCCAGAAAAAGGGCCGATCCTGCCAAAATAGCAAAGAGGGATGCGGGCGGAAGCGGGGGACCGTCGCCAAAAAAGCGATGGTCCCGCCAAAAAGCAAAGAGGGATGCGGGCGGAAGCGGGGGACCGTCGCCAGAAAAAGGGCCGGTCCCGCCAAAAAGCAAAGAGGGATGCGGGCGGAAGCGGGGGACCGTGGCCAGAAAATGGGCCGGTCCCGCCAAAAAGCAAAGAGGGATGCGGGCGGAAGCGGGGGACCGTCGCCAGAAAAAGGGCCGGTCCCGCCAAAAAGCAAAGAGGGATGCGGGCGGAAGCGGGGGACCGTTGCCAGAAAAAGGGCCGATCCTGCCAAAAAGCAAAGAGGGATGCGGGCGGAAGCGGGGGACCGTCGCCAAAAAAGCGATGGTCCCGCCAAAAAGCAAAGAGGGATGCGGGCGGAAGCGGGGGACCGTCGCCAGAAAAAGGGCCGGTCCCGCCAAAAAGCAAAGAGGGATGCGGGCGGAAGCGGGGGACCGTGGCCAGAAAATGGGCCGGTCCCGCCAAAAATCAAAGAGGGATGCGGGCGGAAGCGGGGGACCGTCGCCAGAAAAAGGGCCGGTCCCGCCAAAAAGCAAAGAGGGATGCGGGCGGAAGCGGGGGACCGTCGCCAGAAAAGGGGCCGGTCCCGCCAAAAAGCAAAGAGGGATGCGGGCGGAAGCGAGGGACCGTCGCCAGAAAGAAGGCCGGTCCCGCCAAAAAGCAAAGAGGGATGCGGGTGGAAGCGGGGGACCGTCGCCAGAAAAAGGGCCGGTCCCGCCAAAAAGCAAAGAGGGAGGCGGGCGGAAGCGGGGGACCGTCGCCAGAAAAAGGGTCGGTCCCGCCAAAAAGCAAAGAGGGATGCAGGCGGAAGCGGGGGACCGTCGCCAGAAAAAGGGTCGGTCCCGCCAAAAAGCAAAGAGGGATGCAGGCGGAAGCGGGGGACCGTCGCCAGAAAAAGGGCCGGTCCCGCCAAAAAGCAAAGAGGGATGCGGGCGGAAGCGGGGGACCGTCGCCAGAAAAAGGGCCGGTCCCGCCAAAAAGCAAAGAGGGATGCGGGCGGAAGCGGGGGACCGTCGCCAGAAAAGAGGCCGGTCCCGCCAAAAAGCAAAGAGGGATGCGGGCGGAAACGGGGGACCGTCGCCAGAAAGAAGGCCGGTCCCGCCAAAAAGCAAAGAGGGATGCAGGCGGAAGCGGGGGACCGTCGCCAGAAAAAGGGCCGGTCCCGCCAAAAAGCAAAGAGGGATGCGGGCGGAAGCGGGGGACCGTCGCCAGAAAAAGGGCCGGTCCCGCCAAAAAGCAAAGAGGGATGCGGGCGGAAGCGGGGGACCGTCGCCAGAAAAGAGGCCGGTCCCGCCAAAAAGCAAAGAGGGATGCGGGCGGAAACGGGGGACCGTCGCCAGAAAGAAGGCCGGTCCCGCCAAAAAGCAAAGAGGGATGCGGGCGGAAGCGGGGGACCGTCGCCAGAAAAAGGGCCGGTCCCGCCAAAAAGCAAAGAGGGATGCGGGCGGAGCCGGGGGACCGTCGCCAGAAAGAGGGCCGGTCCCGCCAAAAAGCAAAGAGGGATGCGGGCGGAAGCGGGGGACAGTCGCCAGAAAGAGGGCCGATCCCTCCAAAAAGCAAAGAGGGATGCGGAGGACCGTCGCCAGAAAGGGGGCCGGTCCCGCGAAAAAGCAAAGAGGGATGTGGGCGGAAGCGGGGGACCGTCGCCAGAAAAGGGGCCGGTCCCGCCAAAAAACAAAGAGGGATGCGGGTGGAAGCAGGGGACCGTCGCCAGAAAGAGGGCCGGTCCCGCCAAAAAGCAAAGAGGGATGCGGGGGACCGTCGCCAGAAAGGGGCCCGGTCCCGCCAAAAAGCAAAGAGGGATGCGGGCGGAAGCGGGGGACCGTCGCCAGAAAAGGGGCCGGTCCCGCCAAAAAGCAAAGACGGATGCGGGGGACCGTCGCCAGAAAGGGGGCCGGTC
The DNA here is from genome assembly GCF_035609145.1 of Eleutherodactylus coqui. Taxonomy (NCBI): domain Eukaryota; kingdom Metazoa; phylum Chordata; class Amphibia; order Anura; family Eleutherodactylidae; genus Eleutherodactylus; species Eleutherodactylus coqui. Next base: position 100,220,674 of record NC_089838.1, on the reverse strand, counting down.
CCGCCAAAAAGCAAAGAGGGATGCGGGCGTAAGCGGGGGACCGTCGCCAGAAAAAGGGGCGGTCCCGCCAAAAGCAAAGAAGGATGCGGGCGGAAGCGGGGGACCGTCGCCAGAAAAGGGGCCGTTCCCGCCAAAAAGCAAAGAGGGATGCGGGCAGAAGCGGGGGACCGTCGCCAGAAAAGGGGCCGGTCCCGCCAAAAACAAAGAGGGATGCGGGCGGAAGCGTGGGACCATCGCCAGAAAAGGGGCCGGTCCCGCCAAAAAGCAAAGAGGGATGCGGGCGGAAGCGGGGGACCGTCGCCAGAAAATGGGCCGGTCCCGCGAAAAAGCAAAGAGGGATGCGGGCGGAAGCGGGGAACCGTCGCCAGAAAAAGGGGCGGTCCCGCCAAAAGCAAAGAAGGATGCGGGCGGAAGCGGGGGACCGTCACCAGAAAAGGGGCCGGTCCCGCCAAAAAGCAAAGAGATGCGAGCGGAAGCGGGCGACCGTCGCCAGAAAAGGGACCGGTCCCGCCAAAAAGCAAAGAGGGATGCGAGCGGAAGCGGGGGACCGTCACCAGAAAAGGGACCGGTCCCGCCAAAAAGCAAAGAGGGATGCGGGCGGAAGCGGGGGACCGTCGAAGCAAAGAGGGATGCGGGCGGAAGCGGGCGACCGTCGCCAGAAAAAGGGCCGGTCCCGCCAAAAAGCAAAGAGGGATGCGGGCGGAAGCGGGGGACCGTCGCCAGAAAAGGGGCCGGTCCTGCCAAAAAGCAAAGAGGGATGCGGGCGGAAGCGGGGGACCGTCGCCAGAAAAAGGGGCGATCCCGCCAAAAGCAAAGAAGGATGCGGGCGGAAGCGGGGGACCGTCGCCAGAAAAGGGTCGGTCCCGCCAAAAAGCAAAGAGGGATGCGGGCAGAAGCGGGGGACCGTCGCCAGAAAAGGGGCCGGTCCCGCCAAAAACAAAGAGGGATGCGGGCGGAAGCGTCGCCAGAAAAGGGTCCGGTCCCGCCAAAAAGCAAAGAGGGAGGCGGGCGGAAGCGGGGGACCGTCGCCAGAAAAAGGGCCGGTCCCGCCAAAAAGCAAAGAGGGATGCGGGCGGAAGCGGGGGACCGTCGCCAGAAAAGGGGCCGGTCCCGCCAAAAAGCAAAGAGGGATGCGGGCGTAAGCAGGGGACCGTCGCCAGAAAATGGGCCGGTCCCGCGAAAAAGCAAAGAGGGATGCGGACGGAAGAGGGGAACCGATGCCAGAAAGAAGGCCGGTCCCGCCAAAAAGCAAAGAGGGATGCGGGCGGAAGCGGGGGACCGTCGCCAGAAAAAGGGCCGGTCCCGCCAAAAAGCAAAGAGGGATGCGGGCGGAGCCGGGGGACCGTCGCCAGAAAGAGGGCCGGTCCCGCCAAAAAGCAAAGAGGGATGCGGGCGGAAGCGGGGGACAGTCGCCAGAAAGAGGGCCGATCCCTCCAAAAAGCAAAGAGGGATGCGGAGGACCGTCGCCAGAAAGGGGGCCGGTCCCGCGAAAAAGCAAAGAGGGATGTGGGCGGAAGCGGGGGACCGTCGCCAGAAAAGGGGCCGGTCCCGCCAAAAAACAAAGAGGGATGCGGGCGGAAGCGGGGGACCGTCGCCAGAAAGAGGGCCGGTCCCGCCAAAAAGCAAAGAGGGATGCGGGTGGAAGCAGGGGACCGTCGCCAGAAAGAGGGCCGGTCCCGCCAAAAAGCAAAGAGGGATGCGGGGGACCGTCGCCAGAAAGGGGCCCGGTCCCGCCAAAAAGCAAAGAGGGATGCGGGCGGAAGCGGGGGACCGTCGCCAGAAAAGGGGCCGGTCCCGCCAAAAAGCAAAGAGGGATGCGGGCGTAAGCGGGGGACCGTCGCCAGAAAAAGGGGCGGTCCCGCCAAATGCAAAGAAGGATGCGGGCGGAAGCGGGGGACCGTCGCCAGAAAAGGGGCCGTTCCCGCCAAAAAGCAAAGAGGGATGCGGGCAGAAGCGGGGGACCGTCGCCAGAAAAGGGGCCGGTCCCGCCAAAAACAAAGAGGGATGCGGGCGGAAGCGTCGCCAGAAAAGGGGCCGGTCCCGCCAAAAAGCAAAGAGGGATGCGGGCGGAAGCGTGGGACCATCGCCAGAAAAGGGGCCGGTCCCGCCAAAAAGCAAAGAGGGATGCGGGCGGAAGCGGGGGACCGTCGCCAGAAAATGGGCCGGTCCCGCGAAAAAGCTAAGACGGATGCGGGCGGAAGCGGGGAACCGTCGCCAGAAAAAGGGGCGGTCCCGCCAAAAGCAAAGAAGGATGCGGGCGGAAGCGGGGGACCGTCGCCAGAAAAGGGGCCGGTCCCGCCAAAAAGCAAAGAGATGCGAGCGGAAGCGGGGGACCGTCACCAGAAAAGGGGCCGATCCCGCCAAAAAGCAAAGAGGGATGCGAGCGGAAGCGGGGGACCGTCACCAGAAAAGGGACCGGTCCCGCCAAAAAGCAAAGAGGGATGCGGGCGGAAGCGGGGGACCGTCGAAGCAAAGAGGGATGCGGGCGGAAGCGGGCGACCGTCGCCAGAAAAAGGGCCGGTCCCGCCAAAAAGCAAAGAGGGATGCGGGCGGAAGCGGGGGACCGTCGCCAGAAAAGGGGCCGGTCCTGCCAAAAAGCAAAGAGGGATGCGGGCGGAAGCGGGGGACCGTCGCCAGAAAAAGGGGCGATCCCGCCAAAAGCAAAGAAGGATGCGGGCGGAAGCGGGGGACCGTCGCCAGAAAAGGGGCCGGTCCCGCCAAAAAGCAAAGAGGGATGCGGGCAGAAGCGGGGGACCGTCGCCAGAAAAGGGGCCGGTCCCGCCAAAAACAAAGAGGGATGCGGGCGGAAGCGTCGCCAGAAAAGGGTCCGGTCCCGCCAATAAGGAAAGAGGGAGGCGGGCGGAACGGGGGACCGTCGCCAGAAAAAGGGCCGATCCTGCCAAAAAGCAAAGAGGGATGCGGGCGGAAGCGGGGGACCGTTGCCAGAAAAAGGGCCGATCCTGCCAAAAAGCAAAGAGGGATGCGGGCGGAAGCGGGGGACCGTTGCCAGAAAAAGGGCCGATCCTGCCAAAAAGCAAAGAGGGATGCGGGCGGAAGCGGGGGACCGTCGCCAAAAAAGCGATGGTCCCGCCAAAAAGCAAAGAGGGATGCGGGCGGAAGCGGGGGACCGTCGCCAGAAAAAGGGCCGGTCCCGCCAAAAAGCAAAGAGGGATGCGGGCGGAAGCGGGGGACCGTGGCCAGAAAATGGGCCGGTCCCGCCAAAAAGCAAAGAGGGATGCGGGCGGAAGCGGGGGACCGTTGCCAGAAAAAGGGCCGATCCTGCCAAAAAGCAAAGAGGGATGCGGGGGACCGTCGCCAGAAAGGGGCCCGGTCCCGCCAAAAAGCAAAGAGGGATGCGGGCGGAAGCGGGGGACCGTCGCCAGAAAAGGGGCCGGTCCCGCCAAAAAGCAAAGACGGATGCGGGGGACCGTCGCCAGAAAAGGGGCCGTTCCCGCCAAAAAGCAAAGAGGGATGCGGGCAGAAGCGGGGGACCGTCGCCAGAAAAGGGGCCGGTCCCGCCAAAAACAAAGAGGGATGCGGGCGGAAGCGTCGCCAGAAAAGGGGCCGGTCCCGCCGAAAAGCAAAGAGGGATGCGGGCGGAAGCGTGGGACCATCGCCAGAAAAGGGGCCGGTCCCGCCAAAAAGCAAAGAGGGATGCGGGCGGAAGCGGGGGACCGTCGCCAGAAAATGGGCCGGTCCCGCGAAAAAGCAAAGAGGGATGCGGGCGGAAGCGGGGAACCGTCGCCAGAAAAAGGGGCGGTCCCGCCAAAAGCAAAGAAGGATGCGGGCGGAAGCTGGGGACCGTCACCAGAAAAGGGGCCGGTCCCGCCAAAAAGCAAAGAGATGCGAGCGGAAGCGGGGGACCGTCACCAGAAAAGGGACCGGTCCCGCCAAAAAGCAAAGAGGGATGCGGGCGGAAGCGGGGGACCGTCGAAGCAAAGAGGGATGCGGGCGGAAGCGGGCGACCATCGCCAGAAAAAGGGCCGGTCCCGCCAAAAAGCAAAAAGGTATGCGGGCGGAAGCGGGGGACCGTCGCCAGAAAAGGGGCCGGTCCTGCCAAAAAGCAAAGAGGGATGCGGGCGGAAGCGGGGGACCGTCGCCAGAAAAAGGGGCGATCCCGCCAAAAGCAAAGAAGGATGCGGGCGGAAGCGGGGGACCGTCGCCAGAAAAGGGGCCGGTCCCGCCAAAAAGCAAAGAGGGATGCGGGCAGAAGCGGGGGACCGTCGCCAGAAAAGGGGCCGGTCCCGCCAAAAACAAAGAGGGATGCGGGCGGAAGCGTCGCCAGAAAAGGGTCCGGTCCCGCCAAAAAGCAAAGAGGGAGGCGGGCGGAAGCGGGGGACCGTCGCCAGAAAAAGGGTCGGTCCCGCCAAAAAGCAAAGAGGGATGCGGGCGGAAGCGGGGGACCGTCGCCAGAAAAAGGGCCGATCCTGCCAAAAAGCAAAGAGGGATGCGGGCGGAAGCGGGGGACCGTTGCCAGAAAAAGGGCCGATCCTGCCAAAAAGCAAAGAGTGATGCGGGCGGAAGCGGGGGACCGTCGCCAAAAAAGCGATGGTCCCGCCAAAAAGCAAAGAGGGATGCGGGCGGAAGCGGGGGACCGTCGCCAGAAAAAGGGCCGGTCCCGCCAAAAAGCAAAGAGGGATGCGGGCGGAAGCGGGGGACCGTGGCCAGAAAATGGGCCGGTCCCGCCAAAAAGCAAAGAGGGATGCGGGCGGAAGCGGGGGACCGTTGCCAGAAAAAGGGCCGATCCTGCCAAAAAGCAAAGAGGGATGCGGGCGGAAGCGGGGGACCGTCGCCAAAAAAGCGATGGTCCCGCCAAAAAGCAAAGAGGGATGCGGGCGGAAGCGGGGGACCGTCGCCAGAAAAAGGGCCGGTCCCGCCAAAAAGCAAAGAGGGATGCGGGCGGAAGCGGGGGACCGTGGCCAGAAAATGGGCCGGTCCCGCCAAAAATCAAAGAGGGATGCGGGCGGAAGCGGGGGACCGTCGCCAGAAAAAGGGCCGGTCCCGCCAAAAAGCAAAGAGGGATGCGGGCGGAAGCGGGGGACCGTCGCCAGAAAAGGGGCCGGTCCCGCCAAAATGCAAAGAGGGATGCGGGCAGAAGCGAGGGACCGTCGCCAGAAAGAAGGCCGGTCCCGCCAAAAAGCAAAGAGGGATGCGGGTGGAAGCGGGGGACCGTCGCCAGAAAAAGGGCCGGTCCCGCCAAAAAGCAAAGAGGGAGGCGGGCGGAAGCGGGGCACCGTCGCCAGAAAAAGGATCGGTCCCGCCAAAAAGCAAAGAGGGATGCAGGCGGAAGCGGGGGACCGTCGCCAGAAAAAGGGCCGGTCCCGCCAAAAAGCAAAGAGGGATGCGGGCGGAAGCGGGGGACCGTCGCCAGAAAAAGGGCCGGTCCCGCCAAAAAGCAAAGAGGGATGCGGGCGGAAGCGGGGGACCGTCGCCAGAAAAAGGGCCGGTCCCGCCAAAAAGCAAAGAGGGATGCGGGCGGAAGCGGGGGACCGTCGCCAGAAAAGGGGCCGGTCCCGCCAAAAAGCAAAGAGGGATGCGGGCGGAAGCGGGGGACCGTCGCCAGAAAGAAGGCCGGTCCCGCCAAAAAGCAAAGAGGGATGCGGGCGGAAGCGGGGGACCGTCGCCAGAAAAGGGGCCGGTCACGCCAAAAAGCAAAGAGGGATGCGGGCGGAAGCGGGGGACCGTCGCCAGAAAGAAGGTCGGTCCTGCCAAAAAGCAAAGAGGGATGCGGGTGGAAGCGGGGGACCGTCGCCAGAAAGAGGGCCGGTCCCACCAAAAAGCAAAGAGGGATGCGCGGGACCGTCGCCAGAAAGGGGGCTGGTCCCGCCAAAAAGCAAAGAGGGATGTGCGCGGAAGCGGGGGACCGACGCCAGAAAGAAGGCCGATCCCGCCAAAAAGCAAAGAGGGATGCGGGCGGAAGCGGGGGACCATCGCCAGAAAAATGGCCGGTCCCGCCAAAAAGCAAAGAGGGATGCAGGCGGAAGCGGGGGACCATCGCCAGAAAAAGGGCCGGTCCCGCCAAAAAGCAAAGAGGGATGCGGGCGGAAGCGGGGGACCGTCGCCAGAAAAGGGGCCGGTCCCGCCAAAAAGCAAAGAGGGATGCGGGCGTAAGCAGGGGACCGTCGCCAGAAAATGGGCCGGTCCCGCGAAAAAGCAAAGAGGGATGCGGACGGAAGAGGGGAACCGATGCCAGAAAGAAGGCCGGTCCCGCCAAAAAGCAAAGAGGGATGCGGGCGGAAGCGGGGGACCGTCGCCAGAAAAGGGGCCGGTCCCACCAAAAAACAAAGAGGGATGCGGGCGGAAGCGGGGGACCGTCGCCAGAAAGAGGGCCGGTCCCGCCAAAAAGCAAAGAGGGATGCGGGTGGAAGCAGGGGACCGTCGCCAGAAAGAGGGCCGGTCCAGCCAAAAAGCAAAGAGGGATGCGGGGGACCGTCGCCAGAAAGGGGCCCGATCCCGCCTAAAAGCAAAGAGGGATGCGGGCGGAAGCGGGGGACCGTCGCCAGAAAAGGGGCCGGTCCCACCAAAAAACAAAGAGGGATGCGGGCGGAAGCGGGGGACCGTCGCCAGAAAGAGGGCCGGTCCCGCCAAAAAGCAAAGAGGGATGCGGGTGGAAGCAGGGGACCGTCGCCAGAAAGAGGGCCGGTCCAGCCAAAAAGCAAAGAGGGATGCGGGGGACCGTCGCCAGAAAGGGGCCCGATCCCGCCAAAAAGCAAAGACGGATGCGGGGGACCGTCGCCAGAAAGGGGGCCGGTCCCGCCAAAAAGCAAAGAGGAATGCGGGCGGAAGCGGGGGACCGTCGCCAGAAAGAGGGCCGGTCCCGCCAAAAAGCAAAGAGGGATGCGGGTGACCGTCGCCAGAAAGGGGGCCGGTCCCGCCAAAAAGCAAAGAGGGATGTGGGCGGAAGCGGGGGACCGACGCCAGAAAGAAGGCCGGTCCCGCCAAAAAGCAAAGAGGGATGCGGGCGGAAGCGGGGGACCGTCGCCAGAAAAAGGGCCGGTCCCGCCAAAAAGCAAAGAGGGATGCGGGCGGAAGCGGGGGACCGTCGCCAGAAAAAGGGCCGGTCCCGCCAAAAAGCGAAAAGGGATGTGGGCGGAAGCGGGGGACCGTCGCCAGAAAGGGGGCCGGTCCTGACAAAAAGTAAAGAGGGATGCGGGCGGAAGCGGGGGACCGTCGCCAGAAAAAGGGCCGGTCCCGCCAAAAAGCAAAGAGGGATGCGGGCGGAAGCGTGGGACCGTCGCCAGAAAAAGGGCCGGCCCCGCCAAAAAGCAAAGAGGGATGCGGGCGGAAGCGGGGGACCGCTGCCAGAAAAGGGGCCGGTCCCGCCAAAAGGCAAAGAGGGATGCGGGCTGAAGCGGGGGACCGTCGCCAGAAAGAGGGCCGGTCCCGCCAAAAAGCAAAGAGGGATGCGGGCGGAGCCGGGGGACCGTCGCCAGAAAGAGGGCCGGTCCCGCCAAAAAGCAAAGAGGGATGTGGGCGGAAGCGGGGGACCGTCGCCAGAAAGAGGGCTGATCCCGCCAAAAAGCAAAGAGGGATGCGGGGGACAGTCGCCAGAAAGGGGGCCCGTCCCGCGAAAAAGCAAAGAGGGATGCGGGCGGAAGCGGGGGACGGTCGCCAGAAAAAGGGCCGATCCCGCCAAAAAGCAAAGAGGGATGCGGGCGGAAGCGGGGGACCGTCGCCAGAAAAAGGGCCGGTCCCGCCATACGCAAATAGGGATGCGGGCGGAAGCGGGGGACCGTCGCCAGAAAAAGGGCCGGTCCCGCCAAAAAGCAAAGAGGGATGCGGGCGGAAGCGGGGGACCGTCGCCAGAAAAAGGGCTGGTCCCGCCAAAAAGCAAAGAGGGATGCGGGCGGAAGCGGTGGACCGTCGCCAGAAAGAAGGCCGGTCCCGCCAAAAAGCAAAGAGGGATGCGGGTGGAAGCGGGGGACCGTTGCCAGAAAGTGGGCCGGTCCCGCCAAAAAGCAAAGAGGGATGCGGGGGACCGTCGCCAGAAAGGGGGCTGGTCCCGCCAAAAAGCAAAGAGGGATGTGGGCGGAAGCGGGGGACCGATGCCAGAAAGAAGGCCGGTCCCGCCAAAAAGCAAAGAGGGATGCGGGCGGAAGCGGGGGACCGTCGCCAGAAAAAGGGCCGGTCCCGCCAAAAAGCAAAGAGGGATGCGGGGGACCGTCGCCAGAAAGGGGGCTGGTCCCGCCAAAAAGCAAAGAGGGATGTGGGCGGAAGCGGGGGACCGACGCCAGAAAGAAGGCCGGTCCCGCCAAAAAGCAAAGAGGGATGCGGGCGGAAGCGGGGTACCGTCGCCAGAAAAAGGGCCGTTCCCGCCATAAAGCAAAGAGGGATGCGGGCGGAAGCGGGGGACCGTCGCCAGAAAAAGGGCCGGTCCCGCCCAAAAGCAAAGAGGGATGCGGGCGGAAGCGGGGGACCGTCGCCAGAAAAAGGGCCGGTCCCGCCAAAAAGCAAAGGGGGATGCGGGCGGAAGCGGGGGACCGTCGCCAGAAAAAGGGCCGGTCCCGCCATAAAGCAAAGAGGGATGCGGGCGGAAGCGGGGGACCGTCGCCAAAAAAGCGATGGTCCCGCCAAAAAGCAAAGAGGGATGCGGGCGGAAGCAGGGGACCGTCGCCAGAAAAAGGGCCGGTCCCGCCAAAAAGCAAAGAGGGATGCGGGCGGAAGCGGGGGACCGTGGCCAGAAAATGGGCCGGTCCCGCCAAAAAGCAAAGAGGGATGCGGGCGGAAGCGGGGGACCGTTGCCAGAAAAAGGGCCGATCCTGCCAAAAAGCAAAGAGGGATGCGGGGGACCGTCGCCAGAAAGGGGCCCGGTCCCGCCAAAAAGCAAAGAGGGATGCGGGCGGAAGCGGGGGACCGTCGCCAGAAAAGGGGCCGGTCCCGCCAAAAAGCAAAGACGGATGCGGGGGACCGTCGCCAGAAAGGGGGCCGGTCCCGCCAAAAAGCAAAGAGGGATGTGGGCGGAAGCGGGGGACCGTCGCCAGAAAGGGGGCCGGTCCTGACAAAAAGTAAAGAGGGATGCGGGCGGAAGCGGGGGACCGTCGCCAGAAAAAGGGCCGGTCCCGCCAAAAAGCAAAGAGGGATGCGGGCGGAAGCGTGGGACCGCTGCCAGAAAAGGGGCCGGTCCCGCCAAAAAGGCAAAGAGGGATGCGGGCTGAAGCGGGGGACCGTCGCCAGAAAGAGGGCCGGTCCCGCCAAAAAGCAAAGAGGGATGCGGGCGGAGCCGGGGGACCGTCGCCAGAAAGAGGGCCGGTCCCGCCAAAAAGCAAAGAGGGATGTGGGCGGAAGCGGGGGACCGTCGCCAGAAAGAGGGCTGATCCCGCCAAAAAGCAAAGAGGGATGCGGGGGACAGTCGCCAGAAAGGGGGCCGGTCCCGCGAAAAAGCAAAGAGGGATGCGGGCGGAAGCGGGGGACCCTCGCCAGAAAAAGGGCCGGTCCCGCCAAAAAGCAAAGAGGGATGCGGGCGGAAGCGGGGGACTATCGCCAGAAAAAGGGCCGATCCCGCCAAAAAGCAAAGAGGGATGCGGGCGGAAGCGGGGGACCGTCGCCAGAAAAAGGGCCGGTCCCGCCATACGCAAATAGGGATGCGGGCGGAAGCGGGGGACCGTCGCCAGAAAAAGGGCTGGTCCCGCCAAAAGCAAAAAGGTATGCGGACAGAAGCAGGGGACCGTCGCCAGAAAAAGGGCCGGTCCCGCCAAAAAGCAAAGAGGGATGCGGGCGGAAGCGGGGGACCGTCGCCAGAAAAAGGGCTGGTCCCGCCAAAAAGCAAAGAGGGATGCGGGTGGAAGCGGGGGACCGTCGCCAGAAAGTGGGCCGGTCCCGCCAAAAAGCAAAGAGGGATGCGGGGGACCGTCGCCAGAAAGGGGGCTGGTCCCGCCAAAAAGCAAAGAGGGATATGGGCGGAAGCGGGGGACCGATGCCAGAAAGAAGGCCGGTCCCGCCAAAAAGCAAAGAGGGATGCGGGCGGAAGCGGGGGACCGATGCCAGAAAGAAGGCCGGTCCCGCCAAAAAGCAAAGAGGGATGCGGGCGGAAGCGGGGGACCGTCGCCAGAAAAAGGGCCGGTCCCGCCAAAAAGCAAAGAGGGATGCGGGGGACCGTCGCCAGAAAGGGGGCTGGTCCCGCCAAAAAGCAAAGAGGGATATGGGCGGAAGCGGGGTACCGACGCCAGAAAGAAGGCCGGTCCCGCCAAAAAGCAAAGAGGGATGCGGGCGGAAGCGGGGTACCGTCGCCAGAAAAAGGGCCGTTCCCGCCATAAAGCAAAGAGGGATGCGGGCGGAAGCGGGGGACCGTCGCCAGAAAAAGGGCCGGTCCCGCCCAAAAGCAAAGAGGGATGCGGGCGGAAGCGGGGGACCGTCGCCAGAAAAAGGGCCGGTCCCGCCAAAAAGCAAAGGGGGATGCGGGCGGAAGCGGGGGACCGTCGCCAGAAAAAGGGCCGGTCCCGCCATAAAGCAAAGAGGGATGCGGGCGGAAGCGGGGGACCGTCGCCAAAAAAGCGATGGTCCCGCCAAAAAGCAAAGAGGGATGCGGGCGGAAGCGGGGGACCGTCGCCAGAAAAAGGGCCGGTCCCGCCAAAAAGCAAAGAGGGATGCGGGCGGAAGCGGGGGACCGTGGCCAGAAAATGGGCCGGTCCCGCCAAAAAGCAAAGAGGGATGCGGGCGGAAGCGGGGGACCGTTGCCAGAAAAAGGGCCGATCCTGCCAAAAAGCAAAGAGGGATGCGGGGGACCGTCGCCAGAAAGGGGCCCGGTCCCGCCAAAAAGCAAAGAGGGATGCGGGCGGAAGCGGGGGACCGTCGCCAGAAAAGGGGCCGGTCCCGCCAAAAAGCAAAGACGGATGCGGGGGACCGTCGCCAGAAAGGGGGCCGGTCCCGCCAAAAAGCAAAGAGGGATGCGGGCGTAAGCGGGGGACCGTCGCCAGAAAAAGGGGCGGTCCCGCCAAAAGCAAAGAAGGATGCGGGCGGAAGCGGGGGACCGTCGCCAGAAAAGGGGCCGTTCCCGCCAAAAAGCAAAGAGGGATGCGGGCAGAAGCGGGGGACCGTCGCCAGAAAAGGGGCCGGTCCCGCCAAAAACAAAGAGGGATGCGGGCGGAACCGTCGCCAGAAAAGGGGCCGGTCCCGCCAAAAAGCAAAGAGGGATGCGGGCGGAAGCGTGGGACCATCGCCAGAAAAGGGGCCGGTCCCGCCAAAAAGCAAAGAGGGATGCGGGCGGAAGCGGGGGACCGTCGCCAGAAAATGGGCCGGTCCCGCGAAAAAGCAAAGAGGGATGCGGGCGGAAGCGGGGGACCGTCGCCAGAAAAAGGGGCGGTCCCGCCAAAAGCAAAGAAGGATGCGGGCGGAAACGGGGGACCGTCACCAGAAAAGGGGCCGGTCCCGCCAAAAAGCAAAGAGATGCGAGCGGAAGCGGGGGACCGTCACCAGAAAAGGGGCCGATCCCGCCAAAAAGCAAAGAGGGATGCGAGCGGAAGCGGGGGACCGTCACCAGAAAAGGGACCGGTCCCGCCAAAAAGCAAAGAGGGATGCGAGCGGAAGCGGGGGACCGTCACCAGAAAAGGGGCCGGTCCCGCCAAAAGGCAAAGAGGGATGCGGGCTGAAGCGGGGGACCGTCGCCAGAAAGAGGGCCGGTCCCGCCAAAAAGCAAAGAGGGATGCGGGCGGAGCCGGGGGACCGTCGCCAGAAAGAGGGCCGGTCCCGCCAAAAAGCAAAGAGGGATGTGGGCGGAAGCGGGGGACCGTCGCCAGAAAGAGGGCTGATCCCGCCAAAAAGCAAAGAGGGATGCGGGGGACAGTCGCCAGAAAGGGGGCCGGTCCCGCGAAAAAGCAAAGAGGGATGCGGGCGGAAGCGGGGGACCCTCGCCAGAAAAAGGGCCGGTCCCGCCAAAAAGCAAAGAGGGATGCGGGCGGAAGCGGGGGACTATCGCCAGAAAAAGGGCCGATCCCGCCAAAAAGCAAAGAGGGATGCGGGCGGAAGCGGGGGACCGTCGCCAGAAAAAGGGCCGGTCCCGCCATACGCAAATAGGGATGCGGGCGGAAGCGGGGGACCGTCGCCAGAAAAAGGGCTGGTCCCGCCAAAAGCAAAAAGGTATGCGGACAGAAGCAGGGGACCGTCGCCAGAAAAAGGGCCGGTCCCGCCAAAAAGCAAAGAGGGATGCGGGCGGAAGCGGGGGACCGTCGCCAGAAAAAGGGCTGGTCCCGCCAAAAAGCAAAGAGGGATGCGGGCGGAAGCGGTGGACCGTCGCCAGAAAGAAGGCCGGTCCCGCCAAAAAGCAAAGAGGGATGCGGGTGGAAGCGGGGGACCGTCGCCAGAAAGTGGGCCGGTCCCGCCAAAAAGCAAAGAAGGATGCGGGGGACCGTCGCCAGAAAGGGGGCTGGTCCCGCCAAAAAGCAAAGAGGGATGTGGGCGGAAGCGGGGGACCGATGCCAGAAAGAAGGCCGGTCCCGCCAAAAAGCAAAGAGGGATGCGGGCGGAAGCGGGGGACCGATGCCAGAAAGAAGGCCGATCCCGCCAAAAAGCAAAGAGGGATGCGGGCGGAAGCGGGGGACCGTCGCCAGAAAAAGGGCCGGTCCCGCCAAAAAGCAAAGAGGGATGCGGGGGACCGTCGCCAGAAAGGGGGCTGGTCCCGCCAAAAAGCAAAGAGGGATGTGGGCGGAAGCGGGGGACCGACGCCAGAAAGAAGGCCGGTCCCGCCAAAAAGCAAAGAGGGATGCGGGCGGAAGCGTGGTACCGGCGCCAGAAAAAGGGCCGTTCCCGCCATAAAGCAAAGAGGGATGCGGGCGGAAGCGGGGGACCGTCGCCAGAAAAAGGGCCGGTCCCGCCAAAAAGCAAAGAGGGATGCGGGCGGAAGCGGGGGACCGTCGCCAGAAAAAGGGCCGGTCCCGCCAAAAAGCAAAGGGGGATGCGGGCGGAAGCGGGGGACCGTCGCCAGAAAAAGGGCCGGTCCCGCCATAAAGCAAAGAGGGATGCGGGCGGAAGCGGGGGACCGTCGCCAAAAAAGCGATGGTCCCGCCAAAAAGCAAAGAGGGATGCGGGCGGAAGCGGGGGACCGTCGCCAGAAAAAGGGCCGGTCCCGCCAAAAAGCAAAGAGGGATGCGGGCGGAAGCGGGGGACCGTGGCCAGAAAATGGGCCGGTCCCGCCAAAAAGCAAAGAGGGATGCGGGCAGAAGCGGGGGACCGTTGCCAGAAAAAGGGCCGATCCTGCCAAAAAGCAAAGAGGGATGCGGGGGACCGTCGCCAGAAAGGGGCCCGGTCCCGCCAAAAAGCAAAGACGGATGCGGGGGACCGTCGCCAGAAAGGGGGCTGGTCCCGCCAAAAAGCAAAGAGGGATGCGGGCGTAAGCGGGGGACCGTCGCCAGAAAAAGGGGCGGTCCCGCCAAAAGCAAAGAAGGATGCGGGCGGAAGCGGGGGACCGTCGCCAGAAAAAGGGGCGGTCCCGCCAAAAGCAAAGAAGGATGCGGGCGGAAGCGGGGGACCGTCGCCAGAAAAGGGGCCGTTCCCGCCAAAAAGCAAAGAGGGATGCGGGCAGAAGCGGGGGACCGTCGCCAGAAAAGGGGCCGGTCCCGCCAAAAACAAAGAGGGATGCGGGCGGAAGCGTCGCCAGAAAAGGGGCCGGTCCCGCCAAAAAGCAAAGAGGGATGCGGGCGGAAGCGTGGGACCATCGCCAGAAAAGGGGCCGGTCCCGCCAAAAAGCAAAGAGGGATGCGGGCGGAAGCGGGGGACCGTCGCCAGAAAATGGGCCGGTCCCGCGAAAAAGCAAAGAGGGATGCGGGCGGAAGCGGGGAACCGTCGCCAGAAAAAGGGGCGGTCCCGCCAAAAGCAAAGAAGGATGCGGGCGGAAGCGGGGGACCGTCACCAGAAAAGGGGCCGGTCCCGCCAAAAAGCAAAGAGATGCGAGCGGAAGCGGGGGACCGTCACCAGAAAAGGGGCCGATCCCGCCAAAAAGCAAAGAGGGATGCGAGCGGAAGCGGGGGACCGTCGCCAGAAAAGGGGCCGATCCCGCCAAAAAGCAAAGAGGGATGCGGGCAGAAGCGAGGGACCGTCGCCAGAAAGAAGGCCGGTCCCGCCAAAAAGCAAAGAGGGATGCGGGCGGAAGCGGGGGACCGTCGCCAGAAAAAGGGCCGGTCCCGCCAAAAAGCAAAGAGGGAGGCGGGCGGAAGCGGGGGACCGTCGCCAGAAAAAGGGTCGGTCCCGCCAAAAAGCAAAGAGGGATGCAGGCGGAAGCGGGGGACCGTCGCCAGAAAAAGGGCCGGTCCCGCCAAAAAGCAAAGAGGGATGCGGGCGGAAGCGGGGGACCGTCGCCAGAAAAAGGGCCGGTCCCGCCAAAAAGCAAAGAGGGATGCGGGCGGAAGCGGGGGACCGTCGCCAGAAAAAGGGCCGGTCCCGCCAAAAAGCAAAGAGGGATGCGGGCGGAAGCGGGGGACCGTCGCCAGAAAAGGGGCCGGTCCCGCCAAAAAGCAAAGAGGGATGCGGGCGGAAGCGGGGGACCGTCGCCAGAAAGAAGGCCGGTCCCGCCAAAAAGCAAAGAGGGATGCGGGCGGAAGCGGGGGACCGTCGCCAGAAAGAAGGCCGGTCCAGCCAAAAAGCAAAGAGGGATGCGGGTGGAAGCGGGGGACCGTCGCCAGAAAGAGGGCCGGTCCCACCAAAAAGCAAAGAGGGATGCGCGGGACCGTCGCCAGAAAGGGGGCTGGTCCCGCCAAAAAGCAAAGAGGGATGTGCGCGGAAGCGGGGGACCGACGCCAGAAAGAAGGCCGATCCCGCCAAAAAGCAAAGAGGGATGTGGGCGGAAGCGGGGGACCATCGCCAGAAAAATGGCCGGTCCCGCCAAAAAGCAAAGAGGGATGCAGGCGGAAGCGGGGGACCATCGCCAGAAAAAGGGCCGGTCCCGCCAAAAAGCAAAGAGGGATGCGGGCGGAAGCGGGGGACCGTCGCCAGAAAAGGGGCCGGTCCCGCCAAAAAGCAAAGAGGGATGCGGGCGTAAGCAGGGGACCGTCGCCAGAAAATGGGCCGGTCCCGCGAAAAAGCAAAGAGGGATGCGGACGGAAGAGGGGAACCGATGCCAGAAAGAAGGCCGGTCCCGCCAAAAAGCAAAGAGGGATGCGGGCGGAAGCGGGGGACCGTCGCCAGAAAAGGGGCCGGTCCCGCCAAAAAGCAAAGACGGATGCGGGGGACCGTCGCCAGAAAGGGGGCCGGTCCCGCCAAAAAGCAAAGAGGGATGCGGGCGTAAGCGGGGGACCGTCGCCAGAAAAAGGGGCGGTCCCGCCAAAAGCAAAGAAGGATGCGGGCGGAAGCGGGGGACCGTCGCCAGAAAAGGGGCCGTTCCCGCCAAAAAGCAAAGAGGGATGCGGGCAGAAGCGGGGGACCGTCGCCAGAAAAGGGGCCGGTCCCGCCAAAAACAAAGAGGGATGCGGGCGGAAGCGTCGCCAGAAAAGGGGCCGGTCCCGCCAAAAAGCAAAGAGGGATGCGGGCGGAAGCGTGGGACCATCGCCAGAAAAGGGGCCGGTCCCGCCAAAAAGCAAAGAGGGATGCGGGCGGAAGCGGGGGACCGTCGCCAGAAAATGGGCCGGTCCCGCGAAAAAGCAAAGAGGGATGCGGGCGGAAGCGGGGGACCGTCGCCAGAAAAAGGGGCGGTCCCGCCAAAAGCAAAGAAGGATGCGGGCGGAAACGGGGGACCGTCACCAGAAAAGGGGCCGGTCCCGCCAAAAAGCAAAGAGATGCGAGCGGAAGCGGGGGACCGTCACCAGAAAAGGGGCCGATCCCGCCAAAAAGCAAAGAGGGATGCGAGCGGAAGCGGGGGACCGTCACCAGAAAAGGGACCGGTCCCGCCAAAAAGCAAAGAGGGATGCGAGCGGAAGCGGGGGACCGTCACCAGAAAAGGGGCCGGTCCCGCCAAAAGGCAAAGAGGGATGCGGGCTGAAGCGGGGGACCGTCGCCAGAAAGAGGGCCGGTCCCGCCAAAAAGCAAAGAGGGATGCGGGCGGAGCCGGGGGACCGTCGCCAGAAAGAGGGCCGGTCCCGCCAAAAAGCAAAGAGGGATGTGGGCGGAAGCGGGGGACCGTCGCCAGAAAGAGGGCTGATCCCGCCAAAAAGCAAAGAGGGATGCGGGGGACAGTCGCCAGAAAGGGGGCCGGTCCCGCGAAAAAGCAAAGAGGGATGCGGGCGGAAGCGGGGGACCCTCGCCAGAAAAAGGGCCGGTCCCGCCAAAAAGCAAAGAGGGATGCGGGCGGAAGCGGGGGACTATCGCCAGAAAAAGGGCCGATCCCGCCAAAAAGCAAAGAGGGATGCGGGCGGAAGCGGGGGACCGTCGCCAGAAAAAGGGCCGGTCCCGCCATACGCAAATAGGGATGCGGGCGGAAGCGGGGGACCGTCGCCAGAAAAAGGGCTGGTCCCGCCAAAAGCAAAAAGGTATGCGGACAGAAGCAGGGGACCGTCGCCAGAAAAAGGGCCGGTCCCGCCAAAAAGCAAAGAGGGATGCGGGCGGAAGCGGGGGACCGTCGCCAGAAAAAGGGCTGGTCCCGCCAAAAAGCAAAGAGGGATGCGGGCGGAAGCGGTGGACCGTCGCCAGAAAGAAGGCCGGTCCCGCCAAAAAGCAAAGAGGGATGCGGGTGGAAGCGGGGGACCGTCGCCAGAAAGTGGGCCGGTCCCGCCAAAAAGCAAAGAAGGATGCGGGGGACCGTCGCCAGAAAGGGGGCTGGTCCCGCCAAAAAGCAAAGAGGGATGTGGGCGGAAGCGGGGGACCGATGCCAGAAAGAAGGCCGGTCCCGCCAAAAAGCAAAGAGGGATGCGGGCGGAAGCGGGGGACCGATGCCAGAAAGAAGGCCGATCCCGCCAAAAAGCAAAGAGGGATGCGGGCGGAAGCGGGGGACCGTCGCCAGAAAAAGGGCCGGTCCCGCCAAAAAGCAAAGAGGGATGCGGGGGACCGTCGCCAGAAAGGGGGCTGGTCCCGCCAAAAAGCAAAGAGGGATGTGGGCGGAAGCGGGGGACCGACGCCAGAAAGAAGGCCGGTCCCGCCAAAAAGCAAAGAGGGATGCGGGCGGAAGCGTGGTACCGGCGCCAGAAAAAGGGCCGTTCCCGCCATAAAGCAAAGAGGGATGCGGGCGGAAGCGGGGGACCGTCGCCAGAAAAAGGGCCGGTCCCGCCAAAAAGCAAAGAGGGATGCGGGCGGAAGCGGGGGACCGTCGCCAGAAAAAGGGCCGGTCCCGCCAAAAAGCAAAGGGGGATGCGGGCGGAAGCGGGGGACCGTCGCCAGAAAAAGGGCCGGTCCCGCCATAAAGCAAAGAGGGATGCGGGCGGAAGCGGGGGACCGTCGCCAAAAAAGCGATGGTCCCGCCAAAAAGCAAAGAGGGATGCGGGCGGAAGCGGGGGACCGTCGCCAGAAAAAGGGCCGGTCCCGCCAAAAAGCAAAGAGGGATGCGGGCGGAAGCGGGGGACCGTGGCCAGAAAATGGGCCGGTCCCGCCAAAAAGCAAAGAGGGATGCGGGCAGAAGCGGGGGACCGTTGCCAGAAAAAGGGCCGATCCTGCCAAAAAGCAAAGAGGGATGCGGGGGACCGTCGCCAGAAAGGGGCCCGGTCCCGCCAAAAAGCAAAGACGGATGCGGGGGACCGTCGCCAGAAAGGGGGCTGGTCTAGCCAAAAAGCAAAGAGGGATGCGGGCGTAAGCGGGGGACCGTCGCCAGAAAAAGGGGCGGTCCCGCCAAAAGCAAAGAAGGATGCGGGCGGAAGCGGGGGACCGTCGCCAGAAAAAGGGGCGGTCCCGCCAAAAGCAAAGAAGGATGCGGGCGGAAGCGGGGGACCGTCGCCAGAAAAGGGGCCGTTCCCGCCAAAAAGCAAAGAGGGATGCGGGCAGAAGCGGGGGACCGTCGCCAGAAAAGGGGCCGGTCCCGCCAAAAACAAAGAGGGATGCGGGCGGAAGCGTCGCCAGAAAAGGGGCCGGTCCCGCCAAAAAGCAAAGAGGGATGCGGGCGGAAGCGTGGGACCATCGCCAGAAAAGGGGCCGGTCCCGCCAAAAAGCAAAGAGGGATGCGGGCGGAAGCGGGGGACCGTCGCCAGAAAATGGGCCGGTCCCGCGAAAAAGCAAAGAGGGATGCGGGCGGAAGCGGGGAACCGTCGCCAGAAAAAGGGGCGGTCCCGCCAAAAGCAAAGAAGGATGCGGGCGGAAGCGGGGGACCGTCACCAGAAAAGGGGCCGGTCCCGCCAAAAAGCAAAGAGATGCGAGCGGAAGCGGGGGACCGTCACCAGAAAAGGGGCCGATCCCGCCAAAAAGCAAAGAGGGATGCGAGCGGAAGCGGGGGACCGTCGCCAGAAAAGGGGCCGATCCCGCCAAAAAGCAAAGAGGGATGCGGGCAGAAGCGAGGGACCGTCGCCAGAAAGAAGGCCGGTCCCGCCAAAAAGCAAAGAGGGATGCGGGCGGAAGCGGGGGACCGTCGCCAGAAAAAGGGCCGGTCCCGCCAAAAAGCAAAGAGGGAGGCGGGCGGAAGCGGGGGACCGTCGCCAGAAAAAGGGTCGGTCCCGCCAAAAAGCAAAGAGGGATGCAGGCGGAAGCGGGGGACCGTCGCCAGAAAAAGGGCCGGTCCCGCCAAAAAGCAAAGAGGGATGCGGGCGGAAGCGGGGGACCGTCGCCAGAAAAAGGGCCGGTCCCGCCAAAAAGCAAAGAGGGATGCGGGCGGAAGCGGGGGACCGTCGCCAGAAAAAGGGCCGGTCCCGCCAAAAAGCAAAGAGGGATGCGGGCGGAAGCGGGGGACCGTCGCCAGAAAAGGGGCCGGTCCCGCCAAAAAGCAAAGAGGGATGCGGGCGGAAGCGGGGGACCGTCGCCAGAAAGAAGGCCGGTCCCGCCAAAAAGCAAAGAGGGATGCGGGCGGAAGCGGGGGACCGTCGCCAGAAAGAAGGCCGGTCCAGCCAAAAAGCAAAGAGGGATGCGGGTGGAAGCGGGGGACCGTCGCCAGAAAGAGGGCCGGTCCCACCAAAAAGCAAAGAGGGATGCGCGGGACCGTCGCCAGAAAGGGGGCTGGTCCCGCCAAAAAGCAAAGAGGGATGTGCGCGGAAGCGGGGGACCGACGCCAGAAAGAAGGCCGATCCCGCCAAAAAGCAAAGAGGGATGTGGGCGGAAGCGGGGGACCATCGCCAGAAAAATGGCCGGTCCCGCCAAAAAGCAAAGAGGGATGCAGGCGGAAGCGGGGGACCATCGCCAGAAAAAGGGCCGGTCCCGCCAAAAAGCAAAGAGGGATGCGGGCGTAAGCGGGGGACCGTCGCCAGAAAAGGGGCCGGTCCCGCCAAAAAGCAAAGAGGGATGCGGGCGTAAGCAGGGGACCGTCGCCAGAAAATGGGCCGGTCCCGCGAAAAAGCAAAGAGGGATGCGGACGGAAGAGGGGAACCGATGCCAGAAAGAAGGCCGGTCCCGCCAAAAAGCAAAGAGGGATGCGGGCGGAAGCGGGGGACCGTCGCCAGAAAAAGGGCCGGTCCCGCCAAAAAGCAAAGAGGGATGCGGGCGGAAGCGGGGGACAGTCGCCAGAAAGAGGGCCGATCCCGCCAAAAAGCAAAGAGGGATGCGGAGGACCGTCGCCAGAAAGGGGGCCGGTCCCGCGAAAAAGCAAAGAGGGATGTGGGCGGAAGCGGGGGACCGTCGCCAGAAAAGGGGCCGGTCCCGCCAAAAAACAAAGAGGGATGCGGGCGGAAGCGGGGGACCGTCGCCAGAAAGAGGGCCGGTCCCGCCAAAAAGCAAAGAGGGATGCGGGTGGAAGCAGGGGACCGTCGCCAGAAAGAGGGCCGGTCCCGCCAAAAAGCAAAGAGGGATGCGGGGGACCGTCGCCAGAAAGGGGCCCGGTCCCGCCAAAAAGCAAAGAGGGATGCGGGCGGAAGCGGGGGACCGTCGCCAGAAAAGGGGCCGGTCCCGCCAAAAAGCAAAGACGGATGCGGGGGACCGTCGCCAGAAAGGGGGCCGGTCCCGCCAAAAAGCAAAGAGGAATGCGGGCGGAAGCGGGGGACCGTCGCCAGAAAGAGGGCCGGTCCCGCCAAAAAGCAAAGAGGGATGCGGGTGACCGTCGCCAGAAAGGGGGCCGGTCCCGCCAAAAAGCAAAGAGGGATGCGGAGGACCGTCGCCAGAAAGGGGGCCGGTCCCGCGAAAAAGTAAAGAGGGATGTGGGCGGAAGCGGGGGACCGTCGCCAGAAAGAGGGCCGATCCCGCCAAAAAGCAAAGAGGGATGCGGAGGACCGTCGCCAGAAAGGGGGCCGGTCCCGCGAAAAAGCAAAGAGGGATGTGGGCGGAAGCGGGGGACCGTCGCCAGAAAAGGGGCCGGTCCCGCCAAAAAACAAAGAGGGATGCGGGCGGAAGCGGGGGACCGTCGCCAGAAAGAGGGCCGGTCCCGCCAAAAAGCAAAGAGGGATGCGGGTGGAAGCAGGGGACCGTCGCCAGAAAGAGGGCCGGTCCCGCCAAAAAGCAAAGAGGGATGCGGGGGACCGTCGCCAGAAAGGGGCCCGGTCCCGCCAAAAAGCAAAGAGGGATGCGGGCGGAAGCGGGGGACCGTCGCCAGAAAAGGGGCCGGTCCCGCCAAAAAGCAAAGACGGATGCGGGGGACCGTCGCCAGAAAGGGGGCCGGTCCCGCCAAAAAGCAAAGAGGAATGCGGGCGGAAGCGGGGGACCGTCGCCAGAAAGAGGGCCGGTCCCGCCAAAAAGCAAAGAGGGATGCGGGTGACCGTCGCCAGAAAGGGGGCCGGTCCCGCCAAAAAGCAAAGAGGGATGTGGGCGGAAGCGGGGGACCGACGCCAGAAAGAAGGCCGGTCCCGCCAAAAAGCAAAGAGGGATGCGGGCGGAAGCGGGGGACCGTCGCCAGAAAAAGGGCCGGTCCCGCCAAAAAGCAAAGAGGGATGTGGGCGGAAGCGGGGGACCGTCGCCAGAAAAAGGGCTGATCCCGCCAAAAAGCAAAGAGGGATGCGGGGGACAGTCGCCAGAAAGGGGGCCGGTCCCACGAAAAAGCAAAGAGGGATGCGGGCGGAAGCGGGGGACCCTCGCCAGAAAAAGGTCCGGTCCCGCCAAAAAGCAAAGAGGGATGCGGGCGGAAGCGGGGGACTATCGCCAGAAAAAGGGCCGATCCCGCCAAAAAGCAAAGAGGGATGCGGGCGGAAGCGGGGGACCGTCGCCAGAAAAAGGGCCGGTCCCGCCATACGCAAATAGGGATGCGGGCGGAAGCGGGGGACCGTCGCCAGAAAAAGGGCTGGTCCCGCCAAAAGCAAAAAGGTATGCGGACAGAAGCAGGGGACCGTCGCCAGAAAAAGGGCCGGTCCCGCCAAAAAGCAAAGAGGGATGCGGGCGGAAGCGGGGGACCGTCGCCAGAAAAAGGGCTGGTCCCGCCAAAAAGCAAAGAGGGATGCGGGCGGAAGCGGTGGACCGTCGCCAGAAAGAAGGCCGGTCCCGCCAAAAAGCAAAGAGGGATGCGGGTGGAAGCGGGGGACCGTCGCCAGAAAGTGGGCCGGTCCCGCCAAAAAGCAAAGAGGGATGCGGGGGACCGTCGCCAGAAAGGGGGCTGGTCCCGCCAAAAAGCAAAGAGGGATGTGGGCGGAAGCGGGGGACCGATGCCAGAAAGAAGGCCGGTCCCGCCAAAAAGCAAAGAGGGATGCGGGCGGAAGCGGGGGACCGATGCCAGAAAGAAGGCCCATCCCGCCAAAAAGCAAAGAGGGATGCGGGCGGAAGCGGGGGACCTTCGCCAGAAAAAGGGCCGGTCCCGCCAAAAAGCAAAGAGGGATGCGGGGGACCGTCGCCAGAAAGGGGGCTGGTCCCGCCAAAAAGCAAAGAGGGATGTGGGCGGAAGCGGGGGACCGACGCCAGAAAGAAGGCCGGTCCCGCCAAAAAGCAAAGAGGGATGCGGGCGGAAGCGGGGTACCGTCGCCAGAAAAAGGGCCGTTCCCG
This sequence comes from Eleutherodactylus coqui, assembly GCF_035609145.1. Classification (NCBI taxonomy): domain Eukaryota; kingdom Metazoa; phylum Chordata; class Amphibia; order Anura; family Eleutherodactylidae; genus Eleutherodactylus; species Eleutherodactylus coqui. Next base: position 100,198,792 of record NC_089838.1, on the reverse strand, counting down.
CCATAAAGCAAAGAGGGATGCGGGCGGAAGCGGGGGACCGTCGCCAGAAAAAGGGCCGGTCCCGCCAAAAAGCAAAGAGGGATGCGGGCGGAAGCGGGGGACCGTCGCCAGAAAAAGGGCCGGTCCCGCCAAAAAGCAAAGGGGGATGCGGGCGGAAGCGGGGGACCGTCGCCAGAAAAAGGGCCGGTCCCGCCATAAAGCAAAGAGGGATGCGGGCGGAAGCGGGGGACCGTCGCCAGAAAAAGGGCCGGTCCCGCCAAAAAGCAAAGAGGGAGGCGGGCGGAAGCGGGGGACCGTTGCCAGAAAAGGGGCCGGTCCCGCCAAAAGGCAAAGAGGGATGCGGGCGGAAGCGGGGGACCGTCGCCAGAAAGAGGGACGGTCCCGCCAAAAAGCAAAGAGGGATGCGGGCGGAAGCGTGGGACCGTCGCCAGAAAGAGGGCTGGTCCCGCCAAAAAGCAAAGAGGGATGCGGGGGACCGTCGCCAGAAAGGGGGCCGGTCCCGCCAAAAAGCAAAGAGGGATGCGGGCGGAAGTGGGGGACCGTCGCCAGAAAAGGGGCCGGTCCCGCCAAAAAGCAAAGAGGGATGCGGGCGGAAGCGGGGGACCGTCGCCAGAAAGAGGGCCGGTCCCGCCAAAAAGCAAAGAGGGATGCGGGTGGAAGCGGGGGACCGTCGCCAGAAAGAGGGCCGGTCCCGCCAAAAATCAAAGAGGGATGCGGGGGACCGTCGCCAGAAAGGGGGCCGGTCCCGCCAAAAAGCAAAGAGGGATGCAGACAGAAGCAAGGGACCGTCGCCAGAAAAAGGGCAGATCCCGCCAAAAGCAAAAAGGTAAGCAGACAGAAGCGGTGACTGTCGCCAGAAAAAAGGGAAGGTCCCGCCAAAAACAAAGAGGGATTCGGACGAAAATAGGGGACCGTCGCTGGAAAGAGGGCAGTCCCACCAAAGACAGAGAGGGTTGCGAACGGAAGCCGGGGACCGTCGCTAGAATATGGACCTTCTGATTTAATATTCAGAGCCAGTGTAGAAAATCCACCTTGAATGCAGGTACTCTTACGTAGCTACAGGCAATATTTTATCAATGACAGCAACAACATTTGTAGGAGAACTGCGATAAAAGCACAAATTCTGGAAAGACGCACAGTTTTTGCCATGTGGTCATTCCTGCTACACCTTCACCGTTTCATGTGTAAATGTGTGCCTTAGGCTATATTCACACTGTGTTTTTCTGAAGTGTAGAAGAAAAAAACATGCTTTTTTGTTTTAAGAAAACTTTTTAAAAACCACGTTTTTTTTTACTGCAATTTTTTTTCACTGCATATCAGAAACGCATGAAAAAGACACAAAAAATGCTCAGTGTGACTGCAGAATAAAGCAATTACTGTACAATCCCCCCATATAAAAGGGCTTCCCATAATATCTAACAATCAGCTGTTCAGTATATAAACATGAAGACACAATTAGTCTAGACAGATGTGAAAAATAAGACACAGAAACAAAAACACTTATCTGCGAATGTCCACTTAGAGCGTCCAGAAGCTCCTCTCGGACAGGGATGATGTACGCGGCTATCAGCGAGTAACAGCGGCTATATCCACGTAACGTCCACCTAGAGCGTCCAGAAGCTCCTCTCGGACAGGGATGATGTATGCGGCTATCAGCGAGTATCAGCAGTTATATCCACGTAACGTCCACCTAGAGCGTCCAGAAGCTCCTCTCGTACAGGGATGATGTACGTGGCTATCAGCGAGTATCAGCAGTTATATCCATGTAACGTCCACCTAGAGCGTCCAGAAGCTCCTCTCGGACAGGGATGATGTACGCGGCTATCAGCGAGTAACAGCGGCTATATCCACGTAACGTCCACCTAGAGCATCCAGAAGCTCCTCTCGGACAGGGATGATGTACGTGGCTATCAGCGAGTATCAGCAGTTATATCCATGTAACGTCCACCTAGAGCGTCCAGAAGCTCCTCTCGGACAGGGATGATGTACACAGCTAACGATGAGGAGATGTTAAGGTGTAGCAGAGGCAGCAGAGCTCAGGTGACTGTTGTAGTGCCGATGCTGCAGGAACTGCCTGTGTGGATGGGTTCTATCTGCATCTAGAACTGGAAACCGCTGTGACCTCATAAGGTCTCCATGGAAATAGCTGCACAGTGGGCCTGGACTGTCCGGAGACCCCCCAAAACCAGCAAATTTCTATACACATTTTAGGCAAATTTCACACAGAATAAAATTTTGCACTAAAATCCACAACAAATTCTGCACATGATTTTTGTGAGGATTTTGGTGCAGATTTCACTCGTGTTGAGATGAATAAAATACACCCTGAAATATCCACAACATACAGAGCATGCTGGGAACGCGAGAACCGCAGCGAGATGCCAATCCTCGGCAGATTTTCCACCATGTGAGTGAAATCCCCATTCACCAGCATTTTACTGTGCAACCAATAATGATGCAACCAGCACACAATGTGTTAAACCAGACTTCCTCCAATATTTGGCTAGAAGTACTAACGAAGTGTTCCATATGTAGACCAGCGTTATGCAATTTATGTCGCCAATTCCGTCAGAATCCTAAAAAACGCAACACTGTGGGGTTTTCACCATTGCAAGATCAGATCCGCATGACAATTCAGGGTAACGCAATCTCGTAGGACTGGGGGGACTACCTCTTACCTTATAACTTGCTCCAACGTAATAATAAGATACTAAATAGTAACGGCGCAACATAATAATAAACACACAATATACCTTGCTGGCGTAAACTTTTGTGGGAAGGCCACAGCTTTATTAACTTTTTATTAACCGAAAACGTTATTAATTTTCTCTCCTAACTCTTCCCATGCCTAAAAGTCTCGTAACAAGTCAAAGTCCAAGAAACAGCACCAGGCGTGAGAAAGCCCCTAAACGGCCTGTAAACGCCTTCCTTTTCCGCTGGCATGGAAAGTCCAACTAACGCCAAACAGCTGTGACGACTTGAAACGCAGTGAAAAAGAAAAGTCCTTCCGCGCAAATTGCGAACACTTCCTCCCCCTCTGACCAGAGGGCGGGCGGGCGGGCGTCTTCTCTCTGGCTCTTCTCCTCGTGGACTGCCGACTCCTCCCCTTCCTCTCTACACTTCCTTCTCCCAAACCCCTCCCTTTGTCGCTTCTTCTATTAACCCTTTCTAGAACCTTCTCGCCCCCCAGTCCCTAGCCCCTTTCCCTATGCGGTCTGTTGCTTCCTAGACTGGGGGGACTACCTCTTACCTTATAACTTGCTCCAACGTAATAATAAGATACTAAATAGTAACGGCGCAACATAATAATAAACACACAATATACCTTGCTGGCGTAAACTTTTGTGGGAAGGCCACAGCTTTATTAACTTTTTATTAACCGAAAACGTTATTAATTTTCTCTCCTAACTCTTCCCATGCCTAAAAGTCTCGTAACAAGTCAAAGTCCAAGAAACAGCACCAGGCGTGAGAAAGCCCCTAAACGGCCTGTAAACGCCTTCCTTTTCCGCTGGCATGGAAAGTCCAACTAACGCCACGAAGGATGCAGCGTGTACGCTGCATTCCGCCCCCCACATGCCAGCGACAACGCCGCCTCCACCCCGTCCTGCAATCCTGACAGGAAAGTATCCATCCCGATGTCGCTGAGGTGCACTCCATCGCACCTCAACATCCCCGGCTCCCTCCTCTCCAGCTCCCAATGTCTTACCGCCACTCCGCCTAAAGATTTAACGAATTTTGACATCTTGAAGTTAATACTTCTTCTCACCTTCTCGATAGCCTCCGCGTCTCTTGCTTCCCGCCAAAATCTCCTCGCCACGATGTCCGACCACACCAGTATAACATCCTTAAAAAACTCTTTGAAACGCACCATATCTTCTTTTATTAGTGCCGTTAGCTCTGCTACTTTCATTTTCCCTAAATCATTGCCTCCGGCATGAATCACCAGAATCACCCTTTCCGGAGACCACCTGCTGATATACAGGACTTCACGTAGCAGCCTGGCCCAGTGCAAACCCCTGATACCGTGCCATCGCACTTGCGTTTCTTGTAGACCCAAGTTCGCCCCCATGGGCCGTGCCCTCGCTCTCCTCTCGGCCCAATAGATATATGAATGGCCGACCAACCAAACCGTCCATCCTGCTACTGTAAAGAAAAACAAAAGAAAACCAACCAAACTAACTTATTAACCTAAGTTTTACAAAACTCTTAGATCCGGTCGAACATAAGACCTGTAGGCCTCCGACCTCCACCGGCCCACCCTCTTCACCTCTTCTCCCTTAAGTCCGCACGCAAAAGCTGACGTCGCCGCGCCAATCCGAAACGAGTGTGTTCCGAACTCACTTGGCTCAAAACCTAGCTTAGCCAAGCAAGTGCGCATGACTGCCCTGAACTGAAACTTCGTCAGCGGGGAGCCTGACGCGTGCGCTAACAGAGGACCCGCTCCTCTATGCGTTTTTATGAACTCCCTCAGCAGAGCCACAGGGCAGCATGCTGACCCTATGGCTGCTATGCGCAGCCATTCGCCTGCGCCATAGACGTCCGTCTTGGACTTCCTGATGCATAGTTTCACATCCTGCTCGCCGACGAGGGCGTCCGCAAAAAGCAGGCCGCCCTGTCTAGTCCTGCTAGGGGATACTAGCTCCCCCAGCCGCAGCGCCGCAAAAAAGGCCAACGAAAAAGCTGCCCGGAACAACCTTACCTCCTGCTCGTTACTGCAGACCAAATCCAATCCTTCCAACATTGCACCCAATAATTCAAAAGTTATAGGTCGTCTACCGTCTCTAGACGACTTCTCTTTTTTCCAACCTTTGATTATCTGTCCAAAAACGAAATCTTTTGTGACATCGCGAGCGCCATGAAGCTTAAGCAAAAATGCGATCGCCGTAAGGTGCTTACGCGCCGCGTCCGCCGACGCGCCCCGTTTTCGCAAGTCCGTTAGCGTATCTAGCGTCACCGATCTCGCCTTCTCTTCGTCGGGAAATACCCCCCCCGCTGTCGCTATCCATGCTGTCCAGATATTGCTGTACCGCCTCCATGTCGATTCCGCAACTGAGCTGCGAATCAGCATTAGGAGCTCTCTTCTACTATCCCCCACAAGAAAGCCGGGCAACGTACCCCCTCGACGTCCGCCGTCGGGTGCAGCTCCCTGAAACTCTCCATCTGGAAACGAGAAAGAGCGTCAGCAGTTTTATTAAATATACCTGGCACGTGTCTTGCCTTTAATTTTACGTTGCATAGCAAACACCTCAACACCAATTGACGAAGGACCGCCAAAACCAAACCAGACGAAGAAGACTGCTTGTTCACAGCTCTCACCACCGTCTGATTATCCGACCAAAAACATATGTTTTTATCCTTCAATCTCGCTCCCCAAATTTCCATGGCCACCAACAGGGGAAAAATTTCCAGTAACGCAATGTTTTTTACCCAACGTCTGGACACCCACTCCCTCGGCCAAGGAGCGTTACACCAACTGTTTTCCAGTATTATTCCGAAGCCGCATGCACCCGACGCGTCCGAGAAAAGGGACAGGCTCTCGTTCGCCAGTTCCGCCGATTGGCAGATCACCTGACCATTGAAAGCCTGGAGAAAAATCCGCCACACGTGCAGGTCTGCTCGGATTCCTTTTGTAACTCTTATGAAATGATGCTTTTCTTTAACCCCCGCCGTGGCCAGCGACAGGCGCCTGGCAAACGGGCGGCCCATAGGAATGACCCTACAAGCAAAATTCAACAAGCCCGTCAAAACCTGAAACTGATGCAGTGTAGCTTTTCGCGAACCGCCAACCGTCTCCACCACTTGTCGCAATCTGAGAACTTTATCCTCTGGCAACCGAAAAACCATCTCGCAGGAGTCAATCTCTATACCCAAAAAGGTGAGGCACGACAAAGGACCGACCGTCTTTTCCCGCGACAACGGAACCCCGGCCTTTTCCATCAGAGCCTGAAATGACGCAAGTAGCAAACCGCATATCTCTGACCCTGCTGGGCCAACGAACAGGAAATCATCTAAATAGTGCAGTGCCGATGAGATGCCCGTCTCGAATCTCAACATCCATTCCAAAAAGGAACTGAAAACCTCGAAGTAGTAGCACGAGATGGAGCAACCCATGGGCAGGCACAGATCCACAAAAAACAACCCGTCAATCCGGCAACCCAAAAGATGAAAACAGTCCGGGTGAACCGGGAGCAGCCGGAAGGCCGATTCAATATCCGCCTTTGCCAGCAATGCTCCGGGACCCGCCTGCCTTACCAGTTCTACCGCCCTGTCGAAAGACGTGTATGACACCGCAGTTTGCTCTTTTGCGATCCCATCATTGACCGAGTCACCTGTTGGGAAAGACAGATGATGGATAAGCCGGAACTTGCCAGGTTCCCTTTTTGGGACCAAGCCCAATGGAGAAACCCGCAAATTCTCGAACGGCGGCTCCCTGAAAGGACCCGCCATGCGACCCAGTTCCACTTCCTTAAGCAGCTTATCCATCACCAAGCTCTTGTTGTCGCGAGCCGATTTTAAATTGGGGCTAAGTGTAAGAGCCGAACCCGAGATGTGAGGAATCGGGAAGCCAGAGGTAAACCCCGCTTTAAGCAGTCTTGCCTCCTGCTTCCTGTGATACCTGGCGAACCACCAATCCAGGTACTGTACGTTCACTGGGGTTGTTCCCAGTCGCGGGCACGCTTGCAACCGACGATGTCTTCTGGCGTCTGAAGCAACGCACTGCTGCGTGTGCTCCTCCGCAGAAGGAACACTCGTGCCGAAATTTACATGACGCGAGGAACCGACAATGACCTTCATTGAACGCCCAGCAGGAACCCGATGGCTTGTGCACCACAGGTGCCTGCTGTCCCGAGCTGGCTCCTGTGGTGGTTCCTGGAAAAAACGATTTTGTAGGTTTTTGCGCCAAGATTAATTGAATCCATGCGTCAGTCGCCTTAGTGGCCCAACTGACATTCTTCACCCCGGAAATGCGTCGACGAAAGTCTTCGTCATAACGCCACCAAGCCGCACCTCCGTGCAGCTTGTAGGCGCTGTGTATCGTGTTGATGTATACCAGCAATTCCGGACCTTTTTGCGGATACTGCTGACAAACCACATGTGCTAAAATCAGAATCGCTTGCAACCAATTACTGAAGGTTTTAGCGATTCTCGGTTTTTTGTCGACGCCACGCTCCGAAAAACGCTCTTTATCCACAGCGACATGTTCCACAGACAACAATGACCAGATGTCCACATACACACCATTCCTTATTTTTTCCAAAACCTCATCCGCGAGGCCAACGCCCAGCGGAGCCACACCACAGAATAATGAATCTGCAAACCGCAAACCACCTTTTCCAAGCTCTTCGCTTGTCCCGCTCGCCTCTACGGACGAAGCCCCGGGTGCGTGAGCCAACAAATCAACCTCAGGCGAGCCCTGACTCCCTGGATGCACATAGGACACTGGTAGTCCTTTTTTATCAAATTGCTTAACCAGCGCCTTTAGCGCTACCATAAAATCGTTATCACCGGGCGATGCAGTGCCCCATACTTTTGCACATGTTGACTCACCCGCTCTGCTGTCCTCCGGTCTTGCCAAGGGATACACGGGGGCGGGTGGTCTCATTCTGTGGACCATTGGGCTTTTGGGCCGCGTGTCGTACCTGAACTCTATCGTGAGCGACACCACGGCTTTTAGGGCTCCGTACGTCTGAAGCCCCGCAGGCTGCAATCGCTTCGCGTTGCCTGCTACTACGACCGGCTCGCATACTATCTGCGGAAGAAGCCGGGAATACATGAAATGTGGACCGCGGAGCCCAAGCCTCCACTGCTTGGCTGCTACGCCCGCTGGTGTCCCGACCCGCTTCTGTACGATTGTGCAGCCCCGCACGAGGGGTTCTCCCGCAGCTTGCGCATTCGTCGCCTGAAGATGGCGCCGAAGAGCTAGATTGTGCGCACCTACCCCCCCCTTCCCCCGCCCGATGCACCTGGCCCTGGCAAAACTCGCTCCCTCCTGACTTGCATACCCAGCTCCGCCCCCTCCTCCCTAACGTTCATGTGAGAGGTACTCTGATGGTAGGCATTCTTTCTCACATGTACCCCCCCATAAGGCGCTCTATGCCTACCCGCTGCATATACCCTGTGTCGCTTACTAACAGCCACCTCTGCCTGGGACGCTACGTCCCGCTGCATTGGGTGAGAAAGCCCGCGAACAGCCTGCTCTGCGCTGCTGCTGCTACTAACCGCACTACTCTCTCTCCCCCCCCTCCCCCTTTCCACCCCCCCGCTCCTAAGCACCGGGCGCGCGCTTTCAACGGCTCCTCCGGTGGCCGTTCGGCCCCTTTGCGTGCTCCTCCACGACACCTCCGGCTCCGGGCTGTACAGGGACTCACTCCCATAGCCCCCGCTGCTCCTGCAGTAAAGTAGCACTTCTCCGCCGGGACTACTTCCCGGCCGCGGATCCCTCCGCCCTCCACCGACTCCGCTCACAGTTTGCGGCGGCTGCACCCCAGCCGCCTGTCGGACAGCCGCAGGGGACCCCCCACCCGCGCTGGACTTACCACCGCCGATCGCCGACATCCCGGTAAGTCCCGATTCGTCCATCCGCGGCACTTCGGCGCCGCTCCCACGTGCGCCCCGACTGTTCCTCTGCCCTTTGCGCTGCGACCGCGCCAAAACGCTCCCACCAGATCTTCTGCTTGCCGGGCTCCCTCCTCTTCCCCCCTTCTTCGCGGCCGGACTTGGGCTCAGCCTGGCAGGGGGGAGGCGTCTTCTCATGGGTCTCCCACGGGGCTCCGGAGCGGGGACCGGCTCCGGGATATTCCTGTCCGGGGGGGCTTCTCCCGATGATGCGGCGCTTACCTCCGCGGCCATCTGCAGCAGCCATTGCGGTCCTTGACTGGCCACGGCGTCCTTTATTTGCTTCATCAGTTGCTCCATGCCGCCTGTACCAATTCTTCTGTCTTGGGTCTTCGATCCTTAATCGCAGCAACCTCAATCTTGGGTCTTCCTTCCTTCTCTGCAGCGTCCTCTGTCTTGGGTCTTCGGTCCTTGCTTGCGGCTTCCTTTCTTGGGACTTCGTACTTGCTTGCCGCGGCTTCCTTCACGGGCTGTCAGGTCTTCTGGAACTGTAGGATCCGTACCTTCGATCCACAAAGTGAGATCCTTGTTTTAAATTGTATTCCAAATTGTAATCCAAGGTAGCGTGGGTCCACACGTCTTCTCTCTGGCTCTTCTCCTCGTGGACTGCCGACTCCTCCCCTTCCTCTCTACACTTCCTTCTCCCAAACCCCTCCCTTTGTCGCTTCTTCTATTAACCCTTTCTAGAACCTTCTCGCCCCCCAGTCCCTAGCCCCTTTCCCTATGCGGTCTGTTGCTTCCTAGCCAACGCTGCAGGGGGATCACAGCGCAATTTAGCACAAACAGGTGATACATTAAAACAGTGGAGTTTTCGCTTCCGGTGCTACAAGCGTCCTCCACCGCTCTCCTGCCCCCTGATGCCAGCGCTACCAACTTCCTCCACCGCTCTGTTGCCTCCCGATGCCAGCGCTACCAACTTCCTCCACCGCTCTCCTGCCCCCTGATGCCGGCGCTACCAAAGTCCTTCACCGCTCTGTTGCCTCCCGATGCCAGCGCTACCAACTTCCTCCACCGCTCTGTTGCCTCCCGATGCCGGCGCTACCAAAGTCCTCCACCGCTCTCCTGCACCCTGATGCCGTCACTACCAACGTACTTTACCGCTCTCTTGTCCCCTGATGCCAGTGCTACCAGTGTCCTCCACCACTCTGCTGCCCCCCGATGACGGCGCTGCCAGCATCCTCCACCCTTCTCTGGGATCAAAACTGTCTAAAAGAAACTCTGTCCTGGTTGCCCATAGCAACCAATCACAGCACAGTTTTGATTTCTGAAACTGCTCTAGTAAAATGACAGCTGCGCTCTGATTGGTTGCTATGGGCAACAAGGCCTGTTTGTCTTCTAGATATATTACATAAATGAGGCCCTCTGTTCTTCTTGACATGTCCACACCACACGTGTCCTCTGCATTCATGCTGTATTGGTGACATGTCTACACCACACGTGACCTCTGCATCCATGCTGTAGTGGTAACATGTTCGTATTACACGAGACCTCTGCATCCATGCTGTAGCCATGGCATGTCTACACCACACGTGCCCTTTGCATCCATGCTGTACCGGTGACATGTCCGTACCACACGTGTCTTCTGCATCCACGCTGTATCGGTGATTTGTCCGTATCACACGTGACCTCTGCATTCATGCTGTAGCGGTAACATGTCTACACCACACGTGTCCTCTGCATCCATGCTATAGCGGTGACATGTCCGTACCACACGTGTCCTCTGCATCCATGCTGTAGCGGTGACATGTCCGTACCACACGTGTCCTCGGCATCCATGCTGTAGTGGTAACATGTCTGCACCACACAAGACCTCTACATCCATGCTGTAGCGGTGACATGTCCGTACCACGTGTCCTCTGCATCCATGCTGTAGCAATGGCATGTCTACACCACACATGTCCTCTGCATCCATGCTGTAGTGGTGACATGTCCATACCACACGTGTCCTCTGCATCCATGCTGTAGTGGTAACATGTCTGCACTACACAAGACCTCTGCATCCATGCTGTAGCGGTGACATGTCCGTACCACACGTGACCTCTGCATCCATGCTGTAGCGGTAACATGTCTGCACCACATGTGTCCTCTGCATACATGCTGTAATGGTGACATGTCCACAGCATGCGTGACCTCTGCATCTATGCTGTAAGAGTAATAGAGAACGGCCGGGGACAAGGGACGTATTGGCAGAGGAGCGGCGAGTATTAATAGCTCTTGTTATTTTACACCATTGTAGACTGTTCTTTATTCCTGGGATTGAACAACCCGACTATGGTGCCCACATACCCGCATACGATGCGGCGACCCGCAGTAATGGCCAAACCTGCAGGATGCTGCGATTGCAAAATAAAGCCTCTGACCCAAGAAACGCCCGACTAAAGAAGAAAACCCCCCACAGAGGATCCCTGTATTGTTTATGGTGTTCCATACTTCGCTGTTGATCTGCTGCTAACATCCGGCCACAAGGTTTTATGGCAAAAATCACCCAGAAAAACGTCACTGAAAACGCAGGCGGAAGCGGGGGACCGTCGGCAGAAAGAGGGCCGGTCCCGCCAAAAAGCAAAGAGGGATGCGGGCGGAAGTGGGGGACCGTCGCCAGAAAAAGGGACGGTCTCGCCAAGAAGCAAAGAGGGATGCGGGCGGAAGCGTGGGACCGTCGCCAGAAAGAGGGCCGGTCCCGCCAAAAAGCAAAGAGGGATGCGGGCGGAAGCGGGGGACCGTCGCCAGAAAAGGGGCCGGTCCCGCCAAAAAGCAAAAAGGGATGCGGGCGGAAGCGGGGGACCGTCGCCAGAAAAGGGGCCGGTCCCGCCAAAAAGCAAAGAGGGATGCGGGCGGAAGCGGGGGACCATCGCCAGATAGAGGGCCGGTCCCACCAAAAAGCAAAGGGGGATGCGGGCGGAAGCGGGGGACCGTCGCCAGAAAAAGGGCCGTTCCCGCCTAAAAGCAAAGAGGGATGCGGGCGGAAGCGGAGGACCGTCGCCAGAAAAGGGGCCGGTCCCGCCAAAAAGCAAAGAGGGATGCGGGCGGAAGCGGGGGACCGTCACCAGAAAAGGGGCTGATCCCGCCAAAAAGCAAAGAGGGATGCGGGCGGAAGCTGGGGACCTTCGCCAGAAAAGGGGCCAGTCCCGACAAAAAGCAAAGAGGGATGCGGGCGGAAGCAGGGGACCGTCGCCAGAAAAGGGGCCGATCCCGCCGAAAAGCAAAGAGGGATGCGGGCGGATGCTGAGGACCGTCGACAGATAGAGGGCCGGTCCCGCCAAAAAGCAAAGAGGGATGCGGGCGGAAGCGGGGGACCGTCGCCAGAAAAGGGTCCGGTCCCGCCAAAAAGCAAAGAGGGATGCGGGCGGAAGCGGGGGACCGTCGCCAGAAAAAGGGCCGGTCCCGCCAAAAGCAAAGTGGGATGCGGGCGGAAGCGGGGACCGACGCCAGAAAAAGGGCCGGTCGCGCCAAAAAGCAAAGAGGGATGCGGGCGGAAACGGGGACCGTGGCCGGAATAAGGGCCGGTCCTGCCAAAAAGCAAAGAGGGATGCGAGCGGAAGCGGGGGACCGTCGCCAGAAAAAGGGCCGGTCCCGCCAAAAAGCAAAGAGGGATGCGGGCGGAAGCGGGGGACCGTCGCCAGATAGAGGGCCGGTCCCGCCAAAAAGCAAAGAGGGATGCGGGCGGAAGCGGGGGACCGTCGCCAGAAAAAGGGCCGATCCCGCCAAAAGCAAAGAGGGATGCGGGCGGAAGCGTGGGACCGTCGCCAGAAAAAGGGCCGGTCCCGCCAAAAGCAAAGAGGGATGCGGGCGGAAGCATGGTACCGTCGCCAGAAAAAGGGCCGGTTCCGCCAAAAAGCAAAGAGGGATGCGGGCGGAAGCGGGGGACCGTCGCCAGAAAAGGGGCCGGTCCCGCCAAAAAGCAAAAAGGGATGCGGGCGGAAGCGGGGGACCGTCGCCAGAAGGAGGGCCGGTCCCGCCAAAAAGCAAAGAGGGATGCGGGCGGAAGCGGGGGACCATCGCCAGATAGAGGGCTGGTCCCACCAAAAAGCAAAGAGGGATGCGGGCGGAAGCGGGGGACCATCGCCAGAAAAGGGGCCAGTCCCGACAAAAAGCAAAGAGGGATGCGGGCGGAAGCGGGGGACCGTCGCCAGAAAAGGGTCCGGTCCCGCCAAAAAGCAAAAAGGGATGCGGGCGGAAGCGGGGGACCGTCGCCAGAATGAGGGCCGGTCCCGCCAAAAAGCAAAGAGGGATGCGGGCGGAAGCGGAGTACCGTCGCCAGAAAAGTGGCCAGATAGAGGCCCGGTCCCGCCGAAAAGCAAAGAGGGATGCGGGCGGAAGCGGGGGACCGTCGCCAGAAAGAGGGCCGGTCCCGCTAAAAATCAAAGAGGGATGCGGGCGGAAGTGGGGGACCGTCGCCAGATAGAGGGCCGGTCCCGCCAAAAAGCAAAGAGGGATGCGGCCGGAAGCGGGGACCGTCGCCAGAAAAGGGGCAGTCCCGCCAAAAAGCAAAGAGGGATGCGGGCGGAAGCAGGGGACCGTCGCCAGAAAAGGGGCCGGTCCCGCCAAAAAAGAAAGGAGGGAAGCAGGCAGAAGCGGGGGTCCGTCGGAAGAAAAAGGGCCGGTCCCGCCAAAAAACAAAGAGGGATGCGGGCGGAAGCAGGGGACCGTCGCCAGAAAAGGGGCCGATCCCGCCAAAAAGCAAAGAGGGATGCGGGCGGAAGCAGGGGACCGTCGCCAGAAAAGGGGCCGATCCCGCCAAAAAGCAAAGAGGGATGCGGGCGGAAGCAGGGGACCGTCGCCAGAAAAGGGGCCGGTCCCGCCAAAAAACAAAGAGGGATGCAGGCGGAAGCGGGTGACCGTCGCCAGAAAAGGGGCCGGTCCCGCCAAAAAGCAAAAAGGGATGCGGGCGGAAGCGGGGGACCGTCGCCAGAAAAGGGGCCGGTCCCGCCTAAAAGCAAAGAGGGATGCGGGCGGAAGCGGGGGACCGTCGCCAGAAAAGGGGCCGGTCCCGCCAAAAAGCAAAGAGGGATGCGGGCGGAAGCGGGGGACCATCGCCAGAAAAGGGGCCAGTCCCGACAAAAAGCAAAGAGGGATGCGGGCGGAAGCGGGGGACCGTCTCCAGAAAAGGGGCCGTTCCCGCCAAAAAGCAAGGAGGGATGCGGGCGGAAGCAGGGGACCGTCGCCAGAGAAGGGGTCGGTCCCGCCAAAAAACAAAGAGGGATGCGGGCGGAGCGGGGGACCATCGCCAGAAAAGGGGCCGGTCCCGCCAAAAAGCAAAAAGGGATACGGGCGGAAGCGGGGGACCGTCGCCAGAAAAGAGGCCGATCCCGCCAAAAAGCAAAGAGGGATGCGGGCGGAAGCGGGGGACCGTCGCCAGAAAAAGGGCCGTTCCTGCCTAAAAGCAAAGAGGGATGCGGGTGGAAGCGGGGGACCGTCACCAGAAAAGGGGCTGATCCCGCCAAAAAGCAAAGAGGGATGCGGGCGGAAGCTGGGGACCTTCGCCAGAAAAGGGGCCAGTCCCGACAAAAAGCAAAGAGGGATGCGGGCGGAAGCAGGGGACCGTCGCCAGAAAAGGGGCCGATCCCGCCGAAAAGCAAAGAGGGATGCGGGCGGATGCTGAGGACCGTCGACAGATAGAGGGCCGGTCCCGCCAAAAAGCAAAGAGGGATGCGGGCGGAAGCGGGGGACCGTCGCCAGAAAAAGGGCCGATCCAGCCAAAAGCAAAGAGGGATGCGGGCGGAAGCGTGGGACCGTCGCCAGAAAAAGGGCCGGTTCCGCCAAAAAGCAAAGAGGGATGCGGGCGGAAGCGTGGGACCGTCGCCAGAAAAAGGGCCGATTCCGCCAAAAAGCAAAGAGGGATGCGGGCGGAAGCGGGGGACCGTCGCCAGAAACAGGGCCGGTCCCGCCAAAAAGCAAAGAGGGATGCGGGCGGAAGCGGGGAACCGTCGCCAGAAAAAGGGCCGGCCCCTCCAAAAAGCAAAGAGGGATGCGGGCGGAAGCGGGGGACCATCGCCAGAAAAGGGGCCAGATCCGACAAAAAGCAAAGAGGGATGCGGGCGGAAGCGGGGGACCGTCGCCAGAAAAGGGGCCGGTCCCGCCAAAAAGCAAAAAGGGATGCGGGCGGAAGCGGGGGACCGTCGCCAGAAAAGGGGCCGGTCCCGCCAAAAAGCAAAGAGGGATGCGAGCGGAAGCGGGGGACCGTCGCCAGAAAGAGGTCCGGTCCCGCCAAAAAGCAAAGAGGGATGCGGGCTGAAGCGGGGGACCGTCGCCAGAAAAAGGGCCGTTCCCGCCTAAAAGCAAAGAGGGATGCGGGCAGAAGCGGGGGACCGTCGCCAGAAAAGGGGCCGGTCCCGCCAAAAAGCAAAGTGGGATGCGGGCGGAAGCGGGGGACCGTCGCCAGAAAAGGGTCCGGTCCCGCCAAAAAGCAAAAAGGGATGCGGGCGGAAGCGGGGGACCGTCGCCAGAATGAGGGCCGGTCCCGCCAAAAAGCAAAGAGGGATGCGGGCGGAAGCGGGGAACGGTCGCCAGAAAAGGGGCCAGATAGAGGGCCGGTCACGCCGAAAAGCAAAGAGGGATGCGGGCGGAAGCGGGGGACCGTCGCCAGAAAGAGGGCCGGTCCCGCTAAAAATCAAAGAGGGATGCGGGCGGAAGTGGGGGACCGTCGCCAGATAGAGGGCCGGTCCCGCCAAAAAGCAAAGAGGGATGCAGGCAGAAGCGGGGGTCCGTCGGAAGAAAAAGGGCCGGTCCCGCCAAAAAACAAAGAGGGATGCGGGCGGAAGCAGGGGACCGTCGCCAGAAAAGGGGCCGATCCCGCCAAAAAGCAAAGAGGGATGCGGGCGGAAGCAGGGGACCGTCGCCAGAAAAGGGGCCGGTCCCGCCAAAAAACAAAGAGGGATGCAGGCGGAAGCGGGTGACCGTCGCCAGAAAAGGGGCCGGTCCCGCCAAAAAGCAAAAAGGGATGCGGGCGGAAGCGGGGGACCGTCGCCAGAAAAGGGGCCGGTCCCGCCTAAAAGCAAAGAGGGATGCGGGCGGAAGCGGGGGACCGTCGCCAGAAAAGGGGCCGGTCCCGCCTAAAAGCAAAGAGGGATGCGGGCGGAAGCGGGGGACCGTCGCCAGAAAAGGGGCCGGTCCTGCCAAAAAGCAAAGAGGGATGCGGGCGGAAGCGGGGGACCATCGCCAGAAAAGGGGCCAGTCCCGACAAAAAGCAAAGAGGGATGCGGGCGGAAGCGGGGGACCGTCTCCAGAAAAGGGGCCGGTCCCGCCAAAAAGCAAGGAGGGATGCGGGCGGAAGCAGGGGACCGTCGACAGAGAAGGGGTCGGTCCCGCCAAAAAACAAAGAGGGATGCGGGCGGAGCGGGGGACCGTCGCCAGAAAAGGGGCCGGTCCCGCCAAAAAGCAAAAAGGGATGCGGGCGGAAGCGGGGGACCGTCGTCAGAAAAGGGGCCGATCCCGCCAAAAAGCAAAGAGGGATGCGGGCGGAAGCGGGGGACCATCGCCAGAAAAGGGGCCGGTCCCGCCAAAAAGCAAAGAGGGATGCGGGCGGAAGCGGGGGACCGTCGCCAGAAAAAGGGCCGATCCCGCCAAAAGCAAAGAGGGATGCGGGCGGAAGCGTGGGACCGTCGCCAGAAAAAGGGCCGGTTCCGCCAAAAAGCAAAGAGGGATGCGGGCGGAAGCGTGGGACCGTCGCCAGAAAAAGGGCCGGTTCCGCCAAAAAGCAAAAAGGGATGCGGGCGGAAGCGGGGGACCGTCGCCAGAAAAGGGGCCGGTCCCGCCAAAAAGCAAAGAGGGATGCGGGCGGAAGCGGGGGACCGTCGCCAGAAAGAGGGCCGGTCCCGCTAAAAATCAAAGAGGGATGCGGGCGGAAGTGGGGGACCGTCGCCAGATAGAGGGCCGGTCCCGCCAAAAAGCAAAGAGGGATGCAGGCAGAAGCGGGGGTCCGTCGGAAGAAAAAGGGCCGGTCCCGCCAAAAAACAAAGAGGGATGCGGGCGGAAGCAGGGGACCGTCGCCAGAAAAGGGGCCGATCCCGCCAAAAAGCAAAGAGGGATGCGGGCGGAAGCAGGGGACCGTCGCCAGAAAAGGGGCCGGTCCCGCCAAAAAACAAAGAGGGATGCAGGCGGAAGCGGGTGACCGTCGCCAGAAAAGGGGCCGGTCCCGCCAAAAAGCAAAAAGGGATGCGGGCGGAAGCGGGGGACCGTCGCCAGAAAAGGGGCCGGTCCCGCCTAAAAGCAAAGAGGGATGCGGGCGGAAGCGGGGGACCGTCGCCAGAAAAGGGGCCGGTCCCGCCTAAAAGCAAAGAGGGATGCGGGCGGAAGCGGGGGACCGTCGCCAGAAAAGGGGCCGGTCCTGCCAAAAAGCAAAGAGGGATGCGGGCGGAAGCGGGGGACCATCGCCAGAAAAGGGGCCAGTCCCGACAAAAAGCAAAGAGGGATGCGGGCGGAAGCGGGGGACCGTCTCCAGAAAAGGGGCCGGTCCCGCCAAAAAGCAAGGAGGGATGCGGGCGGAAGCAGGGGACCGTCGACAGAGAAGGGGTCGGTCCCGCCAAAAAACAAAGAGGGATGCGGGCGGAGCGGGGGACCGTCGCCAGAAAAGGGGCCGGTCCCGCCAAAAAGCAAAAAGGGATGCGGGCGGAAGCGGGGGACCGTCGTCAGAAAAGGGGCCGATCCCGCCAAAAAGCAAAGAGGGATGCGGGCGGAAGCGGGGGACCATCGCCAGAAAAGGGGCCGGTCCCGCCAAAAAGCAAAGAGGGATGCGGGCGGAAGCGGGGGACCGTCGCCAGAAAAAGGGCCGATCCCGCCAAAAGCAAAGAGGGATGCGGGCGGAAGCGTGGGACCGTCGCCAGAAAAAGGGCCGGTTCCGCCAAAAAGCAAAGAGGGATGCGGGCGGAAGCGTGGGACCGTCGCCAGAAAAAGGGCCGGTTCCGCCAAAAAGCAAAAAGGGATGCGGGCGGAAGCGGGGGACCGTCGCCAGAAAAGGGGCCGGTCCCGCCAAAAAGCAAAGAGGGATGCGGGCGGAAGCGGGGGACCGTCGCCAGAAAAAGGGCCGATCCCGCCAAAAGCAAAGAGGGATGCGGGCGGAAGCGTGGGACCGTCGCCAGAAAAAGGGCCGGTTCCGCCAAAAAGCAAAGAGGGATGCGGGCAGAAGCGTGGGACCGTCGCCAGAAAAAGGGCCGATTCCGCCAAAAAGCAAAGAGGGATGCGGGCGGAAGCGGGGGACCGTCGCCAGAAACAGGGCCGGTCCCGCCAAAAAGCAAAGAGGGATGCGGGCGGAAGCGGGGAACCGTCGCCAGAAAAAGGGCCGGCCCCGCCAAAAAGCAAAGAGGGATGCGGGCGGAAGCGGGGGACCATCGCCAGAAAAGGGGCCGGACCCGCCAAAAAGCAAAGAGGGATGCGAGCGGAAGCGGGGGACCGTCGCCAGAAAGAGGTCCGGTCCCGCCAAAAAGCAAAGAGGGATGCGGGCTGAAGCGGGGGACCGTCGCCAGAAAAAGGTCCGGTTCCGTCAAAAAGCAAAGAGAGATGCGGGCGGAAGCGGGGGACGGTCGCCACATAGAGGGCCGGTCTTGCCGAAAAGCAAAGAGGGATGCGGGCGGAAGCGGGGGACCATCGCCAGATAGAGGGCCGGTCCCGCCAAAAAGCAAAAAGGGATGCGGGCGGATGCGGAGGACCGTCGACAGATAGAGGGCCGGTCCCGCCAAAAAGCAAAGAGGGATGCGGGCGGAAGCTGGGGACCTTCGCCAGAAAAGGGGCCAGTCCCGACAAAAAGCAAAGAGGGATGCGGGCGGAAGCAGGGGACCGTCGCCAGAAAAGGGGCCGATCCCGCCGAAAAGCAAAGAGGGATGCGGGCGGATGCTGAGGACCGTCGACAGATAGAGGGCCGGTCCCGCCAAAAAGCAAAGAGGGATGCGGGCGGAAGCGGGGGACCGTCGCCAGAAAAAGGGCCGATCCAGCCAAAAGCAAAGAGGGATGCGGGCGGAAGCGTGGGACCGTCGCCAGAAAAAGGGCCGGTTCCGCCAAAAAGCAAAGAGGGATGCGGGCGGAAGCGTGGGACCGTCGCCAGAAAAAGGGCCGATTCCGCCAAAAAGCAAAGAGGGATGCGGGCGGAAGCGGGGGACCGTCGCCAGAAACAGGGCCGGTCCCGCCAAAAAGCAAAGAGGGATGCGGGCGGAAGCGGGGAACCGTCGCCAGAAAAAGGGCCGGCCCCTCCAAAAAGCAAAGAGGGATGCGGGCGGAAGCGGGGGACCATCGCCAGAAAAGGGGCCAGATCCGACAAAAAGCAAAGAGGGATGCGGGCGGAAGCGGGGGACCGTCGCCAGAAAAGGGGCCGGTCCCGCCAAAAAGCAAAAAGGGATGCGGGCGGAAGCGGGGGACCGTCGCCAGAAAAGGGGCCGGTCCCGCCAAAAAGCAAAGAGGGATGCGAGCGGAAGCGGGGGACCGTCGCCAGAAAGAGGTCCGGTCCCGCCAAAAAGCAAAGAGGGATGCGGGCTGAAGCGGGGGACCGTCGCCAGAAAAAGGGCCGTTCCCGCCTAAAAGCAAAGAGGGATGCGGGCAGAAGCGGGGGACCGTCGCCAGAAAAGGGGCCGGTCCCGCCAAAAAGCAAAGTGGGATGCGTGCGGAAGCGGGGGACCATCGCCAGAAAAGGGGCCAGTCCCGACAAAAAGCAAAGAGGGATGCGGGCGGAAGCGGGGGACCGTCGCCAGAAAAGGGTCCGGTCCCGCCAAAAAGCAAAAAGGGATGCGGGCGGAAGCGGGGGACCGTCGCCAGAATGAGGGCCGGTCCCGCCAAAAAGCAAAGAGGGATGCGGGCGGAAGCGGGGAACGGTCGCCAGAAAAGGGGCCAGATAGAGGGCCGGTCCCGCCGAAAAGCAAAGAGGGATGCGGGCGGAAGCGGGGGACCGTCGCCAGAAAGAGGGCCGGTCCCGCTAAAAATCAAAGAGGGATGCGGGCGGAAGTGGGGGACCGTCGCCAGATAGAGGGCCGGTCCCGCCAAAAAGCAAAGAGGGATGCAGGCAGAAGCGGGGGTCCGTCGGAAGAAAAAGGGCCGGTCCCGCCAAAAAACAAAGAGGGATGCGGGCGGAAGCAGGGGACCGTCGCCAGAAAAGGGGCCGATCCCGCCAAAAAGCAAAGAGGGATGCGGGCGGAAGCAGGGGACCGTCGCCAGAAAAGGGGCCGGTCCCGCCAAAAAACAAAGAGGGATGCAGGCGGAAGCGGGTGACCGTCGCCAGAAAAGGGGCCGGTCCCGCCAAAAAGCAAAAAGGGATGCGGGCGGAAGCGGGGGACCGTCGCCAGAAAAGGGGCCGGTCCCGCCTAAAAGCAAAGAGGGATGCGGGCGGAAGCGGGGGACCGTCGCCAGAAAAGGGGCCGGTCCCGCCTAAAAGCAAAGAGGGATGCGGGCGGAAGCGGGGGACCGTCGCCAGAAAAGGGGCCGGTCCTGCCAAAAAGCAAAGAGGGATGCGGGCGGAAGCGGGGGACCATCGCCAGAAAAGGGGCCAGTCCCGACAAAAAGCAAAGAGGGATGCGGGCGGAAGCGGGGGACCGTCTCCAGAAAAGGGGCCGGTCCCGCCAAAAAGCAAGGAGGGATGCGGGCGGAAGCAGGGGACCGTCGACAGAGAAGGGGTCGGTCCCGCCAAAAAACAAAGAGGGATGCGGGCGGAGCGGGGGACCGTCGCCAGAAAAGGGGCCGGTCCCGCCAAAAAGCAAAAAGGGATGCGGGCGGAAGCGGGGGACCGTCGTCAGAAAAGGGGCCGATCCCGCCAAAAAGCAAAGAGGGATGCGGGCGGAAGCGGGGGACCATCGCCAGAAAAGGGGCCGGTCCCGCCAAAAAGCAAAGAGGGATGCGGGCGGAAGCGGGGGACCGTCGCCAGAAAAAGGGCCGATCCCGCCAAAAGCAAAGAGGGATGCGGGCGGAAGCGTGGGACCGTCGCCAGAAAAAGGGCCGGTTCCGCCAAAAAGCAAAGAGGGATGCGGGCGGAAGCGTGGGACCGTCGCCAGAAAAAGGGCCGGTTCCGCCAAAAAGCAAAAAGGGATGCGGGCGGAAGCGGGGGACCGTCGCCAGAAAAGGGGCCGGTCCCGCCAAAAAGCAAAGAGGGATGCGGGCGGAAGCGGGGGACCGTCGCCAGAAAAAGGGCCGATCCCGCCAAAAGCAAAGAGGGATGCGGGCGGAAGCGTGGGACCGTCGCCAGAAAAAGGGCCGGTTCCGCCAAAAAGCAAAGAGGGATGCGGGCAGAAGCGTGGGACCGTCGCCAGAAAAAGGGCCGATTCCGCCAAAAAGCAAAGAGGGATGCGGGCGGAAGCGGGGGACCGTCGCCAGAAACAGGGCCGGTCCCGCCAAAAAGCAAAGAGGGATGCGGGCGGAAGCGGGGAACCGTCGCCAGAAAAAGGGCCGGCCCCGCCAAAAAGCAAAGAGGGATGCGGGCGGAAGCGGGGGACCATCGCCAGAAAAGGGGCCGGACCCGCCAAAAAGCAAAGAGGGATGCGAGCGGAAGCGGGGGACCGTCGCCAGAAAGAGGTCCGGTCCCGCCAAAAAGCAAAGAGGGATGCGGGCTGAAGCGGGGGACCGTCGCCAGAAAAAGGTCCGGTTCCGTCAAAAAGCAAAAAAAAAAGATGCGGGCGGAAGCGGGGGACGGTCGCCACATAGAGGGCCGGTCTTGCCGAAAAGCAAAGAGGGATGCGGGCGGAAGCGGGGGACCATCGCCAGATAGAGGGCCGGTCCCGCCAAAAAGCAAAAAGGGATGCGGGCGGATGCGGAGGACCGTCGACAGATAGAGGGCCGGTCCCGCCAAAAAGCAAAGAGGGATGCGGGCGGAAGCTGGGGACCTTCGCCAGAAAAGGGGCCAGTCCCGACAAAAAGCAAAGAGGGATGCGGGCGGAAGCAGGGGACCGTCGCCAGAAAAGGGGCCGATCCCGCCGAAAAGCAAAGAGGGATGCGGGCGGATGCTGAGGACCGTCGACAGATAGAGGGCCGGTCCCGCCAAAAAGCAAAGAGGGATGCGGGCGGAAGCGGGGGACCGTCGCCAGAAAAAGGGCCGATCCAGCCAAAAGCAAAGAGGGATGCGGGCGGAAGCGTGGGACCGTCGCCAGAAAAAGGGCCGGTTCCGCCAAAAAGCAAAGAGGGATGCGGGCGGAAGCGTGGGACCGTCGCCAGAAAAAGGGCCGATTCCGCCAAAAAGCAAAGAGGGATGCGGGCGGAAGCGGGGGACCGTCGCCAGAAACAGGGCCGGTCCCGCCAAAAAGCAAAGAGGGATGCGGGCGGAAGCGGGGAACCGTCGCCAGAAAAAGGGCCGGCCCCTCCAAAAAGCAAAGAGGGATGCGGGCGGAAGCGGGGGACCATCGCCAGAAAAGGGGCCAGATCCGACAAAAAGCAAAGAGGGATGCGGGCGGAAGCGGGGGACCGTCGCCAGAAAAGGGGCCGGTCCCGCCAAAAAGCAAAAAGGGATGCGGGCGGAAGCGGGGGACCGTCGCCAGAAAAGGGGCCGGTCCCGCCAAAAAGCAAAGAGGGATGCGAGCGGAAGCGGGGGACCGTCGCCAGAAAGAGGTCCGGTCCCGCCAAAAAGCAAAGAGGGATGCGGGCTGAAGCGGGGGACCGTCGCCAGAAAAAGGGCCGTTCCCGCCTAAAAGCAAAGAGGGATGCGGGCAGAAGCGGGGGACCGTCGCCAGAAAAGGGGCCGGTCCCGCCAAAAAGCAAAGTGGGATGCGTGCGGAAGCGGGGGACCATCGCCAGAAAAGGGGCCAGTCCCGACAAAAAGCAAAGAGGGATGCGGGCGGAAGCGGGGGACCGTCGCCAGAATGAGGGCCGGTCCCGCCAAAAAGCAAAGAGGGATGCGGGCGGAAGCGGGGAACGGTCGCCAGAAAAGGGGCCAGATAGAGGGCCGGTCCCGCCGAAAAGCAAAGAGGGATGCGGGCGGAAGCGGGGGACCGTCGCCAGAAAGAGGGCCGGTCCCGCTAAAAATCAAAGAGGGATGCGGGCGGAAGTGGGGGACCGTCGCCAGATAGAGGGCCGGTCCCGCCAAAAAGCAAAGAGCGATGCAGGCAGAAGCGGGGGTCCGTCGGAAGAAAAAGGGCCGGTCCCGCCAAAAAACAAAGAGGGATGCGGGCGGAAGCAGGGGACCGTCGCCAGAAAAGGGGCCGATCCCGCCAA
Organism: Eleutherodactylus coqui; assembly: GCF_035609145.1. Classification (NCBI taxonomy): domain Eukaryota; kingdom Metazoa; phylum Chordata; class Amphibia; order Anura; family Eleutherodactylidae; genus Eleutherodactylus; species Eleutherodactylus coqui. Next base: position 100,176,067 of record NC_089838.1, on the reverse strand, counting down.
AAAGCAAAGAGGGATGCGGGCGGAAGCAGGGGACCGTCGCCAGAAAAGGGGCCGGTCCCGCCAAAAAACAAAGAGGGATGCAGGCGGAAGCGGGTGACCGTCGCCAGAAAAGGGGCCGGTCCCGCCAAAAAGCAAAAAGGGATGCGGGCGGAAGCGGGGGACCGTCGCCAGAAAAGGGGCCGGTCCCGCCTAAAAGCAAAGAGGGATGCGGGCGGAAGCGGGGGACCGTCGCCAGAAAAGGGGCCGGTCCCGCCTAAAAGCAAAGAGGGATGCGGGCGGAAGCGGGGGACCGTCGCCAGAAAAGGGGCCGGTCCTGCCAAAAAGCAAAGAGGGATGCGGGCGGAAGCGGGGGACCATCGCCAGAAAAGGGGCCAGTCCCGACAAAAAGCAAAGAGGGATGCGGGCGGAAGCGGGGGACCGTCTCCAGAAAAGGGGCCGGTCCCGCCAAAAAGCAAGGAGGGATGCGGGCGGAAGCAGGGGACCGTCGACAGAGAAGGGGTCGGTCCCGCCAAAAAACAAAGAGGGATGCGGGCGGAGCGGGGGACCGTCGCCAGAAAAGGGGCCGGTCCCGCCAAAAAGCAAAAAGGGATGCGGGCGGAAGCGGGGGACCGTCGTCAGAAAAGGGGCCGATCCCGCCAAAAAGCAAAGAGGGATGCGGGCGGAAGCGGGGGACCATCGCCAGAAAAGGGGCCGGTCCCGCCAAAAAGCAAAGAGGGATGCGGGCGGAAGCGGGGGACCGTCGCCAGAAAAAGGGCCGATCCCGCCAAAAGCAAAGAGGGATGCGGGCGGAAGCGTGGGACCGTCGCCAGAAAAAGGGCCGGTTCCGCCAAAAAGCAAAGAGGGATGCGGGCGGAAGCGTGGGACCGTCGCCAGAAAAAGGGCCGGTTCCGCCAAAAAGCAAAAAGGGATGCGGGCGGAAGCGGGGGACCGTCGCCAGAAAAGGGGCCGGTCCCGCCAAAAAGCAAAGAGGGATGCGGGCGGAAGCGGGGGACCGTCGCCAGAAAAAGGGCCGATCCCGCCAAAAGCAAAGAGGGATGCGGGCGGAAGCGTGGGACCGTCGCCAGAAAAAGGGCCGGTTCCGCCAAAAAGCAAAGAGGGATGCGGGCAGAAGCGTGGGACCGTCGCCAGAAAAAGGGCCGATTCCGCCAAAAAGCAAAGAGGGATGCGGGCGGAAGCGGGGGACCGTCGCCAGAAACAGGGCCGGTCCCGCCAAAAAGCAAAGAGGGATGCGGGCGGAAGCGGGGAACCGTCGCCAGAAAAAGGGCCGGCCCCGCCAAAAAGCAAAGAGGGATGCGGGCGGAAGCGGGGGACCATCGCCAGAAAAGGGGCCGGACCCGCCAAAAAGCAAAGAGGGATGCGAGCGGAAGCGGGGGACCGTCGCCAGAAAGAGGTCCGGTCCCGCCAAAAAGCAAAGAGGGATGCGGGCTGAAGCGGGGGACCGTCGCCAGAAAAAGGTCCGGTTCCGTCAAAAAGCAAAGAGAGATGCGGGCGGAAGCGGGGGACGGTCGCCACATAGAGGGCCGGTCTTGCCGAAAAGCAAAGAGGGATGCGGGCGGAAGCGGGGGACCATCGCCAGATAGAGGGCCGGTCCCGCCAAAAAGCAAAAAGGGATGCGGGCGGATGCGGAGGACCGTCGACAGATAGAGGGCCGGTCCCGCCAAAAAGCAAAGAGGGATGCGGGCGGAAGCGGGGAACTGTCACCAGAAAAAGGGCCGGTCCCGCCAAAAAGCAAAGTGGGATGCGGGCGGAAGCGCGGACCGTCGCCAGAAAAAGGGACGGTCGAGCCAAAAAGCAAAGAGGGATGCGAGCGGAAGCGGGGGACCGTCGCCAGATAGAGGGCCGGTCCCGCCAAAAAGCAAAGAGGGATGCGGGCGGAAGCGGGGGACCGTCGCCAGAAAAAGGGCCGGTCCCGCCATAAGCAAAGAGGGATGCGGGCGGAAGCGTGGGACCGTCGCCAGAAAAAGGGCCGGTTCCGCCAAAAAGCAAAGAGGGATGCGGGCGGAAGCGTGGGACCGTCGCCAGAAAGAGGGCCGGTTCCGCCAAAAAGCAAAGAGGGATGCGGGCGGAAGCGGGGGACCGTCGCCAGAAGGAGGGCCGGTCCCGCCAAAAAGCAAAGAGGGATGCGGGCGGAAGCGGGGAACCGTCACCAGAAAAAGGGCCGGCCACGCCAAAAAGCAAAGAGGGATGCGGGCGGAAGCGGGGGACCGTCGCCAGAAAAGGGGCCGGTCCCGCCAAAAAGCAAAAAGGGATGCGGGCGGAAGCGGGGGACCGTCGCCAGAAAAGGGGCCGGTCCCGCCAAAAAGCAAAGAGGGATGCGGGCGGAAGCGGGGGACCATCGCCAGATAGAGGGCCGGTCCCACCAAAAAGCAAAGGGGGATGCGGGCGGAAGCGGGTTACCGTCGCCAGAAAAAGGGCCGTTCCCGCCTAAAAGCAAAGAGGGATGCGGGCGGAAGCGGGGGACCGTCGCCAGAAAAGGGGCCGGTCCCGCCAAAAAGCAAAGTGGGATGCGTGCGGAAGCGGGGGACCATCGCCAGAAAAGGGGCCAGTCCCGACAAAAAGCAAAGAGGGATGCGGGCGGAAGCGGGGGACCGTCGCCAGAAAAGGGTCCGGTCCCGCCAAAAAGCAAAAAGGGATGCGGGCGGAAGCGGGGGACCGTCGCCAGAATGAGGGCCGGTCCCGCCAAAAAGCAAAGAGGGATGCGGGCGGAAGCGGGGAACGGTCGCCAGAAAAGGGGCCAGATAGAGGGCCGGTCCCGCCGAAAAGCAAAGAGGGATGCGGGCGGAAGCGGGGGACCGTCGCCAGAAAGAGGGCCGGTCCCGCTAAAAATCAAAGAGGGATGCGGGCGGAAGTGGGGGACCGTCGCCAGATAGAGGGCCGGTCCCGCCAAAAAGCAAAGAGGGATGCGGCCGGAAGCGGGGGCCGTCGCCAGAAAAGGGGCAGTCCCGCCAAAAAGCAAAGAGGGATGCGGGTGGAAGCAGGGGACCGTCGCCAGAAAAGGGGCCGGTCCCGCCAAAAAGCAAAGAGGGAAGCAGGCAGAAGCGGGGGTCCGTCGGAAGAAAAAGGGCCGGTCCCGCCAAAAAACAAAGAGGGATGCGGGCGGAAGCAGGGGACCGTCGCCAGAAAAGGGGCCGATCCCGCCAAAAAGCAAAGAGGGATGCGGGCGGAAGCAGGGGACCGTCGCCAGAAAAGGGGCCGGTCCCGCCAAAAAACAAAGAGGGATGCAGGCGGAAGCGGGTGACCGTCGCCAGAAAAGGGGCCGGTCCCGCCAAAAAGCAAAAAGGGATGCGGGCGGAAGCGGGGGACCGTCGCCAGAAAAGGGGCCGGTCCCGCCTAAAAGCAAAGAGGGATGCGGGCGGAAGCGGGGGACCGTCGCCAGAAAAGGGGCCGGTCCCGCCTAAAAGCAAAGAGGGATGCGGGCGGAAGCGGGGGACCGTCGCCAGAAAAGGGGCCGATCCTGCCAAAAAGCAAAGAGGGATGCGGGCGGAAGCGGGGGACCATCGCCAGAAAAGGGGCCAGTCCCGACAAAAAGCAAAGAGGGATGCGGGCGGAAGCGGGGGACCGTCTCCAGAAAAGGGGCCGGTCCCGCCAAAAAGCAAGGAGGGATGCGGGCGGAAGCAGGGGACCGTCGACAGAGAAGGGGTCGGTCCTGCCAAAAAACAAAGAGGGATGCGGGCGGAGCGGGGGACCGTCGCCAGAAAAGGGGCCGGTCCCGCCAAAAAGCAAAAAGCGATACGGGCGGAAGCGGGGGACCGTCGCCAGAAAAGGGGCCGATCCCGCCAAAAAGCAAAGAGGGATGCGGGCAGAAGCGGGGGACCGTCGCCAGAAAAAGGGCCGTTCCTGCCTAAAAGCAAAGAGGGATGCGGGCGGAATCGGGGACCGACGCCAGAAAAAGGGCCGGTCGCGCCAAAAAGCAAAGAGGGATGCGGGCGGAAACGGGGACCGTCGCCGGAATAAGGGCCGGTCCTGCCAAAAGCAAAGAGGGATGCGAGCGGAAGCGGGGGACCGTCGCCAGAAAAAGGGCCGGTCCCGCCAAAAAGCAAAGAGGGATGAGGGCGGAAGCGGGGGACCGTCGCCAGATAGAGGGCCGGTCCCGCCAAAAAGCAAAGAGGGATGCGGGCGGAAGCGGGGGACCGTCGCCAGAAAAAGGGCCGGTCCCGCCAAAAGCAAAGAGGGATGCGGGCGGAAGCGTGGGACCGTCGCCAGAAAAAGGGCCGGTTCCACCAAAAAGCAAAGAGGGATGCGGGCGGAAGCGTGGGACCGTCGCCAGAAAGAGGGCCGGTTCCGCCAAAAAGCAAAGAGGGATGCGGGCGGAAGCGGGGGACCGTCGCCAGAAGGAGGGCCGGTCCCGCCAAAAAGCAAAGAGGGATGCGGGCGGAAGCGGGGAACCGTCACCAGAAAAAGGGCCGGCCACGCCAAAAAGCAAAGAGGGATGCGGGCGGAAGCGGGGGACCGTCGCCAGAAAAGGGGCCGGTCCCGCCAAAAAGCAAAAAGGGATGCGGGCGGAAGCGGGGGACCGTCGCCAGAAAAGGGGCCGGTCCCGCCAAAAAGCAAAGAGGGATGCGGGCGGAAGCGGGGGACCATCGCCAGATAGAGGGCCGGTCCCACCAAAAAGCAAAGGGGGATGCGGGCGGAAGCGGGGGACCGTCGCCAGAAAAAGGGCCGTTCCCGCCTAAAAGCAAAGAGGGATGCGGGCGGAAGCGGGGGACCGTCGCCAGAAAAGGGGCCGGTCCTGCCAAAAAGCAAAGAGGGATGCGGGCGGAAGCGGGGGACCATCGCCAGAAAAGGGGCCAGTCCCGACAAAAAGCAAAGAGGGATGCGGGCGGAAGCGGGGGACCGTCTCCAGAAAAGGGGCCGGTCCCGCCAAAAAGCAAGGAGGGATGCGGGCGGAAGCAGGGGACCGTCGACAGAGAAGGGGTCGGTCCCGCCAAAAAACAAAGAGGGATGCGGGCGGAGCGGGGGACCGTCGCCAGAAAAGGGGCCGGTCCCGCCAAAAAGCAAAAAGCGATACGGGCGGAAGCGGGGGACCGTCGCCAGAAAAGGGGCCGATCCCGCCAAAAAGCAAAGAGGGATGCGGGCAGAAGCGGGGGACCGTCGCCAGAAAAAGGGCCGTTCCTGCCTAAAAGCAAAGAGGGATGCGGGCGGAAGCGGGGACCGACGCCAGAAAAAGGGCCGGTCGCGCCAAAAACCAAAGAGGGATGCGGGCGGAAACGGGGACCGTCGCCGGAATAAGGGCCGGTCCTGCCAAAAAGCAAAGAGGGATGCGAGCGGAAGCGGGGGACCGTCGCCAGAAAAAGGGCCGGTCCCGCCAAAAAGCAAAGAGGGATGAGGGCGGAAGCGGGGGACCGTCGCCAGATAGAGGGCCGGTCCCGCCAAAAAGCAAAGAGGGATGCGGGCGGAAGCGTGGGACCGTCGCCAGAAAAAGGGCCGGTTCCACCAAAAAGCAAAGAGGGATGCGGGCGGAAGCGTGGGACCGTCGCCAGAAAGAGGGCCGGTTCCGCCAAAAAGCAAAGAGGGATGCGGGCGGAAGCGGGGGACCGTCGCCAGAAGGAGGGCCGGTCCCGCCAAAAAGCAAAGAGGGATGCGGGCGGAAGCGGGGAACCGTCACCAGAAAAAGGGCCGGCCACGCCAAAAAGCAAAGAGGGATGCGGGCGGAAGCGGGGGACCGTCGCCAGAAAAGGGGCCGGTCCCGCCAAAAAGCAAAAAGGGATGCGGGCGGAAGCGGGGGACCGTCGCCAGAAAAGGGGCCGGTCCCGCCAAAAAGCAAAGAGGGATGCGGGCGGAAGCGGGGGACCATCGCCAGATAGAGGGCCGGTCCCACCAAAAAGCAAAGGGGGATGCGGGCGGAAGCGGGGGACCGTCGCCAGAAAAAGGGCCGTTCCCGCCTAAAAGCAAAGAGGGATGCGGGCGGAAGCGGGGGACCGTCGCCAGAAAAGGGGCCGGTCCCGCCAAAAAGCAAAGAGGGATGCGGGCGGAAGCGGGGGACCGTCACCAGAAAAGGGGCTGATCCCGCCAAAAAGCAAAGAGGGATGCGGGCGGAAGCTGGGGACCTTCGCCAGAAAAGGGGCCAGTCCCGACAAAAAGCAAAGAGGGATGCGGGCGGAAGCAGGGGACCGTCGCCAGAAAAGGGGCCGATCCCGCCGAAAAGCAAAGAGGGATGCGGGCGGATGCTGAGGACCGTCGACAGATAGAGGGCCGGTCCCGCCAAAAAGCAAAGAGGGATGCGGGCGGAAGCAGGGGACCGTCGCCAGAAAAGGGTCCGGTCCCGCCAAAAAGCAAAGAGGGATGCGGGCGGAAGCGGGGGACCGTCGCCAGAAAAAGGGCCGGTCCCGCCAAAAGCAAAGTGGGATGCGGGCGGAAGCGGGGACCGACGCCAGAAAAAGGGCCGGTCGCGCCAAAAAGCAAAGAGGGATGCGGGCGGAAACGGGGACCGTCGCCGGAATAAGGGCCGGTCCTGCCAAAAAGCAAAGAGGGATGCGAGTGGAAGCGGGGGACCGTCGCCAGAAAAAGGGCCGGTCCCGCCAAAAAGCAAAGAGGGATGCGGGCGGAAGCGGGGGACCGTCGCCAGATAGAGGGCCGGTCCCGCCAAAAAGCAAAGAGGGATGCGGGCGGAAGCGGGGGACCGTCGCCAGAAAAAGGGCCGATCCCGCCAAAAGCAAAGAGGGATGCGGGCGGAAGCGTGGGACCGTCGCCAGAAAAAGGGCCGGTCCCGCCAAAAGCAAAGAGGGATGCGGGCGGAAGCATGGTACCGTCGCCAGAAAAAGGGCCGGTTCCGCCAAAAAGCAAAGAGGGATGCGGGCGGAAGCGGGGGACCGTCGCCAGAAAAGGGGCCGGTCCCGCCAAAAAGCAAAAAGGGATGCGGGCGGAAGCGGGGGACCGTCGCCAGAAAAGGGGCCGGTCCCGCCAAAAAGCAAAGAGGGATGCGGGCGGAAGCGGGGGACCATCGCCAGATAGAGGGCTGGTCCCACCAAAAAGCAAAGAGGGATGCGGGCGGAAGCGGGGGACCGTCGCCAGAAAAGGGGCCGGTCCCGCCAAAAAGCAAAGTGGGATGCGTGCGGAAGCGGGGGACCATCGCCAGAAAAGGGGCCAGTCCCGAAAAAAAGCAAAGAGGGATGCGGGCGGAAGCGGGGGACCGTCGCCAGAAAAGGGTCCGGTCCCGCCAAAAAGCAAAAAGGGATGCGGGCGGAAGCGGGGGACCGTCGCCAGAATGAGGGCTGGTCCCGCCAAAAAGCAAAGAGGGATGCGGGCGGAAGCGGAGAACCGTCGCCAGAAAAGTGGCCAGATAGAGGCCCGGTCCCGCCGAAAAGCAAAGAGGGATGCGGGCGGAAGCGGGGGACCGTCGCCAGAAAGAGGGCCGGTCCCGCTAAAAATCAAAGAGGGATGCGGGCGGAAGTGGGGGACCGTCGCCAGATAGAGGGCCGGTCCCGCCAAAAAGCAAAGAGGGATGCGGCCGGAAGCGGGGACCGTCGCCAGAAAAGGGGCAGTCCCGCCAAAAAGCAAAGAGGGATGCGGGCGGAAGCAGGGGACCGTCGCCAGAAAAGGGGCCGGTCCCGCCAAAAAAGAAAGGAGGGAAGCAGGCAGAAGCGGGGGTCCGTCGGAAGAAAAAGGGCCGGTCCCGCCAAAAAACAAAGAGGGATGCGGGCGGAAGCAGGGGACCGTCGCCAGAAAAGGGGCCGATCCCGCCAAAAAGCAAAGAGGGATGCGGGCGGAAGCAGGGGACCGTCGCCAGAAAAGGGGCCGATCCCGCCAAAAAGCAAAGAGGGATGCGGGCGGAAGCAGGGGACCGTCGCCAGAAAAGGGGCCGGTCCCGCCAAAAAACAAAGAGGGATGCAGGCGGAAGCGGGTGACCGTCGCCAGAAAAGGGGCCGGTCCCGCCAAAAAGCAAAAAGGGATGCGGGCGGAAGCGGGGGACCGTCGCCAGAAAAGGGGCCGGTCCCGCCTAAAAGCAAAGAGGGATGCGGGCGGAAGCGGGGGACCGTCGCCAGAAAAGGGGCCGGTCCCGCCAAAAAGCAAAGAGGGATGCGGGCGGAAGCGGGGGACCGTCGCCAGAAAAGGGGCCGGTCCCGCCAAAAAGCAAAAAGGGATGCGGGCGGAAGCGGGGGACCGTCGCCAGAAAAGGGGCCGGTCCCGCCAAAAAGCAAAGAGGGATGCGGGCGGAAGCGGGGGACCATCGCCAGATAGAGGGCCGGTCCCACCAAAAAGCAAAGGGGGATGCGGGCGGAAGCGGGGGACCGTCGCCAGAAAAAGGGCCGTTCCCGCCTAAAAGCAAAGAGGGATGCGGGCGGAAACGGAGGACCGTCGCCAGAAAAGGGGCCGGTCCCGCCAAAAAGCAAAGAGGGATGCGGGCGGAAGCGGGGGACCGTCACCAGAAAAGGGGCTGATCCCGCCAAAAAGCAAAGAGGGATGCGGGCAGAAGCTGGGGACCTTCGCCAGAAAAGGGGCCAGTCCCGACAAAAAGCAAAGAGGGATGCGGGCGGAAGCAGGGGACCGTCGCCAGAAAAGGGGCCGATCCCGCCGAAAAGCAAAGAGGGATGCGGGCGGATGCTGAGGACCGTCGACAGATAGAGGGCCGGTCCCGCCAAAAAGCAAAGAGGGATGCGGGCGGAAGCAGGGGACCGTCGCCAGAAAAGGGTCCGGTCCCGCCAAAAAGCAAAGAGGGATGCGGGCGGAAGCGGGGGACCGTCGCCAGAAAAAGGGCCGGTCCCGCCAAAAGCAAAGTGGGATGCGGGCGGAAGCGGGGACCGACGCCAGAAAAAGGGCCGGTCGCGCCAAAAAGCAAAGAGGGATGCGGGCGGAAACGGGGACCGTCGCCGGAATAAGGGCCGGTCCTGCCAAAAAGCAAAGAGGGATGCGAGCGGAAGCGGGGGACCGTCGCCAGAAAAAGGGCCGGTCCCGCCAAAAAGCAAAGAGGGATGCGGGCGGAAGCGGGGGACCGTCGCCAGATAGAGGGCCGGTCCCGCCAAAAAGCAAAGAGGGATGCGGGCGGAAGCGGGGGACCGTCGCCAGAAAAAGGGCCGATCCCGCCAAAAGCAAAGAGGGATGCGGGCGGAAGCGTGGGACCGTCGCCAGAAAAAGGGCCGGTCCCGCCAAAAGCAAAGAGGGATGCGGGCGGAAGCATGGTACCGTCGCCAGAAAAAGGGCCGGTTCCGCCAAAAAGCAAAGAGGGATGCGGGCGGAAGCGGGGGACCGTCGCCAGAAAAGGGGCCGGTCCCGCCAAAAAGCAAAAAGGGATGCGGGCGGAAGCGGGGGACCGTCGCCAGAAGGAGGGCCGGTCCCGCCAAAAAGCAAAGAGGGATGCGGGCGGAAGCGGGGGACCATCGCCAGATAGAGGGCTGGTCCCACCAAAAAGCAAAGAGGGATGCGGGCGGAAGCGGGGGACCATCGCCAGAAAAGGGGCCAGTCCCGACAAAAAGCAAAGAGGGATGCGGGCGGAAGCGGGGGACCGTCGCCAGAAAAGGGTCCGGTCCCGCCAAAAAGCAAAAAGGGATGCGGGCGGAAGCGGGGGACCGTCGCCAGAATGAGGGCCGGTCCCGCCAAAAAGCAAAGAGGGATGCGGGCGGAAGCGGAGAACCGTCGCCAGAAAAGTGGCCAGATAGAGGCCCGGTCCCGCCGAAAAGCAAAGAGGGATGCGGGCGGAAGCGGGGGACCGTCGCCAGAAAGAGGGCCGGTCCCGCTAAAAATCAAAGAGGGATGCGGGCGGAAGTGGGGGACCGTCGCCAGATAGAGGGCCGGTCTTGCCAAAAAGCAAAGAGGGATGCGGCCGGAAGCGGGGACCGTCGCCAGAAAAGGGGCAGTCCCGCCAAAAAGCAAAGAGGGATGCGGGCGGAAGCAGGGGACCGTCGCCAGAAAAGGGGCCGGTCCCGCCAAAAAAGAAAGGAGGGAAGCAGGCAGAAGCGGGGGTCCGTCGGAAGAAAAAGGGCCGGTCCCGCCAAAAAACAAAGAGGGATGCGGGCGGAAGCAGGGGACCGTCGCCAGAAAAGGGGCCGATCCCGCCAAAAAGCAAAGAGGGATGCGGGCGGAAGCAGGGGACCGTCGCCAGAAAAGGGGCCGATCCCGCCAAAAAGCAAAGAGGGATGCGGGCGGAAGCAGGGGACCGTCGCCAGAAAAGGGGCCGGTCCCGCCAAAAAACAAAGAGGGATGCAGGCGGAAGCGGGTGACCGTCGCCAGAAAAGGGGCCGGTCCCGCCAAAAAGCAAAAAGGGATGCGGGCGGAAGCGGGGGACCGTCGCCAGAAAAGGGGCCGGTCCCGCCTAAAAGCAAAGAGGGATGCGGGCGGAAGCGGGGGACCGTCGCCAGAAAAGGGGCCGGTCCCGCCAAAAAGCAAAGAGGGATGCGGGCGGAAGCGGGGGACCATCGCCAGAAAAGGGGCCAGTCCCGACAAAAAGCAAAGAGGGATGCGGGCGGAAGCGGGGGACCGTCTCTAGAAAAGGGGCCGTTCCCGCCAAAAAGCAAGGAGGGATGCGGGCGGAAGCAGGGGACCGTCGCCAGAGAAGGGGTCGGTCCCGCCAAAAAACAAAGAGGGATGCGGGCGGAGCGGGGGACCATCGCCAGAAAAGGGGCCGGTCCCGCCAAAAAGCAAAAAGGGATACGGGCGGAAGCGGGGGACCGTCGCCAGAAAAGAGGCCGATCCCGCCAAAAAGCAAAGAGGGATGCGGGCGGAAGCGGGGGACCGTCGCCAGAAAAAGGGCCGTTCCTGCCTAAAAGCAAAGAGGGATGCGGGTGGAAGCGGGGGACCGTCACCAGAAAAGGGGCTGATCCCGCCAAAAAGCAAAGAGGGATGCGGGCGGAAGCTGGGGACCTTCGCCAGAAAAGGGGCCAGTCCCGACAAAAAGCAAAGAGGGATGCGGGCGGAAGCAGGGGACCGTCGCCAGAAAAGGGGCCGATCCCGCCGAAAAGCAAAGAGGGATGCGGGCGGATGCTGAGGACCGTCGACAGATAGAGGGCCGGTCCCGCCAAAAAGCAAAGAGGGATGCGGGCGGAAGCGGGGGACCGTCGCCAGAAAAAGGGCCGATCCAGCCAAAAGCAAAGAGGGATGCGGGCGGAAGCGTGGGACCGTCGCCAGAAAAAGGGCCGGTTCCGCCAAAAAGCAAAGAGGGATGCGGGCGGAAGCGTGGGACCGTCGCCAGAAAAAGGGCCGATTCCGCCAAAAAGCAAAGAGGGATGCGGGCGGAAGCGGGGGACCGTCGCCAGAAACAGGGCCGGTCCCGCCAAAAAGCAAAGAGGGATGCGGGCGGAAGCGGGGAACCGTCGCCAGAAAAAGGGCCGGCCCCTCCAAAAAGCAAAGAGGGATGCGGGCGGAAGCGGGGGACCATCGCCAGAAAAGGGGCCAGATCCGACAAAAAGCAAAGAGGGATGCGGGCGGAAGCGGGGGACCGTCGCCAGAAAAGGGGCCGGTCCCGCCAAAAAGCAAAAAGGGATGCGGGCGGAAGCGGGGGACCGTCGCCAGAAAAGGGGCCGGTCCCGCCAAAAAGCAAAGAGGGATGCGAGCGGAAGCGGGGGACCGTCGCCAGAAAGAGGTCCGGTCCCGCCAAAAAGCAAAGAGGGATGCGGGCTGAAGCGGGGGACCGTCGCCAGAAAAAGGGCCGTTCCTGCCTAAAAGCAAAGAGGGATGCGGGTGGAAGCGGGGGACCGTCACCAGAAAAGGGGCTGATCCCGCCAAAAAGCAAAGAGGGATGCGGGTGGAAGCTGGGGACCGTCGCCAGAAACAGGGCCGGTCCCGCCAAAAAGCAAAGAGGGATGCGGGCGGAAGCGGGGAACCGTCGCCAGAAAAAGGGCCGGCCCCTCCAAAAAGCAAAGAGGGATGCGGGCGGAAGCGGGGGACCATCGCCAGAAAAGGGGCCAGATCCGACAAAAAGCAAAGAGGGATGCGGGCGGAAGCGGGGGACCGTCGCCAGAAAAGGGGCCGGTCCCGCCAAAAAGCAAAAAGGGATGCGGGCGGAAGCGGGGGACCGTCGCCAGAAAAGGGGCCGGTCCCGCCAAAAAGCAAAGAGGGATGCGAGCGGAAGCGGGGGACCGTCGCCAGAAAGAGGTCCGGTCCCGCCAAAAAGCAAAGAGGGATGCGGGCGGAAGCGGGGGACCGTCGCCAGAAAAAGGGCCGTTCCTGCCTAAAAGCAAAGAGGGATGCGGGTGGAAGCGGGGGACCGTCACCAGAAAAGGGGCTGATCCCGCCAAAAAGCAAAGAGGGATGCGGGCGGAAGCTGGGGACCTTCGCCAGAAAAGGGGCCAGTCCCGACAAAAAGCAAAGAGGGATGCGGGCGGAAGCAGGGGACCGTCGCCAGAAAAGGGGCCGATCCCGCCGAAAAGCAAAGAGGGATGCGGGCGGATGCTGAGGACCGTCGACAGATAGAGGGCCGGTCCCGCCAAAAAGCAAAGAGGGATGCGGGCGGAAGCGGGGGACCGTCGCCAGAAAAAGGGCCGATCCAGCCAAAAGCAAAGAGGGATGCGGGCGGAAGCGTGGGACCGTCGCCTGAAAAAGGGCCGGTTCCGCCAAAAAGCAAAGAGGGATGCGGGCGGAAGCGTGGGACCGTTGCCAGAAAAAGGGCCGATTCCGCCAAAAAGCAAAGAGGGATGCGGGCGGAAGCGGGGGACCGTCGCCAGAAACAGGGCCGGTCCCGCCAAAAAGCAAAGAGGGATGCGGGCGGAAGCGGGGAACCGTCGCCAGAAAAAGGGCCCCTCCCTCCAAAAAGCAAAGAGGGATGCGGGCGGAAGCGGGGGACCATCGCCAGAAAAGGGGCCAGATCCGACAAAAAGCAAAGAGGGATGCGGACGGAAGCGGGGGACCGTCGCCAGAAAAGGGGCCGGTCCCGCCAAAAAGCAAAAAGGGATGCGGGCGGAAGCGGGGGACCGTCGCCAGAAAAGGGGCCGGTCCCGCCAAAAAGCAAAGAGGGATGCGAGCGGAAGCGGGGGACCGTCGCCAGAAAGAGGTCCGGTCCCGCCAAAAAGCAAAGAGGGATGCGGGCTGAAGCGGGGGACCGTCGCCAGAAAAAGGGCCGGTTCCGTCAAAAAGCAAAGAGGGATGCGGGCGGAAGCGGGGGACCATCGCCAGATAGAGGGCCGGTCCCGCCAAAAAGCAAAAAGGGATGCGGGCGGATGCGGAGGACCGTCGACAGATAGAGGGCCGGTCCCGCCAAAAAGCAAAGAGGGATGCGGGCGGAAGCGGGGGACTGTCACCAGAAAAAGGGCCGGTCCCGCCAAAAAGCAAAGTGGGATGCGGGCGGAAGCGGGGACCGTCGCCAGAAAAAGGGCCGGTCGAGCCAAAAAGCAAAGAGGGATGCGAGCGGAAGCGGGGGACCGTCGCCAGATAGAGGGCCGGTCCCGCCGAAAAGCAAAGAGGGATGCGGGCGGAAGCGGGGGACCGTCGCCAGAAAGAGGGCCGGTCCCGCTAAAAATCAAAGAGGGATGCGGGCGGAAGTGGGGGACCGTCGCCAGATAGAGGGCCGGTCCCGCCAAAAAGCAAAGAGGGATGCGGCCGGAAGCGGGGACCGTCGCCAGAAAAGGGGCAGGTCCCGCCAAAAAGCAAAGAGGGATGCGGGCGGAAGCAGGGGACCGTCGCCAGAAAAGGGGCCGGTCCCGCCAAAAAGCAAAGAGGGAAGCAGGCGGAAGCGGGGGTCCGTCGGAAGAAAAAGGGCCGGTCCCGCCAAAAAACAAAGATGGATGCGGGCGGAAGCGGGGGACCATCGCCAGAAAAGGGGCCAGTCCCGACAAAAAGCAAAGAGGGAAGCGGGCGGAAGCGGGGGACCGTCGCCAGAAAAGGGGCCGATCCGGCAAAAAGCAAAGAGGGATGCGGGCGGAAGCAGGGGACCGTCGCCAGAAAAGGGGCCGGTCCCGCCAAAAAGCAAAGAGGGATGCGGGCGGAAGCGGGGGAACGTCGCCAGAAAAGGGGCCGGTCCCGCCAAAAAAGCAAAAAGGGATGCGGGCGGAAGCGGGGGACCGTCGCCAGAAAAGGGGCCGGTCCCGCCAAAAAGCAAAGAGGGATGCGGGCGGAAGCGGGGGACCATCGCCAGAAAAGGGGCCAGTCCCGACAAAAAGCAAAGAGGGATGCGGGCGGAAGCGGGCACCGTCGCCAGAAAAAGGGCCGGTCGCGCCAAAAAGCAAAGAGGGATGCGAGCGGAAACGGGGACCGTCGCCAGAAAAGGGGCAGGTCCCGCCAAAAAGCAAAGAGGGATGCGGGCGGAAGCAGGGGACCGTCGCCAGAAAAGGGGCCGGTCCCGCCAAAAAGCAAAGAGGGAAGCAGGCGGAAGCGGGGGTCCGTCGGAAGAAAAAGGGCCGGTCCCGCCAAAAAACAAAGATGGATGCGGGAGGAAGCGGGGGACCATCGCCAGAAAAGGGGCCAGTCCCGACAAAAAGCAAAGAGGGAAGCGGGCGGAAGCGGGGGACCGTCGCCAGAAAAGGGGCCGATCCGGCAAAAAGCAAAGAGGGATGCGGGCGGAAGCAGGGGACCGTCGCCAGAAAAGGGGCCGGTCCCGCCAAAAAGCAAAGAGGGATGCGGGCGGAAGCGGGGGAACGTCGCCAGAAAAGGGGCCGGTCCCGCCAAAAAAGCAAAAAGGGATGCGGGCGGAAGCGGGGGACCGTCGCCAGAAAAGGGGCCGGTCCCGCCAAAAAGCAAAGAGGGATGCGGGCGGAAGCGGGGGACCATCGCCAGAAAAGGGGCCAGTCCCGACAAAAAGCAAAGAGGGATGCGGGCGGAAGCGGGCACCGTCGCCAGAAAAAGGGCCGGTCGCGCCAAAAAGCAAAGAGGGATGCGAGCGGAAACGGGGACCGTCGCCGGAATACGGGCCGGTCCCGCAAAAAAGCAAAGAGGGATGCGAACGGAAGCGGGGGACCGTCGCCAGAAAAAGAGCCGGTCCCGCCAAAAACGAAAGATGGATGCGGGCGGAAGCGGGGGACCGTCGCCAGAAAAAGGGACGGTCCCGCCAAAAGCAAAGAGGGATGCGGGCGGAAGCGGAGACCGTCGCCAGAAAAGCGGCCGATCCCGCCAAAAAGCAAAGAGGGATGCGGGCGGAAGCGTGGGACCGTCGCCTGAAAAAGGGCCGGTTCCGCCAAAAAGCAAAGAGGGATGCGGGCGGAAGCGGGGGACCGTCGCCAGAAAAAGGGCCGGTCCCGCCAAAAAGCAATGAGGGATGCGGGCGGAAGCGGGGGATCGTCGCCAGAAAAAGGGCCGTCCCGCCAAAAGCAAAGAGGGATGCGGGCGGAAGCTGGGGACCGTCGCCAGAAGGAGGGCCGGTCCCGCCAAAAGCAAAGAGGGATGCGGGCGGATGCGGAGTACCGTCGACAGATAGAGGGCCGGTCCCGCCAAAAAGCAAAGAGGGATGCGGGCGGAAGCGGGGGATTGTCGCCAGAAAAAGGGCCGGTCCCGCCAAAAAGCAAAGAGGGATGCGGGCGGAAGCGGGGACCGTCGCCAGAAAAAGCGCCGGTCGCACCAAATAGCAAAGAGGGATGCGGGCAGAAACGGGGACCGTCGCCGGAATAAAGGCCGGTCACGCCAAAAAGCAAAGAGGGATGCGGGAGGAAGCGGGGGACCGTCGCCAGAAAAAGGGCCGGTCCCGCCAAAAAGCAAAGAGGGATGCGGGCGGAAGCGGGGGACCGTCGCCAGATAGAGGGACGGTCCCGCCAAAAAGCAAAGAGGGATGCGGGCGGAAGCGGGGGACCGTCGCCAAAAAAAGATACGGTCCCGCCAAAAGCAAAGAGGGATGCGGGCGGAAGCGGAGACCGTCGCCAGAAAAGCGGCCGATCCCGCCAAAAAGCAAAGAGGGATGCGGGCGGAAGCGTGGGACCGTCGCCAGAAAAAGGGCCGTTCCCGCCAAAAAGCAAAAAGGGATGCGGGCGGAAGCGGGGGACCGTCGCCAGAAAAGGGGCCGGTCCCGCCAAAAAGCAAAGAGGGATGCGGGCAGAATCGTGGGACCGTCGCCAGAAAAAGGGTCGGTCCCGCCAAAAAGCAAAGAGGGATGCGGGCGGAAGCGGGGGACCGTCACCAGAAAGAGGGCCGGTCCCGCCAAAAAGCAAAGAGGGATGCGGGCGGAGGCGGGGGACCGTCGCCAGCAAGAGGTCCGGTCCCGCCAAAAAGCAAAGAGGGATGCGGGCGGAAGCGGGGGACCGTCGCCACATAGAGGGCCGGTCTTGCCGAAAAGCAAAGAGGGATGCGGGCGGATGCGGAGTACCGTCGACAGATAGAGGGCCGGTCCCGCCAAAAAGCAAAGAGGGATGCGGGCGGAAGCGGGGGATTGTCGCCAGAAAAAGGGCCGGTCCCGCCAAAAAGCAAAGAGGGATGCGGGCGGAAGCGGGGACCGTCGCCAGAAAAAGCGCCGGTCGCACCAAATAGCAAAGAGGGATGCGGGCTGAAACGGGGACCGTCGCCGGAATAAAGGCCGGTCACGCCAAAAAGCAAAGAGGGATGCGGGCGGAAGCAGGGGACCGTCGCCAGAGAAAGGGCCGGTCCCGCCAAAAGCAAAGAGGAAAGCGGGCGGAAGCGGAGACCGTCGCCAGAAAAGGGGCCGGTCCCGCCAAAAAGCAAAGAGGGAAGCGGGGGACCGTCGCCAGAAGGAGGGCCGGTCCCGCCAAAAAGCAAAGAGGGATGCGGGCGGAAGCGGGGGACCGTCGCCACATAGAGGGCCGGTCTTGCCGAAAAGCAAAGAGGGATGCGGGCGGATGCGGAGTACCGTCGACAGATAG
Organism: Eleutherodactylus coqui; assembly: GCF_035609145.1. Lineage (NCBI taxonomy): Eukaryota > Metazoa > Chordata > Amphibia > Anura > Eleutherodactylidae > Eleutherodactylus > Eleutherodactylus coqui. The sequence goes on along the minus strand of NC_089838.1, from coordinate 100,159,403 downwards.
AGGGCCGGTCCCGCCAAAAAGCAAAGAGGGATGCGGGCGGAAGCGGGGGATTGTCGCCAGAAAAAGGGCCGGACCCGCCAAAAAGCAAAGAGGGATGCGGGCGGAAGCGGGGACCGTCGCCAGAAAAAGCGCCGGTCGCACCAAATAGCAAAGAGGGATGCGGGCAGAAACGGGGACCGTCGCCGGAATAACGGCCGATCCCGCCAAAAAGCAAAGAGGGATGCGGGCGGAAGCGGGGGACCGTCGCCAGATAGAGGGACGGTCCCGCCAAAAAGCAAAGATGGATGCGGGCGGAAGCGGGGGACCGTCGCCAGAAAAAGAGACGGTCCCGCCAAAAGCAAAGAGGGATGCGGGCGGAAGCGGAGACCGTCGCCAGAAAAGCGGCCGATCCCGCAAAAAAGCAAAGAGGGATGCGGGCGGAAGCGTGGGACCGTCGCCAGAAAAAGGGCCGTTCCCGCCAAAAAGCAAAAAGGGATGCGGGCGGAAGCGGGGGACCGTCGCCAGAAAAGGGGCCGGTCCCGCCAAAAAGCAAAGAGGGATGCGGGCAGAATCGTGGGACCGTCGCCAGAAAAAGGGCCGGTCCCGCCAAAAAGCAAAGAGGGATGCGGGCGGAAGCGGGGGACCGTCACCAGAAAGAGGGCCGGTCCCGCCAAAAAGCAAAGAGGGATGCGGGCGGAGGCGGGGGACCGTCGCCAGCAAGAGGTCCGGTCCCGCCAAAAAGCAAAGAGGGATGCGGGCGGAAGCGGGGGACCGTCGCCACATAGAGGGCCGGTCTTGCCGAAAAGCAAAGAGGGATGCGGGCGGAAGCGGGGGACCTTCGCCAGATAGAGGGCCGGTCCCGCCAAAAAGCAAAGAGGGATGCGGGCGATAGCGGGGGACCGTCGCCAGAAAAAGGGCCGGTCCCGCCAAAAAGCAAAGAGGGATGTGCGTGGAAGCGGGCACCGTCGCCAGAAAAAGGGCCGGTCGCGCCAAAAAGCAAAGAGGGATGCGGGCGGAAACGGGGACCGTCGCCGGAATACGGGCCGGTCCCGTTAAAAAGCAAAGAGGGATGCGAACGGAAGCGGGGGACCGTCGCCAGAAAAAGAGCCGGTCCCGCCAAAAACGAAAGATGGATGCGGGCGGAAGCGGGGCACCGTCGCCAGAAAAAGGGACGGTCCCGCCAAAAGCAAAGAGGGATGCGGGCGGAAGCGGAGACCGTCGCCAGAAAAGCGGTCGATCCCGCCAAAAAGCAAAGAGGGATGCGGGCGGAAGCGTGGGACCGTCGCCTGAAAAAGGGCCGGTTCCGCCAAAAAGCAAAGAGGGATGCGGGCGGAAGCGGGGGACCGTCGCCAGAAAAAGGGCCGGTCCCGCCAAAAAGCAATGAGGGATGCGGGCGGAAGCGGGGGATCGTCGCCAGAAAAAGGGCCGTCCCGCCAAAAGCAAAGAGGGATGCGGGCGGAAGCTGGGGACCGTCGCCAGAAGGAGGGCCGGTCCCGCCAAAAAGCAAAGAGGGATGCGGGCGGAAACGGGGAACCGTCGCCAGAAAAAGGGCCGGCCCCGCCAAAAAGCAAAGAGGGATGCGGGCGGAAGCGGGGAACCGTCACCAGAAAAAGGGCCGGTCCCGCCAAAAAGCAAAGAGGGATGCGGGCGGAATCGGGGGACCGTCGCCAGAAAGAGGGCCGGTCCCGCCAAAAAGCAAAGAGGGATGCGGGCGGAAGCGGGGGACCGTCGCCAGAAAGAGGGCCGATCACGCCAAAAAGCAAAGAGCGATGCGGGCGGAAGTGGGGAACGGTCGCCAGAAAAAGGGCCGGTCCCGCCAAAAAGCAAAGAGGGATGCGGGCGGAAGCGGGGGACCGTCGCCAGATAGAGGGCCGATCCCGCCAAAAAGGAAAGAGCGATGCGGGCGGAAGCGTGGAACGGTCGCCAGAAAAAGGGCCGGTCCCGCCAAAAAGCAAAGAGGGATGCCGGCGGAAGCGGGGGACCGTCGCCATAAAAAGGGCCGGTCCTGCCAAAAAGCAAAGAGGGATGCGGGCGGAAGCAGGGGACCGTCGCCAGATAGAGGGCCGGGCCCGCCAAAAAGCAAAGAGGGATGCGGGCGGAAGCGGGGGACCGTCGCCAGAAAAGGGGACGGTCCCGCCAAAAATAAAAAAAAGAGGGATGCGGGCGGAAGCGTGGGACCATCGCCTGAAAAAGGGCCGGTCCCGCCAAAAAGCAAAGAGGGATGCGGACGGAAGCGTGGCACCGTCGCCAGAAAAAGGGCCGGGCCCGCCAAAAGCAAAAAGGAATGCGGACAGAAGCAGGGGACCGTCGCCAGAAAAAGGGCAGATCCCGCCAAAAAGCAAAGAGGGATGCGGGCGGAAGCGGGGAACCGTCGCCAGAAGGCGGGCCAGTCCCGCCAAAAAGCAAAGAGGGATGCGGGCGGAAGCAGGAAACCGTCGCCAGAAAAAGGGCCAGATAGAGGGCCGGTCCCGCCAAAAAGCAAAAAGGGTTGCGGGCGGAAGCGGGGGACCGTCGCCAGATAGAGGGCCGGTTCCGCCAAAAAGCAAAGAGGGTTGCGGGCGGAAGCGGGGACCGTCGCCAGAAAAGGGGCAGGTCCCGCCAAAAAGCAAAGAGGGATGCGGGCGGAAGCGGGGGACCGTCGCCAGAAAAGGGGACGGTCCCGCCAAAAAGCAAAGAGGGATGCGGGCGGAAGCGTGGGACCATCGCCAGAAAAAGGGCCGGTCCCTCCAAAAAGCAAAGAGGGATGCGGACGGAAGCGTGGCACCGTCGCCAGAAAAAGGGCCGGGCCCGCCAAAAGCAAGAAGGGATGCGGACAGTAGCAGGGGACCGTCGCCAGAAAAAGGGCAGATCCCGCCAAAAAGCAAAGAGGGATGCGGGCGCAAGCGGGGGACCGTCGCCAGAAGGACGGCCGGTCCCGCCAAAAAGCAAAGAGGGATGCGGGCGGAAGCGGGGAACCGTCGCCAGAAAAAGGGCCAGATAGAGGGCCGGTCCCGCCGAAAAGCAAAGAGGGATGCGGGCGGAAGCGGGGGACCGTCGCCAGATAGAGGGCCGGTCCCGCCAAAAAGCAAAGAGGGATGCGGGCAGAAGCGGGGGACCGTCGCCGGATAGAGGGCCGGTCCCGCCAAAAAGCAAAGAGGGATGCGAGCGGAAGCGGGGGACAGTCGCCAGATAGAGGGCCGGTCCCGCCAAAAACCAAAGAGGGATGCGGGCGGAAGCAGGGGACCGTCGCCAGATAGAGGGCCGGTCCCGCCAAAAAGCAAAGAGGGATGCGGGCAGAAGCGGGGGACCGTCGCCGGATAGAGGGCCGGTCCCGCCAAAAAGCAAAGAGGGATGCGAGCGGAAGCGGGGGACAGTCGCCAGATAGAGGGCCGGTCCCGCCAAAAAGCAAAGAGGGATGCGGGCGGAAGCGGGGGACCGTCGCCAGATAGAGGGCCGGTCCCGCCAAAAAGCAAAGAGGGATGCGGGCGGAAGCGGGGACCGTCGCCAGAAAAGGGGCAGGTCCCGACAAAAAGCAAAGAGGGATGCGGGCGGAAGCGGGGACCGTCGCCAGAAAAGGGGCAGGTCCCGCCAAAAAGCAAAGAGGGATGCGGGCGGAAGCAGGGGACCGTCGCCAGATAGAGGGCCGGTCCCGCCAAAAAGCAAAGAGGGATGCGGGCGGAAGCGGGGGACCGTCGCCAGAAAAAGGGCCGGTCCCGCCAAAAAGCAAAGAGGAATGCGGGCGGAAGTGGGGGACCGTTGCCAGAAAAAGGGCCGGTCCCGCCAAAAAGCAAAGAGGGATGCGGGCGGAAGCGGGGGACCGTCGCAGAAAGAGGGTCGGTCCCGCCGAAAAGCAAAGAGGGATGCGGGTGGAAGCGGGGGACCGTCGCCAGAAAGAGTGCCGGTCCCGCCAAAAGCAAAGAGGGATGTGGGGGACCGTCGCCAGAAAGGGGGCCGGTCCCGCCAAAAAGCAAAGAGGGATGCGGGCGGAAGCGGGGGGCCGTCGCCAGAAAAAGGGCCGGTCCCGCCAAAAAGCAAAGAGGGATGCGGGCGGAAGTGGGGGACCGTCGCCAGAAAAAGGGCCAGTCCCGCCAAAAAGCAAAGAGGGATGCGGGCGGAAGCGTGGGACCGTCGCCAGAAAAAGGGCCGGTCCCGCCAAAAAGCAAAGAGGGATGCGGGCGGAAGTGGGGGACCGTCGCCAGAAAAAGGGCCAGTCCCGCCAAAAAGCAAAGAGGGACGCGGGCGGAAGCGGGGGACCGTCGCCAGAAAAGGGGCCGGTCCTGCCAAAAAGCAAAGAAGGACGCGGGCGGAAGCGGGGGACCGTCGCCAGAAAAGGGGCCGGTCCCGCCAAAAAGCAAAGAGGGACGCGGGCAGAAGCGGGGGACCGTCGCCAGAAAAAGGGCCGGTCCCGCGAAAAAGCAAAGAGGGATGCGGGCGGAAGCGTGGGACCGTCGCCAGAAAAAGGGCCGGTCCCGCCAAAAAGCAAAGAGGGATGCGGGCGGAAGCGGGGACCGTCGCCAGAAAAAGCGCCGGTCCCGCCAAAAAGCAAAGAGGGATGCAGACAGAAGCGGGGAACTGTCGCCAGAAAAAGGGCCGATCCCGCCAAAAGCAAAAAGGTATGCGGACAGGAGCAGGGGACCGTCGCCAGAAAAAAGGGAAGGTCCCGCCAAAAACAAAGAGGGATTCGGACGAAAATAGGGGACCATCGCTGGAAAGAGGGCAGTCCCACCAAAGACAGAGAGGGTTGCGTACGGAAGCCGGGGACCGTCGCTAGAATATGGACCTTCTGATTTAATATTCAGAGCCAGTGTAGAAAATCCACCTTGAATGCAGGTACTCTTACGTAGCTACAGGCAATATTTTACCAACGACAGCAACAACATTTGTAGGAGAACTGCGATAAAAGCACAAATTCTGGAAAGACGCACAGTTTTTGCCATGTGGTCATTCCTGCTACACCTTCACCGTTTCATGTGTAAATGTGTGCCTTAGGCTATATTCACACTGTGTTTTTCTGAAGTGTAGAGAAAAAAAACATGCTTTTTTGTTTTAAGAAAACTTTTTAAAAACCACGTTTTTTTTTACTGCAATTTTTTTTCACTGCATATCAGAAACGCATGAAAAAGACACAAAAAATGCTCAGTGTGACTGCAGAATAAAGCAATTACTGTACAATCCCCCCATATAAAAGGGCTTCCCATAATATCTAACAATCAGCTGTTCAGTATATAAACATGAAGACACAATTAGTCTAGACAGATGTGAAGAATAAGACGCAGGAACAAAAACACTTATCTGCGAATGTCCACTTAGAGCGTCCAGAAGCTCCTCTCGGACAGGGATGATGTACGCGGCTATCAGCGAGTAACAGCGGCTATATCCACGTAACGTCCACCTAGAGCGTCCAGAAGCTCCTCTCGGACAGGGATGATGTATGCGGCTATCAGCTGTTATATCCACGTAACGTCCACCTAGAGCGTCCAGAAGCTCCTCTCGTACGGGGATGATGTAGGCGGCTATCAGTAGTTATATCCACGTAACGTCCACCAAGAGCGTCCAGAAGCTCCTCTCGGACAGGGATGATGTATGCGGCTATCAGCGAGTATCAGCAGTTATATCCACGTAACGTCCACCTAGAGCGTCCAGAAGCTCCTCTCGTACGGGGATGATGTACGCGGCTATCAGTAGTTATATCCACGTAACGTCCACCAAGAGCGTCCAGAAGCTCCTCTCGGACAGGGATGATGTATGCGGCTATCAGCGAGTATCAGCAGTTATATCCACGTAACGTCCACCTAGAGCGTCCAGAAGCTCCTCTCGTACGGGGATGATGTACGCGGCTATCAGCGAGTAACAGCGGCTATATCCACGTAACGTCCACCTAGAGCGTCCAGAAGCTCCTCTCGGACAGGGATGATGTACACAGCTAACGATGAGGAGATGTTAAGGTGCAGCAGAGGCAGCAGAGCTCAGGTGACTGTTGTAGTGCCGATGCTGCAGGAACTGCCTGTGTGGATGGGTTCTATCTGCATCTAGAACTGGAAACCGCTGTGACCTCATAAGGTCTCCATGGAAATAGCTGCACAGTGGGCCTGGACTGTTCGGAGACCCCCCAAAACCTGCAAATTTCTATACACATTTTAGGCAAATTTCACACAAATTAAAATTTTGCACTAAAATCCACAACAAATTCTGCACATGATTTTTGTGAGGATTTTGGTGCAGATTTCACTCGTGTTGAGATGAATAAAATACACCCTGAAATATCCACAACATACAGAGCATGCTGGGAACGCGAGAACCGCAGCGAGATGCCAATCCACGGCAGATTTTCCACCCTGTGAGTGAAATCCCCATTCACCAGCATTTTACTGTGCAACCAAATTGATGCAACCAGCACACAATGTGTTAAACCACACTTCCAATATTTGGCTAGAAGTACTAACGAAGTGTTCCATATGTAGACCAGCGTTATGCAATTTATGTCGCCAATTCTGTCAGAATCCTAAAAAACGCAACACTGTGGGGTTTTCACCATTGCAAGATCAGATCCGCATGACAATTCAGGGTAACGCAATCTCGTAGGCCAACGCTGCAGGGGGATCACAGCGCAATTTAGCACAAACAGGTGATACATTAAAACAGTGGAGTTTTCTCTTCCGGTGCTACAAGCGTCCTCCACCGCTCTCCTGCCCCCTGATGCCAGCGCTACCAACTTCCTCCACCGCTCTGTTGCCTCCCGATGCCGGCGCTACCAAAGTCCACCACCGCTCTCCTGCACCCTGATGCCGTCACTACCAACGTCCTTTACCGCTCTCTTGTCCCCTGATGCCAGTGCTACCAGTGTCCTCCACCACTCTGCTGCCCCCCGATGACGGCGCTGCCAGCATCCTCCACCCTTCTCTGGGATCAAAACTGTCTAAAAGAAACTCTGTCCTGGTTGCCCATAGCAACCAATCACAGCACAGTTTTGATTTCTGCTCTAGTAAAATGACAGCTGCGCTCTGATTGGTTGCTATGGGCAACAAGGCCTGTTTGTCTTCTAGATATATTACATATATGAGGCCCTCTGTTCTTCTTGACATGTCCACACCACACGTGTCCTCTGCATTCATGCTGTATTGGTGACATGTCTACACCACACGTGACCTCTGCATCCATGCTGTAGTGGTAACATGTTCGTACTACACGAGACCTCTGCATCCATGCTGTAGCCATGGCATGTCTACACCACACGTGCCCTTTACATCCATGCTGTAGCGGTGACATGTCCGTACCACACGTGTCTTCTGCATCCACGCTGTATCGGTGATTTGTCCGTATCACACGTGACCTCTGCATCCATGCTGTAGCGGTAACATGTCTACACCACACGTGTCCTCTGCATCCATGCTGTAGCGGTGACATGTCCGTACCACACGTGTCCTCTGCATCCATGCTGTAGCGGTGACATGTCCGTACCACACGTGTCCTCGGCATCCATGCTGTAGTGGTAACATGTCTGCACCACACAAGACCTCTGCATCCATGCTGTAGCGGTGACACGTCCGTACCACGTGTCCTCTGCATCTATGCTGTAGCAATGGCATGTCTACACCACACATGTCCTCTGCATCCATGCTGTAGTGGTGACATGTCCATACCACACGTGTCCTCTGCATCCATGCTGTAGTGGTAACATGTCTGCACCACACAAGACCTCTGCATCCATGCTGTAGCGGTGACATGTCCGTACCACACGTGACCTCTGCATCCATGCTGTAGCGGTAACATGTCTGCACCACATGTGTCCTCTGCATACATGCTGTAATGGTGACATGTCCACAGCACGCATGACCTCTGCATCTATGCTGTAAGAGTAATAGAGAACGGCCGGGGACAAGGGACGTATTGGCAGAGGAGCGGCGAGTATTAATCCTCTTGTTATTTTACACCATTGTAGACTGTTCTTTATTCCTGGGGTTGAACAACCCGACTATGGTGCCCACATACCCGCATACGATGCGGCGACCCGCAGTAATGGCCAAACCTGCAGGATGCTGCGATTACAAAATAAAGCCTCTGACCCAAGAAACGCCCGACTAAAGAAGAAAACCCCCCACAGAGGATCCCTGTATTGTTTATGGTGTTCCATACTTCGCTGTTGATCTGCTGCTAACATCCGGCCACAAGGTTTTATGGCAAAAATCACCCAGAAAAACGTCACTGAAAATGCACCTTTATTACGCTGGTGTAAAAGCGTCCTTAAAGTGTCTTCACATGTCGCAGTCACAGTGCGGTTGAGAACCACATCAACGACCGCGTGTAGTTTTGCTGTGGTTTTGCGATGTCATCATTTACTTTAGGTTTCACCTGTGAAAATTATGTGGCCAAAACCACGTCTCACATCTGCGGTAAAACTGATGGGATTCTCAGATTTGGTGTGAATATACCCTTACACACAGCGCTCCGCACCATTTACTTTACACTGTATTTACACAGGCGAGTGCGATATAGGTCAGAGAAAATCAAATCTATATCTCAATAGTAAACCTGTGATTTTCAGGCTTCTGTGATACGTTTCCATGTTAGAAATTTGATAATCGCATCACTGCACGTACGTTTTTACGCATGTGAAAAAAAAACCAACGTGTTCAAATAGCTAAAATGGGAAAAAAGCATTGCACTCACATGCAAATAACATAGCATGTGAGTGTAATGCTTTTTTTTTTCACGCTCCCATAGGAAAGCATGAGCAGTGGAATCGCCCCAAAATAGGACATGCTGCAATTCTTCGATCTGGCACTCAAGTGCACCATGAGGTTTTAACCAGTACATGCGCAATGAGTAACGCAAACCTGTCCACAAAAGGGACAGCTGTTCTATGCATGCACCAGTTGAAGACCTCACAGCACACACGCAAGACTTGGCAGCGCTACGTGGATGACTCCTACTGCATCATCCATCTCCAAGCAGGCGAGAGGGGTGGACCTTGGAACCGAGCAGGATACTAGCAGAGATGATTCAGCCCGCCCACATGACCATTCTGCCTATTTTGGCTATAAAGATGAAAACATTTTTAGAAATTGTTGTATCTCCACTTTTATTTTTCCATCGACACAGCCGTATGAGGGCTTGTTCTTTGCGTGGCAAACTGCAGTTTTTATTGGTGCCATTTTTGTGTACATACAATGTATTGTAAAACTTTTAGAATTTTGTTTAGATGTCAGGGAGAGAAAATACATCAATTCTATTTTTTAAAACAACGTTATAAATGACATAATTTTTTCTTGCGGGTCTATACGATTACAAAGATACCAAAATTATTATGTTTTGTTTTTCCACTTTTGCATTTTTTTTACCTTGTTGCATTCAGAGTCCCATAACTTTTTTATTTTCCATGGATGGAGGTCTGTGACAGGGCTTATTTAGCCGACCGTATATTGGCCGGGTATTCACGCTGGCCGAAAAACGGCATCTCTCTCTGCAGGTGGAGGAGGCTGGAAGAGCCGGCAGCAGTGCTCTGAGCTCCCGCCCCCTCTCTACTTCCTCTCTGGGAATTAGCTCCACCCCTGCCCCACCTCCCCTCATTGCGAATACTGCAGAGGGGCGGAGAGGGGGTGGAGAGTTAGCGGAGAGGGGGCGGGAGCTCAGTGCACTGCTCCCAACTCTTCCAGCCTCCTCCCCCTGCAGAGAGGGACGCCGTATATCGGCCGGCGTGAATACGCAGCTAATATACAGTTGTCTGAATAAGCCCACAGCTTGTTTTTTCATTGGTACCATTTTGGGGTCAAACAGCTTTTCTGACCACTTTTACTGTGTTTTTTAGAAGGCAAAATGAAGAAAATAAGCATCTTGCCTCGTTTTTTTTACGTCTTTTTTCTTTAAACGTTTATTGTACAGGTGATTATGGATACGATGATACCAAATATGTAAAATTTATTTTTTATGCAAACGGGAAAGTGCACAAAAAGGCTTTATTGCCAAGTGTTTTTAATAGATTTTTTTACATTATTTTTAACTTTTTTTTTAACATATTTTTATGCCCTTGCAGGGAACAAGAGCTATAAAAGCTCTGATCACTATGATAATGCTTTGCAGTACTTGAATAGCAAGCGCAGTTCATGAAAGGCCCAGGCACTAGAGTATGGTGTTTGTTTACCATAGCAACCCATCAGCCCTCCGTTTTCCCACTTTGAACTCTTTAGATGCCACAATGTACATTGATTGTGGCAGGCAAGGGGTTGGAGGTTGGGGTTGTGTGGCAAGAGAAGAGACTGGTATTCTCATAAATTCCTGCTGTAGCAGTGGGAGGCTGGCTATTAGTCACAGCTTGCTGCCACTGTGGTATGGCACGGGATTACTTCTGAACCCGCGCCATCCACAGGACGGGAGTTTACATCCTGTCGCGTTAACTGCCACTCTGTCAGGGTGGAAACTTGGAGTTTTGCCCCCTGTGGTGTTAAGGGGCTAAACTTCAATTACTAAGATATATATAACTGTGGAAAACAGAGGACCGTCAATATTATAGAGTTGCTCTTGGATTACTTTACTGAAATGTAATGACAGGTTCCCTTTAAAGGGGTTGTTCCCAATTCTAGCTGTTTGCTGCAGGAAGCAGACTGCTCCGTACTTTGTACAGTGGCCCAGGTAGGTACTGCAGGCTGAGACTCATTCACTTCAATAGGGCTCATTCTGCAATACCAACTTGGGCCGCTGCACAATGTACAGAGCGGTCTGCTTCCTGCAGCTAAACAGCTAGAAGTGGGCTAACTTTTTTAAGAGTGAAAAGCAGCCTAACCGTACCGAGATGTCAGAGTCTGGTGTATTGCAGGATGTGTCTGTGACTTGGCGTACTTTTATATGGAGCGATTATTAGCTGGAATGAGTGAATGACGACCGAGTTATTTGCTTTCAAACATCTGTTTACAGGCGCAGATCATCGGTAAAATTTTTTTGTAATTTTCTCGTCATAAATTGTTCAGTCAATTGTTGGTCTTGTCTGGGAAGTCTGGGAATGGCTGAGAATCAGGGGCGTAACTGTATAGAGGATGCAGGGGATGCGGTTGCACCCGGGCCCAGGAGCTTTAGGGGGCCCATAATACCTCTCCTCTCCATATAGGGAGCCCAGTACTTTGAATAAAGTATTATAGTTGGGGGCCCTGTTACAGGTTTTGCATCGGGGCCCAGAAGCTTCAAGTTACGCCTCTGCTGAGAATGGTCTGGGAACGACTGAATGATAGCCTTTTACACAAAAAAAACTGGCAAACGATAAATAATTTGTACGTTTACGTAAAATAAACAATATGTGAACGAATTACGGTTCATTATTCGATTGTTGAACAATAATTGTGCAGTGTAAACACGGACGTTTTCGCATGACTCAACGCTTATTTGAACAATAATCGTTCCATGTGAAAAGGACCCTGATTTGGTGCCCCGTTCATCGGCAAGTCTCTGTGTAGTTGCAGGAAGGCCAAAGCTATGAGACAAGATGTTGCCGGCAGCTCCTCCTCAGCATCTGCTCAATGCTGCTCTGCGCTCTGATGCTGCGGGTAGTAAAGATGGGGGACAAATGACTTATTGTAGTAATAAACTATTGTGGTGACCCGAGCGGGAGGCCCGCCGCAACAACCATGGGGAAACAAGATGGAATGTCACAGGTGGCTCTGCGATCTCTCCCATTAGCGGTGCCAGCTTGGCCTAGCTGTACATAAACGTAGTATTAAAGAATTGAATGTCACGTGACGCCAGCACCTCTTTTAGGGCTGTATTCATACGGTGCAAAATAAAGAGTCCACAGTCCAACAATACGTTTTCCAGAAAATCAACCGGAGGTACATGGTTCTACTTTACTCACAACTTTTCAGCTTGGATTCTCCAACAAGTCGTATTATATTGTGCAGACATAACAATCTTCTTTACAGATATTCACTTCTCTTCCACACCTTCAATGTTACAGGCTTTTTAAGAGACACTCTTCCCTCTGAAGTTTAGATGTCTTCAGTCTCAGTTATCTGATAGACCATCCGTGGGTTATGCACTCCCGACTCATTAACAGCATTCACTCAAGTTTTCTATTTGGTTCTCAGACTTCTTAAAGGGGTTGTCCACCGCCGAAACTGATTTTTTTCCCCCCATGAATGCCCTGTAGAGGAGAAGCATCACACACTACAGCTTTACCCATAAAAAACTATATTTTGCTCACCTTTTTATTTCTTTCCTTCCCTTTATAAAGCTTGTCTGAAGGATTTTTCAAAATGGCGCCGCTGGGTAGTTCCCATGATGCACTGCTGCCTTTCTCTCCTCAGTGCGCGCTCCCGATGACACCGGTCACATGACTGGAGGACCGGTGTCATGCATGCTTCACTGCTTTGAATGGAGCCGGCCGGCCCCATTCAAAGTAACGAGAGGGCAGGGAGAGCAGTGCGATCTGCTCCTACTGCTCTGACAGCAGTAGCAAGAGTTTCCTTCATCTCCCCGGCATGTCCCCTCATCACTGGACACTGTGACAACAGTGTCCCAGTGTCCAGTGATGAGGGGACATGCTGGGGAGATGAAGAAATCTCCTGCTACACCTGTCAGAGCAGTAGGAGCAGATCCTGATCTCTAGCGGCACTTTCAATAGCAGACGATGGTCTGCTATTGAAAGTGAAAGTAGCACCAAACATGCCCTACACACACACACACACACATATGCCCACCCCCCTTACAGTGCCCCCTCCACACTGCCCCTCCCCCTCCACACTGTCCCCCTCCAGTTCCCCCCCCACAGCCCCCCCTTCACAGTGCCCACACACAATGCACCCCCCCACAATGACCTCCCCACAGTGCCACCAGCTACCCCCCCCCCCCTTCCCCACTCGGCATCTGACAGGCCGGCCGCCGTAACTACTAGCACCCCCCCCCCCTTCCCCCGCTGCATCTGACAGCCAGACAGCACCACCCATCCCCGCAACCCCCCCCCCCTTCAGGTTCTTACCTTACCAAGAAGATCAAGCAGCAGCACGTCCCCTGCAGGCAGACCAGAGCTTCCCAGCCGCTGAAGCTCTACTGCACATGCGCAGTAGAGAGAACAACCAGGAAGCAAGAAGCGCGTCCCCCGACGTCCCGTCAAGACCTGGAGCCGGCCCGACAAGAAGAACAGAAGACTTGTCGTAACCATGGACGATGGAGGAGCAACACAGGGGGGGCACCCCTAAAGGTAAGTCAATAACTTCTGTTTGCATCATTTTCCATGCACAATGTATATTACAAAGTGCATGGAAATGGGCAAACAGAAGTAATGAGATGTAATGTTTCTGGCCGGACAACCCCTTTAAGTTTCGATGCAATTTTAACATTAGAAACTCCTATTAACTTTCTCCTGACAAAAATCGCGGGTAGCAGCGACGCGATGCTACACTTCTTCCAAGAAAAAAGCATCACTGACGCTACAAAATCATGTGTACATAGCAACAATATTGTAGCGATTCTGTAGCAGCGATATCGCTGTCGCCCGTGTAAAAGAGGCCTAAGGGTCCTTTTACATGGAGCGAGAAATCATTCGAACGTGCAAACAGTGACAGTCATTTGCTTTAAAATGCAGTTAGTTTACATGCAAAAATAATCTTTTAAATGTTTTTGTCATTCGCTCGATGTTTGATCTTCCAGAGGTCTGTGCCAGTCAGTGGGAACGACTGAATGAACTTTTTTTTTTTGCATATAATGACTTGAAAACGACAGAATGATGTTTTTTCTGTGTGTTGTGACAATGTCTGCGTGAGGGGTGGGGGTCGGCGACAACACAGCGGCTCATTCAGTCCGTGTAAAAGTCCAAATTACTTTTATTGTCTTCAATACTCAGCGGTAGCAAGGAAATCCAGTGCAAACACATCAGCCACTGGCAGCACATAAACTTAGTGCTATGAAAAATAATAAACGCTTTACCATCAAGGCGCTAACTAAACAGTAGTTCCCTCACTACTAACACAGTTGCCTAGCACCACTACATGTACCCAACAAGGTGTCTGTTTGGAAGCGTCCTTCCCCATCAGACTCTTGGCCGTACTGCAGCCTGGTCTCCCACAGACATCAGGCTTTCCTTTTCCTTTCAGGGAGTATCTCCAACTCTCTGAGCCTGGCTCTGGTTCCCAGCATCAGCGCTGCTCTGGCTTGTTGCTCTGCCTCAGCTTGCAGCATGGGACTGAATGTGTTTGGAGTTTTTAGCTCCTCTAGACACACCCACACAGCTGTCCATGCTAATTAGCATACATTCAGCACGCAGAAGGCCTGGTTACAGCCCCCTGCAGGCCATTCTCTGCATAGCCTTGCCACACCGTGCAAAATGAACAACGACTGATAAAGGAACGCATTTTCATTTGTCGTCTAATCGTTAATCGTCTGCCATGTTTATACTGAACAACTATCTTTCAAATTTGTACGATCCAATAATTGTTTGAGTGATAATGGTTACGTGTAAAAGAGTCTTTATTTCCATCGTAGTCTGAACCTCCCACTCTCGTCTCCATGATTTTTCCCAAACAGCACCAGTTCTCTGGAATGCGCTAACCATAATGAACTATTATCTGCATGAGACAGTTCTGAACTGAGAAATTAAAGGCCCATTTACACGCAAAGATAATCTTTCAAAGGACTGAAAGATTGAAAGATTTAGCGATTTATTTGCATAAAGTGTTAACCCCTTCCCGCTCCTGGACGTACCTGGTACGTCATGGTAGCGGGATACTTCCCGCAACATGACGTACCTGGTACGTCATGTCATTAAAGTGTCGCCGCGGTGACACAGCAGTGATGTCTGCTGACATAGTCAGCAGACAAGTGCTGCGTCCGGGCTGGGGACCAATCAGAGCGGTCCCTCCCCCACGATCGCTGTGATTGGTCAGGGAAAAACTCCCTGACCAATCACAGCGCAGCAGCGGACTTCGCACTGTTTACAGTAGGGGCTCCATGTGCAAGCACCGCTGTGTGTTTCTGGTGCTTGTACAGAGAGCACCTACTGTCATATCTGTGAATATAAAGTGCGATTAGAGTGTAGATTAGGCAGGGAGTGAGTGTAGTGTAGTGTAGTGTAGTGTAGTGTAGTGTAGTGTAGTGTAGTTAGTGATCAGTGTAGTGGAGTTAGTCATCAGTGTGGTGTAGTGGAGTGAGTGTTAGTGATCAGTGTGGTGTAGTGTAGTGAGTGTAGTGAGTGATTGATCAGGCAGTGTAGTGTAGTGAGTGTAGTGAGTGATTGATCAGGCAGTGTAGTGTATTGAGTGTAGTGAGTAATTGATCAGGCAATGTAGTGTAGCAGAGTGGAGTGAGTGATCAGAAGTGCAGTGTAGTGTAGTGAGTGAGGGATCTGTAGTGTGTGATCAGAAGTGTAGTGAGTGAGCTGTAGCGTGCGATCAGCAGTGTAGTGTAGCGCAGCGTGTAGTCAGTGTATCCCTTGGTGTAAAAAAAAAAAAAAAGTTCCTGTTGTTCCCATTTTGTTACCTGTCCCGTCACCCGTTATTAGTTAGTGTAGCGTTTAGTTAGTCCGTCTAGTGTGTAGCGTGTCGTTAGTCCGTGTACTGTCAGTGTATTCGTCTGTGTAAAAAAAAAAAAAAAAGTTCCTGTTGTTCCCATTTCGTTACCTGTCCCGTCACCCGTCATTAGTTAGTGTAGCGTGTCGTTAGTCCGTCTAGTGTGTAGTGTGTCGTTAGTCCGTGTTGTGTCAGTGTATTCGTCTGTGTAAAAAAAAAAAAAAAAGAAAAAAAAAAAAAACACTTACGTGAATACACCACATAAGTTTCCGCGTTCTTTCCGACCCCCGTCCCGTGGTCACCCCATCCCGCAGTGTCCCATCTAATAAAACTTTTTCCCCGTGTGCCCCATTTTATATAAATATGGCCCGCAAGAGGTACACTTCAGAGGAACTGTAGGCAATCATTGCATCAGACTCGGACTCAGGTAGTGGTGATGACGACCCCACTTTTTTGGCATTCTCCGACTCCTCATCCTCATCCTCATCCAGCGAGTCTGAGCTCCCTGCACCCCCGAGAAGGCGTCCAAGGACCGCCACTGACCCCAATGCATCAGATGCTCACTGGAGTACCCCGGAAGATTACAGACCCCAGATCCCTGATTTTATTGGGAACCCAGGGATTCAATTTGACACGGAAGGGCTCAGAGGGAAGGACTTCTTCAAGTTTTTTTTTTCTGAAGAGTTCATTGCCCATATTGTTACCCAGACGAATTTGTACGCCCAGAATTTTATAGAAGAAAATCCCACCTCCAGCTATGCCAGACCCGATAAGTGGACCCCTGTGGATGCACCAGAGATAAAAAAATTTGGGGGGCTTATACTAACCATGGGGCTAATAAAGAAGCCAACAATCAGGGCGTACTGGTCTACCGATATTTTGTACCACACCCCAATGTTCCGCATGGCGATGTCGAGGACGCGCTTTGAGTGTATTTTAAAATTTCTCCACTACAATGACAACCAGCTGTGCCCCCCCCCCCCCAGCGATCACCCCAATTACGATCGGTTGTATAAGATCAGGCCCGTAATAGACCATTTTAACGCCAAGTTTGCCCAGGCGTATGCCCCACAGATAAACATTGCAGTAGACGAGTCCCTGGTACACTTCAAGGGGAGGCTAAAATTCCGCCAGTACCTGCCCAGTAAGCGGGCACGGTATGGTGTGAAGTTGTACAAGCTGTGCGAAAGTACATCAGGGTACACCCACAAGTTCCGTATTTACGAGGGGAAGGACACTAAAATTGAGCCCCCAGAATGCCCCCCCGTGCTGGGAGTAACAGGGAAAATAGTGTGGGAACTGGTGCACCCACTATTAGACCAGGGTTACCATCTGTACCTGGATAACTTTTATACCAGTGTCCCCCTGTTTCAGTGCCTCGCTTCCAGAGGAACAGTGGCATGTGGCACTGTTCGGAAAAATCAAAAAAGCCTCCCTAAGACGCTGCTTGGGCAACTGCTCAGAAGGGGTGAGAGCCGGGCCCAATGCAGCGACAATGTATTGTGCGTTAAATATAAGGACAAGAGGGATGTCCTTATGTTGACGACAATACACGGCCACAGCAGTACCCCCTGCCCAGTACGAGGTACCAGTGCAGAGACCCCCAAACCAGACTGCGTCCTCGACTATAATAAGTACATGGGAGGGGTCGATCTATCAGACCAGGTACTGGAGCCCTATAGAGCCATGCGGAAAACACGGGTGTGGTACAAAAAACTGGCCGTGCACCTCGTACAGATGGCACTGTATAATGCCTACGTGCTGTTCCGAGGTGCAGGCCACAGGGGGACATTCCTTGAATTTCAAGAGGAAGTTATCAAGGACCTAATATTTGGGGACCAGGAGGTGGGGGAGAGGCCCAGTACTTCTGGAAGCGAGGCCACAAGAATTGTACCAGGGCAGCATTTTCTCAGTGAAATTCCCTCCACTGCGACGAAGGGAAGGCCCCAAAAGAGGTGCAGAGTGTGCTACAAACAGGGGATAAGAAAAGACACCAGATACCAGTGTGAAACGTGCCCCACACAACCCGGCCTCTGTATAAATGAGTGTTTTAAGATCTACCACACGTCCCTGAAATTTTAATTTTTTTATTGCCCTGACGTTTTACCCTGATGTACTTCGCACAGCTTGTACATAAAGCCACATGCTAAGTCCTTCCCTTCTGAGCCCTGCGCCCTAAAAACAGTTTAGATTCACATATGGGGCATTTCCCTGTTGGGTAACATCATGGATTACGTTTTCTCCTTCTGCCCCTGGTAAAAAATAAAAATCTGGGCCTAAACTGAGCATTATTGGAAAAATGTGAATTTTTCGTTCTCAACTCAAATTGTTAAAAAAAATTCCTCAAATACCTGTGGGTTCAAACCGCTCACTACACCCCTTAAAAAATTCCCTGAGGGGTGTAGTTTCCAAAATGAGGTCGGTTGTTGGGGGTTTCAAATGCACTGGTACCTCAGGGGCACTGTAAACACTACATGGGGTCTGAAAATTATTCCTGCCAAATCTGCATTCAAAAAGACAAGAAGCGCTCCTTTCCTTCTGAGACCTACCATGTGCCCATACAACAGGCTACGTCCACATATGGGGCATTTCTAAAAACTGCGGAATCTGGGTAATACATTCCAAGTTTTGTTTCTTTGCTAACTCCTACTGTTTTATATATAAAAAAAAGGTTTTATATTGAAAATCAGTAGAAAAAAGGAACTGTTCTAATTTTTGATGCACTTTCCTTTAATTCCTGTAAAACATCTAAAGGGTTAATAAACTTTCTAAATGCCATTTTGAATACTTTGAAGGGTGCTGATTTTAAAATGGGGCAATTCATGGGGGATTCTGATATACAGGCTCGGCAAAACTATGTCTGAACTGCATTGGTCCTTAAAAAATTTAGATTTTGAAATTTGCTAGTAAATGTGAAAAATTACTGCTAAATTTATATACTTTGTGGAGTCTGCAAAAAGTAAAATAACACTTAAAAAATGATTGCTGTGTAAAGTAGGCCTATGGGAAATGTTAATTAATAACTATGTTGTGGTGTTTGACTTTCTATCTTACAAAGAAAACAATTCAAAGTTTGAAAATTGTGAATTTTTCCAAATTTTCAGTAAATTTGGATTTTTTTTCCTAATAAGGACAAAATTTATTGATGAAATTTTTACACTAACATAAAGTACAATATGTCACGAAAAAACAATCTCAGAATCACCTTGATAAGTAAAAGCATTCAAAAGTTATTAGCACAGAAAGTGACAGATGTCAGATTTGAAAAATAAGGCTTGGTCCTTAAGCTCAAAATAGGCCATGTCATTAAGGGGTTAATGGCCTTTAATGGTCATTAACTCTTTATCATCTTCATTTGCATGAAAAATGTCCTCCAGGAGCTGTTTGCAGAGCCCAGTCTGTGTTTAAACACATGCCCAACTGTGAAAACAGCTGCATTGCTCTCCTCGCGGCTGCCGGGAGATTGCATTGTTCTCTCCCAGCTAGTGTAAACGTGCCATGGAGATAACAGCCTGTGGTCTACTGAGAGATAAATGTGTTAAATCATCTTAGAATCTACTAGGGGTTCCCACTTGACGTTGCTTCGTCCGACAGTGAAGTCAATACGTTCAGGCCAGTCTCGTCGATGGTAGTGTTCAGTTTGGGCTCTGCTATCCCAAAGACAAAAGATAGCAAGGAAACTTTGTGAAACCACCTTGAAGACCCATTAGGAAAGCAACCATCTTGAAGTCTCCAATTACCTCCCAACCATACTGATCGTACTTTAGAACTTGCAACAGGAATTTGACACTACTGTACTCCTCCTTGAGATGTGCAAAGTAAGCCAGTGGAAGGGATTAATGAAAAGATTCAGACGTTTTCATTAATTGTGAACTGTATGGACATACGCTGCATTGTATAAGGACTTTGGCTCATGATTGGAAGGAATTTTTTTTCTCACTGTGTATGTCCTTGAAATATTCGAAATTCAAAATCATATACTTTTAATTATCGATGTCCTGACTACAAAAGCAAACTTTTTCAAAATGAGAGTTATTTCCCATTATATTTTACAATAAGCTAACAGGAACAAACAAACTTTTCTTAGACACAAAAATTGCGTTGCCTAATGTTATGTAATGAAAGTACTTAAAGTTTCAAATTTACAATGCTTCACCAGTTTCAAAGCTCCGCTTGCTGTCGGTGAATGATCCTAATCTTGCATATAGAGTTACAGTTTTATACATTGTATCATTATGTATGCATAAACTACATCAGTCCAAGGTGTACAAAGCAGAAATATTTGGCCTGCTGATTAGTTGAAAGTGTCTCTCCATGATTCACAGCCCAATATCGCCCTTGCAGTTCTTCTGAAAACCCCTGGATGCAAAGCGTTTTCAAAAGAAAGCAGGCTCGCATCCCTATGGGACTGAAGGAATCCCCCATAGCGAGGAGAGAGAGGGAGGTGGAGGAATAGGGGATCTCCTACAGATCTTTCCATATTTGGAGAGATGGGGGGGGGGGAGCTAAAGGGCTCCCCCAGGGCTTCCTGAGAGGACGGGGCTAGAGAGGGTTTTCATAGTGACTCCTCCCCAGCCAAGAGAGGGGGCGGGGCTGAAGGGTGGATCCTTCTAGCCCTGCCCCCTCTATTGGCTAGAGAGGAATCACTATGAGAACCCTCTCTAGTCCCGACCCCAGGGAATCCCTCTAGCCCCACCCCCTATCTCTCCAAATATGGGGAGATCACTAGAAGATCCCCTGTAGCTCCGCCCCTCTCTCTCTCCTCACTATGGGGGATTCCTTCAGCCTCGCAGGCTGTTCCGCGATCTTCTCCTATTGATTTCAATGGGGCCGGCGGGGGCTGCTGTTGGCCTGATTGAAAACAATGGGCGATATCACTAAAAGAAAGAACATGCTGCAATTTGTTTTCTGCATAGAAACGCAGTGCGGAGCTGTGCAGGAAAACATCGCGAATGTGAATGAACCCATTCAAAAGAATGGGTTTCATGTGTGTGTGAGATTTGTGTGTCTCGCAACACACAAGTCTTGCACAATTTTCTTGCCAGTGTGAAGGAGCCCTTAGGCTGCCTTTCTACGATATTCCGCCGCAGGGGAGCAGGGAGGAGAACTGACAGGTCTCCGCAATTTTCCGCGGTCAGCTTATCTATCAGATAGGCTTATCTGATAGATAGGCTGACCGCAAAAAATTGTGGCAAATCGCAGCATGCCACGATTTCAATCCCGCGAGTGGAGAATTACTATGATTCTTTGCTCGTGGACGTCGGGCTGCGCTTTCCATAGTTAAGTCTATGGAAAGCGTTCACTGCATTACCCGCGGCCACATTATCGCCACGGATAATACAGTGACATATTATCAGGACAGGAGGCTTACTCTTTCTCTCCTGATCTGATATCAGGTGTGTAGTGACCCAACTGTATGCTGGGTGGTAGAGTTGTTAAAGGGGTTGTCCCGCCATGACAAATGCAGCTATATACTTCTGTATGGCCATTACGAAGCACTTTGCAATATAATGTGTGCTTTGTAAATGAGCCATACAGAAGATATATACTTACCTGATCAGGTGCCCCCCCCCCCTTATATTTACCTGTCCGTTGTCTATGGATACGACAAATCCAGCGGTGTCTCTGCATCTTCTAGTCACGCAGGCGCAGTAACTCTTGCCGGCTGGTTGGATCCTCGTGAACATGCCTGGTGCACGCGCATGTGCAGTCCGCTCACTCCATGGCAATGGCTTTACCGTTGCCAGCTGGCTCCCGCTGAAGAAGAAGAGCAGCTTTCCCTGACGGACCCATCTCAGCTGAACGGTAAGTATGAAGGGGGGTGCCAGGCTGCCACTGGTCCTGCGGGGGGTGGGGGATCGGGCTGTCACTCAGTGAGTGTTCCCCTTCCAGTACCATACAGATAACGAGGACTGTAGGGCCGGAGTTTCCTGCCTGACCTCAAATCTACTATCTTGCCTGCACAGGTGTGTTTACTCTGTAAAGTGACAAAGTTTTCAAGTAAAGTTTACCAGGCCCTGACCGTTCCCAGGGACTGAGGTACTTAATTACTATACAGTGTGTGGACTCTCTATTACCGCCGAGGTTTCATCCTGGTGGGTAAAGGAATGGTGGTGTCACATGACAACATATATTCCTGTTATACAGTATGTATATTGGCCATCCCTCTCCTATGGGTAACCAGAAGAGGCCCAGCGATGCTCCACCCGAAGCTGCATGTGTCCCTCTGGGGAGGAGTCTAGTAAGTGCCACCGTGACAAGTGACAGCTTTAACCTCCCAGCTCCTCAGCGAATGCCCTGTGTCCTGAGTTACCCTATGGGACGCTGCACTTGCACTGATGTCCTATTTTCTATGGAAAGCAAAAAGAAAATTGCACTCCCATGTAAATGCATGTGCAATGCGATCTGTATACTTTTACTATTGAGGGTAAACCCTAAGGGCGGTGGACACGTGTCGGCTGCGTGTGACACCTTTAAAAATCATACGCACCCAGCTACGTTTTACTCCTGGCTTCGCCATTTGCTTTCCTTAATTGGGAAAAAAAATACCTGCTCTGCCACAGTTAATAACTCTGCTACCCTCACGTTCTGTGACACATTAGCAGGAAAACAGCACAGTTATTAAACTTCTCATGTTCATAGAATATACGCAGTGCTGCCTTTTGGTGCCAAAAAACGGAAAATAATTCTATTTGTCCGGCCTCTGTCCGTCCTAAGGGCGGTGGACACGTGTCGGCTGCGTCTGCAACCTGTAAAAATCATACGCACCCAGCTACGTTTTACTCCTGGCTTCGCCATTTGCTTTCCTTAATTGGGAAAAAAAATACCTGCTCTGCCACAGTTAATAACTCTGCTACCCTCACGTTCTGTGACACATTAGCAGGGACACAGCACAGTTTTTAAACTTCTCATGTTCATAGAATATACGCAGTGCTGCCTTTTGGTGCCAAAAAACGGAAAATAATTCTATTTGTCCGGCCTCTGTCCGTCCTAAGGGCGGTGGACACGTGTCGGCTGCGTGTGACACCTTTAAAAATCATACGCACCCAGCTACGTTTTACTCCTGGCTTCGCCATTTGCTTTCCTTAATTGGGAAAAAAAATACCTGCTCTGCCACAGTTAATAACTCTGCTACCCTCACGTTCTGTGACACATTAGCAGGAAAACAGCACAGTTATTAAACTTCTCATGTTCATAGAATATACGCAGTGCTGCCTTTTGGTGCCAAAAAACGGAAAATAATTCTATTTGTCCGGCCTCTGTCCGTCCTAAGGGCGGTGGACACGTGTCGGCTGCGTCTGCAACCTGTAAAAATCATACGCACCCAGCTACGTTTTACTCCTGGCTTCGCCATTTGCTTTCCTTAATTGGGAAAAAAAATACCTGCTCTGCCACAGTTAATAACTCTGCTACCCTCACGTTCTGTGACACACTAGCAGGAAAACAGCACAGTTATTAAACTTAGATTATTCATTCACTAGAGGCAGTGGGGCCTTTCGTTTTCAAAAAAGGGAAAAAATTATATTTGGCCTGCAGTCTTGCGCCAATTTATTTCCTGCCTGTGAAATCAAATCACTGGTAATACAGCATGCTAAGGGGTAGGGGTAGGCCTAGAGGACGTGGACGCGGCCGAGGACGCGGAGGGCCAAGTCAGGGTGTGGGCACAGGCCAAGCTCCTGATCCAGGTGTGTCGCAGCCGACTGCTGCGCGATTAGGAGAGAGGCACGTTTCTGGCGTCCCCACATTCATCGCCCAATTAATGGGTCCACGCGGGAGACGGTTATTAGAAAATGAGCAGTGTGAGCAGGTCCTGTCCTGGATGGCAGAAAGTGCTTCGAGCAACCTATCGTCTACCCGCAGTTCTGCGCCGTCCACTGCTGCCAATCCGAATCCTCTGTCTGCTGCTCCTCCTTCCTCCCAGCCTCCTCACTCCACTACAATAACACCTGCTCAGGAGCGGGAACACTCCCAGGAACTGTTCTCGGGCCCCTGCTTAGATTGGGCAGCAGCGGTTCCTCTCCCACCAGAGGAGTTTATCGTCACTGATGCCCAACCATTCGAAAGTTCCCGGGGTCCGGGGGAAGAGGCTGGGGACTTCCGCCAACTGTCTCAACAACTTTCTGTGGGTGAGGAGGACGATGACGATCAGACACAGTTGTCTTGCAGTGAGGTAGTAGTAAGGGCAGTAAGTCCGAGGGAGCAGCGCACAGAGGATTCGGAGGAAGAGCAGCAGGACGATGAGGTGACTGACCCCACCTGGTGTGCAACGCTTACTCAGGAGGACAGGTCTTCAGAGGGGGAGTCAAGGGCATCAGCAGGGCAGGTTGCAAGAGGCAGTGCGGTGGCCAGGGGTAGAGGCAGGGCCAGACCGAATAATCCACCAAGTGTTTCCCAAAGGGCGCCCTCGCGCCATGCCACCCTGCAGAGGCCAAGGTGCTCTAAGGTCTGGCAGTTTTTCACAGAGACGCCTGACGACCGACGAACAGTGGTGTGCAACCTTTGTCGCGCAAAGCTCAGCCGGGGAGCCAACACCAACAGCCTCACCACCACCACCATGCGCAGACATATGATGGCCAAGCACCCCGCAAGGTGGGACGAAGGCCCTTCAGCGCCTCCGGTTTGCACCCCTGCCTCTCCCCCTGTGCCCCAACCTGCCACTGAGATGCAACCCCCCTCTCAGGACACAGGCACTACCGTCTCCTGGCCTGCACCCACACCCTCACCTCCGCTGTCTTCGGCCCCATCCAGCAGTGTAGCTCAGCGCACCGTCCAGCCGTCGCTTGCGCAACTGTTGGAGCGCAAGCGCAAGTACGCCGCCACGCACCCGCACACTCAAACGTTAACCGTCCGCATAGCAAAATTCATCAGCCTTGAGATGCTGCCGTATAGGGTTGTGGAAACGGAGTCCTTCAAAAGTATCATGGAGGCGGCGGCCCCGCGCTACTCAGTTCCCAGTCGCCACTACTTTTCCCGATGTGCCGTCCCAGCCCTGCACGACCACGTCTCCCGCAACATTGTACGCGCCCTCACCAACGCGGTTACTGCCACGGTCCACTTAACTACGGACACGTGGACAAGCACAGGCGGGCAGGGCAACTACATCTCCCTGACGGCACATTGGGTGAATTTAGTGGAGGCTGGGACAGAGTCAGAGCCCGGGACCGCTCACGTCCTACCCACCCCCAGAATTGCGGGCCCCAGCTCTGTGGTGGTATCTGCGGAGGTGTATGCTTCCTCCACTAAAGCACCCTCCTCCTCCTCCTCCTCCTCCTCCTCTGTCTCGCAATCAAGATGTGTTAGCAGCAGCATGTCGCCAGCAGTCGGTGTCACGCGGTGTGGCAGCACAGCGGTGGGCAAGCGTCAGCAGGCTGTGCTGAAACTACTCAGCTTAGGCGATAAGAGGCACACGGCCCACGAACTGCTGCAGGGTCTGACACAGCAGACCGACCGCTGGCTTGCGCCGCTGAGCCTCCAACCAGGCATGGTCGTGTGTGACAACGGCCGTAACCTGGTGGCGGCTCTGCAGCTCGGCAGCCTCACGCACGTGCCATGCCTGGCCCACGTCTTTAATTTGGTGGTTCAGCGCTTTCTGAAAAGCTACCCACGCTTGTCAGACCTGCTCGTAAAGGCGCGCCGGCTCTGCGCACATTTTCGCAAGTCCCACACGGACGCTGCTAGCCTGCGCACCCTGCAACATCACTTTAAGCTGCCAGTGCACCGACTGCTGTGCGACGTGCCCACACGGTGGAACTCTACGCTCCACATGTTGGCCAGGCTCTATGAACAACGTAGAGCTATAGTGGAATACCAACTCCAACATGGGCGGCGCAGTGGGAGTCAGCCTCCTCAATTCCTTTCAGAAGAGTGGGCCTGGTTGGCAGACATCTGCCATGTCCTTGGTAATTTTGAGGAGTCTACCCAGGTGGTGAGCGGCGATGCTACAATCATTATCGTCACCATTCCTCTGCTATGCATCTTGAGAAATTCCCTGCAAACCATAAAGACAGCTGCTTTGCGCTCGGAAACGGGGGCGGGGGAAGACAGTATGCCGCTGGATAGTCAGGGCACCCTCCTGTCTATTTCTCAGCGCGTACAGGAGGAGGAGGAGGAGCATGAGGAGGATGAGGAGGAGGGGGAAGAGACAGCTTGGGCCGCTGCTGACGGTACACCGGCTGATTGCCTGTCATCCTTTCAGCGTGTATGGCCTGAGGAGGAGGAGGAGGAGGAGGATCCTGAAAGTGATCTTCCTAGTGAAGACAGCCATGTGTTGCGTACAGGTACCCTGGCACACATGGCTGACTTCATGTTAGGATGCCTTTCTCGTGACCCTCGCGTTGCACGCATTCTGGCCACGATGGATTACTGGGTGTACACACTGCTCGATCCACGGTATAAGGAGAACCTGCCCACTCTGATTCCCAAAGAGGAAAGGGGTTCGAGAGTGTTGCTATACCACAGGACCCTTGGGGACAAGCTGATGGTAAAATTCCCAGCCGACAGCGCTAGTGGCAGAAGGCGCAGTACCGAGGGCAAGGTAGCAGGGGATGTGCGTAGATCGAGCAGCATGTACATCCCAGGCAGTGCAACAGTCTTTAAGGGCCTGGCCAGCTTTATGGCTCCCCACCAAGACTGTGTCACTGCTCCCCAGTCACGGCTGAGTCGGCGGGAGCACTGTAAAAGGATGGTGAGGGAGTACGTAGCGGATCGCACGACCATCCTTGGTGACGCCTCTGCCCCCTACAACTACTGGGTGTCGAAGCTGGACACGTGGCCTGAACTAGCGCTGTATGCCCTGGAGGTGCTTGCTTGTCCTGCGGCTAGCGTCTTGTCGGAGAGGGTGTTTAGTGCGGCTGGGGGAATCATCACAGATAAGCGTAGCCGCTTGTCAACCGACAGTGCCGACAGGCTAACACTCATCAAGATGAACAAAGGCTGGATTTCCCCAGACTTCTGTTCTCCACCAGCGGACAGCAGCAATACGTAAGCAATACGTAGGCTGCACCCGCGGATGGAAGCTACGTTCTCTCTCACCATCCAAAACGGGGACATTTCTGCTTCATCAATCTGTGTCTAATATTCCTCCTCCTCCTCCTGCTCCTCCTCCTGAAACCTCACGTAATCACGCTGAACGGGCAATTTTTCTTAGGGCCACAAGGCTCACTCAAATAATTTTTCTGAACAATTTTTATAAGTTTCAATGCGCTTAAAAGCGTTGGAACTTTAACTTGAACCAATTTTTCGTTACACTGGGCTGCCTCCAGGCCTAGTTACCACTTAAGCCACATTAACCAAAGCGATTAATGGGTTTCACCTGCCCTCTTGGCTGGCCATGGCCAATTTTTGGGATGTACATTAGTACTGTTGATACAGCAATTTTTGTGGGCCCTCGCCTACAGTGTAATCAAATTAATTTTTAGCCCACCTGCATTCCAGCTGACGTTACCTCAGCTGTGTTGGGCAATGCAATGGGATATTTTTGTGTACCGCCGGTGGGTTCCAGGGAGCCACCCATGCTGTAGGTGCACACAGAGTTTTTAATACATCTGTACACTTCTAAAGAACCCCAGTCTGACTGGGGCATGCAGTGTGGGCCGAAGCCCACCTGCATTACGCACGACATTACTACCTCAGCTGTGTTGGGCAATGCAATGGAATATTTCTATGTACCGCCGGTGGCTTCCTGGCACCCACCCAGGCAGTGGGTCCACAGGGAGTGTAACCTACATGTGTCCACTTCTAAAGAACCCCAGTCTGACTGGGGCATGCAGTGTGGGCCGAAGCCCACCTGCATTACGCACGACATTACTACCTCAGCTGTGTTGGGCAATGCAATGGGATATTTTTGTGTACCGCCGGTGGGTTCCAGGGAGCCACCCATGCTGTAGGTGCACACGGAGTTTTTAATACATCTGTACACTTCTAAAGAACCCCAGTCTGACTGGGGCATGCAGTGTGGGCCGAAGCCCACCTGCATTACGCACGACATTACTACCTCAGCTGTGTTGGGCAATGCAATGGAATATTTCTATGTACCGCCGGTGGCTTCCTGGCACCCACCCAGGCAGTGGGTCCACAGGGAGTGTAACCTACATGTGTCCACTTCTAAAGAACCCCAGTCTGACTGGGGCATGCAGTGTGGGCCGAAGCCCACCTGCATTACGCACGACATTACTACCTCAGCTGTGTTGGGCAATGCAATGGAATATTTCTATGTACCGCCGGTGGCTTCCTGGCACCCACCCAGGCAGTGGGTCCACAGGGAGTGTAACCTACATGTGTCCACTTCTAAAGAACCCCAGTCTGACTGGGGCATGCAGTGTGGGCCGAAGCCCACCTGCATTACGCACGACATTACTACCTCAGCTGTGTTGGGCAATGCAATGGGATATTTCTATGTACCGCCGGTGGCTTTCTGGCACCCACCCAGGCAGTGGGTCCACAGGGAGTGTAACCTACATGTGTCCACTTGTAAAGAACCCCGGTCAGACTGGGGCATGCAGTGTGGGCCGAAGCCCACCTGTATTACGCACGACATTACTACCTCAGCTGTGTTGGGCAATGCAATGGGATATTTCTATGTACCGCCGGTGGCTTCCTGGCACCCACCCATGCTGTCGGTCCACAGGGACTTCACAATAGGGAGTTGTACCTGCCTGTGTCTATGAATTAAAAAGCCCGGTCTAACTGGGGCATGCAGACACCTTGACAGAATGAATAGTTTGTGGCACATAGGTTTCCCATTGCTATGCCTACGTGTGCAGCTCCTGATGGCGGTGGCACAGGATTCTATTTCTCATTGCTTCTGTACAGCATTGTGGGCTATCGCCCCGCCCCTTTTAAAGAGGGTCGCTGCCTAGCCGTGCCAACCCTCTGCAGTGTGTGCCTGCGGTTCCTCCTCATGGCAGACGCACTTCTAAATAGACATGAGTGTGGCGTGGCATGAGGGCAGCTGAAGGCTGCGCAGGGACACTTTGGTGTGCGCTGTGGGGGGGAGGGGGGGCGGTTGGTCAGCATGTAACCCAGGAGAAGTGGCAGCGGAGTGTCATCCAGGCAGTGATTGTGCTTTGTTGTAGCTAGTGTGGTGCTTAGCAAAGGTATGCCATGCTAATGAGGGCTTTTCAGAAGTAAAAGTTGTTGGGAGGGGGGGGGGGGGGCCACTCTTGCCGGTATTGTGGCTTAATAGTGGGACCTGTGAACTTGAGATGCAGCCCAACATGTAGCCCCTCGCCTGCCCTATCCGTTTCTGTGTCATTCCCATCACTTTCTTGAATTGCCCAGATTTTCACACATGAAAACTTTAGCGAGCATCGGCGAAATACAAAAATGCTCTGGTCGCCCATTGACTTCAATGGGGTTCGTTGTTCGAAACGAACCCTCGAGCATCGCGGGAAGTTCGTTCCGAATAACGAACACCCGAACATTTTGGTGTTCGCTCATCTCTACTCTGCACCCAAATCCCACTGCGTTTGCCATGTGGACCAGAAGTTAGGCTCTATGCAAGTCTGAGAAACTCACATTGAGGCATACGGGTAAGTGGGGGGTAAGGAAGAGGGAATTGGACCAATAAAAGAAAAATCTTGTAGTGTTTCTTAAGTCCAATATGGTTATTACCTATGGGAACAGATTGCATCCCAAAGCACTGAAGTCACCTTCATGGTGCAGTATATTGGATACAGAGACGTAGACTTTAGAGATGAGCGAACGTACTCGTCCGAGCTTGATGCTCGGGCGAATATTAGGGTGTTCGGGATGTTCGTTATTCGTAACGAACACCACACGATGTTCGGATGTTCGGGTTACTTTAACTTTCTTCCCTGAGAAATCTTTTCTATATGCGCTCAATGGGGCCGGCGGCAGCAGCGCCCACCCCATTGAGAACATATAGAAGACAAATCCTTCTTCTCTGCCACAGCTGTAACAGCTGTGACAGAGAAGAACGATGTTTGCCCATTGAATTCAATGGAACCGGCAATACAGCCGACTCCACTGAATGCAATGGGCTGCCGGCGATCGCGGGATGAATTGTCGGAAAGGGGTTAAATATATAAGCCCTTTCCTGCAATTCATCCAGAAATGTGTAAAAATAAAAAATATATATATACTCACCTGGTGCCGGCAGAAGGAGTTCAGCGCGGCAGGCTGCAGTTCTCCTGAACTGCTCTGAACAGCTGTGAGTAGTATTCAGCAGCCGGGGATTTAAAATCCCCGCCTGCTGAATAAGATGCCTCTGATTGGTCACAGCCTGACCAATCAGAGGCCAGCCCTCACTCACACCCATTCATGAATTCAGGAGAGCTGCCCCTGAGCCAATCAGAGGCAGCCCTCACTCACCCATTCATGAATTCATGAATGGGTGTGAGTGAGGGCTGGCCTCTGATTGGTCAGGCTGTGACCAATCAGAGGCATCTTATTCAGCAGGCGGGGATTTTAAATCCCCGGCTGCTGAATACTACTCACAGCTGTTCAGAGCAGTTCAGGAGAACTGCAGCCCGCCGCGCTGAACTCCTTCTGCCGGCACCAGGTGAGTATATATATATTTTTTATTTTTACACATTTCTGGATGAATTGCAGGAAAGGGCTTATATATTTAACCCCTTTCCGACAATTCATCCCGCGATCGCCGGCAGCCCATTGCATTCAGTGGAGTCGGCTGTATTGACGGCTCCATTGAATTCAATGGGCTAAGATCGTTCTTCTCTGCCACAGCTGTTACAGCTGTGGCAGAGGAGAACTTGCTGTGTCGTTCCCATCATTTTCTTTAATTGCCAAGATTTTCACACATGAAAACCTTAGCGAGCATCGGCGAAATACAAAAATGTTCCGGTCGCCCATTGACTTCAATGGGGTTCGTTATTCGAAACGAACACCCGAACATCGCGGGAAGTTCGTTTCGAATAACGCGAACCCGAACATTTTGGTGTTCGCTCATCTTTAGTAGACTTCTTTTATTTCACATTTTATTAATTCAGTGTAAAATACAGATATAAAACATTGTAATCCCACATGTAAAATGTACTGTACGTCGTCATACTGATCTCTGGAAACATTAGTGTTTAGATGTTTTCTACATTCAACTTACAGCAAGACCCAGATACTGTACCTAGAGGTGGTCAGGCTACAGCGACTATGTACTGCTTGTAACCCAGTGTCTTGACATTGAACACCACTTCTATATCACATTACCATTGGCCTTAGGTCTTGTTAGTTTCAGGACTGTGGGCTGGACGTTTTTCACACCACCCGTAATATGAGGCCGATTTAATCCATAGATGACATTCATGGGAAGGACAGCCTCACCAGCAAAGTCATTAGTGGAGAGCCAATCATGATCCATGACAGTAAAGACAATGCAGGCAGACTTCCTCCGACACTGCTCTGACGAGACTGAGCTGTGGAAGACATTACAGTATATCAGGGGCACGCAGCTTATTTTACATATACTCATCAAGTGGAAAATGTAAAAAGTAAATCTATACAAAGTATACAGAGCAACATCTGCATGGAGTTTGCATGTTCCCTCTGTGCTTACACAGATTTCCTCCCAAACACTAACATACTTAAACACGTTGTCTACTATGCACGGAGGGGCAAATTTACTATTGAATAGTACACCAGAAAACTGTCTTACATGCTTTACGGCACACTTATGATGTGACTTTTTTCAGTGGATGCAATTAAAAAAAATCAATACTTTTCCGGTTAGGAGTTGTGGCTTCACGGGAAAGGAGCACAACCTATCTGTGCCATTAGAAAGGGACCCTCCTAAGGGCCAGCACCCACTGGCGTTTTTTTACCTGCGTTTTGCGTTTTGCGTTTTTCCTGCACAGGCATAGAGATAAAGTGTGCTCATGTCCACTGGCGTTTTTAAAATCGCCCCGCCCCGCAAAATCGCATCGCAGCTGTCCTTACACTCTGGCTCCTTTTTTTAATCTAACTTCTCCCATGGTTTTCAATGCTCCCGGAAAAAACGCAACGCAACGCAATTCGCACACGCCGCGTGGCGTTTTTGCAGACAACATTACTGAAGACTGTGGAAGGGCGGGCATTCTTCACAGGTGCTGTAGGGTGTGTTGGTATAGAAACGCTATGCAACGTTTTAGGATGAGACATTCTCCGCGTTTTGCGTAAAAAAACCGCAGCGAAAAACGCAAACGCGTAGATGCGAAATCGCTGCGTTTTTCACGCACTAACAACGCAAACGCCAGTGGGTGGTCGCCCTAAGGGTGTGGAGTGCTGAAGAATATATCGCTGCCATATAAGCAACAGGAACTACATTTACATAAAGGAACAATGCTGAGATGAAAAATAAAACCATGCTTTCTCTAAGAGCCCTCATCTGCCTCGCATTGCACTTTAGCCTATGGGATTCAGATGTAGGGTAAACCATAACGTAGGTGGAGCATGGGTCATGGAGTAAGCACTTCTAGACTCCTTACATGGTCCATAAAGAGAATGTGTAACAATGAAAACTCCCTTGCAGCTACTATAATGAGTAGAAAGCAGAAGAGCCAGATTCCAGTCATGTCATTATTATATCTGAACTCACTTTCACTCCCTGCAGTAAACCTGCAAACAATTTGTGCTCTGCATTATAATATATCCCCCAGACTCCTAAACTCTGACAAACACCACAGGAGACTCCTAGATGCTTCATTAGAATACAGTGCACAGGCTATTTGCAGGCTTGCTGCGGGGGAGTGAAAGTGAATTCAGAGATAATCATTACATCACTGAAATTATCTCTCTTCAGCTACCCATCTATATATATAAAGACGAAAGCCCTCACTGACTCACTCACTGACTGACTCACTGACTCACTGACTGACTGACTCACTGACTGACTCGCCAAAAGTTCTCCAACTTCCCGATGTCGTAAAAACAGGAAATTTGGCACAAGCATAGATTATCTCCAAAATAGGAAAAGTAATTGGGTCCCAACTCGATTATTCAATTCTAGCGCAAAAGAATTGGAATCGAAATTTAACGTACATAATCTAAATCTCTCACTTCCCAATGTCATAGAAACTTAAAATTCGGCACGAGCATTGAATATGTCATAAATAGGAAAAGTTAATGGGTCACAACTCAATTATTCAATCTATGCGCAAAAGAATTAGCGTCCAAATTTTACGTACGGAATCTAATTCTCTCACTTCCCGGTGTCATAGAAACTCGAAATTTGGCAGGAGCATTGATTATGTCATAAATAGGAAAAGCTAATGGGTCCCAACTCTATTATTTAATTCTAAGCACCAAAGAATTAGTGTCCAAATTCTACGTACAGAATGTAATTTTCTCACTTTCCGGTGTCATAGAAACGTGAAATTTGGCACGAGCATTGATTATGTCATAAATAGGAAAAGCTAATGGGTCCCAACTCAATTATTCAATTCTATGCGCAAAAGAATTAGCGTCCAAATTTTACGTGCGGAATGTAATTTTCTCACTTTCCGGTGTCATAGAAACGTGAAATTTGGCACGAGCATTGATTATGTCATAAATAGGAATAGCTAATGGGTCCCAACTCGATTGTTCAATTCTATGCGCAAAAGAATTAGCGTCCAAATTTTATGTACGGAATGTAATTTTCTCACTTACCAATGTCATAGAAACGTGAAATTTGGCACGAGCATTGATTATGTCATAAATAGGAAAAGCTAATGGGTCCCAACTCGATTGTTCAATTCTATGTGCAAAAGAATTAGCGTCCAAATTTTACATACGGAATGTAATTTTCTCACTTTCCGGTGTCATAGAAACGTGAAATTTGGCACAGGCATTGATTATGTCATAAATAGGAAAAGCTGATGGGTCCCAACTCAATTATTCAATTCTAAGTGCAAAAGAATTAGCGTCCAAATTTTACGTATGAAATCTAATTCTCTCACTTCCTGATGTCATTTTATATAAAGGAAACGTTGCATGGTTACCTCCATGTGGTGTTTCCTGGGTAACGCAGAGAACTATGCAAAATGGTGAACATATGTTTTTCCGGTATCTCTAAAGTAACCACAACTACATAAGATTTTCCGTGTGAACACCAGATAAACACCAGTACCAAATTAACTCGGGCGAAGCCGGGTATATCAGCTAGTACATTATAATAGTTTAGTGACATTTTCCCTTTAAAATAGAAGAAAACTGTTACTCATATACTTACAAGTAAAACAGCTCATCATACACTGGGTGTAAAGTTTTAGCTTTAACTTGTGTTCGTTGACCTTTCACCATTGGGAAAATATGATGGGGACAGAGCTCAATGATCACGAAGGGATCACTAAGACCTATAGAATATTATAGCATTAGACATAGAAATCATCTGCAGATAGTCGATCACATATAGCATATATCTTAAAGAGGCTCCTAGTATACATAGCATATTATCATATGTACATTATATAATGCTGCAGAGATCATTAGAAGTAAACGGCCTTCTTTAAACTCTCGATACACAGTTGTTTGTGTCAAACTGTCACTTACAGTACTGCTTTTTTGCAAATGCTGGCTGTAGACACAAATGCAACAGCACCCCCTTTCAAATTTTAAAGGGAACCCGTCACCAGTTTTTGAGATAAACAGGGAGCATGATGGTCTAGCAATTTTTACAAGCATTCTACATATGTAGTTATTAAAATTGCAATTGTCTGATTCAACCCCAAAAACATACCTTCACAGCTGCATGTGCAATCTGTTACTTGGGCCCTCGGAGTCACTGTGGTGGAGCCAAAGCCTTCCCAATTGACTGTTTGTACAGGGACCATTCTGCTTACATTGACCCTCCATGTGCTTGTGACATCATACTAGAAGTGCTGCTGTAAAGGTTTTTTGGAGTGAACAGCACACAGACAATGTGGAGATGGACACAGAGCACAATAAGAGTTTGTCCCTCCCACTAGCTATACCCCTCCTGCAGGCACTGAGATACAGTTTACCCCTCCTGCAGGCCCATAGCAGGCGGGCCTTCCTGCTCTCTAGGTCTCTGCGCTTATCCCCTAGCTGGGAGCTGAAATGAAGAAAATGAAGACACGGGAGTAAACGGGATTCGTAAGTATGGCACTACCACCCCTCACCTCCCTACTTCCATCTCCCCCTCCTCCTAAGCAGATAAGAGGAGGTGAACCTCTCACTGGCGCTCCTTTAGGCTCTGACGCTGTGGTTGGCACTGCCTTACCCTGCGACATTACAGTTGCAGATCACTGGTCCTTTCAGGTACCACTAGCACTTTTGGGTCCTGTCATCGCAAAAGTGTAGATTTTTAACCATTTGTAGAGCTGCGCCATTTCATTGCTATGATTGTAAAGGCGGAAATGGCCTTCACTGATGGGCATTAT
Organism: Eleutherodactylus coqui; assembly: GCF_035609145.1. Lineage (NCBI taxonomy): Eukaryota > Metazoa > Chordata > Amphibia > Anura > Eleutherodactylidae > Eleutherodactylus > Eleutherodactylus coqui. The sequence continues at coordinate 100,124,632 of NC_089838.1, read as the reverse complement.
GGACATGTTTTAGATCAGTGGTCCCCAACCTTTTTGGCACCAGGGACCGGCTTCAAGCAAGAACATTTTTACAAGGCCCGGCAAGGTTCGGCGGGACATGGGCGGGGCTTTGGTTATATGGGGCGGGGTTATGAAGGGGGTTGGAGTTTAGTGCATTCTTATTTAATTATGGCATTTAGAATGTCCTGGCAGTACACACATAGGGCAGTATATAATCTATTCCTCCCCCAGCACACACATAGGGCAACATATAATTTATCCCCCCCCCCCAGCACATACATAGGGCAACATATAATTTATCTCCCCCCTCCCCCCCAGCACACACATAGGGCAGCATATAATTTATCTCCCCCCCCAGTAATTAGCAGCCCCCCCAGTAATTAGCAGCGCCTCTCCCTATAATAAGTAGCCCCCCCCCTCAGTAATAAGCAGCCCCCCCCCAGTAATAGGCAGCCCCCTCCCTTAGTAATAGGCAGCCCCCCCTGTAGTAAGCAGCTTCCCCCAGTAGTAAGCAGCCCCCCCAGTAGTAAGCAGCCCCCCCAGTAGTAAGCAGCCCCCCCAGTAGTAAGCAGACCCCCCAGTAATAACAGTAATAAGCAGCCCCCCCCCCATAATAAACAGCCCCCCCAGTTGTAAGCAGCCCCCCCCCCCCATTTACTTACCTCCTCCCCGCTGTCATCGTCGGTCCCTCTCTGCTTGCCCAGACGTCAGTGTGCAGCCCGGCACGCTTCCTCCCCGAGTCCTCTCCTGCGGAACTAATGAGCAGGGAACTCGGGGAGGAGGTTCCTGGTTGCACACGGAGGTCAGTGTGTGCCGGGACCAGCGCGATTACCAGCGGGGAGCTGGGGCGCCCCCGCTGGTAATCGCCTCATTGGTCAGCGGCGTCGGCACGCTGCGGGCCACATAGCACAAGGCAGCGGGCCCGATTCTGCCCACAGGCCTTGTGTTTAGAAGAAAAGTTCCGCGGTCCGGCGCTGACCTCCTAACGGCCCGGCCCCGGTCTGCGGACCGGTGGTTGATGACCCCTGTTTTAGATGACGTGACAGCCGTTTGTCATCAGTATTTGCCTTTTGCGATCTACTGGGCAAATGTTGTCGGCATTTGTCCAATAGAAAATAATTGCAATACTGATGCAAATATGCTGATAGATCGTGAAAAGGCTGCAAACCTTCCACAGCAGAATTGGCTGCAGAAAATCCACAGGATTTTACAGAATCAGCAGTGTGGATGAGACTTCAAGGAATCTCAAGCAAACGCTGCAGTGGAAATCCGTTGCGTAAAATAACCTACAGTGCAGATTTTAATTCTTGTCAATCCATGCTGCGGATTCTTAGCGCTCATTTCACCGTTTCATAAATGGAGTTGAAATCCATGACAAAGTTGGCCGGATTTGCACCAAAATCCAGAGCGGAATGCTTTACGATGAGGGAATGTAGCCTTTAGCTGTATAATTGGCAATGACCTTTTCTATTCCGTTGTCACCGGCATTTGGTATCTATGCAGTCTTAAAAAGATGTTTGTAATTTTTCAGATTAACAAATGATGAAAGTGATGAAGAAGAGTCGTCTGATGAGGATGAAGAAGAGGGTAGTAGTGATGCTGCGAAAGGAAGTGATGAAGCCTCTGGAGAGGAGAGTGAGGAGGAGGAGGATGATAAGGCAGCCTGTAGTAAACCTGTTGTTTGGAAAGGAGTCAAAAAGAGACTCAGAGACTGAATTGGGAAAACCATGATCGTCACATCCCTCTGTATGAAATCATATATGTATAGTATTTTGTACTGTAAATGTACATGTTGAGTATTAAAATTAATTTAAATTTTCATTAGTCATCACATATTGGGCACTAATATTGATTTGTTTTAACCTTTGGCTGACAGCTGATGTACATCGGATATGCATGGGGTTTGTATGAAGTGGGCCCTATCTGGCTATTAACAAGTAAAGGCCCGTTTAGACAACGATTATCGCTCAAAAGCCGTCTTTTGAGTGATAATCGTTGTGTCTAATTGCACTGACATTGTCCAGTTTTCGTTAAGCAGTCGCTGAACTTTCAGCATGCTGAAAGATAGCGATCAGTTATCAGGCATTCACAGCGGAATACAGCTGATAATATTGTTTCAGTTGTATCCCGCTCTCTGAAGACAGACGGGGGATATAAAGAACACAGCTGCCCAGCTGTGTTCTTCATCTCCCGCTCAGAGCGCTTGGCTGTATAACAGCCGGTCGCTCTGAGCAGGGAACAGCTGGATGCAGAAGACATGCAGCCCCGCTTGTCTTCTGCATCCCCCGCACGTTTGAGCAATCACCTTGCGCTATAAATGGAAACCCGATTATTGCTCAAAAGACATCTTTTGAGTGATAGTAATTGTGTTTAAATGGGCCTTTACTAGATATGAGCAAGCACGCTTGGCAAGGTCAGTTACTCGAGCGAGCCTCGCTCATCTCGACTAACTGCCCTCTCCTCTGAGCTTGCGCGCGCGGTGGGGGGGTGGGGGGGTGGAAGAGAGAGACATTCCGCTCCCCTCCGCTCTTCCCTGCCGACCCCCGCTACCTCACTGAGCATGCTCGGAGAAGAAGGCAGTTACTTGAGATGAGCAAGGCTCGCTCAAGTAACTGACCTTACCGAGCGTGCTCACTTATCTCTAGCCTTTACATCTTGTGGTCAGTACTGGCAGCAGCATTTAAATGGCCCAACAGAAGGGGCTCCCACTGTCTGCCGATCTCTGAGATCTCGGGGTGCCATTCATTGTGGAGGCCCGAGAGCTGCCATGGATTTTCGCCTATAGAATGTCTGCAAAAATACAATATACTGTGATACTGAGAAATTGCAGTATGTTATAAGCATTCAAATAATTGCAAGTTTAAGTTCCCTGTGGGAACAAACAAAAAAATGTAAAAATTAGAAATCTGTTTACCTTAAGAAAAAAAAGGAAAGTTTCAACCCCCCCTTCTCATTTTTAACATTGGATTTATTAAAGTCCTATCAATGAATTTGTAAAACAAACAAAAAGATTTATCCCACACAGTGAAAAGAAATACACAACACTAAAATTGTGTTGTTTTTGGTCATCCTGTCTCGAAGAAAAGATTTAAGAAGCATTTAAAGAGTCATGATGTATCTGAAAATAATACCAATAGAAACTGCAGGATGTGCTGCAAACAAATGAGCCCTCCTACAGCCTCATCGACGGAAAAGTAAAGTCACGGGGTTAGAAGATGCCAATGAAACTTTTAGTACGTAACTTTTTTTTTCTTTACAAAAAATATTTTTTTTGAAAGTAGTGAAAGAAAATATGGCCGTATCAAATGTATGCTTTATTCGTCCTGACCCACAGAATAAAGTCAGCATGTCACTTTTGCTGCACCAGGTATGCCGTAAACACAAGATGCCCCCCAAAATAGCACAAGGGTTTTTTCCATTTTATACCACGGAGACATATTTTAAAGTTTTTCAGTACGATAAGTTGTACCATAGAAAACTACAGCTTGTCCTGCAAAAAACAAGACCTCGAGGCAGCTATGTCGATTGAAAAATTAAATTTTTTTTTTAAGCCGGGCAACGGCTTTAATTTTTTTTTCAACAGCTGTCCATGCAATAAAATAATAAAAAATACAAACTGTGACCTCTGATTGGCTGCAGTGGTCACCTGACTTCCACTTTCAGTACAATCAGACCTCACAGGAGCTGCTGCACCGTTATCCAGGGGTAGAAGAAAGTTGTTTTGCGGGAAAACGCCTCAATGGAAATGGTGTCCATGGCATCGGGGATCCTGTTTGCTAAGGACACGGCTCCTATGGAGCAGGAGAGGTTGGTCCTATGGATGAGGAAGCCCAAGGTAACAGTAGTGCTGCATATTTCTTGTGTGACACCCTTGTGCTGGTGACATCGATGACGCCTGGAGTTCTGTGGTGTTCGGACGCAGCGCCTACAGAGTGGAAGGGGTCAGTGATGATTGCAGAAGGCCCATGAAACAAGTGCCTTATGGCCACCAGATCGGGGAGTTGCACATGAGATGTACATGCGGATCTGAGACGCCGCATGATGGCAAATGCAGTGTATTATGCAGTGAAAAAACGTCCATGGGACTTACCCATAAGTTGTGATTGTGTAAGGAGATGCAGGGTTATGACACAATTCTATACAGCATGTGGAAGCGATGGGTACACATATGTATTTGCCTACTGACAGAGTTATACCCACATGCAGATCCGCGGCAGAATAGCCTTGGCATTCTGCTGTGCTTTTACAGCCATGTGAATACAACCTTCGGACATGTTCACATGTTGCAGATTTTCTGCTGCAGAGAAAAATCCACACTAAAATCTGCAATGATGCGCATTTGCCACAGATTTAACCCCCTCATTTGAAGAGTAGAAACTCGCTGTGAAAATTCGCAGCTCAAATAAAATGTTGCGGATATAAATTCTGCGTCGCTTGTCATTTTATGCTGCAGATCTTCCCCACAGCATGCGGACGGCGTTTCTTAAAATCCCATCCACAATTCCTGTACTATAAATGCTGTGGATGTTTTCCACGTGGGAATGCACCTTAAGGCCTCCTTCACACATGGCAGAGTCGCTGCGGCTTTCCGCAGGAAATACACACCACATCCACAGCTAAATGGTGCCCATTTGGCTGCAGTTTTTTATTGCAGATCCTAACCCCTGTAGTTCAAGAATTGAATTCTGTAACATAAATGGACATTCTGCAGATTTGTCGCAGAAAATGTTCGCACCGTGTGAATATTTTTGAAAACTCCTGCCTCTGGATTGTACTGTAAGGCTGGGTTCAGATGGGGCGGAAATTCCGCCGGCAATCTTAAGGCCGAGCTTAAACACCAAAGTGGCCAAGATTTGCGCAACATGCAATGTCAGTAGCCCATTGATTTTTATTGGGCCACTCATACTTAGGTGTGTGAAAAAACACATCATTCACGTGAAAGAGAACTGCAGCATGCACTATAATGTTTGGAGATTGGCATCACGCAGCAAACAAACATCACTGTGTAGTTGTTGTGCAGCGCGCCGCTTCTCACGGCCATAATAATGGTGGCCAAAAACAATTGTACTATATTTTTCAGTGTATCCTCCATATATATATGGCGGCAAATTCTGAATATGAATTCACATGAATAATGCGTCAAAAAGACGCGTACTTTGGAGGCAGAATTACCGTGGACATTCACACGTAGTGGAACCAGTGCAGATTTTCCGGAAGGAGAATTTGGACCAAAATCTGCATCAAATTCCATGTAAAAAAACCGCACAATTGGTGTGGAATTCGAAGGGGTGACGTCTGCTGCGGTGCCAAGTCATAGGGCGAAATCTGTTGCAAATCTGTTTAATAAAGTACAAAAAAAAATCAACAATGGTGCAGAATGTGATGTAAACATTCCGCTGTGGAAAACCTGCATCGATTCTGTTACGTGTACCCTATGGCTGGGTTCACACAATCCAGAATTGCCACGGAATTTCGGTGCAGACTTTCTGCAAGGAAATTCCACTGGCAATTCTAATCCCGGGACGAAGCAGCAAATTGGACGAGATTTGCAAAATTCTAGTCCACATGCTGTGGCCAAGCTGCGCTGAAATTAACATGGCGCACGGAAATCCAAGCCGCAGCATGTCAATATTATTGCCGTTTCCGCTGCGGCCAACTCTCTTCTTAATGGGGAAGAGCTGGCGGCAGAGGAATAAGCCGCTTGAAAACCCGCTGGACTTCAAGCTGCGGAAATCTTGTGGAATTTCCGTGCTGTCCCACTGTGGAAATTCGTGTGAGATTTCCGCGGGATTTCCATCCTGTGTGACCGCAGCCTAAGGTCTCCCTCACACATGCGTTACGGTAAGCACCGCGATTTAAATCACGGTGGTTTGCCGCAATTTTACTTTCGCTTTTAGCCTCAGGGAGCTGCGGCTGACAGCGGAGTTTAACATACCTCACCATTGATGAGGTGTGCTAAACAGGCAAAAATAGAACAGCCACCGCTCGAAAATCGCGGCACTGCGATGGAGCTGCTGTATAAGCGGTCTCATTGAAAACAATTTTTTAATACAAAGGAAAAAGAGAGGAGTTAATGCAATTTATATGAATAATATCTACAATACATAGGTAAAAAGGATGAAAACGCCTGTGCTTGGTAATTTATGAGAAGAAATTCATCATGAGAAATTAGGGTAATACAATAGTGTTTAATTCATTCATGCATTTTTCCACCTGAACACCATAAGGCATTAAGCCTCAAGAGAGCGATAAAACTGTATTAAAAAACTCCAGAAAAGTGCATGCTGGGTCTTGGCCAAATAGTGCCTATAGTTGAAGAACAGGAAATTGCAAAGAAATTGCAAAACTGAAGCAAAAGATTGTCAGGACAGCACCAGGACTGACGATGAAATGGGTTAACCAGGCGTCCGCCATGTAATGGGACACAGGCAGGATATCATTGCGCAGTACAAGTGTCTCTCCCTCGAGGGTCAGCTGTCTGAGGCTCCACAGTCCATCTTTACGTTGACTTTGGGCAAGAGATTTTGCCAATACTCTAGGACTGCATGATCTTTTCCGAATGTGACAACCAGGATCTTCATAAAGTCTAGCTGGATGGAGAAAGGGGACGTACTATGGACTCCAACCTCCCGCAGTTGACTTTGGCTCCTGTAGCTTGACCATATTGCTCACAGGTCCGGATAAGCAACATCACGAAGTTCAATGTCGAGCAAATACTTGGCCACCTGGTTCTCTGGATTTCTATGAATAGACTCTGTAAGGATAGACTCTGTAAAGAAATTCATGACACAAAAAAAAGAGAAGATGTGAAAGAAGGCAGTTTTATCTGAGCACAAAAGAGACCCAAGGTTAAGGGCGGAAGCGGGGGACCGTTGCCAGAAAAAGGGCCGGTCCCGCCAAAAAGTAAAGAGGGATGCGGGCGGAAACGGGGGACCGTCGCCAGAAAAAGGGCCGGTCCCGCCAAAAAGCAAAGAGGGATGCGGGCGGAAGCGGGGGGCCGTCGCCAGAAAAAGGGCCGGTCCCACCAAAAAGCAAAGAGGGATGCGGGCGGAAGCGGGGGACCGTCGCCAGAAAGAGGGCCGGTCCCGCCAAAAAGCAAAGAGGGATGCGGGCGGAAGCGGGGGACCGTCGCCAGAAAGAGGGCCGGTCCCGCCAAAAAGCAAAGAGGGATGCGGGCAGAAGCGTGGGACCGTCGCCAGAAAAAGGGCCGGTCCCGCCAAAAAGCAAAGAGGGATGCGGGCGGAAGCGGGGGACCGTCGAAGCAAAGATGGATGCGGGCGGAAGCGGGGGACCGTCGCCAGAAAAAGGGTCGGTCCCGCCAAAAAGCAAAGAGGGATGCGGGCGGAAGCGGGGGACCGTCGCCAGAAAAAGGGCCGGTCCCGCCAAAAAGCAAAGAGGGATGCGGGCGGAAGCGGGGGACCGTCGCCAGAAAAGGGGCCGGTCCCGCCAAAAAGCAAAAAGCAAAGAGGGATGCGGGAGTAAGCGGGGGACCGCCGCCAGAAAAGGGGCTGGTCCCGCCAAAAAGCAAAGAGGGATGCGGGCGGAAGCGGGGGACCGTCGCCAGAAAAAGGGCCGGTCCCACCAAAAAGCAAAGAGGGATGCGGGCGGAAGCGGGGGACCATCGCCAGAAAAAGGGCCGGTCCCGCCAAAAAGCAAAGAGGGATGCGGGCGGAAGCGGGGGACCATCGCCAGAAAAGGGGCAGGTCCCGCCAAAAAGCAAAGAGGGATGCGGGCGGAAGCGGGGAACCGTCGCCAGCAAGGGGCCGGTCCCGCCAAAAAGCAAAGAGGGATGCGGGCGGAAGCGGGGGACCATCGCCAGAAAAGGGTCCGGTCCCGCCAAATAGCAAAGAGGTATGCGGGCGGAAGCGGGGGACCGTCGCCAGAAAAAGAGCCGGTCCCGCCAAAAAGCAAAGAGGGATGCGGGCAGAAGCGGGGGACCGTCGCCAGAAAAGGGGTCGATCCCGCGAAAAAGCAAAGAGGGATGTGGGCGGAAGTGGGTGACCGTCGCCAGAATAGGGGCCAGTCCCGCCAAAAAGCAAAGAGGGATGCGGGCGGAAGCTGGGGACTGTCGCCAGAAAGAAGGCCGGTCCCGCCAAAAAGCAAAGAGGGATGCGGGCGGAAGCGGGGGACCGTCGCCAGGAAGAGGGCCGGTCCCGCCAAAAAGCAAAGAGGGATGCGGGGGACTGTCGCCAGGAAAAAAGGGCCAGTCCCGCCAAAAAGCAAAAAGGGATGCAGGCGGGAGCGGGGGACCGTCGCCAGAAAAAGGGTCGGTCCCGCCAAAAAGCAGAGAGGGATGCGGGCGGAAGCGGGGGACCGTCGCCAGAAAAGGGGCCGGTCCCGCCAAAAAGCAAAGAGGGATGCGGGCGGAAGCGGGGGACCGTCGCCAGAAAAGGGGCCGGTCCCGCCAAAAAGCAAAGAGGGATGCGGGCGGAAGCGGGGGACCGTCGCCAGAAAGAGGGCCGATCCCGCCAAAAAGCAAAGAGGGATGCGGGCGGAAGCGGGCGACTGTCGCCAGAAAAAGGGCCGGTCCCGCCAAAAAGCAAAGAGGGATGCGGGCGGAAGCGGGGGACCGTTGCCAGAAAAAGGGCCGGTCCCACCAAAAAGCAAAGAGGGATGCGGGCGGAAGCGGGGGACCGTCGCCAGAAAAAGGGCCGGTCCCGCCAAAAAGCAAAGAGGGATGCGGGCGGAAGCGGGGGACCGTCGCCAGAAAAAGGGCCGCTCCCGCCAAAAAGCAAAGACGGATGCGGGCGGAAGTGGGGGACCGTCGCCAGAAAAAGGGCCGGTCCCGCCAAAAAGCAAAGAGGGATGCGGGTGGAAGCGGGGTACCGTCGCCAGAAAAAGGGCCGGTCCCCCCAAAAAGCAAAGAGGGATGCGGGCGGAAGCGGGGGACCGTCGCCAGAAAAGGGGCCGGTCCCGCCAAAAAACAAAAAGCAAAGAGGGATGCGGGCGTAAGCGGGGGACCGCCGCCAGAAAAAGGGCCGCTCCCGCCAAAAAGCAAAGACGGATGCGGGCGTAAGCGGGGGACCGTCGCCAGAAAAAGGGCCTGTCCCGCCAAAAAGCAAAGCGGGATGCGGGCGGAAGCGTGGGACCGTCGCCAGAAAAAGGGCCGGTCCCGCCAAAAAGCAAAGAGGGATGCGGGCGGAAGCAGTGGACCGTCGAAGCAAAGATGGATGCGGGCGGAAGCGGGGGACCGTCGCCAGAAAAAGGGTCGGTCCCGCCAAAAAGCAAAGAGGGATGCGGGCGGAAGCGGGGGACCGTCGCCAGAAAAAGGGCCGGTCCCGCCAAAAAGCAAAGAGGGATGCGGGCGGAAGCGGGGGACCGTCGCCAGAAAAAGGCCTGGTCCCGCCAAAAAGCAAAGAGGGATGCGGGCGGAAGCGGGGACCGTCGCCAGAAAAAGGGCCGGTCCCACCAAAAAGCTAAGAGGGATGCGGGCGGAAGCGGGGTACCGTCGCCAGAAAAGGGGCCGGTCCCGCCAAAAAGCAAAGAGGAATGCGGGCGGAAGCGGGGGACCGTCGCCAGAAAAAGGGCCGGTCCCGCCAAAAAGCAAAGAGGGATGCGGGCGGAAGCGGGGGACCGTCGCCAGAAAAAGGGCCGGTCCCGCCAAAAAGCAAAGAGGGATGCGGGCGGAAGCGGGGGACCGTCGCCAGAAATAGGGCCGGTCCCGCCAAAAAGCAAAGAGGTATGCGGGCGGAAGCGGGGGACCGTCGCCAGAAAAGGGGCCGATCCCACGAAAAAGCAAAGAGGGATGTGGGCGGAAGTGGGGGACCGTCGCCAGCATAGGGGCCGGTCCCGCCAAAAAGCAAAGAGGGATGCGGGCGGAAGCTGGGGACCGTCGCCAGAAAGAAGGCCGGTCCCGCCAAAAAGCAAAGAGGGATGCGGGCGGAAGCGGGGGACCGTCGCCAGAAAGAGGGCCGGTCCCGCCAAAAAGCAAAGAGGGATGCGGGGGACCGTCGCCAGGAAAAAAGCGCCAGTCCCGCCAAAAAGCAAAGAGGGATGCAGGCGGGAGCGGGGGACCGTCGCCAGAAAAAGGGTCGGTCCCGCCAAAAAGCAGAGAGGGATGCGGGCGGAAGCGGGGGACCGTCGCCAGAAAAGGGGCCGGTCCCTCCAAAAGGCAAAGAGGGATGCGGGCGGAAGCGGGGGACCGTCGCCAGAAACAGGGCCAGTCCCGCCAAAAAGCAAAGAGGGATGCGGGCGGAAGCGGGGGACCGTCGCCAGAAAGAGGGCCGGTGCCGCAAAAAAAGCAAAGAGGGATGCGGGCGGAAGCGGGGGACCGTCGCCAGAAAAGGGTGCGGTCCCGCCAAAAAGCAAAGAGGGATGCGGGCGGAAGCGGGGGACTGTCGCCAGAAAGAAGGCCGGTCCCGCCAAAAAGCAAAGAGGGATGCGGGCGGAAGCAGGGGACCGTCGCCAGAAAAAGGGCCGGTCCCGCCAAAAAGCAAAGAGGGATGCGGGCGGAAGCGGGGGACCGTCGCCAGAAAAGGGTCCGGTCCCGCCAAAAAGCAAAGAGGGATGCGGGCGGAAGCGGGGACTGTCGCCAGAAAGAAGGCTGGTCCCGCCAAAAAGCAAAGAGGGATGCGGGCGGAAACGGGGGACCGTCGCCAGAAATAGCGCCGGTCCCGCCAAAAAGCAAAGAGGTATGCGGGCGGAAGCGGGGGACCGTCGCCAGAAAAAGGGCCGGTCCCGCCAAAAAACAAAGAGGGATGCGGGCAGAAGCGGGGGACCGTCGCCAGAAAAAGGGCCGGTCCCGCCAAAAAGCAAAGAGGGATGCAGGCGGAAGCGGGGTACCGTCGACAGAAAAGGGGCCGGTCCCGCCAAAAAGCAAAGAGGGATGCGGGCGGAAGCGGGGGACCGTCGCCAGAAAAAGGGCCTGTCACGCCAAAAAGCAAAGAGGGATGCGTGTGGAAGCGGGGGACTGTCGCCAGAAAGAAGGCCTGTCCCGCCAAAAAGCAAAGAGGGATGCGTGCGGAAGCGGGGGACTGTCGCCAGAAAGAAGGCCTGTCCCGCCAAAAAGCAAAGAGGGATGCGTGTGGAAGCGGGGGACCGTCGCCAGAAAGAGGGCCGGTCCCGCCAAAAAGCAAGGAGGGATGCGGGGGACCGTCGCCAGAAAGGGGGCCGGTCCCGCCAAAAAGCAAAGAGGGATGTGGGCGGAAGCGGGGGACCGACGCCAGAAAGAAGGCCGGTCCCGCCAAAAAGCAAAGAGAGATGCGGGCGGAAGCGGGGGACCGTCACCAGAAAAAGGGCAGGTCCCGCCAAAAAGCAAAGAGGGATGCGGGCGGAAGCGGGGGACCGTCACCAGAAAAAGGGCCGGTCCCGCCAAAAAGCAAAGAGGGATGCGGGCGGAAGCGGGGGACCGTCGCCAGAAAAAGGGCCGGTCCCGCCAAAAAGCAAAGAGGGACGCGGGCCGAAGCGGGGGTCCGTCGCCAGAAAAGGGGCTGGTCCCGCCAAAAAGCAAAGAGGGATGCGGGCGAAAGCGGGGGACTGTTGCCAGAAAGAAGGCCGGTCCCGCCAAAAAGCAAAGAGGGATGCGGGGGGAAGCGGGGGACCATCGCCAGAAAGAGGGCCGAACCCGCCAAAAAAGCAAAGAGGGATGCTGGCGGAAGCGGGGGACCGTCGCCAGAAAAAGGACCGGTCCCGCCAAAAAGCAAAGAGGGATGCGGGCGGAAGCGGGGGACCGTCGCCAGAAAAAGGGCCTGTCCCGCCAAAAAGCAAAGAGGGATGCGGGCAGAAGCGTGGGACCGTCGCCAGAAAAAGGGCCGGTCCCGCCAAAAAGCAAAGAGGGATGCGGGCGGAAGCGGGGGACCGTCGAAGCAAAGATGGATGCGGGCGGAAGCGGGGGACCGTCGCGAGAAAAAGGGTCGGTCCCGCCAAAAAGCAAAGAGGGATGCGGGCGGAAGCGGGGGACCGTCGCGAGAAAAAGGGCCGGTCCCGCCAAAAAGCAAAGAGGGATGCGGGCGGAAGCGGGGGACCGTCGCCAGAAAAAGGGCCGGTCCCGCCAAAAAGCAAAGAGGGATGCGGGCGGAAGCGGGGGACCGTCGCCAGAAAAGGGGCCGGTCCCGCCAAAAAGCAAAGAGGGATGCGGGCGGAAGCGGGGGACCGTCGCCAGAAAAAGGGCCGGTCCCACCAAAAAGCAAAGAGGGATGCGGGCGGAAGCAGGGGACCGTCGCCAGAAAAAGGGCCGGTCCCGCCAAAAAGCAAAGAGGGATGCGGGCGGAAGCGGGGGACCGTCGCCAGAAAAGGGGCCGGTCCCGCCAAAAAGCAAAGAGGGATGCGGGCGGAAGCGGGGAACCGTCGCCAGAAAAGGGGCCGGTCCCGCCAAAAAGCAAAGAGGGATGCGGGCGGAAGCGGGGGACCGTCGCCAGAAAAGGGGCCGGTCCCGCCAAAAAGCAAAGAGGTATGCGGGCGGAAGCGGGGGACCGTCGCCAGAAAAAGGGCCGGTCCCGCCAAAAAGCAAAGAGGGATGCGGGCGGAAGCGGGGGACCGTCGCCAGAAAAGGGGCCGATCCCGCGAAAAAGCAAAGAGGGATGTGGGCGGAAGTGGGGGACCGTCGCCAGAATAGGGGCCGGTCCCACCAAAAAGCAAAGAGGGATGCGGGCGGAAGCTGGGGACCGTCGCCAGAAAGAAGGCCGGTCCCGCCAAAAAGCAAAGAGGGATGCGGGCGGAAGCGGGGGACCGTCGCCAGAAAGAGGGCCGGTCCCGCCAAAAAGCAAAGAGGGATGCGGGGGACTGTCGCCAGGAAAAAAGGGCCAGTCCCGCCAAAAAGCAAAGAGGGATGCAGGCGGGAGCGGGGGACGTCGCCAGAAAAAAGGGTCGGTCCCGCCAAAAAGCAGAGAGGGATGCGGGCGGAAGCGGGGGACCGTCGCCAGAAAAGGGGCTGATCCCACCAAAAAACAAAAAGCAAAGAGGGATGCGGGCGGAAGCGGGGGACCGTCGCCAGAAAAGGGGCCGATCCCGCCAAAAAGCAAAGAGGGATGCGGGCGGAAGCGGGGGACCGTCGCCAGAAAAGGGGCCGGTCCCGCCAAAAAGCAAAGAGGGATGCGGGCGGAAGCGGGGGACCGTCGCCAGAAAGAGGGCCGATCCCGCCAAAAAGCAAAGAGGGATGCGGGCGGAAGCGGGCGACTGTCGCCAGAAAAAGGGCCGGTCCCGCCAAAAAGCAAAGAGGGATGCGGGCGGAAGCGGGGACCGTCGCCAGAAAAAGGGCCGGTCTCACCAAAAAGCAAAGAGGGATGCGGGCGGAAGCGGGGGACCGTCGCCAGAAAAAGGGCCGGTCCCGCCAAAAAGCAAAGAGGGATGCGGGCGGAAGCGGAGGACCGTCGCCAGAAAAAGGGCCGCTCCCGCCAAAAAGCAAAGACGGATGCGGGCGGAAGCGGGGGACCGTCGCCAGAAAAAGGGCCGGTCCCGCCAAAAAGCAAAGACGGATGCGGGTGGAAGCGGGGTACCGTCGCCAGAAAAAGGGCCGGTCCCGCCAAAAAGCAGAGAGGGATGCGGGCGGAAGCGGGGGACCGTCGCCAGAAAAGGGGCCGGTCCCGCCAAAAAACAAAAAGCAAAGAGGGATGCGGGCGTAAGCGGGGGACCGCCGCCAGAAAAAGGGCCGCTCCCGCCAAAAAGCAAAGACGGATGCGGGCGTAAGCGGGGGACCGTTGCCAGAAAAAGGGCCTGTCCCGCCAAAAAGCAAAGAGGGATGCGGGCGGAAGCGTGGGACCGTCGCCAGAAAAAGGGCCGGTCCCGCCAAAAAGCAAAGAGGGATGCGGGCGGAAGCGGGGGACCGTCGAAGCAAAGATGGATGCGGGTGGAAGCGGGGGACCGTCGCCAGAAAAAGGGTCGGTCCCGCCAAAAAGCAAAGAGGGATGCGGGCGGAAGCGGGGGACCGTCGCCAGAAAAAGGGCCGGTCCCGCCAAAAAGCAAAGAGGGATGCGGGCGGAAGCGGGGGACCGTCGCCAGAAAAGGGGCCGGTCCCGCCAAAAAACAAAAAGCAAAGAGGGATGCGGGCGTAAGCGGGGGACCGCCGCCAGAAAAGGGGCCGGTCCCGCCAAAAAGCAAAGAGGGATGCGGGCGGAAGCGGGGGACCGCCGCCAGAAAAGGGGCCGGTCCCGCCAAAAAGCAAAGAGGGATGCGGGCGGAAGCGGGGGACCGTCGCCAGAAAAAGGGCCGATCCCGCCAAAAAGCAAAGAGGGATGCGGGCGGAAGCGGGCGACCGTCGCCAGAAAGAGGGCCGATCCCGCCAAAAAGCAAAGAGGGATGCGGGCGGAAGCGGGGGACCGTCGCCAGAAAAAGGGCCGGTCCCACCAAAAAGCAAAGAGGGATGCGGGCGGAAGCGGGGTACCGTCGCCAGAAAAGGGGCCGGTCCCGCCAAAAAGCAAAGAGGAATGCGGGCGGAAGCGGGGGACCGTCGCCAGAAAAAGGGCCGGTCCCGCCAAAAAGCAAAGAGGGATGCGGGCGGAAGCGGGGGACCGTCGCCAGAAAAAGGGCCGGTCCCGGCAAAAAGCAAAGAGGGATGCGGGCGGAAACGGGGGACCGTCGCCAGAAATAGGGCCGGTCCCGCCAAAAAGCAAAGAGGTATGCGGGCGGAAGCGGGGGACCGTCGCCAGAAAAGGGGCCGATCCCGCGAAAAAGCAAAGAGGGATGTGGGCGGAAGTTGGGGACCGTCGCCAGAAAGAGGGCCGGTCCCGCCAAAAAGCAAAGAGGGATGCGGGGGACCGTCGCCAGGAAAAAAGCGCCAGTCCCGCCAAAAAGCAAAGAGGGATGCAGGCGGGAGCGGGGGACCGTCGCCAGAAAAAGGGTCGGTCCCGCCAAAAAGCAGAGAGGGATGCGGGCGGAAGCGGGGGACCGTCGCCAGAAAAGGGGCCGGTCCCTCCAAAAGGCAAAGAGGGATGCGGGCGGAAGCGGGGGACCGTCGCCAGAAACAGGGCCAGTCCCGCCAAAAAGCAAAGAGGGATGAGGGCGGAAGCGGGGGACCGTCGCCAGAAAGAGGGCCGGTGCCGCAAAAAAGCAAAGAGGGATGCGGGCGGAAGCGGGGGACCGTCGCCAGAAAAGGGTCCGATCCCGCCAAAAAGCAAAGAGGGATGCGGGCGGAAGCGGGGGACCGTCGCCAGAAAAGGGTCCGGTCCCGCCAAAAAGCAAAGAGGGATGCGGGCGGAAGCGGGGGACTGTCGCCAGAAAGAAGGCCGGTCCCGCCAAAAAGCAAAGAGGGATGCGGGCGGAAGCAGGGGACCGTCGCCAGAAAAAGGGCCGGTCCCGCCAAAAAGCAAAGAGGGATGCGGGCGGAAGCGGGGGACCGTCGCCAGAAAAGGGTCCGGTCCCGCCAAAAAGCAAAGAGGGATGCGGGCGGAAGCGGGGACTGTCGCCAGAAAGAAGGCTGGTCCCTCCAAAAAGCAAAGAAGGATGCGGGCGGAAGCGGGGGACCGTCGCCAGAAAAAGGGCCGGTCCCGCCAAAAAGCAAAGAGGGATGCGGGCAGAAGCGGGGGACCGTCGCCAGAAAAAGGGCCGGTCCCGCCAAAAAGCAAAGAGGGATGCGGGCGGAAGCGGGGTACCGTCGACAGAAAAGGGGCCGGTCCTGCCAAAAAGCAAAGAGGGATGCGTTTGGAAGCGGGGGACTGTCGCCAGAAAGAAGGCCTGTCCCGCCAAAAAGCAAAGAGGGATGCGTGCGGAAGCGGGGGACTGTCGCCAGAAAGAAGGCCTGTCCCGCCAAAAAGCAAAGAGGGATGCGTGTGGAAGCGGGGGACCGTCGCCAGAAAGATGGCCGGTCCCGCCAAAAAGCAAGGAGGGATGCGGGGGACCGTCGCCAGAAAGGGGGCCGGTCCCGCCAAAAAGCAAAGAGGGATTAGGGCGGAAGCGGGGGACCGACGCCAGAAAGAAGGCCGGTCCCGCCAAAAAGCAAAGAGGGATGCGGGCGGATGCGGGGGAACGTCACCAGAAAAAGGGCAGGTCCCGCCAAAAAGCAAAGAGGGATGCGGGCGGAAGTGGGGGACCGTCGCCAGAAAAAGGGCCGGTCCCGCCAAAAAGCAAAGAGGGACGGGGGCCGAAGCGGTGGTCCGTCGCCAGAAAAGGGGCTGGTCCCGCCAAAAAGCAAAGAGGGATGCGGGCGAAAGCGGGGGACTGTCGCCAGAAAGAAGGCCGGTCCCGCCAAAAAGCAAAGAGGGATGCGGGGGGAAGCGGGGGACCGTCGCCAGAAAAAGGGCCGGTCCCGCCAAAAAGCAAAGAGGGATGCGGGCGGAAGCGGGGGACCGTCGCCAGAAAGAAGGCCGGTCCCGCCAAAAAGCAAAGAGGGATGCGGGCGGAAGCGGGGAACCGTCGCCAGAAAAAGGGCTGCTCCCGCCAAAAAGCAAAGAGGGATGCGGGCGGAAGCGGGGGACCGTCACCAGAAAAAGGGCCGGTCCCGCCAAAAAGCAAAGAGGGATGCGGGCGGAAGCTGGGGACCGTCGCCAGAAAAAGGGCCGGTCCCGCCAAAAAGCAAAGAGGGATGCGGGTGGAAGCGCGGGACCGTCGCCAGACAGAGGGCCGGTCCCGCCAAAAAGCAAAGAGGGATGCGGTCGGAAGTGGTAGACCGTCGCCACAAAAAGGACCGGTCCCGCCAAAAAGCAAAGAGGGATGCGGACAGAAGCAGGGGACCGTCGCCAGAAAAAGGGCAGATCCCGCCAAAAAGCAAAGAGGGATGCGGGCGGAAGCGGGGGACTGTCGCCAGAAAGAAGGCCGGTCCCGCCAAAAAGCAAAGAGGGATGCGGGCGGAAGCGGGGGACCGTCGAAGCAAAGATGCATGCGGGTGGAAGCGGGGGACCGTCGCCAGAAAAAGGGTCGGTCCCGCCAAAAAGCAAAGAGGGATGCGGGCGGAAGCGGGGGACCGTCGCCAGAAAAAGGGCCGGTCCCGCCAAAAAGCAAAGAGGGATGCGGGCGGAAGCGGGGGACCGTCGCCAGAAAAGGGGCCGGTCCCGCCAAAAAACAAAAAGCAAAGAGGGATGCGGGCGTAAGCGGGGGACCGCCGCCAGAAAAGGGGCCGGTCCCGCCAAAAAGCAAAGAGGGATGCGGGCGGAAGCGGGGGACCGCCGCCAGAAAAGGGGCCGGTCCCGCCAAAAAGCAAAGAGGGATGCGGGCGGAAGCGGGGGACCGTCGCCAGAAAAAGGGCCGATCCCGCCAAAAAGCAAAGAGGGATGCGGGCGGAAGCGGGCGACCGTCGCCAGAAAGAGGGCCGATCCCGCCAAAAAGCAAAGAGGGATGCGGGCGGAAGCGGGGGACCGTCGCCAGAAAAAGGGCCGGTCCCACCAAAAAGCAAAGAGGGATGCGGGCGGAAGCGGGGTACCGTCGCCAGAAAAGGGGCCGGTCCCGCCAAAAAGCAAAGAGGAATGCGGGCGGAAGCGGGGGACCGTCGCCAGAAAAAGGGCCGGTCCCGCCAAAAAGCAAAGAGGGATGCGGGCGGAAGCGGGGGACCGTCGCCAGAAAAAGGGCCGGTCCCGGCAAAAAGCAAAGAGGGATGCGGGCGGAAACGGGGGACCGTCGCCAGAAATAGGGCCGGTCCCGCCAAAAAGCAAAGAGGTATGCGGGCGGAAGCGGGGGACCGTCGCCAGAAAAGGGGCCGATCCCGCGAAAAAGCAAAGAGGGATGTGGGCGGAAGTTGGGGACCGTCGCCAGAAAGAGGGCCGGTCCCGCCAAAAAGCAAAGAGGGATGCGGGGGACCGTCGCCAGGAAAAAAGCGCCAGTCCCGCCAAAAAGCAAAGAGGGATGCAGGCGGGAGCGGGGGACCGTCGCCAGAAAAAGGGTCGGTCCCGCCAAAAAGCAGAGAGGGATGCGGGCGGAAGCGGGGGACCGTCGCCAGAAAAGGGGCCGGTCCCTCCAAAAGGCAAAGAGGGATGCGGGCGGAAGCGGGGGACCGTCGCCAGAAACAGGGCCAGTCCCGCCAAAAAGCAAAGAGGGATGCGGGCGGAAGCGGGGGACCGTCGCCAGAAAGAGGGCCGATGCCGCAAAAAAGCAAAGAGGGATGCGGGCGGAAGCGGGGGACCGTCGCCAGAAAAGGGTCCGATCCCGCCAAAAAGCAAAGAGGGATGCGGGCGGAAGCGGGGGACCGTCGCCAGAAAAGGGTCCGGTCCCGCCAAAAAGCAAAGAGGGATGCGGGCGGAAGCGGGGGACTGTCGCCAGAAAGAAGGCCGGTCCCGCCAAAAAGCAAAGAGGGATGCGGGCGGAAGCAGGGGACCGTCGCCAGAAAAAGGGCCGGTCCCGCCAAAAAGCAAAGAGGGATGCGGGCGGAAGCGGGGGACCGTCGCCAGAAAAGGGTCCGGTCCCGCCAAAAAGCAAAGAGGGATGCGGGCGGAAGCGGGGACTGTCGCCAGAAAGAAGGCTGGTCCCTCCAAAAAGCAAAGAAGGATGCGGGCGGAAGCGGGGGACCGTCGCCAGAAAAAGGGCCGGTCCCGCCAAAAAGCAAAGAGGGATGCGGGCAGAAGCGGGGGACCGTCGCCAGAAAAAGGGCCGGTCCCGCCAAAAAGCAAAGAGGGATGCGGGCGGAAGCGGGGTACCGTCGACAGAAAAGGGGCCGGTCCCGCCAAAAAGCAAAGAGGGATGCGTGTGGAAGCGGGGGACTGTCGCCAGAAAGAAGGCCTGTCCCGCCAAAAAGCAAAGAGGGATGCGTGTGGAAGCGGGGGACCGTCGCCAGAAAGAGGGCCGGTCCCGCCAAAAAGCAAGGAGGGATGCGGGGGACCGTCGCCAGAAAGGGGGCCGGTCCCGCCAAAAAGCAAAGAGGGATGTGGGCGGAAGCGGGGGACCGACGCCAGAAAGAAGGCCGGTCCCGCCAAAAAGCAAAGAGGGATGCGGGCGGAAGCGGGGGAACGTCACCAGAAAAAGGGCAGGTCCCGCCAAAAAGCAAAGAGGGATGCGGGCGGAAGCGGGGGACCGTCGCCAGAAAAAGGGCCGATCCCGCCAAAAAGCAAAGAGGGACGCGGGCCGAAGCGGTGGTCCGTCGCCAGAAAAGGGTCCGGTCCCGCCAAAAAGCAAAGAGGGATGCGGGCGGAAGCGGGGGACCGTCGCCAGAAAAGGGTCCGGTCCCGCCAAAAAGCAAAGAGGGATGCGGGCGGAAGCGGGGGACTGTCGCCAGAAAGAAGGCCGGTCCCGCCAAAAAGCAAAGAGGGATGCGGGCGGAAGCAGGGGACCGTCGCCAGAAAAAGGGCCGGTCCCGCCAAAAAGCAAAGAGGGATGCGGGCGGAAGCGGGGGACCGTCGCCAGAAAAGGGTCCGGTCCCGCCAAAAAGCAAAGAGGGATGCGGGCGGAAGCGGGGACTGTCGCCAGAAAGAAGGCTGGTCCCTCCAAAAAGCAAAGAAGGATGCGGGCGGAAGCGGGGGACCGTCGCCAGAAAAAGGGCCGGTCCCGCCAAAAAGCAAAGAGGGATGCGGGCAGAAGCGGGGGACCGTCGCCAGAAAAAGGGCCGGTCTTGCCAAAAAGCAAAGAGGGATGCGGGCGGAAGCGGGGTACCGTCGACAGAAAAGGGGCCGGTCCCGCCAAAAAGCAAAGAGGGATGCGTGTGGAAGCGGGGGACTGTCGCCAGAAAGAAGGCCTGTCCCGCCAAAAAGCAAAGAGGGATGCGTGTGGAAGCGGGGGACCGTCGCCAGAAAGAGGGCCGGTCCCGCCAAAAAGCAAGGAGGGATGCGGGGGACCGTCGCCAGAAAGGGGGCCGGTCCCGCCAAAAAGCAAAGAGGGATGTGGGCGGAAGCGGGGGACCGACGCCAGAAAGAAGGCCGGTCCCGCCAAAAAGCAAAGAGGGATGCGGGCGGAAGCGGGGGAACGTCACCAGAAAAAGGGCAGGTCCCGCCAAAAAGCAAAGAGGGATGCGGGCGGAAGCGGGGGACCGTCGCCAGAAAAAGGGCCGGTCCCGCCAAAAAGCAAAGAGGGACGCGGGCCGAAGCGGTGGTCCGTCGCCAGAAAAGGGGCTGGTCCCGCCAAAAAGCAAAGAGGGATGCGGGCGAAAGCGGGGGACTGTCGCCAGAAAGAAGGCCGGTCCCGCCAAAAAGCAAAGAGGGATGCGGGGGGAAGCGGGGGACCTTCGCCAGAAAGAGGGCCGAACCCGCCAAAACAGCAAAGAGGGATGCTGGCGGAAGCGGGGGACCGTCGCCAGAAAAAGGGCCGGTCCCGCCAAAAAGCAAAGAGGGATGCGGGCAGAAGCGGGGTACCGTCGCCAGAAAAAGGGCCGGTCCCGCCAAAAAGCAAAGAGGGATGCGGGCGGAAGCGGGGTACCGTCGACAGAAAAGGGGCCGGTCCTGCCAAAAAGCAAAGAGGGATGCGTTTGGAAGCGGGGGACTGTCGCCAGAAAGAAGGCCTGTCCCGCCAAAAAGCAAAGAGGGATGCGTGCGGAAGCGGGGGACTGTCGCCAGAAAGAAGGCCTGTCCCGCCAAAAAGCAAAGAGGGATGCGTGTGGAAGCGGGGGACCGTCGCCAGAAAGATGGCCGGTCCCGCCAAAAAGCAAGGAGGGATGCGGGGGACCGTCGCCAGAAAGGGGGCCGGTCCCGCCAAAAAGCAAAGAGGGATGTGGGCGGAAGCGGGGGACCGACGCCAGAAAGAAGGCCGGTCCCGCCAAAAAGCAAAGAGGGATGCGGGCGGAAGCGGGGGACCGTCACCAGAAAAAGGGCAGGTCCCGCCAAAAAGCAAAGAGGGATGCGGGCGGAAGCGGGGGACCGTCGCCAGAAAAAGGGCCGGTCCCGCCAAAAAGCAAAGAGGGACGCGGGCCGAAGCGGTGGTCCGTCGCCAGAAAAGGGGCTGGTCCCGCCAAAAAGCAAAGAGGGATGCGGGCGAAAGCGGGGGACTGTCGCCAGAAAGAAGGCCGGTCCCGCCAAAAAGCAAAGAGGGATGCGGGGGGAGGCGCGGGGGACCTTCGCCAGAAAGAGGGCCGAACCCGCCAAAACAGCAAAGAGGGATGCTGGCGGAAGCGGGGGACCGTCGCCAGAAAAAGGGCCGGTCCCGCCAAAAAGCAAAGAGGGATGCGGGCGGAAGCGGGGGACCGTCGCCAGAAAGAAGGCCGGTCCCGCCAAAAAGCAAAGAGGGATGCGGGCGGAAGCGGGGAACCGTCGCCAGAAAAAGGGCTGCTCCCGCCAAAAAGCAAAGAGGGATGCGGGCGGAAGCGGGGGACCGTCACCAGAAAAAGGGCCGGTCCCGCCAAAAAGCAAAGAGGGATGCGGGCGGAAGCTGGGGACCGTCGCCAGAAAAAGGGCCGGTCCCGCCAAAAAGCAAAGAGGGATGCGGGTGGAAGCGCGGGACCGTCGCCAGACAGAGGGCCGGTCCCGCCAAAAAGCAAAGAGGGATGCGGGCGGAAGTGGTAGACCGTCGCCACAAAAAGGACCGGTCCCGCCAAAAAGCAAAGAGGGATGCGGACAGAAGCAGGGGACCGTCGCCAGAAAAAGGGCAGATCCCGCCAAAAAGCAAAGAGGGATGCGGGCGGAAGCGGGGGACTGTCGCCAGAAAGAAGGCCGGTCCCGCCAAAAAGCAAAGAGGGATGCGGGTGGAAGTGGGGGACCGTCGCCAGAAAGAGGGCCGGTCCCGCCAAAAAGCAAAGAGGGATGCGGGCGGAAGCGGGGGACCGTCGCCAGAAAAGGGGCCGATCCCGCGAAAAAGCAAAGAGGGATGTGGGCGGAAGTGGGGGACCGTCGCCAGAAAGAGGGCCGGTCCCGCCAAAAAGCAAAGAGGGATGCGGGGGACCGTCGCCAGGAAAAAAGCGCCAGTCCCGCCAAAAAGCAAAGAGGGATGCAGGCGGGAGCGGGGGACCGTCGCCAGAAAAAGGGTCGGTCCCGCCAAAAAGCAGAGAGGGATGCGGGCGGAAGCGGGGGACCGTCGCCAGAAAAGGGGCCGGTCCCTCCAAAAGGCAAAGAGGGATGCGGGCGGAAGCGGGGGACCGTCGCCAGAAACAGGGCCGGTCCCGCCAAAAAGCAAAGAGGGATGCGGGCGGAAGCGGGGGACCGTCGCCAGAAACAGGGCCAGTCCCGCCAAAAAGCAAAGAGGGATGCGGGCGGAAGCGGGGGACCGTCGCCAGAAAGAGGGCCGGTGCCGCAAAAAAGCAAAGAGGGATGCGGGCGGAAGCGGGGGACCGTCGCCAGAAAAGGGTCCGGTCCCGCCAAAAAGCAAAGAGGGATGCGGGCGGAAGCGGGGGACCGTCGCCAGAAAAGGGTCCGGTCCCGCCAAAAAGCAAAGAGGGATGCGGGCGGAAGCGGGGGACTGTCGCCAGAAAGAAGGCCGGTCCCGCCAAAAAGCAAAGAGGGATGCGGGCGGAAGCAGGGGACCGTCGCCAGAAAAAGGGCCGGTCCCGCCAAAAAGCAAAGAGGGATGCGGGCGGAAGCGGGGGACCGTCGCCAGAAAAGGGTCCGGTCCCGCCAAAAAGCAAAGAGGGATGCGGGCGGAAGCGGGGACTGTCGCCAGAAAGAAGGCTGGTCCCTCCAAAAAGCAAAGAAGGATGCGGGCGGAAGCGGGGGACCGTCGCCAGAAAAAGGGCCGGTCCCGCCAAAAAGCAAAGAGGGATGCGGGCAGAAGCGGGGGACCGTCGCCAGAAAAAGGGCCGGTCCCGCCAAAAAGCAAAGAGGGATGCGGGCGGAAGCGGGGTACCGTCGACAGAAAAGGGGCCGGTCCCGCCAAAAAGCAAAGAGGGATGCGTGTGGAAGCGGGGGACTGTCGCCAGAAAGAAGGCCTGTCCCGCCAAAAAGCAAAGAGGGATGCGTGCGGAAGCGGGGGACTGTCGCCAGAAAGAAGGCCTGTCCCGCCAAAAAGCAAAGAGGGATGCGTGTGGAAGCGGGGGACCGTCGCCAGAAAGAGGGCCGGTCCCGCCAAAAAGCAAGGAGGGATGCGGGGGACCGTCGCCAGAAAGGGGGCCGGTCCCGCCAAAAAGCAAAGAGGGATGTGGGCGGAAGCGGGGGACCGACGCCAGAAAGAAGGCCGCTCCCGCCAAAAAGCAAAGAGGGATGCGGGCGGAAGCGGGGGAACGTCACCAGAAAAAGGGCAGGTCCCGCCAAAAAGCAAAGAGGGATGCGGGCGGAAGCGGGGGACCGTCGCCAGAAAAAGGGCCGGTCCCGCCAAAAAGCAAAGAGGGACGCGGGCCGAAGCGGTGGTCCGTCGCCAGAAAAGGGTCCGGTCCCGCCAAAAAGCAAAGAGGGATGCGGGCGGAAGCGGGGGACCGTCGCCAGAAAAGGGTCCGGTCCCGCCAAAAAGCAAAGAGGGATGCGGGCGGAAGCGGGGGACTGTCGCCAGAAAGAAGGCCGGTCCCGCCAAAAAGCAAAGAGGGATGCGGGCGGAAGCAGGGGACCGTCGCCAGAAAAAGGGCCGGTCCCGCCAAAAAGCAAAGAGGGATGCGGGCGGAAGCGGGGGACCGTCGCCAGAAAAGGGTCCGGTCCCGCCAAAAAGCAAAGAGGGATGCGGGCGGAAGCGGGGACTGTCGCCAGAAAGAAGGCTGGTCCCTCCAAAAAGCAAAGAAGGATGCGGGCGGAAGCGGGGGACCGTCGCCAGAAAAAGGGCCGGTCCCGCCAAAAAGCAAAGAGGGATGCGGGCAGAAGCGGGGGACCGTCGCCAGAAAAAGGGCCGGTCCCGCCAAAAAGCAAAGAGGGATGCGGGCGGAAGCGGGGTACCGTCGACAGAAAAGGGGCCGGTCCCGCCAAAAAGCAAAGAGGGATGCGTGTGGAAGCGGGGGACTGTCGCCAGAAAGAAGGCCTGTCCCGCCAAAAAGCAAAGAGGGATGCGTGTGGAAGCGGGGGACCGTCGCCAGAAAGAGGGCCGGTCCCGCCAAAAAGCAAGGAGGGATGCGGGGGACCGTCGCCAGAAAGGGGGCCGGTCCCGCCAAAAAGCAAAGAGGGATGTGGGCGGAAGCGGGGGACCGACGCCAGAAAGAAGGCTGGTCCCGCCAAAAAGCAAAGAGGGATGCGGGCGGAAGCGGGGGAACGTCACCAGAAAAAGGGCAGGTCCCGCCAAAAAGCAAAGAGGGATGCGGGCGGAAGCGGGGGACCGTCGCCAGAAAAAGGGCCGGTCCCGCCAAAAAGCAAAGAGGGACGCGGGCCGAAGCGGTGGTCCGTCGCCAGGAAAGGGGCTGGTCCCGCCAAAAAGCAAAGAGGGATGCGGGCGAAAGCGGGGGACTGTCGCCAGAAAGAAGGCCGGTCCCGCCAAAAAGCAAAGAGGGATGCGGGGGGAAGCGGGGGACCTTCGCCAGAAAGAGGGCCGAACCCGCCAAAACAGCAAAGAGGGATGCTGGCGGAAGCGGGGGACCGTCGCCAGAAAAAGGGCCGGTCCCGCCAAAAAGCAAAGAGGGATGCGGGCGGAAGCGGGGGACCGTCGCCAGAAAGAAGGCCGGTCCCGCCAAAAAGCAAAGAGGGATGCGGGCGGAAGCGGGGAACCGTCGCCAGAAAAAGGGCTGCTCCCGCCAAAAAGCAAAGAGGGATGCGGGCGGAAGCGGGGGACCGTCACCAGAAAAAGGGCCGGTCCCGCCAAAAAGCAAAGAGGGATGCGGGCGGAAGCTGGGGACCGTCGCCAGAAAAAGGGCCGGTCCCGCCAAAAAGCAAAGAGGGATGCGGGTGGAAGCGCGGGACCGTCGCCAGACAGAGGGCCGGTCCCGCCAAAAAGCAAAGAGGGATGCGGGCGGAAGTGGTAGACCGTCGCCACAAAAAGGACCGGTCCCGCCAAAAAGCAAAGAGGGATGCGGACAGAAGCAGGGGACCGTCGCCAGAAAAAGGGCAGATCCCGCCAAAAAGCAAAGAGGGATGCGGGCGGAAGCGGGGGACTGTCGCCAGAAAGAAGGCCGGTCCCGCCAAAAAGCAAAGAGGGATGTGGGTGGAAGTGGGGGACCGTCGCCAGAAAGAGGGCCGGTCCCGCCAAAAAGCAAAGAGGGATGCGGGCGGAAGCGGGGGACCGTCGCCAGAAAAGGGGCCGGTCCCGCCAAAAAGCAAAAAGGGATGCGGGCGGAAGCGGGGGACCGTCGCCAGAAAAAGGGCCGGTCCCGCCATAAGCAAATAGGGATGCGGACAGAAGCAGGGGACCGTCGCCAGAAAAGGGACGGTCCCGCCAAAAAGCAAAGAGGGATGCGGGCGGAAGCGGGGAACCGTCGCCAGAAAAAGGGCCGGTCCCGCCAAAAAGCAAAGAGGGATGCGGGCGGAAGCGGGGGACCGTCGCCAGAAAAGGGGCCGGTCCCGCCAAAAAGCAAAGAGGGATGCGGGCGGAAGCGGTGGACCGTTACCAGAAAGAAGGCCGGTCCCGCCAAAAAGCAAAGAGGGATGCGGGTGGAAGCGGGGGACCGTCGCTAGACAGAGGCCCGGTCCCGCCAAAAAGCAAAGAGGGATGCGGGCGGAAGCGGGGGACCGTCGCCAGAAAAAGGGCCGGTCCCGACAAAAAGCAAAGAGGGATGCGGGCGGAAGCGGGGGACCGTCGCTAGACAGAGGCCCGGTCCCGCCAAAAAGCAAAGAGGGATGCGGGCGGAAGTGGTAGACCGTTGCCACAAAAAGGACCGGCCCCGCCAAAAAGCAAAGAGGGATGCGGACAGAAGCAGGGGACCGTCGCCAGAAAAAGGGCCGATCCGGCCAAAATGCAAAGAGGGATGCGGGCGGACGCGGGGGACCGTCGCCAGAAAAAGGGCCGATCCCGCCAAAAAGCAAAGAGGGATGCGGGCGTAAGCGGGGGACCATCGCCAGAAAGAGGGCCGGTCCCGCCAAAAAGCAAAGAGGGATGCGGGTGGAAGCGGGGGACCATCGCCAGAAAAAGGGCCGGTCCCGCCAAAAAGCAGAGAGGGATGCGGGCGGAAGCAGGGGACCGTCACTAGAAAAAGGGCCGGTCCCGCCAAAAAGCAAAGAGGGATGCGGGCGGAAGCGGGGGACCATCGCCAGAAAAAGGCCTGGTCCCGCCAAAAAGCAAAAAAGGATGCGGGGGCGGAAGCGGGGGACCGTCGCCAGAAAAAGGGCCGGTCCCGCCATAAGCAAATAGGGATGCGGACAGAAGCAGGGGACCGTCGCCAGGAAAAGGGCCGGTCCCGCCAAAAAGCTAAGAGGGATGCGGGCGGAAGCAGGGGACCGTCGCCAGAAAAGGGGCCGGTCCCGCCAAAAAGCAAAGAGGGATGCGGGCGGAAGCGGTGGACCGTCACCAGAAAGAAGGCCGGTCCCGCCAAAAAGCAAAGAGGGATGCGGGTGGAAGCGGGGGACTGTCGCCAGAAAGAGGGCCGGTCCCGCCAAAAAGCAAAGAGGGATGCGGGCGGAAGCGGGGGACCGTCGCCAGAAAAGGGGCCGGTCCCGCCAAAAAGCAAAGAGGGATGCGGGCGGAAGCGGGGGACCATCGCCAGAAAGAAGGCTATTCCCGCCAAAAAGCAAAGAGGGATGCGGGTGGAAGCGGGAGACCGTCGCCAGAAAGAGGGCCGGTCCCGCCAAAAAGCAAAGAGGGATGCGGGGGACCGTCGCCAGAAAGAAGGCCGGTCCCGCCAAAATGCAAAGAGGGATGCGGGCGGAAGCGGGGGACCGTCGCCAGAAAAAGGGCCGGTCCCGCCAAAAAGCAAAGAGGGATGCGGGCGGAAGCGGGGTACAGTCGCCAGAAAAAGGGCCGGTCCCGCCAAAAAGCAAAGAGGGATGCGGGCGGAAGCGGGGGACCATCGCCAAAAAAAGGGCCGGTCCTGCCAAAAAGCAAAGAGGGATGCGGGCGGAAGCAGGGGACCGTCGCTAGAAAAAGGGCCGGTCCCGCCAAAAAGCAAAGAGGGATGCGGGCGGAAGCGGGGGACCATCGCCAGAAAAAGGCCTGGTCCCGCCAAAAAGCAAAGAGGGATGCGGGCGGAAGCGGGGGACCGTCGCCAGAAAAAGGGCCGGTCCCGCCATAAGCAAATAGGGATGCGGACAGAAGCAGGGGACCGTCGCCAGAAAAAGGGACGGTCCCGCCAAAAAGCAAAGAGGGATGCGGGTGGAAGCGGGGGACTGTCGCCAGAAAGAGGGCCGGTCCCGCCAAAAAGCAAAGAGGGATGCGGGCGGAAGCGGGGGACCGTCGCCAGAAAAGGGGCCGGTCCCGCCAAAAAGCAAAGAGGGATGCGGGCGGAAGCGGGGGACCATCGCCAGAAAGAAGGCTATTCCCGCCAAAAAGCAAAGAGGGATGCGGGTGGAAGCGGGAGACCGTCGCCAGAAAGAGGGCCGGTCCCGCCAAAAAGCAAAGAGGGATGCGGGGGACCGTCGCCAGAAAGAAGGCCGGTCCCGCCAAAATGCAAAGAGGGATGCGGGCGGAAGCGGGGGACCGTCGCCAGAAAAAGGGCCGGTCCCGCCAAAAAGCAAAGAGGGATGCGGGCGGAAGCGGGGTACAGTCGCTAGAAAAAGGGCCGGTCCCGCCAAAAAGCAAAGAGGGATGCGGGCGGAAGCGGGGGACCATCGCCAAAAAAAGGGCCGGTCCTGCCAAAAAGCAAAAAGGGATGCGGGCGGAAGCTGGGGACCGTCGCTAGAAAAAGGGCCGGTCCCGCCAAAAAGCAAAGAGGGATGCGGGCGGAAGCGGGGGACCATCGCCAGAAAAAGGCCTGGTCCCGCCAAAAAGCAAAGAGGGATGCGGGCGGAAGCGGGGGACCGTCGCCAGAAAAAGGGCCGGTCCCGCCATAAGCAAATAGGGATGCGGACAGAAGCAGGGGACCGTCGCCAGAAAAAGGGACGGTCCCGCCAAAAAGCAAAGAGGGATGCGGGCGGAAGCGGGGGACCGTCGCCAGAAAAAGGGCCGGTCCCGCCAAAAAGCAAAGAGGGATGCGGGTGGAAGCGGGGGACCGTCGCCAGAAAGAGGGCCGGTGCCGCCAAAAAGCAAAGAGGGATGCGGGGGACCGTCGCCAGAAAAAGGGCCGGTCCCGACAAAAAGCAAAGAGGGATGCGGGCGGAAGCGGGGGACCGTCGCTAGACAGAGGCCCGGTCCCGCCAAAAAGCAAAGAGGGATGCGGGCGGAAGTGGTAGACCGTCGCCACAAAAAGGACCGGCCCCGCCAAAAAGCAAAGAGGGATGCGGACAGAAGCAGGGGACCGTCGCCAGAAAAAGGGCAGATCCCGCCAAAAAGCAAAGAGGGATGCGGGCGGAAGCGGGGGACTGTCGCCAGAAAAAAGGCTGGTCCCAACAAAAAGCAAAGAGGGATGCGGGTGGAAGCGGGGGACCGTCGCCCGAAAGAGGGCCGGTCCCGCCAAAAAGCAAAGAGGGATGCGGGCGGAAGCGGGGGACCGTCGCCAGTAGAGGGGCCGGTCCCGCCAAAAAGCAAAGAGGGAGGCGGGCGGAAGCGGGGGACCGTCGCCAGAAGAGGGGCCGGTCCCGCCAAAAAGCAAAGAGGGATGCGGGCGGAAGCGGGGGACCGTCGCCAGAAAGAAGGCCGGTCCCGCCAAAAAGCAAAGAGGGATGCGGGTGGAAGCGGGAGACAGTCGCCAGAAAGATGGCCGGTCTCGCCAAAAAGCAAAGAGGGATGCGGGGGACCGTCGCCAGAAAGAAGGCCGATCCGGCCAAAATGCAAAGAGGGATGCGGGCGGACGCGGGGGACCGTCGCCAGAAAAAGGGCCGGTCCCGCCAAAAAGCAAAGAGGGATGCGGGCGTAAGCGGGGGACCATCGCCAGAAAGAGGGCCGGTCCCGCCAAAAAGCAAAGAGGGATGCGGGTGGAAGCGGGGGACCATCGCCAGAAAAAGGGCCGGTCCCGCCAAAAAGCAGAGAGGGATGCGGGCGGAAGCAGGGGACCGTCGCTAGAAAAAGGGCCGGTCCCGCCAAAAAGCAAAGAGGGATGCGGGCGGAAGTGGTAGACCGTCGCCACAAAAAGGACCGGCCCAGCCAAAAAGCAAAGAGGGATGCGGACAGAAGCAGGGGACCGTCGCCAGAAAAAGGGCAGATCCCGCCAAAAAGCAAAGAGGGATGCGGGCGGAAGCGGGGGACTGTCGCCAGAAAGAAGGCTGGTCCCACCAAAAAGCAAAGAGGGATGCGGGTGGAAGCGGGGGACCGTCGCCAGAAAGAGGGCCGGTCCCGCCAAAAAGCAAAGAGGGATGCGGGCGGAAGCGGGGGACCGTCGCCAGAAGAGGGGCCGGTCCCGCCAAAAAGCAAAGAGGGATGCGGGCGGAAGCGGGGGACCGTCGCCAGAAGAGGGGCCGGTCCCGCCAAAAAGCAAAGAGGGATGCGGGCGGAAGCGGGGGACCGTCGCCAGAAAGAAGGCCGGTCCCGCCAAAAAGCAAAGAGGGATGCGGGCGGAAGCGGGGGACCGTCGCCAGAAAGAAGGCCGGTCCCGCCAAAAAGCAAAGAGGGATGCGGGTGGAAGCGGGAGACAGTCGCCAGAAAGATGGCCGGTCTCGCCAAAAAGCAAAGAGGGATGCGGGGGACCGTCGCCAGAAAGAAGGCCGATCCGGCCAAAATGCAAAGAGGGATGCGGGCGGACGCGGGGGACCGTCGCCAGAAAAAGGGCCGGTCCCGCCAAAAAGCAAAGAGGGATGCGGGCGTAAGCGGGGGACCATCGCCAGAAAGAGGGCCGGTCCCGCCAAAAAGCAAAGAGGGATGCGGGTGGAAGCGGGGGACCATCGCCAGAAAAAGGGCCGGTCCCGCCAAAAAGCAGAGAGGGATGCGGTTGGAAGCAGGGGACCGTCGCTAGAAAAAGGGCCGGTCCCGCCAAAAAGCAAAGAGGGATGCGGGCGGAAGTGGTAGACCGTCGCCACAAAAAGGACCGGCCCAGCCAAAAAGCAAAGAGGGATGCGGACAGAAGCAGGGGACCGTCGCCAGAAAAAGGGCAGATCCCGCCAAAAAGCAAAGAGGGATGCGGGCGGAAGCGGGGGACTGTCGCCAGAAAGAAGGCTGGTCCCACCAAAAAGCAAAGAGGGATGCGGGCGGAAGCGGGGGACCGTCGCCAGAAGAGGGGCCGGTCCCGCCAAAAAGCAAAGAGGGATGCGGGCGGAAGCGGGGGACCGTCGCCAGAAGAGGGGCCGGTCCCGCCAAAAAGCAAAGAGGGATGCGGGCGGAAGCGGGGGACCGTCGCCAGAAAGAAGGCCGGTCCCGCCAAAAAGCAAAGAGGGATGCGGGCGGAAGCGGGGGACCGTCGCCAGAAAGAAGGCCGGTCCCGCCAAAAAGCAAAGAGGGATGCGGGTGGAAGCGGGAGACAGTCGCCAGAAAGATGGCCGGTCTCGCCAAAAAGCAAAGAGGGATGCGGGGGACCGTCGCCAGAAAGAAGGCCGATCCGGCCAAAATGCAAAGAGGGATGCGGGCGGACGCGGGGGACCGTCGCCAGAAAAAGGGCCGGTCCCGACAAAAAGCAAAGAGGGATGCGGGCGTAAGCGGGGGACCATCGCCAGAAAGAGGGCCGGTCCCGCCAAAAAGCAAAGAGGGATGCGGGTGGAAGCGGGGGACCATCGCCAGAAAAAGGGCCGGTCCCGCCAAAAAGCAGAGAGGGATGCGGTTGGAAGCAGGGGACCGTCGCTAGAAAAAGGGCCGGTCCCGCCAAAAAGCAAAGAGGGATGCGGGCGGAAGTGGTAGACCGTCGCCACAAAAAGGACCGGCCCCGCCAAAAAGCAAAGAGGGATGCGGGCGGAAGCGGGGGACCGTCGCCAGAAAAAGGGCCGGTCCCGCCATAAGCAAATAGGGATGCGGACAGAAGCAGGGGACCGTCGCCAGGAAAAGGGCCGGTCCCGCCAAAAAGCTAAGAGGGATGCGGGCGGAAGCAGGGGACCGTCGCCAGAAAAGGGGCCGGTCCCGCCAAAAAGCAAAGAGGGATGCGGGCGGAAGCGGTGGACCGTCACCAGAAAGAAGGCCGGTCCCGCCAAAAAGCAAAGAGGGATGCGGGTGGAAGCGGGGGACTGTCGCCAGAAAGAGGGCCGGTCCCGCCAAAAAGCAAAGAGGGATGCGGGCGGAAGCGGGGGACCGTCGCCAGAAAAGGGGCCGGTCCCGCCAAAAAGCAAAGAGGGATGCGGGCGGAAGCGGGGGACCATCGCCAGAAAGAAGGCTATTCCCGCCAAAAAGCAAAGAGGGATGCGGGTGGAAGCGGGAGACCGTCGCCAGAAAGAGGGCCGGTCCCGCCAAAAAGCAAAGAGGGATGCGGGGGACCGTCGCCAGAAAGAAGGCCGGTCCCGCCAAAATGCAAAGAGGGATGCGGGCGGAAGCGGGGGACCGTCGCCAGAAAAAGGGCCGGTCCTGCCAAAAAGCAAAGAGGGATGCGGGCGGAAGCGGGGTACAGTCGCCAGAAAAAGGGCCGGTCCCGCCAAAAAGCAAAGAGGGATGCGGGCGGAAGCGGGGTACAGTCGCCAGAAAAAGGGCCGGTCCCGCCAAAAAGCAAAGAGGGATGCGGGCGGAAGCGGGGGACCATCGCCAAAAAAAGGGCCGGTCCTGCCAAAAAGCAAAGAGGGATGCGGGCGGAAGCAGGGGACCGTCGCTAGAAAAAGGGCCGGTCCCGCCAAAAAGCAAAGAGGGATGCGGGCGGAAGTGGGGGACCATCGCCAGAAAAAGGCCTGGTCCCGCCAAAAAGCAAAGAGGGATGCGGGCGGAAGCGGGGGACCGTCGCCAGAAAGAGGGCCGGTGCCGCCAAAAAGCAAAGAGGGATGCGGGGGACCGTCGCCAGAAAGGGGGCTGGTCCCGCCAAAAAGCAAAGAGGGATGTGGGCGGAAGCGGGGGACCGTCGTCAGAAAAAGGGCCGGTACTGCCATAAGCAAATAGGGATGCGGACAGAAGCAGGGGACCGTCGCCAGAAAAAAGGCTGATCCCGCCAAAAAGCAAAGAGGGATGCGGGCGGAAGCAGGGGACGGTCGCCAGAAAGAAGGCTGGTCCCACCAAAAAGCAAAGAGGGATGCGGGTGGAAGCGGGGGACCGTCGCCAGAAAGAGGGCCGGTCCCGCCAAAAAGCAAAGAGGGATGCGGGTGGAAGCGGGGGACCGTCGCCAGAAAGAGGGCCGGTCCCGCCAAAAAGCAAAGAGGGATGCGGGCGGAAGCGGGGGACCGTCGCCAGAAAAGGGGCCGGTCCCGCCAAAAAGCAAAGAGGGATGCGGGCGGAAGCGGGGGATCGTTGCCAGAAAAGGGTCCGGTCCTGCCAAAATGCAAAGAGGGATGAGGGCGGAGGCGGGGGACCGTCGCCAGAAAGAGGGCCGGTCCCGCCAAAAAGCAAAGAGGGATGCGGGCGGAAGCGGGGGACCGTCGTCAGAAAGAGGGCCGGTCCCGCCAAAAAGCAAAGAGGGATGCGGGGGACCGTCGCCAGAAAGGGGGCCGGTCCCGCCAAAAAGCAAAGATGGATGCAGACAGAAGCGGGGGACCGTCGCGAGAAAAGGGGCCGGTCCCGCCAAAAGCAAAAAGGTAAGCAGACAGAAGCGGTGACAGTCACCAGAAAAAAGGGAAGGTCCCGCCAAAAACAAAGAGGGATTCGGACGAAAATAGGGGACCGTCGCTGGAAAGAGGGCAGTCCCACCAAAGACAGAGAGGGTTGCGTACGGAAGACGGGGACCGTCGCTAGAATATGGACCTTCTGATTTAATATTCAGAGCCAGTGTAGAAAATCCACCTTGAATGCAGGTACTCTTACGTAGCTACAGGCAATATTTTATCAACGACAGCAACAACATTTGTAGGAGAACTGCGATAAAAGCACAAATTCTGGAAAGACGCACAGTTTTTGCCATGTGGTCATTCCTGCTACTCCTTCACCGTTTCATGTGTAAATGTGTGCCTTAGGCTATATTCACACTGTGTTTTTCTGAAGTGTAGAAGAAAAAAACATGCTTTTTTGTTTTAAGAAAACTTTTTAAAAACCACGTTTTTTTTTACTGCAATTTTTTTTCACTGCATATCAGAAACACATGAAAAAGACACAAAAAATGCTCAGTGTGACTGCAGAATAAAGCAATTACTGTACAATCCCCCCATATAAAAGGGCTTCCCATAATATCTAACAATCAGCTGTTCACTATATAAACATGAAGACACAATTAGTCTAGACAGATGTGAAAAATAAGACGCAGAAACAAAAACACTTATCTGCGAATGTCCACTTAGAGCGTCCAGAAGCTCCTCTCGGACAGGGATGATGTACGCGGCTATCAGCGAGTAACAGCGGCTATATCCACGTAACGTCCACCTAGAGCGTCCAGAAGCTCCTCTCGGACAGGGAAGATGTATGCGGCTATCAGCGAGTATCAGCAGTCATATCCACGTAACGCCCACCTAGAGCGTCCAGAAGCTCCTCTTGTTCGGGGATGATGTACGTGGCTATCAGCGAGTATCAGCAGTTATATCCATGTAACGTCCACCTAGAGCGTCCAGAAGCTCCTCTCGGACAGGGATGATGTACGCGGCTATCAGCGAGTAACAGCGGCTATATCCATGTAACGTCCACCTAGAGCGTCCAGAAGCTCCTCTCGGACAGGGATGATGTACACAGCTAACGATGAGGAGATGTTAAGGTGTAGCAGAGGCAGCAGAGCTCAGGTGACTGTTGCGATGCCGATGCTGCAGGAACTGCCTGTGTGGATGGGTTCTATCTGCATCTAGAACTGGAAACCGCTGTGACCTCATAAGGTCTCCATGGAAATAGCTGCACAGTGGGCCTGGACTGTCCGGAGACCCCCCAAAACCAGCAAATTTCTATACACATTTTAGGCAAATTTTACACAAAATAAAATTTTGCACTAAAATCCACAACAAATTCTGCACATGATTTTTGTGAGGATTTTGGTGCAGATTTCACTCATGTTGAGATGAATAAAATACACCCTGAAATATCCACAACATACAGAGCATGCTGGGAACGCGAGAACCGCAGCGAGATGCCAATCCTCGTCAGATTTTCCACCATGTGAGTGAAATCCCCATTCACCAGCATTTTACTGTGCAACCAAATTGATGCAACCAGCACACAATGTGTTAAACCAGACTTCCTCCAATATTTGGCTAGAAGTACTAACGAAGTGTTCCATATGTAGACCAGCGTTATGCAATTTATGTCGCCAATTCCGTCAGAATCCTAAAAAATGCAACACTGTGGGGTTTTCACCATTGCAAGATCAGATCCGCATGACAATTCAGGGTAACGCAATCTCGTAGGCCAACGCTGCAGGGGGATCACAGCGCAATTTAGCACAAACAGGTGATACATTAAAACAGTGGAGTTTTCTCTTCCGGTGCTACAAGCGTCCTCCACCGCTCTCTGGTTCCCAGCATCAGCGCTGCTCTGGCTTGTTGCTCTGCCTCAGCTTGCAGCATGGGACTGAATGTGTTTGGAGTTTCTAGCTCCTCTAGACACACCCACACGGCTGTCCATGCTAATTAGCATACATTCAGCACGCAGAAGGCCTGGTTACAGCCCCCTGCAGGCCATTCTCTGCATAGCCTTGCCACACCGTGCAAAATGAACAAGACTGATAAAGGAACGCATTTTCATTTGTCGTCTAATCGTTAATCGTCTGCCATGTTTATACTGAACAACTATCTTTCAAATTTGTACGATCCAATAATTGTTTGAGTGATAATGGTTACGTGTAAAAGAGTCTTTATTTCCATCGTAGTCTGAACCTCCCACTCTCGTCTCCATGATTTTTCCCAAACAGCACCAGTTCTCTGGAATGCGCTAGTGTTCAGTTTGGGCTCTGCTATCCCAAAAACAAAAGATAGCAAGGAAACTTTGTGAAACCACCTTGAAGACCCATTAGGAAAGCAACCATCTTGAAGTCTCCAATTACCTCCCAACCATACTGATCGTACTTTAGAACTTGCAACAGGAATTTGACACTACTGTACTCCTCCTTGAGATGTGCAAAGTAAGCCAGTGGAAGGGATTAATGAAAAGATTCAGACGTTTTCATTAATTGTGAACTGTATGGACATACGCTGCATTGTATAAGGACTTTGGCTCATGATTGGAAGGAATTTATTTTCTCACTGTGTATGTCCTCGAAATATTCAAAATTCAAAATCATATACTTTTAATTATCGATGTCCTGACTACAAAATCAAACTTTTTTCAAAATGAGAGTTATTTCCCATTATATTTTACAATAGGCTAACAGGAACAAATAAACTTTTCTTAGACACAAAAACTGCGTTGCCTAATGTTATGTAATGAATGTACTTAAAGTTTCAAATTTACAATGCTTCACCAGTTTCAAAGCTCCGCTTGCTGTCAGTGAATGATCCTAATCTTGCATATAGAGTTACAGTTTTATACATTGTATCATTATGTATGCATAAACTACATCAGTCCAAGGTGTACAAAGCAGAAATATTTGGCCTGCTGATTAGTTGAAAGTGTCTCTCCATGATTCACAGCCCAATATCGCCCTTGCAGTTCTTCTGAAAACCCCTGGATGCAAAGGGTTTTCAAAAGAAAGCAGGCTCGCATCCCTATGGGACTGAAGGAATCCCCCATAGCGAGGAGAGAGAGGGAGGTGGAGGAATAGGGGATCTCCTACAGATCTTTCCATATTTGGAGAGATGGGGGGGGGGGGGGGTGGAGCTAAAGGGCTACCCCAGGGCTTCCTGAGAGGACGGGGCTAGAGAGGGTTTTCATAGTGACTCCTCCCCAGCCAAGAGAGGGGGCGGGGCTGAAGGGTGGATCCTTCTAGCCCTGCCCCATCTATTGGCTAGAGAGGAATCACTATGAGAACCCTCTCTAATCCCGACCCCAGGGAATCCCTCTAGCCCCACCCCCTATCTCTCCAAATATGGGGAGATCACTAGAAGATCCCCTGTAGCTCCGCCCCTCTCTCTCTCTCCTCACTATGGGGGATTCCTTCAGCCTCGCAGGCTGTTTCGCGATCTTCTCCTATTGATTTCAATGGGGCCAGCGGGGGCTGCTGCTGGCCTGATTGAAAACAATGGGCGATATCACTAAAAGAAAGAACATGCTGCAATTTGTTTTCTGCATAGAAACGCAGTGCGGAGCTGTGCAGGAAAACATCGCGAATGTGAATGAACCCATTCAAAAGAATGGGTTTCATGTGTGTGTGAGATTTGTGTGTCTCGCCACACACAAGTCTTGCACAATTTTCTTGCCAGTGTGAAGGAGCCCTTAGGCTGCCTGTCTACGATATTCCGCCGCAGGGGAGCAGGGAGGAGAACTGACAGGTCTCCGCAATTTTCCGCGGTCAGCCTATCTATCAGATAGGCTTATCTGATAGATAGGCTGACCGCAAAAAATTGTGGCAAATCGCAGCATGCCACGATTTCAATCCCGCGAGTGGAGAATTACTATGATTCTTTGCTCGTGGACGTCGGGCTCCGCTTTCCATAGTTAAATCTATGGAAAGCGTTCACTGCATTACCCGCGGCCACATTATCGCCACGGATAACACAGTGACATATTATCAGGACAGGAGGCTTACTCTTTCTCTCCTGATCTGATATCAGGTGTGTAGTGACCCAACTGTATGCTGGGTGGTAGAGTTGTTAAAGGGGTTGTCCCGCCATGACAAATGCAGCTATATACTTCTGTATGGCCATTACAAAGCACTTTGCAATATAATGTGTGCTTTGTAAATGAGCCATACAGAAGATATATACTTACCTGATCAGGTGCCCCCCCCCCCCCCCCCTTATATTTACCTGTCCGTTGTCTATGGATACGACAAATCCAGCGGTGTCTCTGCATCTTCTAGTCACGCAGGCGCAGTAACTCTTGCCGGCTGGTTGGGTCCTCGTGAACATGCCTGGTGCACGCGCATGTGCAGTCCGCTCGCTCCATGACAACGGCTTTACCGTTGCCAGCTGGCTTCCGCTGAAGAAGAAGAGCAGCTTTCCCTGATGGACCGTTCTCAGCTGAACGGTAAGTATGAAGGGGGGTGCCAGGCTGCCACTGGTCCTGCGGGGGGTGGGGGATCGGGCTGTCACTCAGTGAGTGTTCCCCTTCCAGGAGCAGTACCATACAGATAACGAGGACTGTAGGGCCGGTGTTTCCTGCCTGACCTCAAATCTACTATCTTGCCTGCACAGGTGTGTTTACTCTGTAAAGTGACAAAGTTTTCAAGTAAAGTTTACCAGGCCCTGACCGTTCCCAGGGACTGAGGTACTTAATTACTATACAGTGTGTGGACTCTCTTTATTACCGCCGAGGTTTCATCCTGGTGGGTAAAGGAATGGTGGTGTCACATGACAACATATATTCCTGTTATACAGTATGTATATTGGCCATCCCTCTCCTATGGGTAACTAGAAGAGGCCCAGCGATGCTCCACCCGAAGCTGCATGTGTCCCTCTGGGGAGGAGTCTAGTAAGTGCCACCGTGACAAGTGACAGCTTTAACCTCCCAGCTCCTCAGCGAATGCCCTGTGTCCTGAGTTACCCTATGGGACGCTGCACTTGCACTGATGTCCTATTTTCTATGGAAAGCAAAAAGAAAATTGCACTCCCATGTAAATGCATGTGCAATGCGATCTGTATACTTTTACTATTGAGGGTAAACACCCACTTTTTGCTCGCGATTGTCGATGGGACTTTCTAATGTTAAAAACTGCAGTCCTGGCTGCTGGCAGATCACATGACTCTGCACCCAAATCCCACTGCGTTTGCCATGTGGACCAGAAGTTAGGCTCTATGCAAGTCTGAGAAACTCACATTGAGGCATACCGGTAAGTGGGGGGTAAGGAAGAGGGAATTGGACCAATAAAAGAAAAATCTTGTAGTGTTTCTTAAGTCCAATATGGTTATTACCTATGGGAACAGATTGCATCCCGAAGCACTGAAGTCACCTTCATGGTGCGGTATATTGGATACAGAGACGTAGACTTCTTTTATTTCACATTTTATTAATTCAGTGTAAAATACAGATATAAAACATTGTAATCCCACATGTAAAATGTACTGTACGTCGTCATACTGATCTCTGGAAACATTAGTGTTTAGACGTTTTCTACATTCAACTTACAGCAAGACCCAGATACTGTACCTAGAGGTGGTCAGGCTACAGCGAGTATGTACTGCTTGTAACCCAGTGTCTTGACATTGAACACCACTTCTATATCACATTACCATTGGCCTTAGGTCTTGTCAGTTTCAGGACTGTGGGCTGGACGTTTTTCACACCACCCGTAATATGAGGCCGATTTAATCCATAGATGACATTCATGGGAAGGACAGCCTCACCAGCAAAGTCATTAGTGGAGAGCCAATCATGATCCATGACAGTAAAGACAATGCAGGCAGACTTCCTCCGACACTGCTCTGACGAGACTGAGCTGTGGAAGACATTACAGTATATCAGGGGCACGCAGCTTATTTTACATATACTTTTCCGGTTAGGAGTTGTGGCTTCACGGGAAAGGAGCACAACCTATCTGTGCCATTAGAAAGGGACCCTCCTAAGGGAGTGCTGAAGAATATATCGCTGCCATATAAGCAACAGGAACTACATTTACATAAGGGAACAATGCTGAGATGAAAAATAAAACCATGCTTTCTCTAAGAGCCCTCATCTGCCTCGCATTGCACTTTAGCCTATGGGATTCAGATGTAGGGTAAACCATAACGTAGGTGGAGCATGGGTCATGGAGTAAGCACTTCTAGACTCCTTACATGGTCCATAAAGAGAATGTGTAACAATGAAAACTCCCTTGCAGCTACTATAATGAGTAGAAAGCAGAAGAGCCAGATTCCAGTCATGTCATTATTATATCTGAACTCACTTTCACTCCCTGCAGTAAACCTGCAAACAATTTGTGCTCTGCATTATAATATATCCCCCAGACTCCTAAACTCTGACAAACACCACAGGAGACTCCTAGATGCTTCATTAGAATACAGTGCACAGGCTATTTGCAGGCTTGCTGCGGGGGAGTGAAAGTGAATTCAGAGATAATCATTACATCACTGAAATTATCTCTCTTCAGCTACCCATCTATATATATAAAGACGAAAGCCCTCACTGACTCACTCACTGACTCACTCACTGACTCACTGACTGACTGACTCACTGACTGACTCGCCAAAAGTTCTCCAACTTCCCGATGTCGTAAAAACATGAAATTTGGCACAAGCATAGATTATCTCCAAAATAGGAAAAGTAATTGGGTCCCAACTCGATTATTCAATTCTAGCGCAAAAGAATTGGAATCGAAATTTAACGTACATAATCTAAATCTCTCACTTCCCAATGTCATAGAAACTTAAAATTTGGCACGAGCATTGAATATGTCATAAATAGGAAAAGTTAATGGGTCCCAACTCGATTATTCAATTCTAAGCACCAAAGAATTAGCGTCCAAATTCTACGTACGGAATGTAATTTTCTCACTTCCCAATGTCATAGAAACGTGAAATTTGGCATGAGCATTGATTATGTCATAAAAAGGAAAAGCTAATGTGTCCCAACTCAATTATTCAATTCTATGCGCAAAGAAATTAGCGTCCAAATTTTACGTGCGGAATGTAATTTTCTTACTTTCCGGTGTCATACAAACTTGAAATTTGGCAGGACCATTGATTATGTCATAAATAAGAAAAGCTAATGGGTCCCAACTCAATTATTCAATTCTATGCGCAAAAGAATTAGCGTCCAAATTTTATGTACGGAATGTAATTTTCTCACTTACCAATGTCATAGAAACCTGAAATTTGGCACGAGCATTGATTATGTCATAAATAGGAAAAGCTAATGGGTCCCAACTCGATTATTCAATTCTATGCACAAAAGAATTAGCGTCCAAATTTTACATACGGAATGTAATTTTCTCACTTTCCGGTGTCATAGAAACGTGAAATTTGGCACGGGCATTGATTATGTCATAAATAGGAAAAGTTAATGGGTCCCAACTCGATTATTCAATTCTAAGCACCAAAGAATTAGCGTCCAAATTCTACGTACGGAATGTAATTTTCTCACTTTCCGGTGTCATACAAACTTGAAATTTGGCAGGACCATTGATTATGTCATAAATAAGAAAAGCTAATGGGTCCCAACTCAATTATTCAATTCTATGCGCAAAAGAATTAGCGTCCAAATTTTATGTACGGAATGTAATTTTCTCACTTACCAATGTCATAGAAACCTGAAATTTGGCACGAGCATTGATTATGTCATAAATAGGAAAAGCTAATGGGTCCCAACTCAATTATTCAATTCTAAGTGCAAAAGAATTAGCGTGCAAATTTTACGTATGAAATCTAATTCTCTCACTTCCTGATGTCATTTTATATAAAGGAAACGTTGCATGGTTACCTCCACGTGGTGTTTCCTGGGTAACGCAGAGAACTATGCAAAATGGTGAACATATGTTTTTCCGGTATCTCTAAAGTAACCACAACTACATAAGATTTTCCGTGTGAACACCAGATAAACACCAGTACCAAATTAACTCGGGCGAAGCCGGGTATATCAGCTAGTACATTATAATAGTTTAGTGACATTTTCCCTTTAAAATAGAAGAAAACTGTTACTCATATACTTACAAGTAAAACAGCTCATCATACACTGGGTGTAAAGTTTTAGCTTAAACTTGTGTTCGTTGACCTTTCACCATTGGGAAAATATGATGGGGACAGAGCTCAATGATGACGAAGGGATCACTAAGACCTATAGAATATTATAGCATTAGACATAGAAATCATCTGCAGATAGTCGATCACATATAGCATATATCTTAAAGAGGCTCCTAGTATACATAGCATATTATCATATGTACATTATATAATGCTGCAGAGATCATTAGAAGTAAACGGCCTTCTTTAAACTCTCGATACACAGTTGTTTGTGTCAAACTGTCACTTACAGTACTGCTTTTTTGCAAATGCTGGCTGTAGACACAAATGCAACAGCACCCCCTTTCAAATTTTAAAGGGAACTCGTCACCAGTTTTTGAGATAAACAGGGAGCATGATAGTCTAGCAATTTTTACAAGCATTC
This sequence comes from Eleutherodactylus coqui, assembly GCF_035609145.1. NCBI lineage: Eukaryota > Metazoa > Chordata > Amphibia > Anura > Eleutherodactylidae > Eleutherodactylus > Eleutherodactylus coqui. The sequence goes on along the minus strand of NC_089838.1, from coordinate 100,083,895 downwards.
TACATATGTAGTTATTAAAATTGCAATTGTCTGATTCAACCCCAAAAACATACCTTCACAGCTGCATTTGCAATCTGTTACTTGGGCCCTCGGAGTCACTGTGGTGGAGCCAAAGCCTTCCCAATGGACTGTTTGTACAGGGACCATTCTGCTTACATTGACCCTCCATGTGCTTGTGACATCATACTAGAAGTGCTGCTGTAAAGGTTTTTTGGAGTGAACAGCACACAGACAATGTGGAGATGGACACAGAGCACAATAAGAGTTTGTCCCTCACACTAGCTATACCCCTCCTGCAGGCCCATAGCAGGCGGGCCTTCCTGCTCTCTAGGTCTCTGCGCTTATCCCCTAGCTGGGAGCTCAAATGAAGAAAATGAAGACACGGTGAGTAAACGGGATTCGTAAGTATGGCACTACCACCCCTCACCTCCCTACTTCCATCTCCCCCTCCTCCTAAGCAGATAAGAGGAGGTGAACCTCTCACTGGCGCTCCTTTAGGCTCTGACGCTGTGGTTGGCACTGCCTTACCCTGCGACATTACAGTTGCAGATCACTGGTCCTTTCAGGTACCACTAGCACTTTTGGGTCCTGTCATCGCAAAAGTGTAGATTTTTAACCATTTGTAGAGCTGCGCCATTTTATTGCTATGATTGTAAAGGCGGAAATGGCCTTCACTGATGGGCATTATGGACATGTTTTAGATCAGTGGTCCCCAACCTTTTTGGCACCAGGGACCGGCTTCAAGCAAGAACATTTTTACAAGGCCCGGCAAGGTTGGGCGGGACATGGGCGGGGCTTTGGTTATATGGGGCGGAGTTATGAAGGGGGTTGGAGTTTAGTGCATTCTTATTTAATTATGACATTTAGAATGTCCTGGCAGTACACACATAGGGCAGAATATAATCTATCCCTCCCCCAGCACACACATAGGGCAACATATAATTTATCCCCCCCCTCAGCACATACATAGGGCAACATATAATTTATCTCCCCCCCTCCCCCCCAGCACACACATAGGGCAGCATATAATTTATCTCCCCCCCCCCAGTAATTAGCAGCCCCCCCAGTAATTAGCAGCGCCTCTCCCTGTAATGAGTAGCCCCCCCTCAGTAATAAGCAGCCCCCCCCCCAATAATAGGCAGCCCCCTCCCTTAGTAATAGGCAGCCCCCCCTGTAGTAAGCAGCTTCCCCCAGTAGTAAGCAGCCCCCCCAGTAGTAAGCAGACCCCCCAGTAATAACAGTAATAAGCAGCCCCCCCTGTAATAAACAGCCCCCCCAGTTGTAAGCAGCCCCCCCCCATATACTTACCTCCTCCCTGCTGTCATCGTCGGTCCCTCTCTGCTTGCCCAGACGTCAGTGTGCAGCCCGGCACGCTTCCCCCCCCGAGTCCTCTCCTGCGGAACTAATGAGCAGGGAACTCGGGGAGGAGGTTCCTGGTTGCACACGGAGGTCAGTGTGTGCCGGGACCAGCGCGATTACCAGCGGGGAGCTGGGGCGCCCCCCGCTGGTAATCGCCTCAGTGGTCAGCGGCGTCGGCACGCTGCGGGCCACATAGCACAAGGCAGCGGGCCCGATTCAGATTAACAAATGATGAAAGTGATGAAGAAGAGTCGTCTGATGAGGATGAAGAAGAGGGTAGTAGTGATGCTGCGAAAGGAAGTGATGAAGCCTCTGGAGAGGAGAGTGAGGAGGAGGATGATAAGGCAGCCTGTAGTAAACTTGTTGTTTGGAAAGGAGTCAAAAAGAGACTCAGAGACTGAATTGGGAAAACCATGATCATCACATCCCTCTGTATGAAATCATATATGTATAGTATTTTGTACTGTAAATGTACATGTTGAGTATTAAAATTAATTTAAATTTTCATTAGTCATCACATATTGGGCACTAATATTGATTTGTTTTAACCTTTGGCTGACAGCTGATGTACATCGGATATGCATGGGGTTTGTATGAAGTGGGCCCTATCTGGCTATTAACAAGTAAAGGCCCGTTTAGACAACGATTATCGCTCAAAAAGCCGTCTTTTGAGTGATAATCGTTGTGTCTAATTGCACTGACATTGTCCAGTTTTCGTTAAGCAGTCGCTGAACTTTCAGCATGCTGAAAGATAGCGATCAGTTATCAGGCATTCACAGCGGAATACAGCTGATAATATTGTTTCAGTTGTATCCCGCTCTCTCAAGACAGGCGGGGGATATAAAGAACACAGCTGTCCAGCTGTGTTCTTCATCCCCCGCTCGGAGCGCTTGGCTGTATAACAGCCGGTCGCTCTGAGCAGGGAACAGCTGGATGCAGAAGACATGCAGCCCCGCTTGTCTTCTGCATCCCCCGCTTGGAGCGCAAGGTGATCGCTCAACGTTTGAGCAATCACCTTGCGCTATAAATGGAAACCCGATTATTGCTCAAAAGACATCTTTTGAGTGATAGTAATTGTGTTTAAATGGGCCTTTACTAGATATGAGCAAGCACGCTTGGCAAGGTCAGTTACTCGAGCGAGCCTCGCTCATCTCGACTAACTGCCCTCTCCTCCGAGCGTGCGCGCGCGGTGGTGGTGGGGGTGGAAGAGAGAGACATCCCGCTCCCCTCCGCTCTTCCCTGCCGACCCCCGCTACCTCACCGAGCACGCTCGGAGAAGAAGGCAGTTACTTGAGATGAGCAAGGCTCGCTCAAGTAACTGACCTTACCGAGCGTGCTCACTTATCTCGAGCCTTTACATCTTGTGGTCAGTACTGGCAGCAGCATTTAAATGGCCCAACAGAAGGGGCTCCCACTGTCTGCTGATATCTGAGATCTCGGGGTGCCATTCATTGTGGAGGCCCGAGAGCTGCCATGGATTTTCGCCTATAGAATGTCTGCAAAAATACAATATACTGTGATACTGAGAAATTGCAGTATTATATAAGCATTCAAATAATTGCAAGTTTAAGTTCCCTGTGGGGACAAACAAAAAAATGTAAAAATTAGAAATCTGTTTACCTTAAGAAAAAAAAGGAAAGTTTCAACCCCCCCTTCTCATTTTTAACATTGGATTTATTAAAGTCCTATCAATTAATTTGTAAAACAAACAAAAAGATTTATCCCACACAGTGAAAAGAAATACACAACACTAAAATTGTGTTGTTTTTGGTCATCCTGTCTCGAAGAAAAGATTTAAGAAGCATTTAAAGAGTCATGATGTATCTGAAAATAATACCAATAGAAACTGCAGGATGTGCTGCAAACAAATGAGCCCTCCTACAGCCTCATCGACGGAAAAGTAAAGTCACGGGGTTAGAAGATGACAATGAAACTTTTAGTACGCAACTTTTTTTTCTTTACAAAAAATATTTTTTTTGAAAGTAGTGAAAGAAAATATGGCCGTATCAAATGTATGCTTTATTCGTCCTGACCCACAGAATAAAGTCAGCATGTCACTTTTGCTGCACCAGGTATGCCGTAAACACAAGATGCCCCCCAAAATAGCACAAGGGTTTTTTCCATTTTATACCACGGAGAAATATTTTAAAGTTTTTCAGTACGATAAGTTGTACCATAGAAAACTACAGCTTGTCCTGCAAAAAACAAGACCTCGAGGCAGCTATGTCGATTGAAAAATTACATTTTTTTTTAAAGCCGGGCAACGGCTTTAATTTTTTTTTCAACAGCTGTCCATGCAATAAAATAATAAAAAATACAAACTGTGACCTCTGATTGGCTGCAGTGGTCACCTGACTTCCACTTTTAGTACAATCAGACCTCACAGGAGCTGCTGCACCGTTATCCAGGGGTAGAAGAAAGTTGTTTTGCGGGAAAACACCTCAATGGAAATGGTGTCCACGGCATCGGGGATCCTGTGTGCTAAGGACACGGCTCCTACGGAGCAGGAGAGGTTGGTCCTATGGATGAGGAAGCCCAAGGTAACAGTAGTGCTGCATATTTCTTGTGTGACACCCTTGTGCTGGTGACATCGATGACGCCTGGAGTTCTGTGGTGTTCGGACGCAGCGCCTACAGAGTGGAAGGGGTCAGTGATGATTGCAGAAGGCCCATGAAACAAGTGCCTTATGGCCACCAGATCGGGGAGTTGCACATGACATGTATATGCTGGTCTGAGACGCCACATGATGGCAAATGCAGTGTATTATGCAGTGAAAAAACGTCCATGGGACTTACCCATAAGTTGTGATTGTGTAAGGAGATGCAGGGTTATGACACAATTCTATACAGCATGTGGAAGTGATGGGTACACATATGTATTTGCCTACTGACAGAGTTATACCCACATGCAGATCCGCGGCAGAATAGCCTTGGCATTCTGCTGTGCTTTTACAGCCATGTGAATACAACCTTCGGACATGTTCACATGTTGCAGATTTTCTGCTGCAGAGAAAAATCCACACTAAAATCTGCAATGATGCGCATTTGCCACAGATTTAACCCCCTCATTTGAAGAGTAGAAACTCGCTGTGAAAATTCGCAGCTCAAATAAAATGTTGCGGATTTAAATTCTGCGTCGCTTGTCATTTTATGCTGCAGATCTTCCCCACAGCATGCGGACGGCGTTTCTTAAAATCCCATCCACAATTCCTGTACTATAAATGCTGTGGATGTTTTCCAGGTGGGAATGCACCTTAAGGCCACCTTCACACATGGCAGAGTCGCTGCGGCTTTCCGCAGGAAATACACACCACATCCACAGCTAAATGGTGCCCATTTGGCTGCAGTTTTTTATTGCAGATCCTAACCCCTGTAGTTCAAGAATTAAATTCTGTAACATAAATGGACATTCTGCAGATTTGTCGCAGAAAATTTCCGCGCCGTGTGAATATTTTTGAAAACTCCTGCCTCTGGATTGTACTGTAAGGCTGGGTTCAGATGGGGCGGAAATTCCGCTGGCAATCTTAAGGCCGAGCTTAAACACCAAAGTGGCCAAGATTTGCGCAACATGCAATGTCAGTAGCCCATTGATTTTTATTGGGCCACTCATACTTAGGTGTGTGAAAAAACACATCATTCACGTGAAAGAGAACTGCAGCATGCACTATAATGTTTGGAGATTGGCATCACGCAGCAAACAAACATCACTGTGTAGTTGTTGTGCAGCGCGCCGCTTCTCACGGCCATAATAATGGTGGCCAAAAACAATTGTACTATATTTTTCAGTGTATCCTCCATATATATATGGCGGCAAATTCTGAATATGAATTCACATGAATAATGCGTCAAAAAGACGCGTACTTTGGCGGCAAAATTACCGTGGACATTCACACGTAGTGGAACCAGTGCGGATTTCAAGCTGCGGAAATCTTGTGGAATTTCCGTGCTGTCCCACTGCGGAAATTTGCGTGAGATTTCCGCGGGATTTCCATCCTATGTGACCGCAGCCTAAGGTCTGCCTCACACATGCGTTACGGTAAGCACCGCGATTTAAATCACGGTGTTTTGCCACAATTTTACTTTCGCTTTTAGCCTCAGGGAGCTGCGGCTGACAGCGGAGTTTAACATACCTCACCATTGATGAGGTGCGCTAAACAGGCAAAAATAGAACAGCCACCACTCGAAAATCGCGGCACTGCGATGGAGCTGCTGTATAAGTGGTCTCATTGAAAACAATTTTTTAATACAAAGGAAAAAGGGAGGAATTAATGCAATTTATATGAATAATATCTACAATACATAGGTAAAAAGGATGAAAACGCCTGTGCTTGGTAATTTATGAGAAGAAATTCATCATGAGAAATTAGGGTAATACAATAGTGTTTAATTCATTCATGCATTTTTCCACCTGAACACCATAAGGCATTAAGCCTCAAGAGAGCGGAAAAACTGTATTAAAAAACTCCAGAAAAATCCATGCTGGGTCTTGGCCAAATAGTGCCTATAGTTGAAGAACAGGAAATTGCAAAGAAATTGCAAAACTGAAGCAAAAGATTGTCAGGACAGCACCAGGACTGACGATGAAATGAGTTAACCAGGCATCCGCCATGTAATGGGACACAGGCAGGATATCATTGCGCAGTACAAGTGTCTCTCCCTCGAGGGTCAGCTGTCTGAGGCTCCACAGTCCATCTTTACGTTGACTTTGGGCAAGAGATTTTGCCAATACTCTAGGACTGCATGACCTTTCCGAATGTGACAACCAGGATCTTCATAAAGTCTAGCTGGATGGAGAAAGGGGACGTACTATGGACTCCACCCTCCCGCAGTTAACTTTGGCTCCTGTAGCTTGACCATATTCCTCACAGGTCCGGATAAGCACCATCACGAAGTTCATTGTCGAGCAAATACTTGGCCACCTGGTTCTCTGGATTTCTATGAATAGACTCTGTAAAGAAATTCATGACACAAAAAAAAGAGAAGATGTGAAAGAAGGCAGTTTTATCTGAGCACAAAAGAGACCCAAGGTTATGGACGGAAGCGGGGGACCGTCGCCAGAAAAAGGGCCGGCCCCGCAAAAAAACAAAGAGGGATGCGGGCGGAAGCGGGGGACCGTCGCCAGAAAAGGGGCCGGTCCCGCCAAAAAGCAAAGAGGAATGCTTGCGGAAGCGGGGGACCGTCGCCAGAAAAAGGGCTGGTCCTGCCAAAAAGCAAAGAGGGATGCGGGCGGAAGCGGGGGACCGTCGCCAGAAAAAGGGCCGGTCCCGCCAAAAAGCAAAGAGGGATGCAGGCGGAAGCGGGGGACCGTCGCCAGCAAAAGGGACAGCTCCGCCAAAAAGCAAAGAGGGATGCAGGCGGAAGCGGGGGACCCTCGCCAGCAAAAGGGACGGCCCCGCCAAAAAGCAAAGAGGGATGCGGGCGGAAGCGGGGGACCATCGCCAGAAAGAGGGCTGGTCCCGCCAAAAAGCAAAGAGGGATGCGGGCGGAAGCGGGGGACCATCGCCAGAAAAAGGGCCGTTCCCGCCAAAAAGCAAAGAGGGATGCGGGCGGAAGCAGGGGAGCGTCGCCAGAAAAGGGGCCGGTCCCGCCAAAAAGGAAAGAGGGATGCGGGCGGAAGCCGGGGACCGTCGCCAGAAAAGGGGCCGGTCCCGCCAAAAAGCAAAGAGGGATGCGGGCGGAAGCGGGGGACCATCGCCAGAAAAAGGGCCGTTCCCGACAAAAAGCAAAGAGGGATGCGGGCGGAAGCGGGGGACCGTCGCCAGAAAAAGGGCTGGTCCCGCCAAAAGCAAAAAGGGATGCGGACAGAAGCAGGAAACCGTCGCCAGAAAAAGGGCAGATCCCGCCCAAAAGCAAAGAGGGATGCGGGCAGAAGCAGGGGACCGTCGCCAGAAAAGGGGCCGGTCCCGCCAAAAAGCAAAAAGGGATGCGGCGGAAGCGGGGGACCGTCGCCAGAAAAGGGGCCGGTCCCGCCAAAAAGCAAAGAGGGATGCGGGCGGAAGCGGGGGACCATCGCCAGATAGAGGGCCGGTCCCGCCAAAAAGCAAAGAGGGATGCGGGCGGAAGCGGGGGACCGTCGCCAGAAAAAGGGCCGTTCCCGCCTAAAAGCAAAGAGGGATGCGGGCGGCAGCGGGGGACCGTCGCCAGGAAAGGGGCTGGTCCCGCCAAAAAGCAAAAAGGGATGCGGGCGGAAGCGGGGGATCATCGCCAGAAAAGGGGCCAGTCCCGACAAAAAGCAAAGAGGGATGCGGACGGAAGCGGGGGACCGTCGCCAGAAAAGGGGCCGGTCCCGCCAAAAAGCAAAAAGGGATGCGGGCGGAAGCGGGGGACCATCGCCAGAAGGAGGGCCGGTCCCGCCAAAAAGCAAAGAGGGATGCGCGCGGAAGCGGGGAACCGTCGCCAGAAAAAGGGCCAGATAGAGGGCCGGTCCCGCCGAAAAGCAAAGAGGGATGCGGGCGGAAGCGGAGGACCGTCGCCAGATAGAGGGCCGGTCCCGCTAAAAATCAAACGGATGTGGGCGGAAGTGGGGGACCGTCGCCAGATAGAGGGCCGGTCCCGCCAAAAAGCAAAGAGGGATGCGGGCGGAAGCGGGGGACCATCGCCAGATAGTGGGCCGGTCCTGCCAAAAAGCAAAGAGGGATGCGGGCGGAAGCGGGGGACCATCGCCAGTTAGAGGGCCGGTCCCGCCAAAAAGCAAAGAGGGATGCGGGCGGAAGCGGGGGACGGTCGCCAGAAAAAGGGCCGTTCCCGCCTAAAAGCAAAGAGGGATGCAGGCGGAAGCGGGGGACCGTCGCCAGAAAAGGGGCAGGTCCCCCAAAAAGCAAAGAGGGATGCGGGCGGAAGCGGGGGACCATCGCCAGAAAAGGGGCCAGTCCCGACAAAAAGCAAAGAGGGATGCGGGTCGGAAGTGGGGACGGTCACCAGAAAAAGGGCCGTTCCCGCCTAAAAGCAAAGAGGGATGCTGGTCGGAAGAGGGGACCGTCGCCAGAAAGAGGTCCGGTCCCGCCAAAAAGCAAAGAGGGATGCGGGCTGAAGCGGGGGACCGTCGCCAGAAAAAGGGCCGGTCCCGCCAAAAAGCAAAGAGGGATGCGGGCGGAAGCGGGTGACGTTCGCCACATAGAGGGCCGATCTTGCCGAAAAGCAAAGAGGGATGCGGGCGGAAGCGGGGGACCATCGCCAGATAGAGGACCGGTCCCGCCAAAAAGCAAAAAGGGATGCGGGCGGATGCGGAGGACCGTCGACAGATAGAGGGCCGGTCCCGCCAAAAAGCAAAGAGGGATGCGGGCGGAAGCAGGGGACAGTCGCCAGGAAAGGGGCCGGTCCCGCCAAAAAGCAAAGAGGGATGCGGGCGGAAGCGGGGACCGTTGCCAGAAAAAGGGCCAGTCGCGCCAAAAAGCAAAGAGGGATGCGGGCGGAAACGGGGACCGTCGCCGGAATAAGGGCCGGTCCTGATAAAAAGCAAAGAGGGATGCGAGCGGAAGCGGTGGACCGTCGCCTGAAAAAGGGCTGGTCCCGCCGAAAAGCAAAGAGGGATGCGGGCGGAAGCGGGGGACCGTCGCCAGATAGAGGGCCGGTCCCGCCAAAAAGCAAAGAGGGATGTGGGCGGAAGCGGGGGATCGTCGCCAGAAAAAGGGCCGGTCCCGCTAAAAGCAAAGGGGGATGCGGGTAGAAGCGGAGACCATCGCCAGAGAAGCGGCCGATCCCGCCAAACAGCAAAGAGGGATGCGGGCGGAAGCGTGGGACCGTCGCCAGAAAAAGGGCCGGTTCCGCCAAAAAGCAAAGAGGAATGCGGGCGGAAGCGGGGGACCGTCGCCAGAAAAAGGGCCGATCCCACCAAAAAGCAATAAGGGATGTGGGCGGAAGCGGGGGATCGTCGCCAGAAAAAGGGCCGGTCCCGCCAAAAGCAAAGAGGGATGCGGGCGGAAGCGGGGGACCGTCGCCAGAAGGAGGGCCGGCCCCGCCAAAAAGCAAAGAGGGATGCGGGCGGAAGCGGGGAACCGTCGCCAGAAAAAGGGCCGGCCCCGCCAAAAAGCAAAGAGGGATGCGGGCGGAAGCGGGGAACCGTCGCCAGAAAAAGGGCCGCTCCCGCCAAAAAGCAAAGAGGGATGCGGGCGGAATGGGGGGAACGTCGCCAGAAAGAGGGCCGGTCCCGCCAAAAAGCAAAGAGGGATGCGGGCGGAAGCGGGGAACCGTCGCCAGAAGGAGGGCCTGTCCCGCCAAAAAGCAAAGAGGGATGCGGGCGGAATGGGGGGAACGTCGCCAGAAATAGGGCCGTTCCCGCCAAAAAGCAAAGAATGACGCGGGCGGAAGCCGGGGACCGTCGCCAGAAGGAGGGCCTGTCCCGCCAAAAAGCAAAGAGGGATGCGGGCGGAAGCGGGGAACCGTCGCCAGAAAAAGGGCCGGCCCCGCCAAAAAGCAAAGAGGGATGCGGGCGGAAGCGGGGGACCGTCGCCAGAAAAAGGGCCGGTCCCGCCAAAAAGCAAAGAGGGATGCGGGCGGAATCGGGGGACCGTCGCCAGAAAGAGGGCCGGTCCCGCCAAAAAGCAAAGAGGGATGCGGGCGGAAGCGGGGAACCGTCGCCAGAAAAAGGGCCGGACCCGCCAAAAAGCAAAGAGGGATGCGGGCGGAAGCGAGGAACCGTCGCTAGAAAAAGGGCCGGTCCCGCCAAAAAGCAAAGAGGGATGCGGGCGGAATCGGGGGACCGTCGCCAGAAAGAGGGCCGGTCCCGCCAAAAAGCAAAGAGGGATGCGGGCGGAAGCGGGGGACCGTCGCCAGAAAGAGGGCCGGTCCCGCCAAAAAGCAAAGAGGGATGCGGGCGGAAGCGGGGGACCGTCGCCAGAAAGAGGGCCGGTCCCGCCAAAAGCAAAGAGGGATGCGGGCGGAAGCGGAGACCTTCGCCAGAAAAGGGGCCGGTCCCGCCAAAAAGCAAAGAGGGATGCGGGCGGAAGCGGGGGACCGTTGCCAGAAGGAGGGCTGGTCCCGCCAAAAAGCAAAGAGGGATGCGGGCGGCAGCGGGGAACCGTCGCCAGAAAAAGGGCCAGATAGAGGGCCGGTCCCACCGAAAAGCAAAGAGGGATGCGGGCGGAAGCGGGAGACCGTCGCCAGATAGAGGGCCGGTCCCGCTAAAAATCAAAGAGGGATGCGGGCGGAAGCGGGGGACCGTCGCCAGATATAGGGCCGGTCCCGCCAAAAAGCAAAGAGGGATGCGGGCGGAAGCAGGGGACCGTCGCCAGATAGAGGGCCGGTCCCGCCAAAAAGCAAAGAGGGATGCGGGCGGAAGCGGGGGACTGTCGCTAGATAGAGGGCCGGTCCCGCCAAAAAGCAAAGAGGGATGCGTGCGGAAGCAGAGGAACGTCGCCAGAAAAGGGGACGGTCCCGCCAAAAAGCAAAGAGGGATGCGGGCGGAAGCGGTGGTCCGTCGCCAGAAAAGGGGCCGGTCCCGCCAAAAAACAAAGAGGGATGCGGGCGGAAGCAGGGGACCGTCGCCAGAAAAGGGGCCGCTCCCGCCAAAAAGCAAAGAGGGATGCGGGCGGAAGCAGGGGAGCGTCGCCAGAAAAGGGGCCGGTCCCGCCAAAAAGGAAAGAGGGATGCGGGCGGAAGCCGGGGACCGTCGCCAGAAAAGGGGCCGGTCCCGCCAAAAAGCAAAGAGGGATGCGGGCGGAAGCGGGGGACCATCGCCAGAAAAAGGGCCGTTCCCGCCAAAAAGCAAAGAGGGATGCGGGCGGAAGCAGGGGAGCGTCGCCAGAAAAGGGGCCGGTCCCGCCAAAAAGGAAAGAGGGATGCGGGCGGAAGCCGGGGACCGTCGCCAGAAAAGGGGCCGGTCCCGCCAAAAAGCAAAGAGGGATGCGGGCGGAAGCGGGGGACCATCGCCAGAAAAAGGGCCGTTCCCGACAAAAAGCAAAGAGGGATGCGGGCGGAAGCGGGGGACCGTCGCCAGAAAAGGGGCCGGTCCCGCCAAAAAGCAAAAAGAGATGCGGGCGGAAGTGGGGGACCGTCGCCAGAAAAGGGGCCGATCCCGCCAAAAAACAAAGAGGGATGCGGGCGGAAGCGGGGGACCGTCGCCAGAAAGAGGGCCGGCCCCGCCAAAAAGCAAAGAGGGATGCGGGCGGAAGCGGGGGACCGTCGACACATAGAGGGCCGGTCTTGCCGAAAAGCGAAGAGGGATGCGGGCGGAACCGGGGGACCATCGCCAGATAGACGGCCGATCCCGCCAAAAAGCAAAAAGGGATGCGGGCGGATGCGGAGGACCGTCGACAGATAGAGGGCCGGTCCCGCCAAAAAGCAAAGAGGGATGCGGGCGGAAGCGGGGGACCGTCGCCAGAAAAAGGGCCGGTCCCGCCAAAAAGCAAAGAGGGATGCGGGCGGAAGCGGGGGACCATCGCCAGAAAAAGGGCCGGTCCCGCCAAAAAGCTAAGAGGGATGCGGGCGAAGCGGGGGACCGTCGCCAGATAGAGGGCTGGTCCCGCCAAAAAGCAAAGAGGGATGTGGGCGGAAGCGGGGACCGTCGCCAGAAAAAGGGCCGGTCGCGCCAAATAGCAAAGAGGGATGCGGGCTGAAACGGGGACCGTCGCCGGAATAAGGGCCGGTCCCGCCAAAAAGCAAAGAGGGATGCGAGCGGAAGCGGGGGACCGTAGCCAGAAAAAGGGCCGATCCCGCCAAAAAGCAAAGAGGGATGCGGGCGGAAGCGGGGGACCGTCGCCAGATAGAGGGCCGGTCCCGCCAAAAAGCAAAGAGGGAAGCGGGCGGAAGCGGGGACCGTCGCCAGAAAAAGGGCCGATCGCGCCAAACAGCAAAGAGGGATGCGGGCTGAAACGGCGACCGTCGCCGGAATAAGGGTCGGTCCCGCCAAAAAGAAAAGAGGGATGCGAGCGGAAGCGGGGGACCGTCGCCAGAAAAAGGGCCGGTCCCGCCAAAAAGCAAAGAGGGATGTGGGCAGAAGCGGCGGACCGTCGCCAGATAGAGGGCCGGTCCCGCCAAAAAGCAAAGAGGGATGCGGGCGGAAGCGTGGACCGTCGCCAGAAAAAGGGCCGGTCGCGCCAAATAGCAAAGAGGGATGCGGGCTGAAACGTTGACCGTCGCCGGAATAAGGGCCGGTCCCGCCAAAAAGCAAAGAGGGATGCGGGCGGAAGCGGGGGACCGTCGCCAGAAAAAGGGCCGGTCCCGCCAAAAAGCAAAGAGGGATGCGGGCGGAAGCGGGGGACTGTCGCCAGAAAAAGGGCCGGTCCCGCCAAAAAGCAAAGAGGGATGTGGTCGGAAGCGGGGACCGTCGCCAGAAAAAGGGCCGGTCGCACCAAAAAGCAAAGAGGGATGCGGGCGGAAACGGGGACCGTCGCCAGAAAAAGGGCCGGTCCCGCCAAAAAGCAAAGAATGATACGGGCGGAAGCGGGGGACCGTCGCCAGATAGAGGGCCGGTCCCGCCAAAAAGCAAAGAGGGATGCGGGCGGAATCGGGGGACCGTCGCCAGAAAGAGGGCCGGTCCCGCCAAAAACCAAAGAGGGATGCGGGCGGAATCGGGGGACCGTCGCCAGAAAGAGGGCCGGTCCCGCCAAAAACCAAAGAGGGATGCGGGCGGCAGCGGGGAACCGTCGCCAGAAAAAGGGCCGGTCCCGCCAAAAAGCAAAAAGGGATGCGGGCAGAAGCGGTGGACCGTCGCCAGAAAGAGGTCCGGTCCCGCCAATTAGCAAAGAGGGATGCGGGCGGAAGCGGGGGACCGTCGCCACATAGAGGGCCGGTCTTGCCGAAAAGCAAAGAGGGATGCGGGCGGAAGCGTGGGACCATCGCCAGATAGAGGGCCGGTCCCGCCAAAAAGCAAAAAGGGATGCGGGCGGATGCGGAGGACCGTCGACAGATAGAGGGCCGGTCCCGCCCAAAAGCAAAGAGGGATGCGGGCGGAAGCGGGGGACCGTCGCCAGAAAAAGGGCCGGTCCCGCCAAAAAGCAAAGAGGGATGCGGGCGGAAGCGGGGACCGTCGCCAGAAAAAGGGCCGGTCGCGCCAAAAAGCAAAGAGGCATGCGGGCGGAAACGGGGACCGTCGCCGGAATACGGGCCGGTCCCGCCAAAAAGCAAAGAGGGATGCGGGCGGAAGCCGGGGACTGTCGCCAGAAAAAGGGACGGTCCCGCCAAAAGCAACGAGGGATGCGGGCGGAAGCGGAGACCGTCGCCAGAAAAGCGGCCGATCCCGCCAAAAAGCAAAGAGGGATGCGGGCGGAAGCGTGGGACCGTCGCCAGAAAAAGGGCCGGTTCCGCCAAAAAGCAAAGAGGGATACGGGCGGAAGCGGGGGACCGTCGCCAGAAAAAGGGCCGGTCCCGCCAAAAAGCAATGAGGGATGCGGGCGGAAGCGGGGTATCGTCGCCATAAAAAGGGCCGGTCCCGCCAAAAGCAAAGAGGGATGCGGGCGGAAGCGGGGGACCGTCGCCAGAAAAAGGGCCGGCCCCGCCAAAAAGCAAAGAGGTATGCGGGCGGAAGCGGGGAACCGTTGCCAGAAAAAGGGCCGATCCCGCCAAAAAGCAAAGAGAGATGCGGGCGGAATCGGGGGACCGTCGCCAGAAAAAGGGCTGGTCCCGCCAAAAGCAAAGAGGGATGCGGGCGGAAGCGGAGACCGTCGCCAGAAAAGGGGCCGGTCCCGCCAAAAAGCAAAGAGGGATGCGGGCGGAAGCGTGGCACCGTCGTCAGAAAAAGGGCCGGGCCCGCCAAAAGCAATAAGAGATGCGGACAGAAGCAGGGGACCGTCGCCAGAAAAAGGGCAGATCCCGCCAAAAAGCAAAGAGGGATGCGGGCGGAAGCGGGGGACCGTCGCCAGAATGAGGGCTGGTCCCGCCAAAAAGCAAAGAGGGATGCGGGCGGAAGCGGGGAACCGTCGCCAGAAAAAGGGCCAGATAGAGGGCCGGTCCCGCCGAAAAGCAAAGAGGGATGCGGGCGGAAGCGGGGGACCGTCGCCAGATAAAGGGCCGGTCCCGCCAAAAAGCAAAGAGGGATGCGGGCGGAAGCGGGGGACCGTCGCCAGAAAAAGGGCAGGTCCCGCCAAAAGCAAAGAGGGATGCGGGCGGAAGCGGAGACCGTCGCCAGAAAAGGGTCCGGGCCCGCTAAAAAGCAAAGAGGGATGCGGGCGGAAGCGGGGGACCGTCGCCAGAAAAGGGGACGGTCCTGCCAGAAAGAAAAAAAAGAGTGATGCGGGCGGAAGTGTGGGACCATCGCCAGAAAAGGGGCCGGTCCCGCCAAAAAGCAAAGAGGGATGCGGGCGGAAGCGGGGGACCGTCGCCAGAAAAAGGGCCGGTCCCGCCAAAAAGCAAAGAGGGATGCAGACGGAAGCGTGGCACCGTCGCCAGAAAAAGGGCCGGGCCCGCCAAAAGCAATAAGAGATGCGGACAGAAGCAGGGGACCGTCGCCAGAAAAAGGGCAGATCCCGCCAAAAAGCAAAGAGGGATGCGGGCGGAAGCGGGGGACCGTCGCCAGAATGAGGGCTGGTCCCGCCAAAAAGCAAAGAGGGATGCGGGCGGAAGCGGGGAACCGTCGCCAGAAAAAGGGCCAGATAGAGGGCCGGTCCCGCCGAAAAGCAAAGAGGGATGCGGGCGGAAGCGGGGGACCGTCGCCAGATAAAGGGCCGGTCCCGCCAAAAAGCAAAGAGGGATGCGGGCGGAAGCGGGGGACCGTCGCCAGAAAAAGGGCAGGTCCCGCCAAAAGCAAAGAGGGATGCGGGCGGAAGCGGAGACCGTCGCCAGAAAAGGGTCCGGTCCCGCCAAAAAGCAAAGAGGGATGCGGGCGGAAGCGGGGGACCGTCGCCAGAAAAGGGGACGGTCCCGCCAGAAAGAAAAAAAAGAGTGATGCGGGCGGAAGTGTGGGACCATCGCCAGAAAAAGGGCCGGTCCCGCCAAAAAGCAAAGAGGGATGCAGACGGAAGCGTGGCACCGTCGCCAGAAAAAGGGCCGGGCCCGCCAAAAGCAAAAAGGGATGCGGGTGGAAGCGGGGGACCGTCGCCAGAAGGAGGGCCGGTCTCGCCAAAAAGCAAAGAGGGATGCGGGCGGAAGCGGGGAACTGTCGCCAGAAAAAGGGCCAGATAGAGGGCCGGTCCCGCCGAAACGCAAAGAGGGATGCGGGCGGAAGCGGGGGACCGTCGCCAGATAGAGGGCCGGCCCCGCCTAAAAGCAAAGAGGGATGCGGGCGGAAGCGGGGGACCGTCGCCAGAAAAAGGGCCGGTCCCGCCAAAAAGCAAAGAGGGATGCGGGCGGAAGCGGGGGACCGTCGCCAGATAGAGGGCCGATCCCGCCAAAAAGCAAAGAGGGATGCGGGCGGAAGCGGGGACCGTCGCCAGAAAAGGGGCAGGTCCCGACAAAAAGCAAAGAGGGATGCGGGCGGAAGCGGGGCCCGTCCCCAGAAAAGGGGCAGGTCCCGCCAAAAAGCAAAGAGGGATGCGGGCGGAAGCAGGGGACCGTCGCCAGAAAAGGGTCCGGTCCCGCCAAAAAGCAAAGAGGGATGCGGGCGGAAGCGGAGACCGTCGCCAGAAAAGGGGTCTTTCCCGCCAAAAAACAAAGAGGGATGCGGGCGGAAGCAGGGGACCGTCGCCAGAAAAGGGTCCGGTCCCGCCAAAAAGCAAAGAGGGATGCGGGCGGAAGCGGGGGACCGTCGCCAGAAAAGGGGCCGGTTCCGCCTAAAAGCAAAGAGGGATGCGGGCGGAAGTGGGGGACCGTCGCCAGAAAAGGGGCCGGTCCCGCCACAAAGCAAAGAGGGATGCGGGCGGAAGCAGGGGACCGTCGCCAGAAAAGGGGCTGGTCCCGCCAAAAAGCAAAGAGGGATGCGGGCGGAAGTGGGGGACCGTCGCCAGAAAAAGAGGGCCGGTCTCGCCAAACACCAAAGAGGGATACGGGCGGAAGCGGGGGACCGTCGCCAGAAAAAGGGCAGGTCCCGCCAAAAGCAAAGAGGGATGCGGGCGGAAGCGGAGACCGTCGCCAGAAAAGGGTCCGGTCCCGCCAAAAAGCAAAGAGGGATGCGGGCGGAAGCGGGGGACCGTCGCCAGAAAAGGGGACGGTCCCGCCAGAAAGAAAAAAAAGAGTGATGCGGGCGGAAGTGTGGGACCATCGCCAGAAAAAGGGCCGGTCCCGCCAAAAAGCACAGAGGGATGCAGACGGAAGCGTGGCACCGTCGCCAGAAAAAGGGCCGGGCCCGCCAAAAGCAAAAAGGGATGCGGGTGGAAGCGGGGGACCGTCGCCAGAAGGAGGGCCGGTCTCGCCAAAAAGCAAAGAGGGATGCGGGCGGAAGCGGGGAACTGTCGCCAGAAAAAGGGCCAGATAGAGGGCCGGTCCCGCCGAAACGCAAAGAGGGATGCGGGCGGAAGCGGGGGACCGTCGCCAGATAGAGGGCCGGCCCCGCCTAAAAGCAAAGAGGGATGCGGGCGGAAGCGGGGGACCGTCGCCAGAAAAAGGGCCGGTCCCGCCAAAAAGCAAAGAGGGATGCGGGCGGAAGCGGGGGACCGTCGCCAGATAGAGGGCCGATCCCGCCAAAAAGCAAAGAGGGATGCGGGCGGAAGCGGGGACCGTCGCCAGAAAAGGGGCAGGTCCCGACAAAAAGCAAAGAGGGATGCGGGCGGAAGCGGGGCCCGTCCCCAGAAAAGGGGCAGGTCCCGCCAAAAAGCAAAGAGGGATGCGGGCGGAAGCAGGGGACCGTCGCCAGAAAAGGGGCCGGTCCCGCCAAAAAGCAAAGAGGGATGCGGGCGGAAGCGGAGACCGTCACCAGAAAAGGGGTCTTTCCCGCCAAAAAACAAAGAGGGATGCGGGCGGAAGCAGGGGACCGTCGCCAGAAAAGGGTCCGGTCCCGCCAAAAAGCAAAGAGGGATGCGGGCGGAAGCGGGGGACCGTCGCCAGAAAAGGGGCCGGTTCCGCCTAAAAGCAAAGAGGGATGCGGGCGGAAGTGGGGGACCGTCGCCAGAAAAGGGGCCGGTCCCGCCACAAAGCAAAGAGGGATGCGGGCGGAAGCAGGGGACCGTCGCCAGAAAAGGGGCTGGTCCCGCCAAAAAGCAAAGAGGGATGCGGGCGGAAGTGGGGGACCGTCGCCAGAAAAGGGGCCGGTCCCGCCAAAAAGCAAAAAGGGATGCGGGCGGAAGCGGGGGACCGTCGCCAGAAAAGGGGCCGCTCCCGCCAAAAAGCAAAGAGGGATGCGGGCGGAAGCGGGGGACCGTCGCCAGAAAGAGGGCCGGTCCCGCCAAAAAGCAAAGAGGGATGCGGGCGGGGGGCGCGGAACCATCGCCAGAAAGAGGTCCGGTCCCGCCAAAAAGCAAAGTGGGATGCGGGCTGAAGCGGGGGATCTTCGCCAGAAAAAGGGCCGGTCCCGCCAAAAAGCAAAAAGGGATGCGCGCGGAAGCCGGGAACCGTCGCCAGAAAAGGGCCGGTCCCTCCAAAAAGCAAAGAGGGATGCGGGCGGAAGCGGGGGACCGTCGCCAGATAGAGGGCCGGTCCCGCCAAAAAGCAAAGAGGGATGTGGGCGGAAGCGGGGGACCGTCGCCAGAAAAAGGGCCGGTCCCGCTAAAAAGCAAAGAGGGATGCGGACGGAAGCGGGGGACCGTCGCCAGAAAAAGGGCCGGTCCCGCCAAAAAACAAAGAGGGATACGGGCGGAAGCGGGGGACCGTCGCCAGATAGAGGGCCGGTCCCGCCAAAAAGCAAAGAGGGATGTGGGCGGAAGTGGGGGACCGTCGCCAGAAAAAGGGCCGGTCCCGCTAAAAAGCAAAGAGGGATGCGGGCGGAAGCCGGGGACCATCGCCAGAAAAAGGGCCGGTCCCGCCAAGAAGCAAAGAGGGATGCGGGCGGAAGCGGGGAACCGTCGCCAGAAAAGGGGCCGGTCCCTCCAAAAAGCAAAGAGGGATGCGGGCGGAAGCGGGGGACCGTCGCCAGATAGAGGGCCGGTCCCGCCAAAAAGCAAAGAGGGATGCGGGCGGAAGCGGGGGATCGTCGCCAGATAGAGGGCAGGTCCCGCCAAAAAGCAAAGAGGGATGCGGGCGGAAGCGGGGGACCGTCGCCAGATAGAGGGCAGGTCCCGCCAAAAAGCAAAGAGGGATGCGAGCGGAAGCGGGGGACCGTCGCCAGAAAAAGGGCCGGTCCCGCCAAAAAGCAAAGAGGGATGCGGGCGGAAGCGGGGGACCGTCGAAGCAAAGAGGTTTGCGGGCGGAAGCGGGGGACCGTCGCCAGAAAAGGGCCGGTCCCGCCAAAAAGCAAAGAGGGATGCAGACAGAAGCGGGGGACCGTCGCCAGAAAAAGGGCCGATCCCGCCAAAAGCAAAAAGGTATGCGGACAGGAGCAGGGGACCGTCGCCAGAAAAAAGGGAAGGTCCCGCTAAAAACAAAGAGGGATTCGGACGAAAATAGGGGACCGTCGCTGGAAAGAGGGCAGTCCCACCAAAGACAAAGAGGGTTGCGTACGGAAGCCGGGGACCGTCGCTAGAATATGGACCTTCTGATTTAATATTCAGAGCCAGTGTAGAAAATCCACCTTGAATGCAGGTACTCTTACGTAGCTACAGGCAATATTTTATCAACGACAGCAACAACATTTGTAGGAGAACTGCGATAAAAGCACAAATTCTGGAAAGACGCACAGTTTTTGCCATGTGGTCATTCCTGCTACACCTTCACCGTTTCATGTGTAAATGTGTGCCTTAGGCTATATTCACACTGTGTTTTTCTGAAGTGTAGAAGAAAAAAACATGCTTTTTTGTTTTAAGAAAACTTTTTAAAAACCACGTTTTTTTTACTGCAATTTTTTTTCACTGCATATCAGAAACGCATGAAAAAGACACAAAAAATGCTCAATGTGACTGCAGAATAAAGCAATTACTGTACAATCCCCCCATATAAAAGGGCTTCCCATAATATCTAACAATCAGCTGTTCAGTATATAAACATGAAGACACAATTAGTCTAGACAGATGTGGAAAAATAAGACGCAGGAACAAAAACACTTATCTGCGAATGTCCACTTTGAGCGTCCAGAAGCTCCTCTCGGACAGGGATGATGTACGCGGCTATCAGCGAGTAACAGCGGCTATATCCACGTAACGTCCACCTAGAGCGTCCAGAAGCTCCTCTCGGACAGGGATGATGTATGCGGCTATCAGCGAGTATCAGCAGTTATATCCACGTAACGTCCACCTAGAGCGTCCAGAAGCTCCTCTCGTACGGGGATGATGTACGCGGCTATCAGCGAGTAACAGCGGCTATATCCACGTAACGTCCACCTAGAGCGTCCAGAAGCTCCTCTCGGACAGGGATGATGTACACAGCTAACGATGAGGAGATGTTAAGGTGTAGCAGAGGCAGCAGAGCTCAGGTGACTGTTGTAGTGCCGATGCTGCAGGAACTGCCTGTGTGGATGGGTTCTATCTGCATCTAGAACTGGAAACCGCTGTGACCTCATAAGGTCTCCATGGAAATAGCTGCACAGTGGGCCTGGACTGTCCGGAGACCCCCCAAAACCAGCAAATTTCTATACACATTTTAGGCAAATTTCACACAAATTAAAATTTTGCACTAAAATCCACAACAAATTCTGCACATGATTTTTGTGAGGATTTTGGTGCAGATTTCACTCGTGTTGAGATGAATAAAATACACCCTGAAATATCCACAACATACAGAGCATGCTGGGAATGCGAGAACCGCAGCGAGATGCCAATCCTCGGCAGATTTTCCACCCTGTGAGTGAAATCCCCATTCACCAGCATTTTACTGTGCAACCAAATTGATGCAACCAGCACACAATGTGTTAAACCACACTTCCAATATTTGGCTAGAAGTACTAACGAAGTGTTCCATATGTAGACCAGCGTTATGCAATTTATGTCGCCAATTCTGTCAGAATCCTAAAAAACGCAACACTGTGGGGTTTTCACCATTGCAAGATCAGATCCGCATGACAATTCAGGGTAACGCAATCTCGTATGCCAACGCTGCAGGGGGATCACAGCGCAATTTAGCACAAACAGGTGATACATTAAAACAGTGGAGTTTTCTCTTCCGGTGCTACAAGCATCCTCCACCGCTCTCCTGCCCCCTGATGCCAGCGCTACCAACTTCCTCCACCGCTCTGTTGCCTCCCGATGCCGGCGCTACCAAAGTCCTCCACCGCTCTCCTGCACCCTGATGCCGGCACTACCAACGTCCTCCACCGCTCTCCTGCCCCCTGATGCCGGCGCTACCAAAGTCCTCCACCGCTCTCCTGCCCCCTGATGCCAGCGCTACCAACTTCCTCCACCGCTCTGTTGCCTCCCGATGCCGGCGCTACCAAAGTCCTCCACCGCTCTCCTGCACCCTGATGCCGGCACTACCAACGTACTTTACCGCTCTCTTGTCCCCTGATGCCAGTGCTACCAGTGTCCTCCACCACTCTGCTGCCCCCCGATGACGGCGCTGCCAGCATCCTCCACCCTTCTCTGGGATCAAAACTGTCTAAAAAAAACTCTGTCCTGGTTGCCCATAGCAACCAATCACAGCACAGTTTTGATTTCTGAAACTGCTCTAGTAAAATGACAGTTGCGCTCTGATTGGTTGCTATGGGCAACAAGGCCTGTTTGTCTTCTAGGTATATTACATTAATGAGGCCCTCTGTTCTTCTTGGCATGTCCACACCACACGTGTCCTCTGCATTCATGCAGTATTGGTGACATGTCTACACCACACGTGACCTCTGCATCCATGCTGTAGTGGTAACATGTTCGTACTACACGAGACCTCTGCATCCATGCTGTAGCCATGGCATGTCTACACCACACGTGCCCTTTGCATCCATGCTGTACCGGTGACATGTCCGTACCACACGTGTCTTCTGCATCCACGCTGTACCGGTGATTTGTCCGTATCACACGTGACCTCTGCATCCATGCTGTAGCGGTAACATGTCCGTACCACACGTGTCCTCGGCATCCATGCTGTAGTTGTAACATGTCTGCACCACACAAGACCTCTGCATCCATGCTGTAGCGGTGACATGTCCGTACCACGTGTCCTCTGCATCCATGCTGTAGCAATGGCATGTCTACACCACACATGTCCTCTGCATCCATGCTGTAGTGGTGACATGTCCATACCACACGTGTCCTCTGCATCCATGCTGTAGTGGTAACATGTCTGCACCACACAAGACCTCTGCATTCATGCTGTAGCGGTGACATGTCCGTACCACACGTGTCCTCTGCATCCATGCTGTAGCGGTGACATGTCCACACCACACGTGTCCTCTGCATCCATGCTGTAGCGGTGACATGTCCATACCACACGTGTCCTCTGCATGCATGCTGTAGCGGTAACATGTCTGCACCACAGAAGACCTCTGCATCCATGCTGCAGTGGTGACATGTTCGTACCACACGTGACCTCTGCATCCATGCTGTAGCGGTAACATGTCTGCACCACATGTGTCCTCTGCATACATGCTGTAATGGTGACATGTCCACAGCACGCGTGACCTCTGCATCTATGCTGTAAAAGTAATAGAGAACGGCCGGGGACAAGGGACGTATTGGCAGAGGAGCGGCGAGTATTAATCCTCTTGTTATTTTACACCATTGTAGACTGTTCTTTATTCCTGGGGTTGAACAACCCGACTATGGTGCCCACATACCCGCATACGATGCGGCGACCCCCAGTAATGGCCAAACCTGCAGGATGCTGCGATTACAAAATAAAGCCTCTGACCCAAGAAACGCCCGACTAAAGAAGAAAACCCCCCACAGAGGATCCCTGTATTGTTTATGGGGTTCCATACTTCGCTGTTGATCTGCTGCTAACATCCGGCCACAAGGTTTTATGGCAGAAATCACTCAGAAAAACGTCACTGAAAATGCACCTTTATTACGCTGGTGTAAAAGCGTCCTTAAAGTGTCTTCACATGTCGCAGTCACAGTGCGGTTGAGAACCACATCAACGACCGCGTGTAGTTTTGCTGTGGTTTCGTGATGTCATCATTTACTTTAGGTTTCACCTGTGAAAATTATGTGGCCAAAACCACGTCTCACATCTGCGGTAAAACTGATGGGATTCTCAGATTTGGTGTGAATATACCCTTACACACAGCGCTCCGCACCATGTACTTTACACTGTATTTACACAGGCAAGTGCGATATAGGTCAGAGAAAATCAAATCTATATCTCAATAGTAAACCTGTGATTTTCAGGCTTCTGTGATACGTTTCCATGTTCGAAATTTGATAATCACATCACTGCATGTACGTTTTTACGCATGTGAAAAAAAACCAACATGTTCAAATAGCTAAAATGGGAAAAACGCATTGCACTCACATGCAAATAACATAGCATGTGAGTGTAATGCTTTTTTTTTCACGCTCCCATAGGAAAGCATGAGCAGTGGAATCGGCCCAAAATAGGACATGCTGCAATTCTTCGATCTGGCACTCAAGTGCACCATGAGGTTTTAACCAGTACATGCACAATGAGTAACGCAAACCTGTCCACAAAAGGGACAGCTGTTCTATGCATGCACCAGTTGAAGACCTCACAGCACACACGCAAGACTTGGCAGCGCTACGTGGATGACTCCTACTGCATCATCCATCTCCAAGCAGGCGAGAGGGGTGGAATTTGGAACCGAGCAGGATACTAGCAGAGATGATTCAGCCCGCCCACATGACCATTCTGCCTATTTTGGCTATAAAGATGAAAAAATTTTTTAGAAATTGTTGTATCTCCACTTTTATTTTTCCATCGACACGGCCGTATGAGGGCTTGTTCTTTGCGTGGCAAACTGCAGTTTTTATTGGTGCCATTTTTGTGTACATACAATGTATTGTAAAACTTTTAGAATTTTGTTTAGATGTCAGGAAAAGAAAATACATCAATTCTATTTTTTTAAAACATCGTTATAAATGACATAATTTTTTCTTACGGGTCGATACGATTACAAAGATACCAAAATTATTATGTTTTGTTTTTCCACTTTTGCATTTTTTTTACCTTGTTGCATTCAGAGTCCCATAACTTTTTTATTTTCCATGGACGGAGGTCTGTGACAGGGCTTATTTAGCCGACCGTATATTGGCCGGGTATTCACGCTGGCCGAAAAACGGCATCTCTCTCTGCAGGTGGAGGAGGCTGGAAGAGTCGGCAGCAGTGCTCTGAGCTCCCGCCCCCTCTCTACTTCCTCTCTGGGAATTAGCTCCACCCCTGCCCCACCTCCCCTCATTGCGAATACTGCAGAGGGGCGGAGAGGGGGTGGAGAGTTGGCGGAGAGGGGGCGGGAGCTCAGTGCACTGCTCCCAACTCTTCCAGCCTCCTCCCCCTGCAGAGAGGGACGCCGTATATCGGCCGGTGTGAATACGCAGCCGATATACAGTCGTCTGAATAAGCCCACAGCTTGTTTTTTCATTGGTACCATTTTGGGGTCAAACAGCTTTTCTGACCACTTTTACTGTGTTTTTTAGAAGGCAAAATGAAGAAAATAAGCATCTTGCCTCGTTTTTTTTGCGTCTTTTTTCTTTAAACGTTTATTGTACAGGTGATTATGGATACGATGATACCAAATATGTAAAATTTATTTTTTATGCAAACGGGAAAGTGCGCAAAAAGGCTTTTTTGCCAAGTGTTTTTAATAGATTTTTTTACATTATTTTTAACATTTTTTTTTACATATTTTTATGCCCTTGCAGGGAACAAGAGCTATAAAAGCTCTGATCACTATGATAATGCTTTGCAGTACTTGAATAGCAAGCACAGTCCATGAAAGGCCCAGGCACTAGAGTATGGTGTTTGTTTACCATAGCAACCCATCAGCCCTCCGTTTTCCCACTTTGAACTCTTTAGATGCCACAATGTACATTGATTGTGGCAGGCAAGGGGTTGGAGGTTGGGGTTGTGTGGCAAGAGAAGAGACTGGTATTCTCATAAATTCCTGCTGTAGCAGTGGGAGGCTGGCTATTAGTCACAGCTTGCTGCCACTGTGGTATGGCACGGGATTACTTCTGAACCCGCGCCATCCACAGGACGGGAGTTTACATCCTGTCGCGTTAACTGCCACTCTGTCAGGGTGGAAACTTGGAGTTTTGCCCCCTGTGGTGTTAATGGGCTAAACTCCAATTACTAAGATATATAACTGTGGAAAACAGAGGACCGTCAATATTACAGAGTTGCTCTTGGATTACTTTACTGAAATGTAATGACAGGTTCCCTTTAAAGGGGTTGTTCCCAATTCTAGCTGTTTGCTGCAGGAAGCAGACTGTTCCGTACATTGTACAGTGGCCCAGGTAGGTACTGCAGGCTGAGACTCATTCACTTCAATAGGGCTCATTCTGCAATACCAACTTGGGCCGCTGCACAATGTACAGAGCGGTCTGCTTCCTGCAGCTAAACAGCTAGAAGTGGGCTAACTTTTTTAAGAGTGAAAAGCAGCCTAACCGTACCGAGATGTCAGAGTCTGGTGTATTGCAGGATGTGTCTGTGACTTGGCGTACTTTTATATGGAGCGATTATTAGCTGGAATGAGTGAACGACGACCGAGTTATTTGCTTTCAAACATCTGTTTACAGGCGCAGATCATCGGTAAAATTTTTTTGTAATTTTCTCGTCATAAATTGTTCAGTCAATTGTTGGTCTTGTCTGGGAATGGCTGAGAATCAGGGGCGTAACTGTATAGAGGATGCAGGGGATGCGGTTGCACCCGGGCCCAGGAGCTTTAGGGGGCCCATAAGACCTCTCCTCTCCATATAGGGAGCCCAGTACTTTGAATAAAGCATTATAGTTGGGGGCCCTGTTACAGGTTTTGCATCGGGGCCCAGGAGCTTCAAGTGACGCCTCTGCTGAGAATGGTCTGGGAACGACTGAATGATAGCCTTTTACACAAAAAAAACTGGCAAATGATAAATAATTTGTACGTTTACGTAAAATGAACAATATGTGAACGAATTACGGTTCATTATTCGATTGTTGAACAATAATTGTGCAGTGTAAACACGGACATTTTCGCATGACTCAACGCTTATTTGAACAATAATCGTTCCATGTGAAAAGGACCCTGATTTGGCGCCCCGTTCATCGGCAAGTCTCTGTGTAGTTGCAGGAAGGCCAAAGCTATGAGACAAGATGTTGCCGGCAGCTCCTCCTCAGCATCTGCTCAATGCTGCTCTGCGCTCTGATGCTGCGGGTAGTAAAGATGGGGGACAAATGACTTATTGTAGTAATAAACTATTGTGGTGACCCGAGCGGGAGGCCCGCCGCAACAACCATGGGGAAACAAGATGGAATGTCACAGGTGGCTCTGCGATCTCTCCCATTAGCGGTGCCAGCTTGGCCTAGCTGTACATAAACGTAGTATCAAAGAATTGAATGTCACGTGACGCCAGCACCTCTTTTAGGGCTGTATTCATACGGTGCAAAATAAAGAGTCCACAGTCCAACAATACGTTTTCCAGAAAATCCACCGGAGGTACATGGTTCTACTTTACTCACAACTTTTCAGCTTGGATTCTCCAACAAGTCGTATTATATTGTGCAGACATAACAATCTTCTTTACAGATATTCACTTCTCTTCCACACCTTCAATGTTACAGGCTTTTTAAGAGACACTCTTCCCTCTGAAGTTTAGATGTCTTCAGTCTCAGTTATCTGATAGACCATCCGTGGGTTATGCACTCCCGACTCATTAACAGCATTCACTCAAGTTTTCTATTTGGTTCTCAGACTTCTTAAAGGGGTTGTCCACCGCCGAAACTGATTTTTTTCCCCCCATGAATGCCCTGTAGAGGAGAAGCATCACACACTACAGCTTTACCCATAAAAAACTATATTTTGCTCACCTTTTTATTTCTTTCCTTCCCTTTATAAAGCTTGTCTGAAGGATTTTTCAAAATGGCGCCGCTGGGTAGTTCCCATGATGCACTGCTGCCTTTCTCTCCTCAGTGCGCGCTCCCGATGACACCGGTCACATGACTGGAGGACCGGTGTCATGCATGCTTCACTGCTTTGAATGGAGCCGGCCGGCCCCATTCAAAGTAATGAGAGGGCAGGGAGAGCAGTGCGATCTGCTCCTACTGCTCTGACAGCAGTAGCAAGAGTTTCCTTCATCTCCCCGGCATGTCCCCTCATCACTGGACACTGTGACAACAGTGTCCCAGTGTCCAGTGATGAGGGGACATGCTGGGGAGATGAAGAAATCTCCTGCTACACCTGTCAGAGCAGTAGGAGCAGATCCTGATCTCTAGCGGCACTTTCAATAGCAGACGATGGTCTGCTATTGAAAGTGAAAGTAGCACCAAACATGCCCTACACACACACACACACACATATGCCCACCCCCCTTACAGTGCCCCCTCCACACTGCCCCCCCCTCCACACTGTCCCCCCCCTCCACACTGTCCCCCTCCAGTTCCCCCCCCACAGCCCCCCCTTCACAGTGCCCACACACAATGCACCCCCCCACAATGACCTCCCCACAGTGCCACCAGCTACCCCCCCCCCCCCTTCCCCACTCGGCATCTGACAGGCCGGCCGCCGTAACTACTAGCACACCCCCCCCCTTCCCCCGCTGCATCTGACAGCCAGACAGCACCACCCATCCCCGCAACCCCCCCCCCCCCCCCCTTCAGGTTCTTACCTTACCAAGAAGATCAAGCAGCAGCACGTCCCCTGCAGGCAGACCAGAGCTTCCCAGCCGCTGAAGCTCTACTGCACATGCGCAGTAGAGAGAACAACCAGGAAGCAAGAAGCGCGTCCCCCGACGTCCCGTTAAGACCTGGAGCCGGCCCGACAAGAAGAACAGAAGACTTGTCGTAACCATGGACGATGGAGGAGCAACACAGGGGGGGCACCCCCAAAGGTAAGTCAATAACTTCTGTTTGCATCATTTTCCATGCACAATGTATATTACAAAGTGCATGGAAATGGGCAAACAGAAGTAATGAGATGTAATGTTTCTGGCCGGACAACCCCTTTAAGTTTCGATGCAATTTTAACATTAGAAACTCCTATTAACTTTCTCCTGACAAAAATCGCGGGTAGCAGCGACGCGATGCTACACTTCTTCCAAGAAAAAAGCATCACTGACGCTACAAAATCATGTGTACATAGCAACAATATTGTAGCGATTCTGTAGCAGCGATATCGCTGTCGCCCGTGTAAAAGAGGCCTAAGGGTCCTTTTACATGGAGCGAGAAATCATTCGAACGTGCAAACAGTGACAGTCATTTGCTTTAAAATGCAGTTAGTTTACATGCAAAAATAATCTTTTAAATGTTTTTGTCATTCGCTCAATGTTTGATCTTCCAGAGGTCTGTGCCAGTCAGTGGGAACGACTGAATGAACTTTTTTTTTTTGCATATAATGACTTGAAAACGACAGAATGATGTTTTTTCTGTGTGTTGTGACAATGTCTGCGTGAGGGGTGGGGGTCGGCGACAACACAGAGGCTCATTCAGTCCGTGTAAAAGTCCAAATTACTTTTATTGTCTTCAATACTCAGCGGTAGCAAGAAAATCCAGTGCAAACACATCAGCCACTGGCAGCACATAAACTTAGTGCTATGAAAAATAATAAACGCTTTACCATCAAGGCGCTAACTAAACAGTAGTTCCCTCACTACTAACACAGTTGCCTAGCACCACTACATGTACCCAACAAGGTGTCTGTTTGGAAGCGTCCTTCCCCATCAGACTCTTGGCCGTACTGCAGCCTGGTCTCCCACAGACATCAGGCTTTCCTTTTCCTTTCAGGGAGTATCTCCAACTCTCTGAGCCTGGCTCTGGTTCCCAGCATCAGCGCTGCTCTGGCTTGTTGCTCTGCCTCAGCTTGCAGCATGGGACTGAATGTGTTTGGAGTTTCTAGCTCCTCTAGACACACCCACACGGCTGTCCATGCTAATTAGCATACATTCAGCACGCAGAAGGCCTGGTTACAGCCCCCTGCAGGCCATTCTCTGCATAGCCTTGCCACACCGTGCAAAATGAACAACGACTGATAAAGGAACGCATTTTCATTTGTCGTCTAATCGTTAATCGTCTGCCATGTTTATACTGAACAACTATCTTTCAAATTTGTACGATCCAATAATTGTTTGAGTGATAATGGTTACGTGTAAAAGAGTCTTTATTTCCATCGTAGTCTGAACCTCCCACTCTCGTCTCCATGATTTTTCCCAAACAGCACCAGTTCTCTGGAATGCGCTAACCATAATGAACTACTATCTGCATGAGATAGTTCTGAACTGAGAAATTAAAGGTCCATTTACACGCAAAGATAATCTTTCAAAGGACTGAAAGATTGAAAGATTTAGCGATTTATTTGCATAAAGTGTTAATGGCCTTTAATGGTCATTAACTCTTTATTATCTTCATTTGCATGAAAAATGTCCTCCAGGAGCTGTTTGCAGAGCCCAGTGTGTGTTTAAACACATGCCCAACTGTGAAAACAGCTGCATTGCTCTCCCCGCAGCTGCCGGGAGATTGCATTGTTCTCTCCCAGCTAGTGTAAACGTGCCAGGGAGATAACAGCCTGTGGTCTACTGAGAGATAAATGTGTTAAATCATCTTAGAATCTACTAGGGGTTCCCACTTGATGTTGCTTCGTCCGATAGTGAAGTCAATACGTTCAGGCCAGTCTCGTCGATGGTAGTGTTCAGTTTGGGCTCTGCTATCCCAAAGACAAAAGATAGCAAGGAAACTTTGTGAAACCACCTTGAAGACCCATTAGGAAAGCAACCATCTTGAAGTCTCCAATTACCTCCCAACCATACTGATCGTACTTTAGAACTTGCAACAGGAATTTGACACTACTGTACTCCTCCTTGAGATGTGCAAAGTAAGCCAGTGGAAGGGATTAATGAAAAGATTCAGACGTTTTCATTAATTGTGAACTGTATGGACATACGCTGCATTGTATAAGGACTTTGGCTCATGATTGGAAGGAATTTATTTTCTCACTGTGTATGTCCTTGAAATATTCGAAATTCAAAATCATATACTTTTAATTATCGATGTCCTGACTACAAAAGCAAACTTTTATCAAAATGAGAGTTATTTCCCATTATATTTTACAATAAGCTAATAGGAACAAATAAATGTTTCTTAGACACAAAAATTGCGTTGCCTAATGTTATGTAATGAAAGTACTTAAAGTTTCAAATTTACAATGCTTCACCAGTTTCAAAGCTCCGCTTGCTGTCGGTGAATGATCCTAATCTTGCATATAGAGTTACAGTTTTATACATTGTATCATTATGTATGCATAAACTACATCAGTCCAAGGTGTACAAAGCAGAAATATTTGGCCTGCTGATTAGTTGAAAGTGTCTCTCCATGATTCACAGCCCAATATCGCCCTTGCAGTTCTTCTGAAAACCCCTGGATGCAAAGCGTTTTCAAAAGAAAGCAGGCTCGCATCCCTATGGGACTGAAGGAATCCCCCATAGCGAGAAGAGAGAGGGAGGTGGAGGAATAGGGGATCTCCTACAGATCTTTCCATATTTGGAGAGATGGGGGGGGGGAGCTAAAGGGCTCCCCCAGGGCTTCCTGAGAGGACGGGGCTAGAGAGGGTTTTCATAGTGACTCCTCCCCAGCCAAGAGAGGGGGCGGGGCTGAAGGGTGGATCCTTCTAGCCCTGCCCCCTCTATTGGCTAGAGAGGAATCACTATGAGAACCCTCTCTAGTCCCGACCCCAGGGAATCCCTCTAGCCCCACCCCCTATCTCTCCAAATATGGGGAGATCACTAGAAGATCCCCTGTAGCTCCGCCCCTCTCTCTCTCCTCACTATGGGGGATTCCTTCAGCCTCGCAGGCTGTTTCGCGATCTTCTTCTCTTGATTTCAATGGGGCCGGCGGGGGCTGCTGCTGGCCTGATTGAAAACAATGGGCGATATCACTAAAAGAAAGAACATGCTGCAATTTGTTTTCTGCATAGAAACGCAGTGCGGAGCTGTGCAGGAAAACATCGCGAATGTGAATGAACCCATTCAAAAGAATGGGTTTCATGTGTGTGTGAGATTTGTGTGTCTCGCAACACACAAGTCTTGCACAATTTTCTTGCCAGTGCGAAGGAGCCCTTAGGCTGCCTTTCTACGATATTCCGCCGCAGGGGAGCAGGGAGGAGAACTGACAGGTCTCCGCAATTTTCCGCGGTCAGCCTATCTATCAGATAAGCTTATCTGATAGATAGGCTGACCGCAAAAAATTGTGGATACGACAAATCCAGCGGTGTCTCTGCATCTTCTAGTCACGCAGGCGCAGTAACTCTTGCCGGCTGGTTGGGTCCTCGTGAACATGCCTGGTGCACGCGCATGTGCAGTCCGCTCACTCCATGGCAACGGATTTACCGTTGCCAGCTGGCTCCCACTGAAGAAGAAGAGCAGCTTTCCCTGACGGACCGTTCTCAGCTGAACGGTAAGTATGAAGGGGGGTGCCAGGCTGCCACTGGTCCTGCGGGGGGTGGGGGATCGGGCTGTCACTCAGTGAGTGTTCCCCTTCCAGGAGCAGTACCATACAGATAACGAGGACTGTAGGGCCGGTGTTTCCTGCCTGACCTCAAATCTACTATCTTGCCTGCACAGGTGTGTTTACTCTGTAAAGTGACAAAGTTTTCAAGTAAAGTTTACCAGGCCCTGACCGTTCCCAGGGACTGAGGTACTTAATTACTATACAGTGTGTGGGCTCTCTTTATTACCGCCGAGGTTTCATCCTGGTGGGTAAAGGAATGGTGGTGTCACATGACAACATATATTCCTGTTATACAGTATGTATATTGGCCATCCCTCTCCTATGGGTAACTAGAAGAGGCCCAGCGATGCTCCACCCAAAGCTGCATGTGTCCCTCTGGGGAGGAGTCTAGTAAGTGCCACCGTGACAAGTGACAGCTTTAACCTCCCAGCTCCTCAGCGAATGCCCTGTGTCCTCAGTTACCCTATGGGACGCTGCACTTGCACTGATGTCCTATTTTCAATGGAAAGCAAAAAGAAAATTGCACTCCCATGTAAATGCGATCTGTATACTTTTACTATTGAGGGTAAACACCCACTTTTTGCTCGCGATTGTCGATGGGACTTTCTAATGTTAAAAACTGCAGTCCTGGCTGCTGGCAGATCACATGACTCTGCACCCAAATCCCACTGGTTTGCCATGTGGGCCAGAAGTTAGGCTCTATGCAAGTCTGAGAAACTCACATTGAGGCATACGGGTAAGTGGGGGGTAAGGAAGAGGGAATTGGACCAATAAAAGAAAAATCTTGTAGTGTTTCTTAAGTCCAATATGGTTATTACCTATGGGAACAGATTGCATCCCGAAGCACTGAAGTCACCTTCATGGTGCGGTATATTGGATACAGAGACGTAGACTTCTTTTATTTCACATTTTATTAATTCAGTGTAAAATACAGATATAAAACATTGTAATCCCACATGTAAAATGTACGTCGTCATACTGATCTCTGGAAACATTAGTGTTTAGACGTTTTCTACATTCAACTTACAGCAAGACCCAGATACTGTACCTAGAGGTGGTCAGACTACAGCGACTATGTACTGCTTGTAACCCAGTGTCTTGATATTGAACACCACTTCTATATCACATTACCATTGGCCTTAGGTCTTGTCAGTTTCAGGACTGTGGGCTGGACGTTTTTCACACCACCCGTAATATGAGGCCGATTTAATCCATAGATGACATTCATGGGAAGGACAGCCTCACCAGCAAAGTCATTAGTGGAGAGCCAATCATGATCCATGACAGTAAAGACAATGCAGGCAGACTTCCTCCGACACTGCTCTGACGAGACTGAGCTGTGGAAGACATTACAGTATATCAGGGGCACGCAGCTTATTTTACATATACTCATCAAGTGGAAAATGTAAAAAGTAAATCTATGCAAAGTATACAGAGCAACATCTGCATGGAGTTTGCATGTTCCCTCTGTGCTTACACAGATTTCCTCCCAAACACTAACATACTTAAACGCGTTGTCTACTATGCACGGAGGGGCAAATTTACTATTGAATAGTACACCAGAAAACTGTCTTACATGCTTTACGGCACACTTATGATGTGACTTTTTTCAGTGGATGCAATAAAAAAAAAATCAATACTTTTCCGGTTAGGAGTTGTGGCTTCACGGGAAAGGAGCACAACCTATCTGTGCCATTAGAAAGGGACCCTCCTAAGGGTGTGGAGTGCTGAAGAATATATCGCTGCCATATAAGCAACAGGAACTACATTTACATAAGGGAACAATGCTGAGATGAAAAATAAAACCATGCTTTCTCTAAGAGCCCTCATCTGCCTCGCATTGCACTTTAGCCTATGGGATTCAGATGTAGGGTAAACCATAACGTAGGTGGAGCATGGGTCATGGAGTAAGCACTTCTAGACTCCTTACATGGTCCATAAAGAGAATGTGTAACAATGAAAACTCCCTTGCAGCTACTATAATGAGTAGAAAGCAGAAGAGCCAGATTCCAGTCATGTCATTATTATATCTGAACTCACTTTCACTCCCCGCAGTAAACCTGCAAACAATTTGTGCTCTGCATTATAATATATCCCCCAGACTCCTAAACTCTGACAAACACCACAGGGAACTCCTAGATGCTTCATTAGAATACAGTGCACAGGCTATTTGCAGGCTTGCTCCGGGGGAGTGAAAGTGAATTCAGAGATAATCATTACATCACTGAAAGTATCTCTCTTCAGCTACCCATCTATATATATAAAGACGAAAGCCCTCACTGACTCACTCACTGACTGACTCACTGACTGACTCGCCAAAAGTTCTCCAACTTCCCGATGTCGTAAAAACATGAAATTTGGCACAAGCATAGATTATCTCCAAAATAGGAAAAGTAATTGGGTCCCAACTCGATTATTCAATTCTAGCGCAAAAGAATTGGAATTGAAATTTAACGTACATAATCTAAATCTCTCACTTCCCAATGTCATAGAAACTTAAAATTTGGCACGAGCATTGAATTTGTCATAAATAGGAAAAGTTAATGGGTCACAACTCGATTATTCAATTCTATGCGCAAAAGAATTAGCGTCCAAATTTTACGTACGGAATCTAATTCACTTCCCGGTGTCATAGAAACTCGAAATTTGGCAGGAGCATTGATTATGCCATAAATAGGAAAAGCTAATGGGTCCCAACTCAATTATTCAATTCTATGCGCAAAAGAATTAGTGTCCAAAGTTTATGTACGGAATGTAATTTTTTCACTTCCCAATGTCATAGAAACGTGAAATTTGGCATGAGCATTGATTATGTCATAAAAAGGAAAAGCTAATGGGTCCCAACTCAATTATTCAATTCTATGTGCAAAGAAATTAGCGTCCAAATTTTACGTGCGGAATGTAATTTTCTCACTTTCCGGTGTCATAGAAACGTGAAATTTGGCACGAGCATTGATTATGTCATAAATAGGAAAAGCTAATGGGGCCCAACTCGATTGTTCAATTCTATGCGCAAAAGAAATAGCGTCCAAATTTTATGTACGGAATGCAATTTTCTCACTTACCAATGTCATAGAAACGTGAAATTTGGCACGAGCATTGATTATGTCATAAATAGGAAAAGCTAATATGTCCCAACTCGATTGTTCAATTCTATGTGCAAAAGAATTAGCGTCCAAATTTTACGTATGGAATGTAATTTTCTCACATTCCGGTGTCATAGAAACTTGAAATTTGACACGAGCATTGATTATGTCATAAATAAGAAAAGCTAATGGGTCCCAACTCGATTATTCAATTCTATGCATAAAAGAATTAGCGTCCAAATTTTACGTACGGAATGTAATTTTCTCACTTTCCGGTGTCATAGAAACGTGAAATTTGGCACGGGCATTGATTATGTCATAAATAGGAAAAGCTAATGGGTCCCAACTCAATTATTCAATTCTAAGTGCAAAAGAATTAGCGTCCAAATTTTACGTATGAAATCTAATTCTCTCACTTCCTGATTTCATTTTATATAAAGGAAACGTTGCATGGTTACCTCCACGTGGTGTTTCCTGGGGAACGCAGAGAACTATGCAAAATGGTGAACATATGTTTTTCCGGTATCTCTAAAGTAACCACAACTACATAAGATTTTCCGTGTGAACACCAGATAAACACCAGTACCAAATTAACTCGGGCGAAGCCGGGTATATCAGCTAGTACATTATAATAGTTTAGTGACATTTTCCCTTTAAAATAGAAGAAAACTGTTACTCATATACTTACAAGTAAAACAGCTCATCATACCCTGGGTGTAAAGTTTTAGCTTTAACTTGTGTTCGTTGACCTTTCACCATTGGGAAAATATGATGGGGACAGAGCTCAATGATGACGAAGGGATCACTAAGACCTATAGAATATTATAGCATTAGACATAGAAATCATCTGCAGATAGTCGATCACATATAGCATATATCTTAAAGAGGCTCCTAGTATACATAGCATATTATCATATGTACGTTATATAATGCTGCAGAGATCATTAGAAGTAAACGGCCTTCTTTAAACTCTCGATACACAGTTGTTTGTGTCAAACTGTCACTTACAGTACTGCTTTTTTGCAAATGCTGGCTGTAGACACAAATGCAACAGCACCCCCTTTCAAATTTTAAAGGGAACCCGTCACCAGTTTTTGAGATAAACAGGGAGCATGATGGTCTAGCAATTTTTACAAGCATTCTACATATGTAGTTATTAAAATTGCAATTGTCTGATTCAACCCCAAAAACATACCTTCACAGCTGCATGTGCAATCTGTTACTTGGGCCCTCGGAGTCACTGTGGTGGAGCCAAAGCCTTCCCAATTGACTGTTTGTACAGGGACCATTCTGCTTACATTGACCCTCCATGTGCTTGTGACATCATACTAGAAGTGCTGCTGTAAAGGTTTTTTGGAGTGAACAGCACACAGACAATGTGGAGATGGACACAGAGCACAATAAGAGTTTGTCCCTCCCACTAGCTATACCCCTCCTGCAGGCACTGAGATACAGTTTACCCCTCCTGCAGGCCCATAGCAGGCGGGCCTTCCTGCTCTCTAGGTCTCTGCGCTTATCCCCTAGCTGGGAGCTCAAATGAAGAAAATGAAGACACGGTGAGTAAACGGGATTCGTAAGTATGGCACTACCACCCCTCACCTCCCTACTTCCATCTCCCCCTCCTCCTAAGCAGATAAGAGGAGGTGAACCTCTCACTGGCGCTCCTTTAGGCTCTGACGCTGTGGTTGGCACTGCCTTACCCTGCGACATTACAGTTGCAGATCACTGGTCCTTTCAGGTACCACTAGCACTTTTGGGTCCTGTCATCGCAAAAGTGTAGATTTTTAACCATTTGTAGAGCTGCGCCATTTTATTGCTATGATTGTAAAGGCGGAAATGGCCTTCACTGATGGGCATTATGGACATGTTTTAGATCAGTGGTCCCCAACCTTTTTGGCACCAGGGACCGGCTTCAAGCAAGAACATTTTTACAAGGCCCGGCAAGGTTGGGCGGGGCATGGGCGGGGCTTTGGTTATATGGGGCGGGGTTATGAAGGGGGTTGGAGTTTAGTGCATTCTTATTTAATTATGACATTTAGAATGTCCTGGCAGTACACACATAGGGCAGTATATAATCTATCCGTCCCCCAGCACACACATAGGGCAACATATAATTTATCCCCCCCCCCCAGCACACACATAGGGCAACATATAATTTATCTCCCCCCCCAGCACACACATAGGGCAGCATATAATTTATCTCCCCCACCCCCAGTAATTAGCAGCCCCCCCAGTAATTAGCAGCGCCTCTCCCTGTAATAAGTAGCCCCCCCCCAGTAGTAAGCAGACCCCCCCCCAGTAATAACAGTAATAAGCAGCCCCCCCCCAGTTGTAAGCAGCCCCCCTGTAATAAACAGCCCCCCCCAGTTGTAAGCAGCCCGCCCCCCCCCCAGTAGTAAGCAGCCCCCACCCCTCAGTAATAACCAGAACCCCCCCCCCCCTTCAACCCATATACTTACCTCCTCCCCGCTGTCATCGTCGGTCCCTCTCTGCTTGCCCAGACGTCAGTGTGCAGCCCGTCACGCTTCCTCCCCGAGTCCTCTCCTGCAGAACTAATGAGCAGGGAACTTAGGGAGGAGGTTCCTGGTTGCACACGGAGGTCAGTGTGTGCCGGGACCAGTGCGATTACCAGCGGGGAGCTGGGGCGCCCCCGCTGGTAATCGCCTCAGTGGTCAGCGGCGTCGGCACG
Source organism: Eleutherodactylus coqui (assembly GCF_035609145.1). Lineage (NCBI taxonomy): Eukaryota > Metazoa > Chordata > Amphibia > Anura > Eleutherodactylidae > Eleutherodactylus > Eleutherodactylus coqui. The sequence goes on along the minus strand of NC_089838.1, from coordinate 100,047,356 downwards.
CTGCGGGCCACATAGCACAAGGCAGCGGGCCCGATTCTGCCCGCAGGCCTTGTGTTTAGAAGAAAAGTTCCGCGGACCGGCGCTGACCTCCTAACGGCCCGGCCCCGGTCTGCGGACCGGTGGTTGGGGACCCCTGTTTTAGATGACGTGACAGCCGTTTGTCATCAGTATTTGCCTTTTGCGATCTACTGGGCAAATGTTGTCGGCATTTGTCCAGTAGAAAATAATTGCAATACTGATGCAAATATGCTGATAGATCGTGAAAAGGCTGCAAACCTTCCACAGCAGAATTGGCTGCAGAAAATCCACAGGATTTTACAGAATCAGCAGTGTGGATGAGACTTCAAGGAATCTCAAGCAAACGCTGCAGTGGAAATCCGTTGCGTAAAATAACCTACAGTGCAGATTTTAATTCTTGTCAATCCATGCTGCGGATTCTTAGCGCTCATTTCACCGTTTCATAAATGGAGTTGAAATCCATGACAAAGTTGGCCGGATTTGCACCAAAATCCAGAGCGGAATGCTTTACGATGAGGGAATGTAGCCTTTAGCTGTATAATTGGCAATGACCTTTTCTATTCCGTTGTCACCGGCATTTGGTATCTATGCAGTCTTAAAAAGATGTTTGTAATTTTTCAGATTAACAAATGATGAAAGTGATGAAGAAGAGTCGTCTGATGAGGATGAAGAAGAGGGTAGTAGTGATGCTGCGAAAGGAAGTGATGAAGCCTCTGGAGAGGAGAGTGAGGAGGAGGATGATAAGGCAGCCTGTAGTAAACCTGTTGTTTGGAAAGGAGTCAAAAAGAGACTCAGAGACTGAATTGGGAAAACCATGATCGTCACATCCCTCTGTATGAAATCATATATGTATAGTATTTTGTACTGTAAATGTACATGTTGAGTATTAAAATTAATTTAAATTTTCATTAGTCATCACATATTGGGCACTAGTATTGATTTGTTTTAACCTTTGGCTGACAGCTGATGTACATCGGATATGCATGGGGTTTGTATGAAGTGGGCCCTATCTGGCTATTAACAAGTAAAGGCCCGTTTAGACAACGATTATCGCTCAAAAGCCGTCTTTTGAGTGATAATCGTTGTGTCTAATTGCACTGACATTGTCCAGTTTTCGTTAAGCAGTCGCTGAACTTTCAGCATGCTGAAAGATAGCGATCAGTTATCAGGCATTCACAGCGGAATACAGCTGATAATATTGTTTCAGTTGTATCCCGCTCTCTGAAGACAGACGGGGAATATAAAGAACACAGCTGTCCAACAGCCGGTCGCGCTGAGCAGGGAACAGCTGGATGCAGAAGACATGCAACCCCCTCTTGTCTTCTGCATCCCCCGCTTGGAGCGCAAGCTGATCGCTCAACGTTTGAGCAATCACCTTGCGCTATAAATGGAAACCCGATTATTGCTCAAAAGACATCTTTTGAGTGATAGTAATTGTGTTTAAATGGGCCTTTACTAGATATGAGCAAGCACGCTTGGCAAGGTCAGTTACTCGAGCGAGCCTCGCTCATCTCAAATAACTGCCCTCTCCTCCGAGCGTGCGCACGCGGTGGGGGGGTGGGGGTGGAAGAGAGAGACATCCCGCTCCCCTCCGCTCTTCCCTGCCGACCCCCGCTACCTCACCGAGCACGCTCGGAGAAGAAGGCAGTTACTTGAGATGAGCAAGGCTCGCTCAAGTAACTGACCTTACCGAGCGTGCTCTCTTATCTCTAGCCTTTACATCTTGTGGTCAGTACTGGCAGCAGCATTTAAATGGCCCAACAGAAGGGGCTCCCACTGTCTGCAGATCTCTGAGATCTCGGGGTGCCATTTATTGTGGAGGCCCGAGAGCTGCCATGGATTTTCGCCTATAGAATGTCTGCAAAAATACAATATACTGTGATACTGAGAAATTGCAGTATGTTATAAGCATTCAAATAATTGCAAGTTTAAGTTCCCTGTGGGGACAAACAAAAAAATGTAAAAATTAGAAATCTGTTTACCTTAAGAAAAAAAAGGAAAGTTTCAACCCCCCCCCCCCCTTCTCATTTTTAACATTGGATTTATTAAAGTCCTATCAATGAATTTGTAAAACAAACAAAAAGATTTATCCCACACAGTGAAAAGAAATACACAACACTAAAATTGTGTTGTTTTTGGTCATCCTGTCTCGAAGAAAAGATTTAAGAAGCATTTAAAGAGTCATGATGTATCTGAAAATAATACCAATAGAAACTGCAGGATGTGCTGCAAACAAATGAGCCCTCCTACAGCCTCATCGACGGAAAAGTAAAGTCACGGGGTTAGAAGATGACAATGAAACTTTTAGTACGTAACTTTTTTTTCTTTACAAAAAATATTTTTTTTGAAAGTAGTGAAAGAAAATATGGCCGTATCAAATGTATGCTTTATTCGTCCTGACCCACAGAATAAAGTCAGCATGTCACTTTTGCTGCATCAGGCATGCCGTAAACACAAGATGCCCCCCAAAATAGCACAAGGGTTTTTTCCATTTTATACCACGGAGAAATATTTTAAAGTTTTTCAGTACGATAAGTTGTACCATAGAAAACTACAGCTTGTCCTGCAAAAAACAACACCTCGAGGCAGCTATGTCGATTGAAAAATTACATTTTTTTTTAAAGCTGGGCAACCGCTTTAATTTTTTTTTCAACAGCTGTCCATGCAATAAAATAATAAAAAATACAAACTGTGACCTCTGATTGGCTGCAGTGGTCACCTGACTTCCACTTTCAGAACAATCAGACCTCACAGGAGCTGCTGCACCGTTATCCAGGGGTAGAAGAAAGTTGTTTTGCGGGAAAACGCCTCAATGGAAATGGTGTCCACGGCATCGGGGATCCTGTTTGCTAAGGACACGGCTCCTACGGAGCAGGAGAGGTTGGTCCTATGGATGAGGAAGCCCAAGGTAACAGTAGTGCTGCATATTTCTTGTGTGACACCCTTGTGCTGGTGACATCGACGACGCCTGGAGTTCTGTGGTGTGCGGACGCAGCGCCTACAGAGTGGAAGGGGTCAGTGATGATTGCAGAAGGCCCATGAAACAAGTGCCTTATGGCCACCAGATCGGGGAGTTGCACATGACATGTATATGCTGGTCTGAGACGCCACATGATGGCAAATGCAGTGTATTATGCAGTGAAAAAACGTCCATGGGACTTACCCATAAGTTGTGATTGTGTAAGGAGATGCAGGGTTATGACACAATTCTATACAACATGTGGAAGCGATGGGTACACATATGTATTTGCCTACTGACAGAGTTATACCCACATGCAGATCCGCGGCAGAATAGCCTTGGCATTCTGCTGTGCTTTTACAGCCATGTGAATACAACCTTCGGACATGTTCACATGTTGCAGATTTTCTGCTGCAGAGAAAAATCCACACTAAAATCTGCAATGATGCGCATTTGCCACAGATTTAACCCCCTCATTTGAAGAGTAGAAACTCGCTGTGAAAATTCGCAGCTCAAATAAAATGTTGCAGATTTAAATTCTGCGTCGCTTGTCATTTTATGCTGCAGATCTTCCCCACAGCATGCGGACGGCGTTTCTTAAAATCCCATCCACTATCCCTGTACTATAAATGCTGTGGATGTTTTCCACGTGGGAATGCACCTTAAGGCCTCCTTCACACATGGCAGAGTCGCTGCGGCTTTCCGCAGGAAATACACACCACATCCACAGCTAAATGGTGCCCATTTGGCTGCAGTTTTTTATTGCAGATCCTAACCCCTGTAGTTCAAGAATTGAATTCTGTAACATAAATGGACATTCTGCAGATTTGTCGCAGAAAATGTTCGCACCGTGTGAATATTTTTGAAAACTCCTGCCTCTGGATTGTACTGTAAGGCTGGGTTCAGATGGGGCGGAAATTCCGCCGGCAATCTTAAGGCTGAGCTTAAACACCAAAGTGGCCAAGATTTGCGCCACATGCAATGTCAGTAGCCCATTGATTTTTATTGGGCCACTCATACTTAGGTGTGTGAAAAAACACATCATTCACGTGAAAGAGAACTGCAGCATGCACTATAATGTTTGGAGATTGGCATCACGCAGCAAAAAAACATCACTGTGTAGTTGTTGTGCAGCGCGCCGCTTCTCACGGCCATAATAATGGTGGCCAAAAACAATTGTAGTATATTTTTCAGTGTATCCTCCATATATATATGGCGGCAAATTCTGAATATGAATTCACATGAATAATGCGTCAAAAAGACGTGTACTTTGGAGGCAGAATTACCGTGGACATTCACACGTAGTGGAACCAGTGCGGATTTTCCGGAAGGAGAATTTGGACCAAAATCTGCATCAAATTCCATGTAAAAAAAACGCACAATTGGTGTGGACTTCGAAGGGGTGACGTCTGCTGCGGTGCCAAGTCAAAGGGCGAAATCTGTTGCAAATCTGTTTAATAAAATCCAAAAAAAAAATCAACAATGGTGCAGAATGTGATGTAAATATTCCGCTGTGGAAAGCCTGCATCGATTCTGTTACGTGTACCCTATGGCTGGGTTCACACAATCCAGCATTGCCGCGGAATTTCGGTGCAGACTTTCTGCAAGGAAATTCCACTGGCAATTCTAATCCCGGGATGAAGCAGCAAATTGGACGAGATTTGCAAAATTCTAGTCCACATGCTGTGGCCAAGCTGCGCTGAAATTAACATGGCGCACGGAAATCCAAGCCGCAGCATGTCAATATTATTGCCGTTTCCGCTGCGGCCAACTCTCTTCTTAATGGGGAAGAGCTGGCTGCAGAGGAATAAGCCGCTTGAAAAACCCGCTGGACTTCAAGCTGCGGAAATCATGTGGAATTTCCGTGCAGTCCCACTGCGGAAATTCGCGTGAGATTTCCGCGGGATTTCCATCCTGTGTGACCGCAGCCTAAGGTCTCCCTCACACATGCGTTACGGTAAGCACCGCGATTTAAATCACGGTGGTTTGCCGCAATTTTACTTTCGCTTTTAGCCTCAGGGAGCTGCGGCTGACAGCGGAGTTTAACATACCTCACCATTGATGAGGTGCGCTAAACAGGCAAAAATAGAACAGCCACCGCTCGAAAATCGCGGCACTGCGATGGAGCTGCTGTATAAGCGGTCTCATTGAAAACAATTTTTTAATACAAAGGAAAAAGGGAGGAGTTAATGCAATTTATATGAATAATATCTACAATACATAGGTAAAAAGGATGAAAACGCCTGTGCTTGGTAATTTATGAGAAGAAATTCATCATGAGAAATTAGGGTAATACAATAGTGTTTAATTCATTCATGCATTTTTCCATCTGAACACCATAAGGCATTAAGCCTCAAGAGAGTGGAAAAAATGTATTAAAAAACTCCAGAAAAATGCATGCTGGGTCTTGGCCAAATAGTGCCTATAGGTGAAGAACTGGAAATTGCAAAGAAATTGCAAAACTGAAGCAAAAGATTGTCAGGACAGCACCAGGACTGACGATGAAATGGGTTAACCAGGCGTCCGCCATGTAATGGGACACAGGCAGGATATCATTGCGCAGTACAAGTGTCTCTCCCTCGAGGGTCAGCTGTCTGAGGCTCCACAGTCCATCTTTACGTTGACTTTGGGCAAGAGATTTTGCCAATACTCTAGGACTGCATGATCTTTTCCGAATGTGACAACCAGGATCTTCATAAAGTCTAGCTGGATGGAGAAAGGGGACGTACTATGGACTCCAACCTCCCGCAGTTGACTTTGGCTCCTGTAGCTTGACCATATTCCTCACAGGTCCGGATAAGCACCATCACGAAGTTCATTGTCGAGCAAATACTTGGCCACCTGGTTCTCTGGATTTCTATGAATAGACTCTGTAAGGATAAACTCTGTAAAGAAATTCATGACACAAAAAAAGAGAAGATGTGAAAGAAGGCAGTTTTATCTGAGCACAAAAGAGACCCAAGGTTATGGACGGAAGCGGGGGACCGTCGCCAGAAAAAGGGCCGGCCCCGCCAAAAAGCCAAGAGGGATGCTTGCGGAAGCGGGGGACCGTCGTCAGAAAAAGGGCTGGTCCCGCCAAAAAGCAAAGAGGGATGCGGGCGGAAGCGGGGGACAGTCGCCAGAAAAGGGGCCGCTCCCGCCAAAAAGCAAAGAGGGATGCGGGCGGAAGCGGGGGACAGTCGCCAGAAAAGGGGCCGGTCCCGCCAAAAAGCAAAGAGGGATGCGGGCGGAAGCGGGGGACCGTCGTCAGAAAAAGGGCTGGTCCCGCCAAAAAGCAAAGAGGGATGCGGGCGGAAGCGGGGGACAGTCGCCAGAAAAGGGGCCGGTCCCGCCAAAAAGCAAAGAGGGATGCGGGCGGAAGCGGGGGACCGTCGCCAGAAAAGGGGCCGATCCCGCCAAAAAGCAAAAAGGGATGCGGGCGGAAGCGGGGTACCGTCGCCAGAAAAAGGGCCAGTCCCGCCAAAAAGCAAAGAGGGATGCGGGCGGAAGCGGGGGACCGTCGCCAGAAAAAGGGCCGGTCCCGCCAAAAAGCAAAGAGGGATGCGGGCGGAAGCGGGGGACCGTCGCCAGAAAAAGGGCCGGTCCCGCCAAAAAGCAAAGAGGGATGCGGGCGGAAGCGGGGGACCGTCGCCAGAAAAAGGGGGCGGTCCCACCAAAAAGCAAAGAGGGATGCGGGCGAAGCTGGGGACCGTCGCCAGAAAAAGGGCCGGTCCCGCCAAAAAGCAAAGAGGGATGCGGGCGGAAGCGGGGGACCGTCGCCAGAAAAAGGGCCGGTCCCGCCAAACGGTAAAGAGGGATGCGGGCGGAAGCGGGGGACCGTCGCCAGAAAAAAGGCCGGTCACGCCAAAAAGCAAAGAGGGATGCGAGCGGAAGCGGGGGACCGTCACCAGAAAAAGGGCCGGTCACGCCAAAAAGCAAAGAGGGATGCGAGCGGAGCGGGGGACCGTCGCCAGAAAAAGGGCCGGTCCCGCCAAAAAGCAAAGAGGGATGCGGGCGGAAGCGGGGGACCGTCGCCAGAAAAAGGGGCCGGTCCCGCCAAAAAGCAAAGAGGGATGCGGGCGGAAGCGGGGGACCGTCGCCAGAAAAAGGGCCGGTCAAGCCAAAAAGCAAAGAGGGATGCGGGCGAAGCGGGGGACCGTCGCCAGAAAGAGGGCCGGTCCCGCCAAAAAGCAAAGAGGGATGCGGGCGGAAGCGGTGGACCGTCGACAGAAAAAGGGCCGGTCCCGCCAAAAAGCAAAGAGGAATGCGGGCGGAAGCGGGGGACCGTCGCCAGAAAAAGGGCCGGTCCCGCCAAAAAGCAAAGAGGGATGCGGGCGGAAGCGGGGGACCGTCCCCAGAAAGAGGGCCGGTCCCGCCAAAAAGCAAAGAGGGTTGCGGGCAAAAGCGGGGGACCGTCGCCAGAAAAAGGGCCGATCCCGCCAAAAAGCAAAGAGGGACGCGGGCGGAAGCGGGGGACCGTCGCCAGAAAAAGGGCCGGTCCCGCCAAAAAGCAAAGAGGGATGCGGGCGGAAGCGGGGGACCGTCGTCAGAAAAAGGGGGCGGTCCCGCCAAAAAGCAAAGAGGGATGCGGGCTGAAGCGGGGGACCGTCGCCAGAAAAGGGGCCGGTCCCGCCAAAAAGCAAAGAGGGATGCGGGCGGAAGCACGGGACCGTCGCCAGAAAAAGGGCCGGTCCCGCCAAAAAGCAAAGAGGGATGCGGGCGGAAGCGGGGGACCGTCGCCAGAAAAAGGGCCGGTCCCGCCAAAAAGCAAAGAGGGATGTGGGCGGAAGCGGGGGACCGTCGGCAGAAAAAGGGCCGGTCCCGCCAAAAAGCATAGAGGGATGCGAGCGGATGCGGGGGACTGTCGCCAGAAAAAGGGCCGGTCCCGCCAAAATGCAAAGAGGGATGAGGGTGGAACGGGGGACCGTCGAAGCAAAGAGGAGTGCGGGCGGAAGCGGGGGACCGTCGCCAGAAAAAGGGCCGGTCCCGCCAAAAAGCAAAGAGGGATGCGGGCGGAATCGGGGGACAGTCACCAAAAAAAGGGCCGGTCCCGCCAAAAAGCAAAGAGGGATGCGGGCGGAAGCGGGGGACCGTCGCCAGAAAAAGGGGCCGGTCCCGCCAAAAAGCAAAGAGGGATGCGGGCGGAAGCGGGGGACCGTCGCCAGAAAGAGGGCCGGTCCCGTCAAAAAGCAAAGAGGGATGCGGGCGGAAGCGGGGGACCGTCGACAGAAAAAGGGCCGGTCCCGCCAAAAAGCGAAGAGGAATGCGGGCGGAAGCGGGGGACCGTCGCCAGAAAAAGGGCCGGTCCCACCAAAAAGCAAAGAGGGATGCGGGCGGAAGCGGGGGACCGTCACCAGAAAGAGGGCCGGTCCCGCCAAAAAGCAAAGAGGGTTGCGGGCAAAAGCGGGGAACCATCGCCAGAAAAAGGGCCGGTCCCGCCACAAAGCAAAGAGGGATGCGGGCGGAAGCGGGGGACCGTCGCCAGAAAGAGGGCTGGTCCCGCCAAAAAGCAAAGAGGGACGCGGGCGGAAGCGGGGGACCGTCGACAGAAAAAGGGCCGCTCCCGCCAAAAAGCAAAGAGGGATGCGGGCGGAAGCGGGGGACCGTCGCCAGAAAAAGGGCCGGTCCCACCAAAAAGCAAAGAGGGATGCGGGCGGATGCGGGGGACCGTCGCCAGATAGAGGGCCGGTCCCGCCAAAAAGCAAAGAGGGATGCGGGCGGAAGCGGGGGACTGTCGCCAGAATAAGGGCCGGTCCCGCCAAGAAGCAAAGAGGAATGCAGGCGGAAGCGGAGGACCGTCGCCAGAAAAAGCGCCGCTCCCGCCAAAAAGCAAAGAGGGATGCGGGCGGAAGTGGGGGACCGTCGCCAGAAAGAGGGCTGGTCCCGCCAAAAAGCAAAGAGGGATGCGGGCGGAAGCGGGGGACCGTCGCCAGAAAAAGGGCCGGTCCCGCCAAGAAGCAAAGAGGGATGCGGGCGGAAGCGGAGGACCGTCGCCAGAAAAAGGGCCGGTCCCGCCAAAAAGCAAAGAGGGATGCGAGCGGAAGCGGGGGACCGTCTCCAGAAAAGGGGCCGATCCCGCAAAAAAGCAAAGAGGGATGTGGGCGGAAGCGGGGGACCGTCGCCAGAAAAGGGGCGGGTCCCGCCAAAAAACAAAAAGCAAAGAGGGATGCGGGCGGAAGCGGGGGACCGTCGCCAGAAAAGGGGCCGGTCCCGCCAAAAAGCAAAGAGGGATGCGGGCGGAAGCGGGGGACCGTCACCAGAAAGAGGGCCGGTCCCGCCAAAAAGCAAAGAGGGTTGCGGGCAAAAGCGGGGGACCGTCGCCAGAAAAAGGGCCGGTCCCGCCAAAAAGCAAAGAGGGATGCGGGCGGAAGCGGGGGACCGTCGTCAGAAAAAGGGGGCGGTCCCGCCAAAAAGCAAAGAGGGATGCGGGCTGAAGCGGGGGACCGTCGCCAGAAAAGGGGCCGGTCCCGCCAAAAAGCAAAGAGGGATGCGGGCGGAAGCGGGGGACCGTCGCCAGAAAAAGGGCCGGTCCCGCCAAAAAGCAAAGAGGGATGCGGGCGGAAGCGGGGGACCGTCGCCAGAAAGAGGGCCGGTCCCGCCAAAAAGCAAAGAGGGATGCGGGCGGAAGCGGGGGACCGTCGACAGAAAAAGGGCCGGTCCCGCCAAAAAGCGAAGAGGAATGCGGGCGGAAGCGGGGGACCGTCGCCAGAAAAAGGGCCGGTCCCACAAAAAAGCAAAGAGGGATGCGGGCGGAAGCGGGGGACCGTCACCAGAAAGAGGGCCGGTCCCGCCAAAAAGCAAAGAGGGTTGCGGGCAAAAGCGGGGAACCATCGCCAGAAAAAGGGCCGGTCCCGCCACAAAGCAAAGAGGGATGCGGGCGGAAGCGGGGGACCGTCGCCAGAAAGAGGGCTGGTCCCGCCAAAAAGCAAAGAGGGACGCGGGCGGAAGCGGGGGACCGTCGACAGAAAAAGGGCCGCTCCCGCCAAAAAGCAAAGAGGGATGCGGGCGGAAGCGGGGGACCGTCGCCAGAAAAAGGGCCGGTCCCACCAAAAAGCAAAGAGGGATGCGGGCGGATGCGGGGGACCGTCGCCAGATAGAGGGCCGGTCCCGCCAAAAAGCAAAGAGGGATGCGGGCGGAAGCGGGGGACTGTCGCCAGAATAAGGGCCGGTCCCGCCAAGAAGCAAAGAGGAATGCAGGCGGAAGCGGAGGACCGTCGCCAGAAAAAGCGCCGCTCCCGCCAAAAAGCAAAGAGGGATGCGGGCGGAAGCGGGGGACCGTCGCCAGAAAAGGGGACGGTCCCGCCAAAAAGCAAAGAGGGATGCGGGCGGAAGTGGGGGACCGTCGCCAGAAAGAGGGCTGGTCCCGCCAAAAAGCAAAGAGGGATGCGGGCGGAAGCGGGGGACCGTCGCCAGAAAAAGGGCCGGTCCCGCCAAGAAGCAAAGAGGGATGCGGGCGGAAGCGGAGGACCGTCGCCAGAAAAAGGGCCGGTCCCGCCAAAAAGCAAAGAGGGATGCGGGCGGAAGCGGGGGACCGTCTCCAGAAAAGGGGCCGATCCCGCAAAAAAGCAAAGAGGGATGTGGGCGGAAGCGGGGGACCGTCGCCAGAAAAGGGGCGGGTCCCGCCAAAAAACAAAAAGCAAAGAGGGATGTGGGCGGAAGCGGGGGACCGTCGCCAGAAAAGGGGCCGGTCCCGCCAAAAAGCAAAGAGGGATGCGGGCGGAAGCGGGGGACCGTCACCAGAAAGAGGGCCGGTCCCGCCAAAAAGCAAAGAGGGTTGCGGGCAAAAGCGGGGGACCGTCGCCAGAAAAAGGGCCGGTCCCGCCAAAAAGCAAAGAGGGATGCGGGCGGAAGCGGGGGACCGTCGTCAGAAAAAGGGGGCGGTCCCGCCAAAAAGCAAAGAGGGATGCGGGCTGAAGCGGGGGACCGTCGCCAGAAAAGGGGCCGGTCCCGCCAAAAAGCAAAGAGGGATGCGGGCGGAAGCGGGGGACCGTCGCCAGAAAAAGGGCCGTTCCCGCCAAAAAGCAAAGAGGGATGCGGGCGGAAGCGGGGGACCGTCGTCAGAAAAAGGGGGCGGTCCCGCCAAAAAGCAAAGAGGGATGCGGGCTGAAGCGGGGGACCGTCGCCAGAAAAGGGGCCGGTCCCGCCAAAAAGCAAAGAGGGATGCGGGCGGAAGCGGGGGACCGTCGCCAGAAAAAGGGCCGGTCCCGCCAAAAAGCAAAGAGGGATGCGGGCGGAAGCGGGGGACCGTCGCCAGAAAAAGGGCCGGTCCCACCAAAAAGCAAAGAGGGATGTGGGCGGAAGCGGGGGACCGTCGGCAGAAAAAGGGCCGGTCCCGCCAAAAAGCATAGAGGGATGCGAGCGGAAGCGGGGGACTGTCGCCAGAAAAAGGGCCGGTCCCGCCAAAATGCAAAGAGGGATGAGGGTGGAACGGGGGACCGTCGAAGCAAAGAGGAGTGCGGGCGGAAGCGGGGGACCGTCGCCAGAAAAAGGGCCGGTCCCGCCAAAAAGCAAAGAGGGATGCGGGCGGAAGCGGGGGACAGTCGCCAAAAAAAGGGCCGGTCCCGCCAAAAAGCAAAGAGGGATGCGGGCGGAAGCGGGGGACCGTCGCCAGAAAAAGGGGCCGGTCCCGCCAAAAAGCAAAGAGGGATGCGGGCGGAACGGGGGACCGTCGCCAGAAAGAGGGCCGGTCCCGCCAAAAAGCAAAGAGGGATGCGGGCGGAAGCGGGGGACCGTCGACAGAAAAAGGGCCGGTCCCGCCAAAAAGCGAAGAGGAATGCGGGCGGAAGCGGGGGACCGTCGCCAGAAAAAGGGCCGGTCCCACCAAAAAGCAAAGAGGGATGCGGGCGGAAGCGGGGGACCGTCACCAGAAATAGGGCCGGTCCCGCCAAAAAGCAAAGAGGGTTGCGGGCAAAAGCGGGGAACCGTCGCCAGAAAAAGGGCCGGTCCCGCCACAAAGCAAAGAGGGATGCGGGCGGAAGCGGGGGACCGTCGCCAGAAAGAGGGCTGGTCCCGCCAAAAAGCAAAGAGGGACGCGGGCGGAAGCGGGGGACCGTCGACAGAAAAAGGGCCGGTCCCGCCAAAAAGCAAAGAGGGATGCGGGCGGAAGCGGGGGACCGTCGCCAGAAAAAGGGCCGGTCCCACCAAAAAGCAAAGAGGGATGCGGGCGGATGCGGGGGACCGTCGCCAGATAGAGGGCCGGTCCCGCCAAAAAGCAAAGAGGGATGCGGGCAGAAGCGGGGGACCGTCGCCAGAAAAAGGGCAGGTCCCGCCAAAAAGCAAAGAGGGATGCGGACAGAAGCGGGGGACCGTCGCCAGAAAAAGGGCCGGTCCCGCCAAAAAGCAAAGAGGGATGCGGGCGGAAGCGGGGGACTGTCGCCAGAATAAGGGCCGGTCCCGCCAAAAAGCAAAGAGGGATGCAGGCGGAAGCGGAGGACCGTCGCCAGAAAAAGCGCCGCTCCCGCCAAAAAGCAAAGAGGGATGCGGGCGGAAGCGGGGGACCGTCGCCAGAAAAGGGGACGGTCCCGCCAAAAAGCAAAGAGGGATGCGGGCGGAAGTGGGGGACCGTCGCCAGAAAGAGGGCTGGTCCCGCCAAAAAGCAAAGAGGGATGCGGGCGGAAGCGGGGGACCGTCGCCAGAAAAAGGGCCGGTCCAGCCAAGAAGCAAAGAGGGATGCGGGCGGAAGCGGAGGACCGTCGCCAGAAAAAGGGCCGGTCCCGCCAAAAAGCAAAGAGGGATGCGGGCGGAAGCGGGGGACCGTCTCCAGGAAAGGGGCCGATCCCGCAAAAAAGCAAAGAGGGATGTGGGCGGAAGCGGGGGACCGTCGCCAGAAAAGGGGCGGGTCCCGCCAAAAAACAAAAAGCAAAGAGGGATGCGGGCGGAAGCGGGGGAACGTCGCCAGAAAAGGGGCCGGTCCCGCCAAAAAGCAAAGAGGGATGCGGGCGGAAGCGGGGGACCGTCACCAGAAAGAGGGCCGGTCCCGCCAAAAAGCAAAGAGGGTTGCGGGCAAAAGCGGGGGACCGTCGCCAGAAAATGGGCCGGTCCCGCCAAAAAGCAAAGAGGGATGCGGGCGGAAGCGGGGGACCGTCGCCAGAAAAAGGGCCTGTCCCGCCAAAAAGCAAAGAGGGATGCGGGCGGAAGCGGGGGACCGTCGTCAGAAAAAGGGGGCGGTCCCGCCAAAAAGCAAAGAGGGATGCGGGCTGAAGCGGGGGACCGTCGCCAGAAAAGGGGCCGGTCCCGCCAAAAAGCAAAGAGGGATGCGGGCGGAAGCGGGGGACCGTCGCCAGAAAAAGGGTCGGTCCCGCCAAAAAGCAAGGAGGGATGCGGGCGGAAGCGGGGGACTGTCGCCAGAAAAAGGGGCCGGTCCCGCCAAAATGCAAAGAGGGATGAGGGTGGAACGGGGGACCGTCGAAGCAAAGAGGAGTGCGGGCGGAAGCGGGGGACCATCGCCTGAAAAAGGGCCGGTCCCGCCAAAAAGCAAAGAGGGATGCGGGCGGAAGCGGGGGACTGTCGCCAAAAAAAGGGCTGGTCCCGCCAAAAAGCAAAGAGGGATGCGGGCGGAAGCGGGGGACCGTCGCCAGAAAAAGGGGCCGGTCCCGCCAAAAAGCAAAGAGGGATGCGGGCAGAAGCGGGGGACCGTCTCCAGAAAAAGGGCCGGTCCCGCCAAAAAGCAAAGAGGGATGCGGGCGGAAGCGGGGGACCGTCGCCAGAAAAAGGGGCCGGTCCCGCCAAAAAGCAAAGAGGGATGCGGGCGAAGCGGGGGACCGTCGCCAGAAAGAGGGCCGGTCCCGCCAAAAAGCAAAGAGGGATGCGGGCGGAAGCGGGGGACCGTCGCCAGAAAAAGGGCCGGTCCCGCCAAAAAGCAAAGAGGGATGCGGGCGGAAGCGGGGGACCGTCGCCAGAAAAAGGGCCGGTCCCACCAAAAAGCAAAGAGGGATGTGGGCGGAAGCGGGGGACCGTCGGCAGAAAAAGGGCCGGTCCCGCCAAAAAGCATAGAGGGATGCGAGCGGAAGCGGGGGACTGTCGCCAGAAAAAGGGCCGGTCCCGCCAAAATGCAAAGAGGGATGAGGGTGGAACGGGGGACCGTCGAAGCAAAGAGGAGTGCGGGCGGAAGCGGGGGACCGTCGCCAGAAAAAGGGCCGGTCCCGCCAAAAAGCAAAGAGGGATGCGGGCGGAAGCGGGGGACAGTCGCCAAAAAAAGGGCCGGTCCCGCCAAAAAGCAAAGAGGGATGCGGGCGGAAGCGGGGGACCGTCGCCAGAAAAAGGGGCCGGTCCCGCCAAAAAGCAAAGAGGGATGCGGGCGGAACGGGGGACCGTCGCCAGAAAGAGGGCCGGTCCCGCCAAAAAGCAAAGAGGGATGCGGGCGGAAGCGGGGAACCGTCGACAGAAAAAGGGCCGGTCCCGCCAAAAAGCGAAGAGGAATGCGGGCGGAAGCGGGGGACCGTCGCCAGAAAAAGGGCCGGTCCCACCAAAAAGCAAAGAGGGATGCGGGCGGAAGCGGGGGACCGTCACCAGAAAGAGGGCCGGTCCCGCCAAAAAGCAAAGAGGGTTGCGGGCAAAAGCGGGGAACCGTCGCCAGAAAAAGGGCCGGTCCCGCCACAAAGCAAAGAGGGATGCGGGCGGAAGCGGGGGACCGTCGCCAGAAAGAGGGCTGGTCCCGCCAAAAAGCAAAGAGGGACGCGGGCGGAAGCGGGGGACCGTCGACAGAAAAAGGGCCGGTCCCGCCAAAAAGCAAAGAGGGATGCGGGCGGAAGCGGGGGACCGTCGACAGAAAAAGGGCCGGTCCCACCAAAAAGCAAAGAGGGATGCGGGCGGATGCGGGGGACCGTCGCCAGATAGAGGGCCGGTCCCACCAAAAAGCAAAGAGGGACGCGGGCGGAAGCGGGGGACCGTCGACAGAAAAAGGGCCGGTCCCGCCAAAAAGCAAAGAGGGATGCGGGCGGAAGCGGGGGACCGTCTCCAGAAAAGGGGCCGATCCCGCAAAAAAGCAAAGAGGGATGTGGGCGGAAGCGGGGGACCGTCGCCAGAAAAGGGGCGGGTCCCGCCAAAAAACAAAAAGCAAAGAGGGATGCGGGCGGAAGCGGGGGAACGTCGCCAGAAAAGGGGCCGGTCCCGCCAAAAAGCAAAGAGGGATGCGGGCGGAAGCGGGGGACCGTCGCCAGAAAAAGGGCCTGTCCCGCCAAAAAGCAAAGAGGGATGCGGGCGGAAGCGGGGGACCGTCGTCAGAAAAAGGGGGCGGTCCCGCCAAAAAGCAAAGAGGGATGCGGGCTGAAGCGGGGGACCGTCGCCAGAAAAGGGGCCGGTCCCGCCAAAAAGCAAAGACGGATGCGGGCGGAAGCGGGGGACCGTCGCCAGAAAAAGGGTCGGTCCCGCCAAAAAGCAAGGAGGGATGCGGGCGGAAGCGGGGGACCGTCGCCAGAAAAAGGGCCGGTCCCGCCAAAAAGCAAAGAGGGATGTGGGCGGAAGCGGGGGACCGTCGGCAGAAAAAGGGCCGGTCCCGCCAAAAAGCATAGAGGGATGCGAACGGACGCGGGGGACTGTCGCCAGAAAAAGGGGCCGGTCCCGCCAAAATGCAAAAAAGGGATGAGGGTGGAACGGGGGGACCGTCGAAGCAAAGAGGAGTGCGGGCGGAAGCGGGGGACCGTCGCCAGAAAAAGGGCCGGTCCCGCCAAAAAGCAAAGAGGGATGCGGGCGGAAGCGGGGGACCGTCGCCAAAAAAAGGGCCGGTCCCGCCAAAAAGCAAAGAGGGATGCGGGCGGAAGCGGGGGACCGTCGCCAGAAAAAGGGGCCGGTCCCGCCAAAAAGCAAAGAGGGATGCGGGCGGAAGCGGGGGACCGTCGCCAGAAAAAGGGCCGGTCCCGCCAAAAAGCAAAGAGGGATGCGGGCGGAAGCGGGGGACCGTCGCCAGAAAAAGGGGCCGGTCCCGCCAAAAAGCAAAGAGGGATGCGGGCGCAGCGGGAGACCGTCGCCAGAAAGAGGGCCGGTCCCGCCAAAAAGCAAAGAGGGATGCGGGCGGAAGCGGGGGACCGTCGACAGAAAAAGGGCCGGTCCTGCCAAAAAGCGAAGAGGAATGCGGGCGGAAGCGGGGGACCGTCGCCAGAAAAAGGGCCGGTCCCGCCAAAAAGCAAAGAGGGATGCGGGCGGCAGCGGGGGACCGTCACCAGAAAGAGGGCCGGTCCCGCCAAAAAGCAAAGAGGGATGCGGGTGGAAGCGGGGGACCGTCGCCAGAAAAAGGGCCGGTCCCACCAAAAAGCAAAGAGGGATGCGGGCGGAAGCGGGGGACCGTCGCCAGAAAGAGGGCTGGTCCCGCCAAAAAGCAAAGAGGGACGCGGGCGGAAGCGGGGGACCGTCGACAGAAAAAGGTCCGGTCCCGCCAAAAAGCAAAGAGGGATGCGGGCGGAAGCGGGGGACCGTCGCCAGAAATAGGGCCGGTCCCACCAAAAAGCAAAGAGGGATGCGGGCGGATGCGGGGGACCGTCGCCAGATAGAGGGCCGGTCCCGCCAAAAAGCAAAGAGGGATGCGGGCAGAAGCGGGGGACCGTCGCCAGAAAAAGGGCAGGTCCCGCCAAAAAGCAAAGAGGGATGCGGACAGAAGCGGGGGACCGTCGCCAGAAAAAGGGCCGGTCCCACCAAAAAGCAAAGAGGGATGCGGGCGGATGCGGGGGACCGTCGCCAGATAGAGGGCCGGTCCCGCCAAAAAGCAAAGAGGGATGCGGGCAGAAGCGGGGGACCGTCGCCAGAAAAAGGGCAGGTCCCGCCAAAAAGCAAAGAGGGATGCGGGCGGCAGCGGGGGACCGTCACCAGAAAGAGGGCCGGTCCCGCCAAAAAGCAAAGAGGGATGCGGGTGGAAGCGGGGGACCGTCGCCAGAAAAAGGGCCGGTCCCACCAAAAAGCAAAGAGGGATGCGGGCGGAAGCGGGGGACCGTCGCCAGAAAGAGGGCTGGTCCCGCCAAAAAGCAAAGAGGGACGCGGGCGGAAGCGGGGGACCGTCGACAGAAAAAGGTCCGGTCCCGCCAAAAAGCAAAGAGGGATGCGGGCGGAAGCGGGGGACCGTCGCCAGAAATAGGGCCGGTCCCACCAAAAAGCAAAGAGGGATGCGGGCGGATGCGGGGGACCGTCGCCAGATAGAGGGCCGGTCCCGCCAAAAAGCAAAGAGGGATGCGGGCAGAAGCGGGGGACCGTCGCCAGAAAAAGGGCAGGTCCCGCCAAAAAGCAAAGAGGGATGCGGACAGAAGCGGGGGACCGTCGCCAGAAAAAGGGCCGGTCCCACCAAAAAGCAAAGAGGGATGCGGGCGGATGCGGGGGACCGTCGCCAGATAGAGGGCCGGTCCCGCCAAAAAGCAAAGAGGGATGCGGGCAGAAGCGGGGGACCGTCGCCAGAAAAAGGGCAGGTCCCGCCAAAAAGCAAAGAGGGATGCGGGCGGAAGCGGGGGACTGTCGCCAGAATAAGGGCCGGTCCCGCCAAAAAGCAAAGAGGGATGCAGGCGGAAGCGGAGGACCGTCGCCAGAAAAAGCGCCGCTCCCGCCAAAAAGCAAAGAGGGATGCGGGCGGAAGCGGGGGACCGTCGCCAGAAAAGGGGAAGGTCCCGCCAAAAAGCAAAGAGGGATGCGGGCGGAAGTGGGGGACCGTCGCCAGAAAGATGGCTGGTCCCGCAAAAAAGCAAAGAGGGATGCGGGCGGAAGCGGGGGACCGTCGCCAGAAAAAGGGCCGGTCCCGCCAAGAAGCAAAGAGGGATGCGGGCGGAAGCGGAGGACCGTCGCCAGAAAAAGGGCCGGTCCCGCCAAAAAGCAAAGAGGGATGCGGGCGGAAGCGGGGGACCGTCTCCAGAAAAGGGGCGGGTCCCGCCAAAAAACAAAAAGCAAAGAGGGATGTGGGCGGAAGCGGGGGACCGTCGCCAGAAAAGGGGCGGGTCCCGCCAAAAAACAAAAAGCAAAGAGGGATGCGGGCGGAAGCGGGGGACCTTCGCCAGAAAAGGGGTCGGTCCCGCCAAAAAGCAAAAAGGGATGAGGGTGGAACGGGGGACCGTCGAAGCAAAGAGGAGTGCGGGCGGAAGCGGGGGACCGTCGCCAGAAAAAGGGCCGGTCCCGCCAAAAAGCAAAGAGGGATGCGGGCGGAAGCGGGGGACCGTCACCAGAAAGAGGGCCGGTCCCGCCAAAAAGCAAAGAGGGTTGCGGGCAAAAGCGGGGGACCGTCGCCAGAAAAAGGGCCGGTCCCGCCAAAAAGCAAAGAGGGATGCGGGCAGAAGCGGGGGACCGTCGCCAGAAAAAGGGCCGGTCCCGCCAAAAAGCAAAGAGGGATGCGGGCGGAAGCGGGGGACCGTCGTCAGAAAAAGGGGGCGGTCCCGCCAAAAAGCAAAGAGGGATGCGGGCTGAAGCGGGGGACCGTCGCCAGAAAAGGGGCCGGTCCCGCCAAAAAGCAAAGAGGGATGCGGGCGGAAGCGGGGGACCGTCGCCAGAAAAAGGGCCGGTCCCGCCAAAAAGCAAAGAGGGATGCGGGCGGAAGCGGGGGACCGTCGCCAGAAAAGGGGCCGGTCCCGCCAAAAAGCAAAGAGGGATGCGGGCGGAAGCGGGGGACCGTCGCCAGAAAAAGGGTCGGTCCCGCCAAAAAGCAAGGAGGGATGCGGGCGGAAGCGGGGGACTGTCGCCAGAAAAAGGGGCCGGTCCCGCCAAAATGCAAAGAGGGATGAGGGTGGAACGGGGGACCGTCGAAGCAAAGAGGAGTGCGGGCGGAAGCGGGGGACCGTCGCCTGAAAAAGGCCGGTCCCGCCAAAAAGCAAAGAGGGATGCGGGCGGAAGCGGGGGACCGTCGCCAAAAAAAGGGCTGGTCCCGCCAAAAAGCAAAGAGGGATGCGGGCGGAAGCGGGGGACCGTCGCCAGAAAAAGGGGCCGGTCCCGCCAAAAAGCAAAGAGGGATGCGGGCAGAAGCGGGGGACCGTCTCCAGAAAAAGGGCCGGTCCCGCCAAAAAGCAAAGAGGGATGCGGGCGGAAGCGGGGGACCGTCGCCAGAAAAAGGGGCCGGTCCCGCCAAAAAGCAAAGAGGGATGCGGGCGAAGCGGGGGACCGTCGCCAGAAAGAGGGCCGGTCCCGCCAAAAAGCAAAGAGGGATGCGGGCGGAAGCGGGGGACCGTCGGCAGAAAAAGGGCCGGTCCCGCCAAAAAGCATAGAGGGATGCGAGCGGAAGCGGGGGACTGTCGCCAGAAAAAGGGCCGGTCCCGCCAAAATGCAAAGAGGGATGAGGGTGGAACGGGGGACCGTCGAAGCAAAGAGGAGTGCGGGCGGAAGCGGGGGACCGTCGCCAGAAAAAGGGCCGGTCCCGCCAAAAAGCAAAGAGGGATGCGGGCGGAAGCGGGGGACAGTCGCCAAAAAAAGGGCCGGTCCCGCCAAAAAGCAAAGAGGGATGCGGGCGGAAGCGGGGGACCGTCGCCAGAAAAAGGGGCCGGTCCCGCCAAAAAGCAAAGAGGGATGCGGGCGGAACGGGGGACCGTCGCCAGAAAGAGGGCCGGTCCCGCCAAAAAGCAAAGAGGGATGCGGGCGGAAGCGGGGAACCGTCGACAGAAAAAGGGCCGGTCCCGCCAAAAAGCGAAGAGGAATGCGGGCGGAAGCGGGGGACCGTCGCCAGAAAAAGGGCCAGTCCCACCAAAAAGCAAAGAGGGATGCGGGCGGAAGCGGGGGACCGTCACCAGAAAGAGGGCCGGTCCCGCCAAAAAGCAAAGAGGGTTGCGGGCAAAAGCGGGGAACCGTCGCCAGAAAAAGGGCCGGTCCCGCCACAAAGCAAAGAGGGATGCGGGCGGAAGCGGGGGACCGTCGCCAGAAAGAGGGCTGGTCCCGCCAAAAAGCAAAGAGGGACGCGGGCGGAAGCGGGGGACCGTCGACAGAAAAAGGGCCGGTCCCGCCAAAAAGCAAAGAGGGATGCGGGCGGAAGCGGGGGACCGTCGACAGAAAAAGGGCCGGTCCCACCAAAAAGCAAAGAGGGATGCGGGCGGATGCGGGGGACCGTCGCCAGATAGAGGGCCGGTCCCGCCAAAAAGCAAAGAGGGACGCGGGCGGAAGCGGGGGACCGTCGACAGAAAAAGGGCCGGTCCCGCCAAAAAGCAAAGAGGGATGCGGGCGGAAGCGGGGGACCGTCTCCAGAAAAGGGGCCGATCCCGCAAAAAAGCAAAGAGGGATGTGGGCGGAAGCGGGGGACCGTCGCCAGAAAAGGGGCGGGTCCCGCCAAAAAACAAAAAGCAAAGAGGGATGCGGGCGGAAGCGGGGGAACGTCGCCAGAAAAAGGGCCGGTCCCGCCAAAAAGCAAAGAGGGATGCGGGCGGAAGCGGGGGACCGTCGACAGAAAAAGGGCCGGTCCCACCAAAAAGCAAAGAGGGATGCGGGCGGAAGCGGGGGACCGTCGCCAGAAAAAGGGCCTGTCCCGCCAAAAAGCAAAGAGGGATGCGGGCGGAAGCGGGGGACCGTCGTCAGAAAAAGGGGGCGGTCCCGCCAAAAAGCAAAGAGGGATGCGGGCTGAAGCGGGGGACCGTCGCCAGAAAAGGGGCCGGTCCCGCCAAAAAGCAAAGACGGATGCGGGCGGAAGCGGGGGACCGTCGCCAGAAAAAGGGTCGGTCCCGCCAAAAAGCAAGGAGGGATGCGGGCGGAAGCGGGGGACCGTCGCCAGAAAAAGGGCCGGTCCCGCCAAAAAGCAAAGAGGGATGTGGGCGGAAGCGGGGGACCGTCGGCAGAAAAAGGGCCGGTCCCGCCAAAAAGCATAGAGGGATGCGAACGGAAGCGGGGGACTGTCGCCAGAAAAAGGGGCCGGTCCCGCCAAAATGCAAAAAAGGGATGAGGGTGGAACGGGGGACCGTCGAAGCAAAGAGGAGTGCGGGCGGAAGCGGGGGACCGTCGCCAGAAAAAGGGCCGGTCCCGCCAAAAAGCAAAGAGGGATGCGGGCGGAAGCGGGGGACCGTCGCCAAAAAAAGGGCCGGTCCCGCCAAAAAGCAAAGAGGGATGCGGGCGGAAGCGGGGGACCGTCGCCAGAAAAAGGGGCCGGTCCCGCCAAAAAGCAAAGAGGGATGCGGGCGGAAGCGGGGGACCGTCGCCAGAAAAAGGGCCGGTCCCGCCAAAAAGCAAAGAGGGATGCGGGCGGAAGCGGGGGACCGTCGCCAGAAAAAGGGGCCGGTCCCGCCAAAAAGCAAAGAGGGATGCGGGCGCAGCGGGAGACCGTCGCCAGAAAGAGGGCCGGTCCCGCCAAAAAGCAAAGAGGGATGCGGGCGGAAGCGGGGGACCGTCGACAGAAAAAGGGCCGGTCCTGCCAAAAAGCGAAGAGGAATGCGGGCGGAAGCGGGGGACCGTCGCCAGAAAAAGGGCCGGTCCCGCCAAAAAGCAAAGAGGGATGCGGGCGGCAGCGGGGGACCGTCACCAGAAAGAGGGCCGGTCCCGCCAAAAAGCAAAGAGGGATGCGGGTGGAAGCGGGGGACCGTCGCCAGAAAAAGGGCCGGTCCCACCAAAAAGCAAAGAGGGATGCGGGCGGAAGCGGGGGACCGTCGCCAGAAAGAGGGCCGGTCCCGCCAAAAAGCAAAGAGGGATGCGGGTGGAAGCGGGGGACCGTCGCCAGAAAAAGGGCCGGTCCCACCAAAAAGCAAAGAGGGATGCGGGCGGAAGCGGGGGACCGTCGCCAGAAAGAGGGCTGGTCCCGCCAAAAAGCAAAGAGGGACGCGGGCGGAAGCGGGGGACCGTCGACAGAAAAAGGTCCGGTCCCGCCAAAAAGCAAAGAGGGATGCGGGCGGAAGCGGGGGACCGTCGCCAGAAATAGGGCCGGTCCCACCAAAAAGCAAAGAGGGATGCGGGCGGATGCGGGGGACCGTCGCCAGATAGAGGGCCGGTCCCGCCAAAAAGCAAAGAGGGATGCGGGCAGAAGCGGGGGACCGTCGCCAGAAAAAGGGCAGGTCCCGCCAAAAAGCAAAGAGGGATGCGGACAGAAGCGGGGGACCGTCGCCAGAAAAAGGGCCGGTCCCACCAAAAAGCAAAGAGGGATGCGGGCGGATGCGGGGGACCGTCGCCAGATAGAGGGCCGGTCCCGCCAAAAAGCAAAGAGGGATGCGGGCAGAAGCGGGGGACCGTCGCCAGAAAAAGGGCAGGTCCCGCCAAAAAGCAAAGAGGGATGCGGGCGGAAGCGGGGGACTGTCGCCAGAATAAGGGCCGGTCCCGCCAAAAAGCAAAGAGGGATGCAGGCGGAAGCGGAGGACCGTCGCCAGAAAAAGCGCCGCTCCCGCCAAAAAGCAAAGAGGGATGCGGGCGGAAGCGGGGGACCGTCGCCAGAAAAGGGGAAGGTCCCGCCAAAAAGCAAAGAGGGATGCGGGCGGAAGTGGGGGACCGTCGCCAGAAAGATGGCTGGTCCCGCAAAAAAGCAAAGAGGGATGCGGGCGGAAGCGGGGGACCGTCGCCAGAAAAAGGGCCGGTCCCGCCAAGAAGCAAAGAGGGATGCGGGCGGAAGCGGAGGACCGTCGCCAGAAAAAGGGCCGGTCCCGCCAAAAAGCAAAGAGGGATGCGGGCGGAAGCGGGGGACCGTCTCCAGAAAAGGGGCGGGTCCCGCCAAAAAACAAAAAGCAAAGAGGGATGTGGGCGGAAGCGGGGGACCGTCGCCAGAAAAGGGGCGGGTCCCGCCAAAAAACAAAAAGCAAAGAGGGATGCGGGCGGAAGCGGGGGACCTTCGCCAGAAAAGGGGTCGGTCCCGCCAAAAAGCAAAAAGGGATGAGGGTGGAACGGGGGACCGTCGAAGCAAAGAGGAGTGCGGGCGGAAGCGGGGGACCGTCGCCAGAAAAAGGGCCGGTCCCGCCAAAAAGCAAAGAGGGATGCGGGCGGAAGCGGGGGACCGTCACCAGAAAGAGGGCCGGTCCCGCCAAAAAGCAAAGAGGGTTGCGGGCAAAAGCGGGGGACCGTCGCCAGAAAAAGGGCCGGTCCCGCCAAAAAGCAAAGAGGGATGCGGGCAGAAGCGGGGGACCGTCGCCAGAAAAAGGGCCGGTCCCGCCAAAAAGCAAAGAGGGATGCGGGCGGAAGCGGGGGACCGTCGTCAGAAAAAGGGGGCGGTCCCGCCAAAAAGCAAAGAGGGATGCGGGCTGAAGCGGGGGACCGTCGCCAGAAAAGGGGCCGGTCCCGCCAAAAAGCAAAGAGGGATGCGGGCGGAAGCGGGGGACCGTCGCCAGAAAAAGGGCCGGTCCCGCCAAAAAGCAAAGAGGGATGCGGGCGGAAGCGGGGGACCGTCGCCAGAAAAGGGGCCGGTCCCGCCAAAAAGCAAAGAGGGATGCGGGCGGAAGCGGGGGACCGTCGCCAGAAAAAGGGTCGGTCCCGCCAAAAAGCAAGGAGGGATGCGGGCGGAAGCGGGGGACTGTCGCCAGAAAAAGGGGCCGGTCCCGCCAAAATGCAAAGAGGGATGAGGGTGGAACGGGGGACCGTCGAAGCAAAGAGGAGTGCGGGCGGAAGCGGGGGACCGTCGCCTGAAAAAGGGCCGGTCCCGCCAAAAAGCAAAGAGGGATGCGGGCGGAAGCGGGGGACCGTCGCCAAAAAAAGGGCTGGTCCCGCCAAAAAGCAAAGAGGGATGCGGGCGGAAGCGGGGGACCGTCGCCAGAAAAAGGGGCCGGTCCCGCCAAAAAGCAAAGAGGGATGCGGGCAGAAGCGGGGGACCGTCTCCAGAAAAAGGGCCGGTCCCGCCAAAAAGCAAAGAGGGATGCGGGCGGAAGCGGGGGACCGTCGCCAGAAAAAGGGGCCGGTCCCGCCAAAAAGCAAAGAGGGATGCGGGCGAAGCGGGGGACCGTCGCCAGAAAGAGGGCCGGTCCCGCCAAAAAGCAAAGAGGGATGCGGGCGGAAGCGGGGGACCGTCGGCAGAAAAAGGGCCGGTCCCGCCAAAAAGCATAGAGGGATGCGAGCGGAAGCGGGGGACTGTCGCCAGAAAAAGGGCCGGTCCCGCCAAAATGCAAAGAGGGATGAGGGTGGAACGGGGGACCGTCGAAGCAAAGAGGAGTGCGGGCGGAAGCGGGGGACCGTCGCCAGAAAAAGGGCCGGTCCCGCCAAAAAGCAAAGAGGGATGCGGGCGGAAGCGGGGGACAGTCGCCAAAAAAAGGGCCGGTCCCGCCAAAAAGCAAAGAGGGATGCGGGCGGAAGCGGGGGACCGTCGCCAGAAAAAGGGGCCGGTCCCGCCAAAAAGCAAAGAGGGATGCGGGCGGAACGGGGGACCGTCGCCAGAAAGAGGGCCGGTCCCGCCAAAAAGCAAAGAGGGATGCGGGCGGAAGCGGGGAACCGTCGACAGAAAAAGGGCCGGTCCCGCCAAAAAGCGAAGAGGAATGCGGGCGGAAGCGGGGGACCGTCGCCAGAAAAAGGGCCGGTCCCACCAAAAAGCAAAGAGGGATGCGGGCGGAAGCGGGGGACCGTCACCAGAAAGAGGGCCGGTCCCGCCAAAAAGCAAAGAGGGTTGCGGGCAAAAGCGGGGAACCGTCGCCAGAAAAAGGGCCGGTCCCGCCACAAAGCAAAGAGGGATGCGGGCGGAAGCGGGGGACCGTCGCCAGAAAGAGGGCTGGTCCCGCCAAAAAGCAAAGAGGGACGCGGGCGGAAGCGGGGGACCGTCGACAGAAAAAGGGCCGGTCCCGCCAAAAAGCAAAGAGGGATGCGGGCGGAAGCGGGGGACCGTCGACAGAAAAAGGGCCGGTCCCACCAAAAAGCAAAGAGGGATGCGGGCGAATGCGGGGGACCGTCGCCAGATAGAGGGCCGGTCCCGCCAAAAAGCAAAGAGGGACGCGGGCGGAAGCGGGGGACCGTCGACAGAAAAAGGGCCGGTCCCGCCAAAAAGCAAAGAGGGATGCGGGCGGAAGCGGGGGACCGTCTCCAGAAAAGGGGCCGATCCCGCAAAAAAGCAAAGAGGGATGTGGGCGGAAGCGGGGGACCGTCGCCAGAAAAGGGGCGGGTCCCGCCAAAAAACAAAAAGCAAAGAGGGATGCGGGCGGAAGCGGGGGAACGTCGCCAGAAAAAGGGCCGGTCCCGCCAAAAAGCAAAGAGGGATGCGGGCGGAAGCGGGGGACCGTCGACAGAAAAAGGGCCGGTCCCACCAAAAAGCAAAGAGGGATGCGGGCGGAAGCGGGGGACCGTCGCCAGAAAAAGGGCCTGTCCCGCCAAAAAGCAAAGAGGGATGCGGGCGGAAGCGGGGGACCGTCGTCAGAAAAAGGGGGCGGTCCCGCCAAAAAGCAAAGAGGGATGCGGGCTGAAGCGGGGGACCGTCGCCAGAAAAGGGGCCGGTCCCGCCAAAAAGCAAAGACGGATGCGGGCGGAAGCGGGGGACCGTCGCCAGAAAAAGGGTCGGTCCCGCCAAAAAGCAAGGAGGGATGCGGGCGGAAGCGGGGGACCGTCGCCAGAAAAAGGGCCGGTCCCGCCAAAAAGCAAAGAGGGATGTGGGCGGAAGCGGGGGACCGTCGGCAGAAAAAGGGCCGGTCCCGCCAAAAAGCATAGAGGGATGCGAACGGAAGCGGGGGACTGTCGCCAGAAAAAGGGGCCGGTCCCGCCAAAATGCAAAAAAGGGATGAGGGTGGAACGGGGGACCGTCGAAGCAAAGAGGAGTGCGGGCGGAAGCGGGGGACCGTCGCCAGAAAAAGGGCCGGTCCCGCCAAAAAGCAAAGAGGGATGCGGGCGGAAGCGGGGGACCGTCGCCAAAAAAAGGGCCGGTCCCGCCAAAAAGCAAAGAGGGATGCGGGCGGAAGCGGGGGACCGTCGCCAGAAAAAGGGGCCGGTCCCGCCAAAAAGCAAAGAGGGATGCGGGCGGAAGCGGGGGACCGTCGCCAGAAAAAGGGCCGGTCCCGCCAAAAAGCAAAGAGGGATGCGGGCGGAAGCGGGGGACCGTCGCCAGAAAAAGGGGCCGGTCCCGCCAAAAAGCAAAGAGGGATGCGGGCGCAGCGGGAGACCGTCGCCAGAAAGAGGGCCGGTCCCGCCAAAAAGCAAAGAGGGATGCGGGCGGAAGCGGGGGACCGTCGACAGAAAAAGGGCCGGTCCTGCCAAAAAGCGAAGAGGAATGCGGGCGGAAGCGGGGGACCGTCGCCAGAAAAAGGGCCGGTCCCGCCAAAAAGCAAAGAGGGATGCGGGCGGCAGCGGGGGACCGTCACCAGAAAGAGGGCCGGTCCCGCCAAAAAGCAAAGAGGGATGCGGGTGGAAGCGGGGGACCGTCGCCAGAAAAAGGGCCGGTCCCACCAAAAAGCAAAGAGGGATGCGGGCGGAAGCGGGGGACCGTCGCCAGAAAGAGGGCTGGTCCCGCCAAAAAGCAAAGAGGGACGCGGGCGGAAGCGGGGGACCGTCGACAGAAAAAGGTCCGGTCCCGCCAAAAAGCAAAGAGGGATGCGGGCGGAAGCGGGGGACCGTCGCCAGAAATAGGGCCGGTCCCACCAAAAAGCAAAGAGGGATGCGGGCGGATGCGGGGGACCGTCGCCAGATAGAGGGCCGGTCCCGCCAAAAAGCAAAGAGGGATGCGGGCAGAAGCGGGGGACCGTCGCCAGAAAAAGGGCAGGTCCCGCCAAAAAGCAAAGAGGGATGCGGACAGAAGCGGGGGACCGTCGCCAGAAAAAGGGCCGGTCCCACCAAAAAGCAAAGAGGGATGCGGGCGGATGCGGGGGACCGTCGCCAGATAGAGGGCCGGTCCCGCCAAAAAGCAAAGAGGGATGCGGGCAGAAGCGGGGGACCGTCGCCAGAAAAAGGGCAGGTCCCGCCAAAAAGCAAAGAGGGATGCGGGCGGAAGCGGGGGACTGTCGCCAGAATAAGGGCCGGTCCCGCCAAAAAGCAAAGAGGGATGCAGGCGGAAGCGGAGGACCGTCGCCAGAAAAAGCGCCGCTCCCGCCAAAAAGCAAAGAGGGATGCGGGCGGAAGCGGGGGACCGTCGCCAGAAAAGGGGAAGGTCCCGCCAAAAAGCAAAGAGGGATGCGGGCGGAAGTGGGGGACCGTCGCCAGAAAGATGGCTGGTCCCGCAAAAAAGCAAAGAGGGATGCGGGCGGAAGCGGGGGACCGTCGCCAGAAAAAGGGCCGGTCCCGCCAAGAAGCAAAGAGGGATGCGGGCGGAAGCGGAGGACCGTCGCCAGAAAAAGGGCCGGTCCCGCCAAAAAGCAAAGAGGGATGCGGGCGGAAGCGGGGGACCGTCTCCAGAAAAGGGGCGGGTCCCGCCAAAAAACAAAAAGCAAAGAGGGATGTGGGCGGAAGCGGGGGACCGTCGCCAGAAAAGGGGCGGGTCCCGCCAAAAAACAAAAAGCAAAGAGGGATGCGGGCGGAAGCGGGGGACCTTCGCCAGAAAAGGGGTCGGTCCCGCCAAAAAGCAAAAAGGGATGAGGGTGGAACGGGGGACCGTCGAAGCAAAGAGGAGTGCGGGCGGAAGCGGGGGACCGTCGCCAGAAAAAGGGCCGGTCCCGCCAAAAAGCAAAGAGGG
Organism: Eleutherodactylus coqui; assembly: GCF_035609145.1. Lineage (NCBI taxonomy): Eukaryota > Metazoa > Chordata > Amphibia > Anura > Eleutherodactylidae > Eleutherodactylus > Eleutherodactylus coqui. Next base: position 100,019,988 of record NC_089838.1, on the reverse strand, counting down.
ATGCGGGCGGAAGCGGGGGACCGTCACCAGAAAGAGGGCCGGTCCCGCCAAAAAGCAAAGAGGGTTGCGGGCAAAAGCGGGGGACCGTCGCCAGAAAAAGGGCCGGTCCCGCCAAAAAGCAAAGAGGGATGCGGGCAGAAGCGGGGGACCGTCGCCAGAAAAAGGGCCGGTCCCGCCAAAAAGCAAAGAGGGATGCGGGCGGAAGCGGGGGACCGTCGTCAGAAAAAGGGGGCGGTCCCGCCAAAAAGCAAAGAGGGATGCGGGCTGAAGCGGGGGACCGTCGCCAGAAAAGGGGCCGGTCCCGCCAAAAAGCAAAGAGGGATGCGGGCGGAAGCGGGGGACCGTCGCCAGAAAAAGGGCCGGTCCCGCCAAAAAGCAAAGAGGGATGCGGGCGGAAGCGGGGGACCGTCGCCAGAAAAAGGGCCGGTCCCGCCAAAAAGCAAAGAGGGATGTGGGCGGAAGCAGGGGACCGTCGCCAGAAAAAGGGCCGGTCCCGCCAAAAAGCAAAGAGGGATGTGGGCGGAAGCGGGGGACTGTCGCCAGAAAAAGGGCCGGTCCCGCCAAAATGCAAAGAGGGATGAGGGTGGAACGGGGGACCGTCGAAGCAAAGAGGAGTGCGGGCGGAAGCGGGGGACCGTCGCCAGAAAAAGGGCCGGTCCCGCCAAAAAGCAAAGAGGGATGCGGGCGGAAGCGGGGGACAGTCGCCAAAAAAAGGGCCGGTCCCGCCAAAAAGCAAAGAGGGATGCGGGCAGAAGCGGGGGACCATCGCCAGAAAAAGGGGCCGGTCCCGCCAAAAAGCAAAGAGGGATGCGGGCGGAACGGGGGACCGTCGCCAGAAAGAGGGCCGGTCCCGCCAAAAAGCAAAGAGGGATGCGGGCGGAAGCGGGGGACCGTCGACAGAAAAAGGGCCGGTCCCGCCAAAAAGCGAAGAGGAATGCGGGCGGAAGCGGGGGACCGTCGCCAGAAAAAGGGCCGGTCCCACCAAAAAGCAAAGAGGGAAGCGGGCGGAAGCGGGGGACCGTCACCAGAAAGAGGGCCGGTCCCGCCAAAAAGCAAAGAGGGTTGCGGGCAAAAGCGGGGGACCGTCGACAGAAAAAGGGCCGGTCCCGCCAAAAAGCAAAGAGGGATGCGGGCGGAAGCGGGGGACCGTCGCCAGAAAAAGGGCCGGTCCCACCAAAAAGCAAAGAGGGATGTGGGCGGATGCGGGGGACCGTCGCCAGATAGAGGGCCGGTCCCGCCAAAAAGCAAAGAGGGATGCGGGCAGAAGCGGGGGACCGTCGCCAGAAAAAGGGCCGGTCCCGCCAAGAAGCAAAGAGGGATGCGGGCGGAAGCGGAGGATCGTCGCCAGAAAAAGGGCCGGTCCCGCCAAAAAGCAAAGAGGGATGCGGGCGGAAGCGGGGGACCGTCTCCAGAAAAGGGGCGGGTCCCGCCAAAAAACAAAAAGCAAAGAGGGATGCGGGCGGAAGCGGGGGACCGTCGTCAGAAAAAGGGGGCGGTCCCGCCAAAAAGCAAAGAGGGATGCGGGCTGAAGCGGGGGACCGTCGCCAGAAAAGGGGCCGGTCCCGCCAAAAAGCAAAGAGGGATGCGGGCGGAAGCGGGGGACCGTCGCCAGAAAAAGGGCCGTTCCCGCCAAAAAGCAAAGAGGGATGCGGGCGGAAGCGGGGGACCGTCGCCAGAAAAAGGGCCGGTCCCGCCAAAAAGCAAAGAGGGATGTGGGCGGAAGCGGGGGACCGTCGCCAGAAAAAGGGCCGGTCCCGCCAAAAAGCATAGAGGGATGCGAGCGGAAGCGGGGGACTGTCGCCAGAAAAAGGGCCGGTCCCGCCAAAATGCAAAGAGGGATGAGGGTGGAACGGGGGACCGTCGAAGCAAAGAGGAGTGCGGGCGGAAGCGGGGGACCGTCGCCAGAAAAAGGGCCGGTCCCGCCAAAAAGCAAAGAGGGATGCGGGCGGAAGCGGGGGACAGTCGCCAAAAAAAGGGCCGGTCCCGCCAAAAAGCAAAGAGGGATGCGGGCAGAAGCGGGGGACCGTCGCCAGAAAAAGGGGCCGGTCCCGCCAAAAAGCAAAGAGGGATGCGGGCGGAACGGGGGACCGTCGCCAGAAAGAGGGCCGGTCCCGCCAAAAAGCAAAGAGGGATGCGGGCGGAAGCGGGGGACCGTCGACAGAAAAAGGGCCGGTCCCGCCAAAAAGCGAAGAGGAATGCGGGCGGAAGCGGGGGACCGTCGCCAGAAAAAGGGCCGGTCCCACCAAAAAGCAAAGAGGGAAGCGGGCGGAAGCGGGGGACCGTCACCAGAAAGAGGGCCGGTCCCGCCAAAAAGCAAAGAGGGTTGCGGGCAAAAGCGGGGGACCGTCGACAGAAAAAGGGCCGGTCCCGCCAAAAAGCAAAGAGGGATGCGGGCGGAAGCGGGGGACCGTCGCCAGAAAAAGGGCCGGTCCCACCAAAAAGCAAAGAGGGATGCGGGCGGATGCGGGGGACCGTCGCCAGATAGAGGGCCGGTCCCGCCAAAAAGCAAAGAGGGATGCGGGCAGAAGCGGGGGACCGTCGCCAGAAAAAGGGCAGGTCCCGCCAAAAAGCAAAGAGGGATGCGGACAGAAGCGGGGGACCGTCGCCAGAAAAAGGGCCGGTCCCGCCAAAAAGCAAAGAGGGATGCGGGCGGAAGCGGGGGACTGTCGCCAGAATAAGGGCCGGTCCCGCCAAAAAGCAAAGAGGGATGCAGGCGGAAGCGGAGGACCGTCGCCAGAAAAAGCGCCGCTCCCGCCAAAAAGCAAAGAGGGATGCGGGCGGAAGCGGGGGACCGTCGCCAGAAAAGGGGACGGTCCCGCCAAAAAGCAAAGAGGGATGCGGGCGGAAGTGGGGGACCGTCGCCAGAAAGAGGGCTGGTCCCGCCAAAAAGCAAAGAGGGATGCGGGCGGAAGCGGGGGACCGTCGCCAGAAAAAGGGCCGGTCCAGCCAAGAAGCAAAGAGGGATGCGGGCGGAAGCGGAGGACCGTCGCCAGAAAAAGGGCCGGTCCCGCCAAAAAGCAAAGAGGGATGCGGGCGGAAGCGGGGGACCGTCGCCAGAAAAAGGGCCGGTCCAGCCAAGAAGCAAAGAGGGATGCGGGCGGAAGCGGAGGACCGTCGCCAGAAAAAGGGCCGGTCCCGCCAAAAAGCAAAGAGGGATGCGGGCGGAAGCGGGGGACCGTCTCCAGAAAAGGGGCCGATCCCGCAAAAAAGCAAAGAGGGATGTGGGCGGAAGCGGGGGACCGTCGCCAGAAAAGGGGCGGGTCCCGCCAAAAAACAAAAAGCAAAGAGGGATGCGGGCGGAAGCGGGGGAACGTCGCCAGAAAAGGGGCCGGTCCCGCCAAAAAGCAAAGAGGGATGCGGGCGGAAGCAGGGGACCGTCACCAGAAAGAGGGCCGGTCCCGCCAAAAAGCAAAGAGGGTTGCGGGCAAAAGCGGGGGACCGTCGCCAGAAAATGGGCCGGTCCCGCCAAACAGCAAAGAGGGATGCGGGCGGAAGCGGGGGACCGTCGCCAGAAAAAGGGCCGGTCCCGCCAAAAAGCAAAGAGGGATGCGGGCGGATGCGGGGGACCGTCGCCAGATAGAGGGCCGGTCCCGCCAAAAAGCAAAGAGGGATGCGGGCAGAAGCGGGGGACCGTCGCCAGAAAAAGGCCAGGTCCCGCCAAAAAGCAAAGAGGGATGCGGGCGGAAGCGGGGGACCGTCGCCAAAAAAAGGGCCGGTCCCGCCAAAAAGCAAAGAGGGATGCGGGCGGAAGCGGGGGACCGTCGCCAGAAAAAGGGGCCGGTCCCGCCAAAAAGCAAAGAGGGATGCGGGCGGAAGCGGGGGACCGTCGCCAGAAAAAGGGCCGGTCCCGCCAAAAAGCAAAGAGGGATGCGGGCGGAAGCGGGGGACCGTCGCCAGAAAAAGGGGCCGGTCCCGCCAAAAAGCAAAGAGGGATGCGGGCGAAGCGGGGGACCGTCGCCAGAAAGAGGGCCAATCCCGCCAAAAAGCAAAGAGGGATGCGGGCGGAAGCGGGGGACCGTCGACAGAAAAAGGGCCTGTCCTGCCAAAAAGCGAAGAGGAATGCGGGCGGAAGCGGGGGACCGTCGCCAGAAAAAGGGCCGGTCCCGCCAAAAAGCAAAGAGGGATGCGGGCGGCAGCGGGGGACCGTCACCAGAAAGAGGGCCGGTCCCGCCAAAAAGCAAAGAGGGTTGCGGGCAAAAGCGGGGAGCCATCGCCAGAAAAAGGTCCGGTCCCGCCACAAAGCAAAGAGGGATGCGGGCGGAAGCGGGGGACCGTCGCCAGAAAGAGGGCTGGTCCCGCCAAAAAGCAAAGAGGGACGCGGGCGGAAGCGGGGGACCTTCGACAGAAAAAGGGCCGGTCCCGCCAAAAAGCAAAGAGGGATGCGGGCGGAAGCGGGGGACCGTCGACAGAAAAAGGGCCGGTCCCGCCAAAAAGCGAAGAGGAATGCGGGCGGAAGCGGGGGACCGTCGCCAGAAAAAGGGCCGGTCCCACCAAAAAGCAAAGAGGGAAGCGGGCGGAAGCGGGGGACCGTCACCAGAAAGAGGGCCGGTCCCGCCAAAAAGCAAAGAGGGTTGCGGGCAAAAGCGGGGGACCGTCGACAGAAAAAGGGCCGGTCCCGCCAAAAAGCAAAGAGGGATGCGGGCGGAAGCGGGGGACCGTCGCTAGAAAAAGGGCCGGTCCCACCAAAAAGCAAAGAGGGATGCGGGCGGATGCGGGGGACCGTCGCCAGATAGAGGGCCGGTCCCGCCAAAAAGCAAAGAGGGATGCGGGCAGAAGCGGGGGACCGTCGCCAGAAAAAGGGCAGGTCCCGCCAAAAAGCAAAGAGGGATGCGGACAGAAGCGGGGGACCGTCGCCAGAAAAAGGGCCGGTCCCGCCAAAAAGCAAAGAGGGATGCGGGCGGAAGCGGGGGACTGTCGCCAGAATAAGGGCCGGTCCCGCCAAAAAGCAAAGAGGGATGCAGGCGGAAGCGGAGGACCGTCGCCAGAAAAAGCGCCGCTCCCGCCAAAAAGCAAAGAGGGATGCGGGCGGAAGCGGGGGACCGTCGCCAGAAAAGGGGACGGTCCCGCCAAAAAGCAAAGAGGGATGCGGGCGGAAGTGGGGGACCGTCGCCAGAAAGAGGGCTGGTCCCGCCAAAAAGCAAAGAGGGATGCGGGCGGAAGCGGGGGACCGTCGCCAGAAAAAGGGCCGGTCCAGCCAAGAAGCAAAGAGGGATGCGGGCGGAAGCGGAGGACCGTCGCCAGAAAAAGGGCCGGTCCCGCCAAAAAGCAAAGAGGGATGCGGGCGGAAGCGGGGGACCGTCGCCAGAAAAAGGGCCGGTCCAGCCAAGAAGCAAAGAGGGATGCGGGCGGAAGCGGAGGACCGTCGCCAGAAAAAGGGCCGGTCCCGCCAAAAAGCAAAGAGGGATGCGGGCGGAAGCGGGGGACCGTCTCCAGAAAAGGGGCCGATCCCGCAAAAAAGCAAAGAGGGATGTGGGCGGAAGCGGGGGACCGTCGCCAGAAAAGGGGCGGGTCCCGCCAAAAAACAAAAAGCAAAGAGGGATGCGGGCGGAAGCGGGGGAACGTCGCCAGAAAAGGGGCCGGTCCCGCCAAAAAGCAAAGAGGGATGCGGGCGGAAGCGGGGGACCGTCACCAGAAAGAGGGCCGGTCCCGCCAAAAAGCAAAGAGGGTTGCGGGCAAAAGCGGGGGACCGTCGCCAGAAAATGGGCCGGTCCCGCCAAAAAGCAAAGAGGGATGCGGGCGGAAGCGGGGGACCGTCGCCAGAAAAAGGGCCGGTCCCGCCAAAAAGCAAAGAGGGATGCGGGCGGATGCGGGGGACCGTCGCCAGATAGAGGGCCGGTCCCGCCAAAAAGCAAAGAGGGATGCGGGCAGAAGCGGGGGACCGTCGCCAGAAAAAGGGCAGGTCCCGCCAAAAAGCAAAGAGGGATGCGGGCGGAAGCGGGGGACCGTCGCCAAAAAAAGGGCCGGTCCCGCCAAAAAGCAAAGAGGGATGCGGGCGGAAGCGGGGGACCGTCGCCAGAAAAAGGGGCCGGTCCCGCCAAAAAGCAAAGAGGGATGCGGGCGGAAGCGGGGGACCGTCGCCAGAAAAAGGGCCGGTCCCGCCAAAAAGCAAAGAGGGATGCGGGCGGAAGCGGGGGACCGTCGCCAGAAAAAGGGGCCGGTCCCGCCAAAAAGCAAAGAGGGATGCGGGCGAAGCGGGGGACCGTCGCCAAAAAGAGGGCCGATCCCGCCAAAAAGCAAAGAGGGATGCGGGCGGAAGCGGGGGACCGTCGACAGAAAAAGGGCCTGTCCTGCCAAAAAGCGAAGAGGAATGCGGGCGGAAGCGGGGAACCATCGCCAGAAAAAGGGCCGGTCCCGCCACAAAGCAAAGAGGGATGCGGGCGGAAGCGGGGGACCGTCGCCAGAAAGAGGGCTGGTCCCGCCAAAAAGCAAAGAGGGACGCGGGCGAAAGCGGGGGACCTTCGACAGAAAAAGGGCCGGTCCCGCCAAAAAGCAAAGAGGGATGCGGGCGGAAGCGGGGGACCGTCGCCAGAAAAAGGGCCGGTCCCACCAAAAAGCAAAGAGGGATGCGGGCGGATGCGGGGGACCGTCGCCAGATAGAGGACCGGTCCCGCCAAAAAGCAAAGAGGGATGCGGGCAGAAGCGGGGGACCGTCGCCAGACAAAGGGCCGGTCCCGCCAAAAAGCAAAGAGGGATGCGGGCGGAAGCGGGGGACCGTCGCCAGAAAAGGGGACGGTCCCGCCAAAAAGCAAGGAGGGATGCGGGCGGAAGTGGGGGACCGTCGTCAGAAAGAGGGCTGGTCCCGCAAAAAAGCAAAGAGGGATGTGGGCGGAAGCGGGGGACCGTCGCCAGAAAAGGGGCGGGTCCCGCCAAAAAACAAAAAGCAAAGAGGGATGCGGGCGGAAGCGGGGTACCGTCGCCAGAAAAGGGGCCGGTCCCGCCAAAAAGCAAAGAGGGATGCGGGCGGAAGCGGGGGACCGTCGCCAGAAAAGGGGCCGGTTCCGCTAAAAAGCAAAGAGGGATGCGGGCGGAAGCGGGGGACTGTCGCAAGATAAAGGGCCGGTCCCACCAAAAAGCAAAGAGGGATGCGGGCGGAAGCGGGGGACCGTCGCCAGAAAGAGGGCTGGTCCCGCCAAAAAGCAAAGAGGGACGCGGGCGGAAGCGGGGGACCGTCGACAGAAAAAGGTCCGGTCCCGCCAAAAAGCAAAGAGGGATGCGGGCGGAAGCGGGGGACCGTCGCCAGAAATAGGGCCGGTCCCACCAAAAAGCAAAGAGGGATGCGGGCGGATGCGGGGGACCGTCGCCAGATAGAGGGCCGGTCCCGCCAAAAAGCAAAGAGGGATGCGGGCAGAAGCGGGGGACCGTCGCCAGAAAAAGGGCAGGTCCCGCCAAAAAGCAAAGAGGGATGCGGACAGAAGCGGGGGACCGTCGCCAGAAAAAGGGCCGGTCCCACCAAAAAGCAAAGAGGGATGCGGGCGGATGCGGGGGACCGTCGCCAGATAGAGGGCCGGTCCCGCCAAAAAGCAAAGAGGGATGCGGGCAGAAGCGGGGGACCGTCGCCAGAAAAAGGGCAGGTCCCGCCAAAAAGCAAAGAGGGATGCGGGCGGAAGCGGGGGACTGTCGCCAGAATAAGGGCCGGTCCCGCCAAAAAGCAAAGAGGGATGCAGGCGGAAGCGGAGGACCGTCGCCAGAAAAAGCGCCGCTCCCGCCAAAAAGCAAAGAGGGATGCGGGCGGAAGCGGGGGACCGTTGCCAGAAAAGGGGAAGGTCCCGCCAAAAAGCAAAGAGGGATGCGGGCGGAAGTGGGGGACCGTCGCCAGAAAGATGGCTGGTCCCGCCAAAAAGCAAAGAGGGATGCGGGCGGAAGCGGGGGACCGTCGCCAGAAAAAGGGCCGGTCCCGCCAAGAAGCAAAGAGGGATGCGGGCGGAAGCGGAGGACCGTCGCCAGAAAAAGGGCCGGTCCCGCCAAAAAGCAAAGAGGGATGCGGGCGGAAGCGGGGGACCGTCTCCAGAAAAGGGGCGGGTCCCGCCAAAAAACAAAAAGCAAAGAGGGATGTGGGCGGAAGCGGGGGACCGTCGCCAGAAAAGGGGTGGGTCCCGCCAAAAAACAAAAAGCAAAGAGGGATGCGGGCGGAAGCGGGGGACCTTCGCCAGAAAAGGGGTCGGTCCCGCCAAAAAGCAAAAAGGGATGAGGGTGGAACGGGGGACCGTCGAAGCAAAGAGGAGTGCGGGCGGAAGCGGGGGACCGTCGCCAGAAAAAGGGCCGGTCCCGCCAAAAAGCAAAGAGGGATGCGGGCGGAAGCGGGGGACCGTCACCAGAAAGAGGGCCGGTCCCGCCAAAAAGCAAAGAGGGTTGCGGGCAAAAGCGGGGGACCGTCGCCAGAAAAAGGGCCGGTCCCGCCAAAAAGCAAAGAGGGATGCGGGCGGAAGCGGGGGACCGTCGCCAGAAAAAGGGCCGGTCCCGCCAAAAAGCAAAGAGGGATGCGGGCGGAAGCGGGGGACCGTCGTCAGAAAAAGGGGGCGGTCCCGCCAAAAAGCAAAGAGGGATGCGGGCTGAAGCGGGGGACCGTCGCCAGAAAAGGGGCCGGTCCCGCCAAAAAGCAAAGAGGGATGCGGGCGGAAGCGGGGGACCGTCGCCAGAAAAAGGGCCGGTCCCGCCAAAAAGCAAAGAGGGATGCGGGCGGAAGCGGGGGACCGTCGCCAGAAAAAGGGCCGGTCCCGCCAAAAAGCAAAGAGGGATGTGGGCGGAAGCGGGGGACCGTCGCCAGAAAAAGGGCCGGTCCCGCCAAAAAGCATAGAGGGATGCGAGCGGAAGCGGGGGACTGTCGCCAGAAAAAGGGCCGGTCCCGCCAAAATGCAAAGAGGGATGAGGGTGGAACGGGGGACCGTCGAAGCCAAGAGGAGTGCGGGCGGAAGCGGGGGACCGTCGCCAGAAAAAGGGCCGGTCCCGCCAAAAAGCAAAGAGGGATGCGGGCGGAAGCGGGGGACAGTCGCCAAAAAAAGGGCCGGTCCCGCCAAAAAGCAAAGAGGGATGCGGGCAGAAGCGGGGGACCGTCGCCAGAAAAAGGGGCCGGTCCCGCCAAAAAGCAAAGAGGGATGCGGGCGGAACGGGGGACCGTCGCCAGAAAGAGGGCCGGTCCCGCCAAAAAGCAAAGAGGGATGCGGGCGGAAGCGGGGGACCGTCGACAGAAAAAGGGCCGGTCCCGCCAAAAAGCGAAGAGGAATGCGGGCGGAAGCGGGGGACCGTCGCCAGAAAAAGGGCCGGTCCCACCAAAAAGCAAAGAGGGAAGCGGGCGGAAGCGGGGGACCGTCACCAGAAAGAGGGCCGGTCCCGCCAAAAAGCAAAGAGGGTTGCGGGCAAAAGCGGGGGACCGTCGACAGAAAAAGGGCCGGTCCCGCCAAAAAGCAAAGAGGGATGCGGGCGGAAGCGGGGGACCGTCGCCAGAAAAAGGGCCGGTCCCACCAAAAAGCAAAGAGGGATGCGGGCGGATGCGGGGGACCGTCGCCAGATAGAGGGCCGGTCCCGCCAAAAAGCAAAGAGGGATGCGGGCAGAAGTGGGGGACCGTCGCCAGAAAAAGGGCAGGTCCCGCCAAAAAGCAAAGAGGGATGCGGACAGAAGCGGGGGACCGTCGCCAGAAAAAGGGCCGGTCCCGCCAAAAAGCAAAGAGGGATGCGGGCGGAAGCGGGGGACTGTCGCCAGAATAAGGGCCGGTCCCGCCAAAAAGCAAAGAGGGATGCAGGCGGAAGCGGAGGACCGTCGCCAGAAAAAGCGCCGCTCCCGCCAAAAAGCAAAGAGGGATGCGGGCGGAAGCGGGGGACCGTCGCCAGAAAAGGGGACGGTCCCGCCAAAAAGCAAAGAGGGATGCGGGCGGAAGTGGGGGACCGTCGCCAGAAAGAGGGCTGGTCCCGCCAAAAAGCAAAGAGGGATGCGGGCGGAAGCGGAGGACCGTCGCCAGAAAAAGGGCCGGTCCCGCCAAAAAGCAAAGAGGGATGCGGGCGGAAGCGGGGGACCGTCTCCAGAAAAGGGGCCGATCCCGCAAAAAAGCAAAGAGGGATGTGGGCGGAAGCGGGGGACCGTCGCCAGAAAAGGGGCGGGTCCCGCCAAAAAACAAAAAGCAAAGAGGGATGCGGGCGGAAGCGGGGGAACGTCGCCAGAAAAGGGGCCGGTCCCGCCAAAAAGCAAAGAGGGATGCGGGCGGAAGCGGGGGACCGTCACCAGAAAGAGGGCCGGTCCCGCCAAAAAGCAAAGAGGGTAGCGGGCAAAAGCGGGGGACCGTCGCCAGAAAATGGGCCGGTCCCGCCAAAAAGCAAAGAGGGATGCGGGCGGAAGCGGGGGACCGTCGCCAGAAAAAGGGCCGGTCCCGCCAAAAAGCAAAGAGGGATGCGGGCGGATGCGGGGGACCGTCGCCAGATAGAGGGCCGGTCCCGCCAAAAAGCAAAGAGGGATGCGGGCAGAAGCGGGGGACCGTCGCCAGAAAAAGGGCAGGTCCCGCCAAAAAGCAAAGAGGGATGCGGGCGGAAGCGGGGGACCGTCGCCAAAAAAAGGGCCGGTCCCGCCAAAAAGCAAAGAGGGATGCGGGCGGAAGCGGGGGACCGTCGCCAGAAAAAGGGGCCGGTCCCGCCAAAAAGCAAAGAGGGATGCGGGCGGAAGCGGGGGACCGTCGCCAGAAAAAGGGCCGGTCCCGCCAAAAAGCAAAGAGGGATGCGGGCGGAAGCGGGGGACCGTCGCCAGAAAAAGGGGCCGGTCCCGCCAAAAAGCAAAGAGGGATGCGGGCGAAGCGGGGGACCGTCGCCAGAAAGAGGGCCGGTCCCGCCAAAAAGCAAAGAGGGATGCGGGCGGAAGCGGGGGACCGTCGCCAGAAAAAGGGCCGGTCCCGCCAAAAAGCAAAGAGGGATGTGGGCGGCAGCGGGGGACCGTCACCAGAAAGAGGGCCGGTCCCGCCAAAAAGCAAAGAGGGTTGCGGGCAAAAGCGGGGAACCATCGCCAGAAAAAGGGCCGGTCCCGCCACAAAGCAAAGAGGGATGCGGGCGGAAGCGGGGGACCGTCGCCAGAAAAAGGGCCGGTCCCACCAAAAAGCAAAGAGGGATGCGGGCGGATGCGGGGTACCGTCGCCAGATAGAGGACCGGTCCCGCCAAAAAGCAAAGAGGGATGCGGGCAGAAGCGGGGGACCGTCGCCAGACAAAGGGCCGGTCCCGCCAAAAAGCAAAGAGGGATGCGGGCGGAAGCGGGGGACCGTCGCCAGAAAAGGGGACGGTCCCGCCAAAAAGCAAGGAGGGATGCGGGCGGAAGTGGGGGACCGTCGCCAGAAAGAGGGCTGGTCCCGCAAAAAAGCAAAGAGGGATGTGGGCGGAAGCGGGGGACCGTCGCCAGAAAAGGGGCGGGTCCCGCCAAAAAACAAAAAGCAAAGAGGGATGCGGGCGGAAGCGGGGTACCGTCGCCAGAAAAGGGGCCAGTCCCGCCAAAAAGCAAAGAGGGATGCGGGCGGAAGCGGGGGACCGTCGCCAGAAAAGGGGCCAGTTCCGCTAAAAAGCAAAGAGGGATGCGGGCGGAAGCGGGGGACTGTCGCAAGATAAAGGGCCGGTCCCACCAAAAAGCAAAGAGGGATGCGGGCGGAAGCGGGGGACCGTCGCCAGAAAGAGGGCTGGTCCCGCCAAAAAGCAAAGAGGGACGCGGGCGGAAGCGGGGGACCGTCGACAGAAAAAGGTCCGGTCCCGCCAAAAAGCAAAGAGGGATGCGGGCGGAAGCGGGGGACCGTCGCCAGAAATAGGGCCGGTCCCACCAAAAAGCAAAGAGGGATGCGGGCGGATGCGGGGGACCGTCGCCAGATAGAGGGCCGGTCCCGCCAAAAAGCAAAGAGGGATGCGGGCAGAAGCGGGGGACCGTCGCCAGAAAAAGGGCAGGTCCCGCCAAAAAGCAAAGAGGGATGCGGACAGAAGCGGGGGACCGTCGCCAGAAAAAGGGCCGGTCCCACCAAAAAGCAAAGAGGGATGCGGGCGGATGCGGGGGACCGTCGCCAGATAGAGGGCCGGTCCCGCCAAAAAGCAAAGAGGGATGCGGGCAGAAGCGGGGGACCGTCGCCAGAAAAAGGGCAGGTCCCGCCAAAAAGCAAAGAGGGATGCGGGCGGAAGCGGGGGACTGTCGCCAGAAAAAGGGCAGGTCCCGCCAAAAAGCAAAGAGGGATGCAGGCGAAAGCGGAGGACCGTCGCCAGAAAAAGCGCCGCTCCCGCCAAAAAGCAAAGAGGGATGCGGGCGGAAGCGGGGGACCGTCGCCAGAAAAGGGGAAGGTCCCGCCAAAAAGCAAAGAGGGATGCGGGCAGAAGTGGGGGACCGTCGCCAGAAAGATGGCTGGTCCCGCCAAAAAGCAAAGAGGGATGCGGGCGGAAGCGGGGGACCGTCGCCAGAAAAAGGGCCGTTCCCGCCAAGAAGCAAAGAGGGATGCGGGCGGAAGCGGAGGACCGTCGCCAGAAAAAGGGCCGGTCCCGCCAAAAAGCAAAGAGGGATGCGGGCGGAAGCGGGGGACCGTCTCCAGAAAAGGGGCGGGTCCCGCCAAAAAACAAAAAGCAAAGAGGGATGTGGGCGGAAGCGGGGGACCGTCGCCAGAAAAGGGGCGGGTCCCGCCAAAAAACAAAAAGCAAAGAGGGATGCGGGCGGAAGCGGGGGACCTTCGCCAGAAAAGGGGTCGGTCCCGCCAAAAAGCAAAAAGGGATGAGGGTGGAACGGGGGACCGTCGAAGCAAAGAGGAGTGCGGGCGGAAGCGGGGGACCGTCGCCAGAAAAAGGGCCGGTACCGCCAAAAAGCAAAGAGGGATGCGGGCGGAAGCGGGGGACCGTCACCAGAAAGAGGGCCGGTCCCGCCAAAAAGCAAAGAGGGTTGCGGGCAAAAGCGGGGGACCGTCGCCAGAAAAAGGGCCGGTCCCGCCAAAAAGCAAAGAGGGATGCGGGCGGAAGCGGGGGACCGTCGCCAGAAAAAGGGCCGGTCCCGCCAAAAAGCAAAGAGGGATGCGGGCGGAAGCGGGGGACCGTCGTCAGAAAAAGGGGGCGGTCCCGCCAAAAAGCAAAGAGGGATGCGGGCTGAAGCGGGGGACCGTCGCCAGAAAAGGGGCCGGTCCCGCCAAAAAGCAAAGAGGGATGCGGGCGGAAGCGGGGGACCGTCGCCAGAAAAAGGGCCGGTCCCGCCAAAAAGCAAAGAGGGATGCGGGCGGAAGCGGGGGACCGTCGCCAGAAAAAGGGCCGGTCCCGCCAAAAAGCAAAGAGGTATGTGGGCGGAAGCGGGGGACCGTCGCCAGAAAAAGGGCCGGTCCCGCCAAAAAGCATAGAGGGATGCGAGCGGAAGCGGGGGACTGTCGCCAGAAAAAGGGCCGGTCCCGCCAAAATGCAAAGAGGGATGAGGGTGGAACGGGGGACCGTCGAAGCAAAGAGGAGTGCGGGCGGAAGCGGGGGACCGTCGCCAGAAAAAGGGCCGGTCCCGCCAAAAAGCAAAGAGGGATGCGGGCGGAAGCGGGGGACAGTCGCCAAAAAAAGGGCCGGTCCCGCCAAAAAGCAAAGAGGGATGCGGGCGGAAGCGGGGGACCGTCGCCAGAAAAAGGGGCCGGTCCCGCCAAAAAGCAAAGAGGGATGCGGGCGGAAGCGGGGGACCGTCGACAGAAAAAGGGCCGGTCCCGCCAAAAAGCGAAGAGGAATGCGGGCGGAAGCGGGGGACCGTCGCCAGAAAAAGGGCCGGTCCCACCAAAAAGCAAAGAGGGAAGCGGGCGGAAGCGGGGGACCGTCACCAGAAAGAGGGCCGGTCCCGCCAAAAAGCAAAGAGGGTTGCGGGCAAAAGCGGGGGACCGTCGACAGAAAAAGGGCCGGTCCCGCCAAAAAGCAAAGAGGGATGCGGGCGGAAGCGGGGGACCGTCGCCAGAAAAAGGGCCGGTCCCACCAAAAAGCAAAGAGGGATGCGGGCGGATGCGGGGGACCGTCGCCAGATAGAGGGCCGGTCCCGCCAAAAAGCAAAGAGGGATGCGGGCAGAAGCGGGGGACCGTCGCCAGAAAAAGGGCAGGTCCCGCCAGAAAGCAAAGAGGGATGCGGACAGAAGCGGGGGACCGTCGCCAGAGAAAGGGCCGGTCCCGCCAAAAAGCAAAGAGGGATGCGGGCGGAAGCGGGGGACTGTCGCCAGAATAAGGGCCGGTCCCGCCAAAAAGCAAAGAGGGATGCAGGCGGAAGCGGAGGACCGTCGCCAGAAAAAGCGCCGCTCCCGCCAAAAAGCAAAGAGGGATGCGGGCGGAAGCGGGGGACCGTCGCCAGAAAAGGGGACGGTCCCACCAAAAAGCAAAGAGGGATGCGGGCGGAAGTGGGGGACCGTCGCCAGAAAGAGGGCTGGTCCCGCCAAAAAGCAAAGAGGGATGCGGGCGGAAGCGGGGGACCGTCGCCAGAAAAAGGGCCGGTCCAGCCAAGAAGCAAAGAGGGATGCGGGCGGAAGCGGAGGACCGTCGCCAGAAAAAGGGCCGGTCCCGCCAAAAAGCAAAGAGGGATGCGGGCGGAAGCGGGGGACCGTCTCCAGAAAAGGGGCCGATCCCGCAAAAAAGCAAAGAGGGATGTGGGCGGAAGCGGGGGACCGTCGCCGGAAAAGGGGCGGGTCCCGCCAAAAAACAAAAAGCAAAGAGGGATGCGGGCGGAAGCGGGGGAACGTCGCCAGAAAAGGGGCCGGTCCCGCCAAAAAGCAAAGAGGGATGCGGGCGGAAGCGGGGGATCGTCACCAGAAAGAGGGCCGGTCCCGCCAAAAAGCAAAGAGGATTGCGGGCAAAAGCGGGGGACCGTCGCCAGAAAATGGGCCGGTCCCGCCAAAAAGCAAAGAGGGATGCGGGCGGAAGCGGGGGACCGTCGCCAGAAAAAGGGCCGGTCCCGCCAAAAAGCAAAGAGGGATGCGGGCGGATGCGGGGGACCGTCGCCAGATAGAGGGCCGGTCCCGCCAAAAAGCAAAGAGGGATGCGGGCAGAAGCGGGGGACCGTCGCCAGAAAAAGGGCAGGTCCCGCCAAAAAGCAAAGAGGGATGCGGGCGGAAGCGGGGGACCGTCGCCAAAAAAAGGGCTGGTCCCGCCAAAAAGCAAAGAGGGATGCGGGCGGAAGCGGGGGACCGTCGCCAGAAAAAGGGGCCGGTCCCGCCAAAAAGCAAAGAGGGATGCGGGCGGAAGCGGGGGACCGTCGCCAGAAAAAGGGCCGGTCCCGCCAAAAAGCAAAGAGGGATGCGGGCGGAAGCGGGGGACCGTCGCCAGAAAAAGGGGCCGGTCCCGCCAAAAAGCAAAGAGGGATGCGGGCGAAGCGGGGGACCGTCGCCAGAAAGAGGGCCGGTCCCGCCAAAAAGCAAAGAGGGATGCGGGCGGAAGCGGGGGACCGTCGACAGAAAAAGGGCCTGTCCTGCCAAAAAGCGAAGAGGAATGCGGGCGGAAGCGGGGGACCGTCGCCAGAAAAAGGGCCGGTCCCGCCAAAAAGCAAAGAGGGATGCGGGCGGATGCGGGGGACCGTCACCAGAAAGAGGGCCGGTCCCGCCAAAAAGCAAAGAGGGTTGCGGGCGGAAGCGGGGGACCGTCGCCAGAAAGAGGGCTGGTCCCGCCAAAAAGCAAAGAGGGACGCGGGCGGAAGCGGGGGACCTTCGACAGAAAAAGGGCCGGTCCCGCCAAAAAGCAAAGAGGGATGCGGGCGGAAGCGGGGGACCGTCGCCAGAAAAAGGGCCGGTCCCACCAAAAAGCAAAGAGGGATGCGGGCAGAAGCGGGGGACCGTCGCCAGACAAAGGGCCGGTCCCGCCAAAAAGCAAAGAGGGATGCGGGCGGAAGCGGGGGACCGTCGCCAGAAAAGGGGACGGTCCCGCCAAAAAGCAAGGAGGGATGCGGGCGGAAGTGGGGGACCGTCGCCAGAAAGAGGGCTGGTCCCGCAAAAAAGCAAAGAGGGATGTGGGCGGAAGCGGGGGACCGTCGCCAGAAAAGGGGCGGGTCCCGCCAAAAAACAAAAAGCAAAGAGGGATGCGGGCGGAAGCGGGGTACCGTCGCCAGAAAAGGGGCCGGTCCCGCCAAAAAGCAAAGAGGGATGCGGGCGGAAGCGGGGGACCGTCACCAGAAAAGGGTCCGGTTCCGCTAAAAAGCAAAGAGGGATGCGGGCGGAAGCGGGGGACTGTCGCAAGATAAAGGGCCGGTCCCACCAAAAAGCAAAGAGGGATGCGGGCGGAAGCGGGGGACCGTCGCCAGAAAGAGGGCTAGTCCCGCCAAAAAGCAAAGAGGGACGCGGGCGGAAGCGGGGGACCGTCGACAGAAAAAGGTCCGGTCCCGCCAAAAAGCAAAGAGGGATGCGGGCGGAAGCGGGGGACCGTCGCCAGAAATAGGGCCGGTCCCACCAAAAAGCAAAGAGGGATGCGGGCGGATGCGGGGGACCGTCGCCAGATAGAGGGCCGGTCCCGCCAAAAAGCAAAGAGGGATGCGGGCAGAAGCGGGGGACCGTCGCCAGAAAAAGGGCAGGTCCCGCCAAAAAGCAAAGAGGGATGCGGACAGAAGCGGGGGACCGTCGCCAGAAAAAGGGCCGGTCCCGCCAAAAAGCAAAGAGGGATGCGGGCGGAAGCGGGGGACCGTCGCCAGAAAAAGGGGCCGGTCCCGCCAAAAAGCAAAGAGGGATGCGGGCGAAGCGGGGGACCGTCGCCAGAAAGAGGGCCGGTCCCGCCAAAAAGCAAAGAGGGATGCGGGCGGAAGCGGGGGACCGTCGACAGAAAAAGGGCCTGTCCTGCCAAAAAGCGAAGAGGAATGCGGGCGGAAGCGGGGGACCGTCGCCAGAAAAAGGGCCGGTCCCGCCAAAAAGCAAAGAGGGATGCGGGCGGATGCGGGGGACCGTCACCAGAAAGAGGGCCGGTCCCGCCAAAAAGCAAAGAGGGTTGCGGGCAAAAGCGGGGAACCATCGCCAGAAAAAGGGCCGGTCCCGCCAAAAAGCAAAGAGGGATGCGGGCGGAAGCGGGGGACCGTCGCCAGAAAGAGGGCTGGTCCCGCCAAAAAGCAAAGAGGGACGCGGGCGGAAGCGGGGGACCTTCGACAGAAAAAGGGCCGGTCCCGCCAAAAAGCAAAGAGGGATGCGGGCGGAAGCGGGGGACCGTCGCCAGAAAAAGGGCCGGTCCCACCAAAAAGCAAAGAGGGATGCGGGCAGAAGCGGGGGACCGTCGCCAGACAAAGGGCCGGTCCCGCCAAAAAGCAAAGAGGGATGCGGGCGGAAGCGGGGGACCGTCGCCAGAAAAGGGGACGGTCCCGCCAAAAAGCAAGGAGGGATGCGGGCGGAAGTGGGGGACCGTCGCCAGAAAGAGGGCTGGTCCCGCAAAAAAGCAAAGAGGGATGTGGGCGGAAGCGGGGGACCGTCGCCAGAAAAGGGGCGGGTCCCGCCAAAAAACAAAAAGCAAAGAGGGATGCGGGCGGAAGCGGGGTACCGTCGCCAGAAAAGGGGCCGGTCCCGCCAAAAAGCAAAGAGGGATGCGGGCGGAAGCGGGGGACCGTCACCAGAAAAGGGTCCGGTTCCGCTAAAAAGCAAAGAGGGATGCGGGCGGAAGCGGGGGACTGTCGCAAGATAAAGGGCCGGTCCCACCAAAAAGCAAAGAGGGATGCGGGCGGAAGCGGGGGACCGTCGCCAGAAAG
Organism: Eleutherodactylus coqui; assembly: GCF_035609145.1. Classification (NCBI taxonomy): domain Eukaryota; kingdom Metazoa; phylum Chordata; class Amphibia; order Anura; family Eleutherodactylidae; genus Eleutherodactylus; species Eleutherodactylus coqui. The sequence continues at coordinate 100,002,352 of NC_089838.1, read as the reverse complement.
AGGGCTGGTCCCGCCAAAAAGCAAAGAGGGACGCGGGCGGAAGCGGGGGACCGTCGACAGAAAAAGGTCCGGTCCCGCCAAAAAGCAAAGAGGGATGCGGGCGGAAGCGGGGGACCGTCGCCAGAAATAGGGCCGGTCCCACCAAAAAGCAAAGAGGGATGCGGGCGGATGCGGGGGACCGTCGCCAGATAGAGGGCCGGTCCCGCCAAAAAGCAAAGAGGGATGCGGGCAGAAGCGGGGGACCGTCGCCAGAAAAAGGGCAGGTCCCGCCAAAAAGCAAAGAGGGATGCGGACAGAAGCGGGGGACCGTCGCCAGAAAAAGGGCCGGTCCCACCAAAAAGCAAAGAGGGATGCGGGCGGATGCGGGGGACCGTCGCCAGATAGAGGGCCGGTCCCGCCAAAAAGCAAAGAGGGATGCGGGCAGAAGCGGGGGACCGTCGCCAGAAAAAGGGCAGGTCCCGCCAAAAAGCAAAGAGGGATGCGGGCGGAAGCGGGGGACTGTCGCCAGAATAAGGGCCGGTCCCGCCAAAAAGCAAAGAGGGATGCAGGCGAAAGCGGAGGACCGTCGCCAGAAAAAGCGCCGCTCCCGCCAAAAAGCAAAGAGGGATGCGGGCGGAAGCGGGGGACCGTCGCCAGAAAAGGGGAAGGTCCCGCCAAAAAGCAAAGAGGGATGCGGGCGGAAGTGGGGGACCGTCGCCAGAAAGATGGCTGGTCCCGCCAAAAAGCAAAGAGGGATGCGGGCGGAAGCGGGGGACCGTCGCCAGAAAAAGGGCCGTTCCCGCCAAGAAGCAAAGAGGGATGCGGGCGGAAGCGGAGGACCGTCGCCAGAAAAAGGGCCGGTCCCGCCAAAAAGCAAAGAGGGATGCGGGCGGAAGCGGGGGACCGTCTCCAGAAAAGGGGCGGGTCCCGCCAAAAAACAAAAAGCAAAGAGGGATGTGGGCGGAAGCGGGGGACCGTCGCCAGAAAAGGGGCGGGTCCCGCCAAAAAACAAAAAGCAAAGAGGGATGCGGGCGGAAGCGGGGGACCTTCGCCAGAAAAGGGGTCGGTCCCGCCAAAAAGCAAAAAGGGATGAGGGTGGAGCGGGGGACCGTCGAAGCAAAGAGGAGTGCGGGCGGAAGCGGGGGACCGTCGCCAGAAAAAGGGCCGGTACCGCCAAAAAGCAAAGAGGGATGCGGGCGGAAGCGGGGGACCGTCACCAGAAAGAGGGCCGGTCCCGCCAAAAAGCAAAGAGGGTTGCGGGCAAAAGCGGGGGACCGTCGCCAGAAAAAGGGCCGGTCCCGCCAAAAAGCAAAGAGGGATGCGGGCGGAAGCGGGGGACCGTCGCCAGAAAAGGGGCCGGTCCCGCCAAAAAGCAAAGAGGGATGCGGGCGGAAGCGGGGGACCGTCGCCAGAAAAAGGGCCGGTCCCGCCAAAAAGCAAAGAGGGATGCGGGCGGAAGCGGGGGACCGTCGCCAGAAAAAGGGCCGGTCCCGCCAAAAAGCAAAGAGGGATGTGGGCGGAAGCGGGGGACCGTCGCCAGAAAAAGGGCCGGTCCCGCCAAAAAGCATAGAGGGATGCGAGCGGAAGCGGGGGACTGTCGCCAGAAAAAGGGCCGGTCCCGCCAAAATGCAAAGAGGGATGAGGGTGGAACGGGGGACCGTCGAAGCAAAGAGGAGTGCGGGCGGAAGCGGGGGACCGTCGCCAGAAAAAGGGCCGGTCCCGCCAAAAAGCAAAGAGGGATGCGGGCGGAAGCGGGGGACAGTCGCCAAAAAAAGGGCCGGTCCCGCCAAAAAGCAAAGAGGGATGCGGGCGGAAGCGGGGGACCGTCGCCAGAAAAAGGGGCCGGTCCCGCCAAAAAGCAAAGAGGGATGCGGGCGGAACGGGGGACCGTCGCCAGAAAGAGGGCCGGTCCCGCCAAAAAGCAAAGAGGGATGCGGGCGGAAGCGGGGGACCGTCGACAGAAAAAGGGCCGGTCCCGCCAAAAAGCGAAGAGGAATGCGGGCGGAAGCGGGGGACCGTCGCCAGAAAAAGGGCCGGTCCCACCAAAAAGCAAAGAGGGAAGCGGGCGGAAGCGGGGGACCGTCACCAGAAAGAGGGCCGGTCCCGCCAAAAAGCAAAGAGGGTTGCGGGCAAAAGCGGGGGACCGTCGACAGAAAAAGGGCCGGTCCCGCCAAAAAGCAAAGAGGGATGCGGGCGGAAGCGGGGGACCGTCGCCAGAAAAAGGGCCGGTCCCACCAAAAAGCAAAGAGGGATGCGGGCGGATGCGGGGGACCGTCGCCAGATAGAGGGCCGGTCCCGCCAAAAAGCAAAGAGGGATGCGGGCAGAAGCGGGGGACCGTCGCCAGAAAAAGGGCAGGTCCCGCCAGAAAGCAAAGAGGGATGCGGACAGAAGCGGGGGACCGTCGCCAGAGAAAGGGCCGGTCCCGCCAAAAAGCAAAGAGGGATGCGGGCGGAAGCGGGGGACTGTCGCCAGAATAAGGGCCGGTCCCGCCAAAAAGCAAAGAGGGATGCAGGCGGAAGCGGAGGACCGTCGCCAGAAAAAGCGCCACTCCCGCCAAAAAGCAAAGAGGGATGCGGGCGGAAGCGGGGGACCGTCGCCAGAAAAGGGGACGGTCCCGCCAAAAAGCAAAGAGGGATGCGGGCGGAAGTGGGGGACCGTCGCCAGAAAGAGGGCTGGTCCCGCCAAAAAGCAAAGAGGGATGCGGGCGGAAGCGGGGGACCGTCGCCAGAAAAAGGGCCGGTCCAGCCAAGAAGCAAAGAGGGATGCGGGCGGAAGCGGAGGACCGTCGCCAGAAAAAGGGCCGGTCCCGCCAAAAAGCAAAGAGGGATGCGGGCGGAAGCGGGGGACCGTCTCCAGAAAAGGGGCCGATCCCGCAAAAAAGCAAAGAGGGATGTGGGCGGAAGCGGGGGACCGTCGCCAGAAAAGGGGCCGGTCCCGCCAAAAAGCAAAGAGGGATGCGGGCGGAAGCGGGGGAACGTCGCCAGAAAAGGGGCCGGTCCCGCCAAAAAGCAAAGAGGGATGCGGGCGGAAGCGGGGGACCGTCACCAGAAAGAGGGCCGGTCCCGCCAAAAAGCAAAGAGGGTTGCGGGCAAAAGCGGGGGACCGTCGCCAGAAAATGGGCCGGTCCCGCCAAAAAGCAAAGAGGGATGCGGGCGGAAGCGGGGGACCGTCGCCAGAAAAAGGGCCGGTTCTGCCAAAAAGCAAAGAGGGATGCGGGCGGATGCGGGGGACCGTCGCCAGATAGAGGGCCGGTCCCGCCAAAAAGCAAAGAGGGATGCGGGCAGAAGCGGGGGACCGTCGCCAGAAAAAGGGCAGGTCCCGCCAAAAAGCAAAGAGGGATGCGGGCGGAAGCGGGGGACCGTCGCCAAAAAAAGGGCTGGTCCCGCCAAAAAGCAAAGAGGGATGCGGGCGGAAGCGGGGGACCGTCGCCAGAAAAAGGGGCCGGTCCCGCCAAAAAGCAAAGAGGGATGCGGGCGGAAGCGGGGGACCGTCGCCAGAAAAAGGGCCGGTCCCGCCAAAAAGCAAAGAGGGATGCGGGCGGAAGCGGGGGACCGTCGCCAGAAAAAGGGGCCGGTCCCGCCAAAAAGCAAAGAGGGATGCGGGCGAAGCGGGGGACCGTCGCCAGAAAGAGGGCCGGTCCCGCCAAAAAGCAAAGAGGGATGCGGGCGGAAGCGGGGGACCGTCGACAGAAAAAGGGCCTGTCCTGCCAAAAAGCGAAGAGGAATGCGGGCGGAAGCGGGGGACCGTCGCCAGAAAAAGGTCCGGTCCCGCCAAAAAGCAAAGAGGGATGCGGGCGGATGCGGGGGACCGTCACCAGAAAGAGGGCCGGTCCCGCCAAAAAGCAAAGAGGGTTGCGGGCAAAAGCGGGGAACCATCGCCAGAAAAAGGGCCGGTCCCGCCAAAAAGCAAAGAGGGATGCGGGCGGAAGCGGGGGACCGTCGACAGAAAAAGGGCCTGTCCTGCCAAAAAGCGAAGAGGAATGCGGGCGGAAGCGGGGGACCGTCGCCAGAAAAAGGGCCGGTCCCGCCAAAAAGCAAAGAGGGATGCGGGCGGCAGCGGGGGACCGTCACCAGAAAGAGGGCCGGTCCCGCCAAAAAGCAAAGAGGGTTGCGGGCAAAAGCGGGGAACCATCGCCAGAAAAAGGGCCGGTCCCGCCACAAAGCAAAGAGGGATGCGGGCGGAAGCGGGGGACCGTCGCCAGAAAGAGGGCTGGTCCCGCCAAAAAGCAAAGAGGGACGCGGGCGGAAGCGGGGGACCTTCGACAGAAAAAGGGCCGGTCCCGCCAAAAAGCAAAGAGGGATGCGGGCGGAAGCGGGGGACCGTCGCCAGAAAAAGGGCCGGTCCCACCAAAAAGCAAAGAGGGATGCGGGCGGATGCGGGGGACCGTCGCCAGATAGAGGACCGGTCCCGCCAAAAAGCAAAGAGGGATGCGGGCAGAAGCGGGGGACCGTCGCCAGACAAAGGGCCGGTCCCGCCAAAAAGCAAAGAGGGATGCGGGCGGAAGCGGGGGACCGTCGCCAGAAAAGGGGACGGTCCCGCCAAAAAGCAAGGAGGGATGCTGGCGGAAGCGGGGGACCGTCGCCAGAAAGAGGGCTGGTCCCGCAAAAAAGCAAAGAGGGATGTGGGCGGAAGCGGGGGACCGTCGCCAGAAAAGGGGCGGGTCCCGCCAAAAAACAAAAAGCAAAGAGGGATGCGGGCGGAAGCGGGGTACCGTCGCCAGAAAAGGGGCCGGTCCCGCCAAAAAGCAAAGAGGGATGCGGGCGGAAGCGGGGGACCGTCGCCAGAAAAGGGGCCGGTTCCGCTAAAAAGCAAAGAGGGATGCGGGCGGAAGCGGGAGACCGTCGCCAGAAAGAGGGCCGGTCCCGCCAAAAAGCAAAGAGGGATGCGGGCGGAAGCGGGGGACTGTCGCAAGATAAAGGGCCGGTCCCGCCAAAAAGCAAAGAGGGATGCGGGCGGAAGCGGGGTACCATCGCCAGAAAAGGGGCCAGTCCCGCCAAAAAGCAAAGAGGGATACGGGCGGAAGCGGGGGACCGTCGCCAGAAAAAAGGCCATTCCCGCCAAAAAGCAAAGAGAGACGCGGGCGGAAGCGGGGGTCCGTCGCCAGAAAAGGGGCCGGTCCCGCCAAAAAGCAAAGAGGGACACGGGCGGAAGCGGAGGACCGTCGCCAGAAAGAGGGCCCGTCCCGCCAAAAAGCAAAGAGGGACGCGGGCGGAAGCGGGGGACCGTCGCCAGAAAAGGGGCCGGTCCCGCCATAAAGCAAAGAGGGATGCGGGTGGAAGCGGGGGACCGTCGCCAGAAAAAGGGCCGATCCCGCCAAAAAGCAAAGAGGGATGCGGACAGAAGCGGGGGACCATCGCCAGAAAAAGGGCCGATCCCGCCAAAAGCAAAAAGGTATGCGGTCAGGAGCAGGGGACCGTCGCCAGAAAAAGGGCAGATCCCGCCAAAAGCAAAAAGGTAAGCAGACAGAAGCGGTGACCGTCGCCAGAAAAAAGGGAAGGTCCCGCCAAAAACAAAGAGGGATTCGGACGAAAATAGGGGACCGTCGCTGGAAAGAGGGCAGTCCCACCAAAGACAGAGAGTGTTGCGTACGGAAGCCGGGGACCGTCGCTAGAATATGGACCTTCTGATTTAATATTCAGAGCCAGTGTAGAAAATCCACCTTGAATGCAGGTACTCTTACGTAGCTACAGGCAATATTTTATCAACGACAGCAACAACATTTGTAGGAGAACTGCGATAAAAGCACAAATTCTGGAAAGACGCACAGTTTTTGCCATGTGGTCATTCCTGCTACACCTTCACCGTTTCATGTGTAAATGTGTGCCTTAGGCTATATTCACACTGTGTTTTTCTGAAGTGTAGAAGAAAAAAACATGCTTTTTTGTTTTAAGAAAACTTTTTAAACGTTTTTTTTTTACTGCAATTTTTTTTCACTGCATATCAGAAACGCATGAAAAAGACACAAAAAATGCTCAGTGTGACTGCAGAATAAAGCAATCACTGTACAATCCCCCCATATAAAAGGGCTTCCCATAATATCTAACAATCAGCTGTTCACTATATAAACATGAAGACACAATTAGTCTAGACAGATGTGAAAAATAAGATGCAGAAACAAAAACACTTATCTGCGAATGTCCACTTAGAGCGTCCAGAAGCTCCTCTCGGACAGGGATGATGTACGCGGCTATCAGCGAGTAACAGCGGCTATATCCACGTAACGTCCACCTAGAGCGTCCAGAAGCTCCTCTCGGACAGGGATGATGTATGCGGCTATCAGTAGTTATATCCACGTAACGTCCACCTAGAGCGTCCAGAAGCTCCTCTCGGACGGGGATGATGTACGCGACTATCAGCGAGTAACAGCGGCTATATCCACGTAACGTCCACCTAGAGCGTCCAGAAGCTCCTCTCGGGCAGGGATGATGTACACAGCTAACGATGAGGAGATGTTAAGGTGTAGCAGAGGCAGCAGAGCTCAGGTGACTGTTGTAGTGCCGATGCTGCAGGAACTGCCTGTGTAGATGGGTTCTATCTGCATCTAGAACTGGAAACCGCTGTGACCTCATAAGGTCTCCATGGAAATAGCTGCACAGTGGGCCTGGACTGTCCGGAGACCCCCCAAAACCAGCAAATTTCTATACACATTTTAGGCAAATTTCACACAAATTAAAATTTTGCACTAAAATCCACAACAAATTCTGCACATGATTTTTGTGAGGATTTTGGTGCAGATTTCACTCGTGTTGAGATGAATAAAATACACCCTGAAATATCCACAACATACAGAGCATGCTGGGAACGCGAGAACCGCAGCGAGATGCCAATCCTCAGCAGATTTTCCACCCTGTGAGTGAAATCCCCATTCACCAGCATTTTACTGTGCAACCAAATTGATGCAACCAGCACACAATGTGTTAAACCAGACTTCCTCCAATATTTGGCTAGAAGTACTAACGAAGTGTTCCATATGTAGACCAGCGTTATGCAATTTATGTCGCCAATTCTGTCAGAATCCTAAAAAACGCAACACTGTGGGGTTTTCACCATTGCAAGATCAGATCCGCATGACAATTCAGGGTAACGCAATCTCGTAGGCCAACGCTGCAGGGGGATCACAGCGCAATTTAGCACAAACAGGTGATACATTAAAACAGTGGAGTTTTCTCTTCCGGTGCTACAAGCGTCCCCCACCGCTCTCCTGCCCCCTGATGCCAGCGCTACCAACTTCCTCCACCGCTCTGTTGCCTCCCGATGCCGGCGCTACCAAAGTCCTCCACCGCTCTCCTGCACCCTGATGCCGGCACTACCAACGTCCTTTACCGCTCTCTTGTCTCCTGATGCCAGTGCTACCAGTTTCCTCCACCACTCTGCTGCCCCCCGATGACGGCGCTGCCAGCATCCTCCACCCTTCTCTGGGATCAAAACTGTCTAAAAGAAACTCTGTCCTGGTTGCCCATAGCAACCAATCACAGCACAGTTTTGATTTCTGAAACTGCTCTAGTAAAATGACAGCTGCGCTCTGATTGGTTGCTATGGGCAACAAGGCCTGTTTGTCTTCTAGATATATTACATAAATGAGGCCCTCTGTTCTTCTTGACATGTCCACACCACACGTGTCCTCTGCATTCATGCTGTATTGGTGACATGTCTACACCACACGTGACCTCTGCATCCATGCTGTAGTGGTAACATGTTCGTACTACACAAGACCTCTGCATCCATGCTGTAGCGGTGACATGTCCGTACCACGTGTCCTCTGCATCCATGCTGTAGCAATGGCATGTCTACACCACACATGTCCTCTGCATCCATGCTGTAGCAGTGACATGTCCACACCACACATGTCCTCTGCATCCATGCTGTAGCGGTGACATGTCCATACCACACGTGTCCTCTGCATCCATGCTGTAGCGGTGACATGTCCATACCACACGTGTCCTCTGCATCCATGCTGTAGTGGTAACATGTCTGCACCACACAAGACCTCTGCATCCATGCTGTAGCGGTAACATGTCTGCACCACATGTGTCCTCTGCATACATGCTGTAATGGTGACATGTCCACAGCACGCGTGACCTCTGCATCTATGCTGTAAGAGTAATAGAGAACGGCCGGGGACAAGGGACGTATTGGCAGAGGAGCGGCGAGTATTAATCCTCTTGTTATTTTACACCATTGTAGACTGTTCTTTATTCCTGGGATTGAACAATCCGACTATGGTGCCCACATACCCGCATACGATGCGGCGACCCGCAGTAATGGCCAAACCTGCAGGATGCTGCGATTACAAAATAAAGCCTCTGACCCAAGAAACGCCCGACTAAAGAAGAAAACCCCCCACAGAGGATCCCTGTATTGTTTATGGTGTTCCATACTTCGCTGTTGATCTGCTGCTAACATCCGGCCACAAGGTTTTATGGCAAAAATCACCCAGAAAAACGTCACTGAAAATGCACCTTTATTACGCTGGTGTAAAAGCGTCCTTAATAGAGATGAGCGAACACGTTCGGCTCCGCCCCTTTTTCGCCCAAACACCGAACTTTGCGAACACTTCAGTGTTCGGGCGAAAAAGTTCGGGGGCCGCCGTGGCAGCGCGGGGGGGTGCGGCGGGGAGTGGGGGGGAGAGGGAGAGAGAGAGGGCTCCCCCCTGTTCCCCGCTACTGCCGCCCGCGCCGCCGCGCATCTCCCCGCCCCCCGGCTGCACCCGGACACTTACGCGCGAACACTGCAGTGTTCGGCAAAGCCGGTGTCCGGGTGCGGATGTGTCCGTAACGGACACGTTCGCTCATCCCTAGTCCTTAACCCATTCCCGCAACAGGGCGTAAACTTACGTCCTGGAGATAGCGCGGGATCACATATGATCCAGCGCTATCCCGCAGCGGGAGCCGGCTGTCAGTCACAGCCGGCGTCTCGCTGCAGCAGTGGGGGGCATCGGAGATGCACCCGCCACTTTTAACCCCTTCCCTGCCGCGATCTAAGTAGATCGCGGCAGGGGAAGAGTTCACAGCGGGAGCGCGGCTCCCTCTGTGTCTCCGGCCGGAACTCGCGATGTCATCGCGAGAGCCCGGCCTGTCACCATGGCAACAGGACGCCAGACACTGGCGTCCTGTATTGCCTATGCCTGAGATCGCTGTATGAGCGATAAGGCATGGCAGAGCAGTAGCTCTGCCATGCCTTATGACAGCGATCATCAGGGCAGTGATTAAAGTCCCTCAGAGGGACGCAAACAGTGTAAAAAAAAAGAAAGATTTAAAACATGAATTAAAAAAAATGTAAAAAAAAAGAGTAAAAAAAACATTTTTTATGCTTTTTCTCAGATTAGCATAAAAAAAGGTAAAAAAAAAATAAAACCCCACATATTTGGTATTGTCGCGTCCGTAACGATGTGTACAATAAGTTGCACATGCTTTTCACTGTGCACCGAAAGAAACGCTAAAAAAAAAGCTAAAAAACTGAGGCAAAATGCTCATTTTTAGCATTTTGCCTCACTAAAAACGCAATAAAAGTGATCAAAAAAGTCGAATGTACGCCAAAATGGTACCAATAAAATCTACAGCTCGTCTCGCAAAAAATAAGCCCTCATAGAGCTCTGTACATCAAAAAATAAAAAAGTTACGTGACTTTGAATGCAGCAATTTAGAATAGAAAAAAGGTTTCCAAAAAAAAGGGTTTTTATTGCAGAAAAGTGGGAAAACCTAAAACAAATGTTAGAATGTTGGTATCGTTGTAACCGTACCGGTCTGCAGAAAAAATGGAAAGTCTCATTTATGCTGCATAATTAACGGTGTAAAAAAAAAATTAAAAAATCTATGGCAGAATTGATGCGTTTTCTCTCTCTGCTATCATTAAAAAAAATAAATAAAAATTTACAATATAGTCTATGTACCCAAAATTGGCATCGATAAAAACTACAGTTCGCCACGCAAAAAACAAGCCCTCATACGGCCGCGTCCACGGAAAAATAAAAAAGTTATGGTTTTTGAAAAATGGAGATGGAAAAATACCAAAAAATCGCTTGGTCCTCAACGCCAAAATAGGCCATGTCATGAAGGGGTTAAAGTGTCTTCACATGTCGCAGTCACAGTGCGGTTGAGAACCACATCAACGACCGCGTGTAGTTTTGCTGTGGTTTCGCGATGTTATCATTTACTTTAGGTTTCACCTGTGAAAATTATGTGGTCAAAACCATGTCTCACATCTGCGGTAAAACTGATGGGATTCTCAGATTTGGTGTGAATATACCCTTACACACAGCGCTCCGCACCATGTACTTTACACTGTATTTACACAGGCAAGTGCGATATAGGTCAGAGAAAATCAAATCTATATCTCAATAGTAAACCTGTGATTTTCAGGCTTCTGTGATACGTTTCCATGTTAGAAATTTGATAATCGCATCACTGCACGTACGTTTTTACGCATGTGAAAAAAAACCCAACGTGTTCAAATAGCTAAAATGGGAAAAAAGCATTGCACTCACATGCAAATAACATAGCATGTGAGTGTAATTTTTTTTTTTTTTTTCACGCTCCCATAGGAAAGCATGAGCAGTGGAATCGCCCCAAAATAGGACATGCTGCAATTCTTCGATCTGGCACTCAAGTGCACCATGAGGTTTTAACCAGTACATGCGCAATGAGTAACGCAAACCTGTCCACAAAAGGGACAGCTGTTCTATGCATGCACCAGTTGAAGACCTCACAGCACACACGCAAGACTTGGCAGCGCTACGTGGATGACTCCTACTGCATCATCCATCTCCAAGCAGGCGAGAGGGGTGGACTTTGGAATCGAGCAGGATACTAGCAGAGATGATTCAGCCCGCCCACATGACCATTCTGCTTATTTTGGCTATAAAGATGAAAAAAAATTTTTGAAATTGTTGTGTCTCCACTTTTATTTTTCCATTGACACGGCCGTATGAGGGCTTGTTCTTTGCGTGGCAAACTGCAGTTTTTATTGGTGCCATTTTTGTGTACATACAATGTATTGTAAAACTTTTAGAATTTTGTTTAGATGTCAGGAAAAGAAAATACATCAATTCTATTTTTTTAAAACATCGTTATAAATGACATAATTTTTTCTTGCGGGTCGATACGATTACAAAGATACCAAAATTATTATGTTTTGTTTTTCCACTTTTGCATTTTTTTTACCTTGTTGCATTCAGAGTCCCATAACTTTTTTATTTTCCATGGACGGAGGTCTGTGACAGGGCTTATTTAGACGACCGTATATTGGCCGGGTATTCACGCTGGCCGAAAAACGGCATCTCTCTCTGCAGGTGGAGGAGGCTGGAAGAGCCGGCAGCAGTGCTCTGAGCTCCCGCCCCCTCTCTACTTCCTCTCTGGGAATTAGCTCCACCCCTGCCCCACCTCCCCTCATTGCAAATACTGCAGAGGGGCGGGGAGGGGGTGGAGAGTTGGTGGAGAGGGGGCGGGAGCTCAGAGCACTGCTCCCAACTCTTGCAGCCTCCTCCCCCTGCAGAGAGGGACGCCGTATATCGGCCGGCGTGAATACGCAGCCGATATACAGTCGTCTGAATAAGCCCACAGCTTGTTTTTTCATTGGTACCATTTTGGGGTCAAACAGCTTTTCTGACCACTTTTACTGTGTTTTTTAGAAGGCAAAATGAAGAAAATAAGCATCTTGCCTCGTTTTTTTAACGTCTTTTTTAAAAAACCGTTTATTGTACAGGTGATTATGGATACGATGATACCAAATATGTAAAATTTATTTTTTATGCAAACGGGAAAGTGCGCAAAAAGGCTTTTTTGCCGAGTGTTTTTAATAGATTTTTTTACATTATTTTTAACTTTTTTTTTTACATATTTTTATGCCCTTGTAGGGAACAAGAGCTATAAAAGCTCTGATCACTATGATAATGCTTTGCAGTACTTGAATAGCAAGCACAGTCCATGAAAGGCCCAGGCACTAGAGTATGGTGTTTGTTTAGCATAGCAACCCATCAGCCCTCCGGTTTTCCCACTTTGAACTCTTTAGATGCCACAATGTACATTGATTGTGGCATGCAAGGGGTTAAGAGAAGGGACTGGTATTCTCATAAATTCCTGCTGTAGCAGTGGGAGACTGGCTATTAGTCACAGCTTGCTGCCACTGTGGTATGGCACGGGATTACTTCTGAACCCCTCGCCATCCACAGGACGGGAGTTTACATCCTGTTGCGTTAACTGCCACTCTGTCAGGGTGGAAACTTGGAGTTTTGCCCCCTGTGATGTTAAGGGGCTAAACTCCAATTACTAAGATATATAACTGTGGAAAACAGAGGACCGTCAATATTATAGAGTTGCTCTTGGATTACTTTACTGAAATGTAATGACAGGTTCCCTTTAAAGGGGTTGTTCCCAATTCTAGCTGTTTGCTGCAGGAAGCAGACTGCTCCATACATTGTACAGTGGCCCAGGTAGGTACTGCAGGCTGAGACTCATTCACTTCAATAGGGCTCATCCTGCAATACCAACTTGGGCCGCTGCACAATGTACAGAGCGGTCTGCTTCCTGCAGCTAAACAGCTAGAAGTGGGCTAACTTTTTTAAGAGTGAAAAGCAGCCTAACCGTACCGAGATGTCAGAGTCTGGTGTATTGCAGGATGTGTCTGTGACTTGGCGTACTTTTATATGGAGCGATTATTAGCTGGAATGAGTGAATGACGACCGAGTTATTTGCTTTCTTTCAAAGTATTTTTATTGCTTTTTTGTTAACATCACTTATACAGTTATTTCAAATATCATCGTGACTTGGATAACGCTATGAAAATACAACTTATGAAAATTAAACTGCAGTATATCTAAGTGCCTCAAATAATAAACTTCCTTTAACATCCAATTTATTTTGTCTGCGTTGTAACTTGTAGTTAACTTTTTGCAATAGGGGACGGGATTAGCGGGGTAGGAAGGAGGGGGGGGGGCGACAAACAGGGGAAGGCAGGGGTTAGTGCCGGGGCACTAGGTTGTGTACACTGTTTTGTCGTAGATACTCCTGGTTCGTCCAAGTCACTCACATGAACCCGTGTTTAGCCACCTCAGGAATCTAGGCGTGTTGCGTGTATCTATCCAGGCTGCCCACGTTCCGTAGAACTGGTCATATCCTGTCACCTCCTCCGCTAGCCTAAGTCTCTCCATGCGTTCTATCTCATCCATCGCCCCCACCCAAGCGCTTCTGGGTATACCTGAACTCTGTTTCCAAAATCTCGGTATCACTTGCCTTGTGGCCATGATGAAGAATCTCAGTATACCTTTTTGGAGAGATGGAGCGTCGCCTGAGGAGATGGATAGAAGCGCCAGTTCAGGTGTTAATGTGAGTGGTTCTCTACTTACTGCTACGAACAGGCGTTCCATGTCTTGCCAGATGGGTGTCACCATAGGGCACTCCCACCAAATGTGTAACATTGAGCCCGCTCCTGCCCGGCAACGCCAGCACACGTTCGGGGATGCGTGTAGTTTCTCTGGAGTCATGTACCATCGTGATATGATCTTAAAGTTTAGCTCTTGGAGCCTACTGGAGACAGACATTTTATGTGTGTGTTGGAATGCCTTGCTCCAGAGCTCCTCGGGGACCGGCCTGCCCAGCGTCTCCTCCCAGGCTCTTATCCACCTGGGTTGGTGATTTTCCAAGCTCTCATCCAGCAACTGATTGTAAAGTATTGAGACTGTATGTCTCGGGGTTTCCGTGGCACAACATAGCTTTTCGAAGGGAGTATAACTCATGTTCCATCCCGAGCTAGGTTTAATCTTTGTTAGATAACTGCGTAACTGAAGGTATTGCATCCATGCGCCCGGGGGGGGGCCCCCGTGTTCCCTCCAGGGACACTAGATCTTGTATGCCTCCGGGTTCTACCAACTCTCCCACCCTGGCCTCCCCTCCTGTTGGCATGAATCCCAATCTTCTCGCCAATAGTGTCGCCGGGAGTTGAGGATTCCCAACTAATGGTGTGAGGGGCCCCGGGACTGTTATCCTGCATCCTCCCCTCCACGCTCCCAGCATTGTTCTTATCATGCTTGATGCGTCTGCCTTTTCCCAATTGGTATTTCCTGGGATCCAGAAGACCCCCCTTGTCTCCACGATATTGTTTTCAGTTTCTATCTGCACCCAGAGTTTGTCTGTCCTATGGTGGAATAGATCTAGAATTAAGGTGCCTATGGTCGCTTTATGGTATAGACGCAAGTCCTGGAGTCCCACCCCCCCTTTTTTCTTCTGTTTTGTGAGACTTTTGTAGCTTAGTCTTTTGGCCCCTCCCTTCCATATGAACTTGAGCAGTTGACTTCTCAAGCTATTAAAGAAGTTACTCGGGGGGTTACATGGTGCGGTTTGGAAGATGTATAGCAATCTTGGAAGAATATCCATCTTAATCGTGTTCATTCTACCAAACCATGATAGTGGGGCACCCGTCCATCTCTCCAGATCCCCTTTCAAGGTTGTTAGAATGGGTTTATAGTTCAGCTCATATATCTGGGATAGATCTGATGGGATGTGGACCCCCAGGTATTTGAATGAGTTATATTTCCAAAGGAATGGGAAACCCGCCGCTAGGTCGTCAGCCTCCCTTCTGGGAATCGATACGTTGAGTATCACTGACTTCTGAGCATTGATTTTATAGTTGCTGAGTTTGCCAAATTTTGTAAATTCCTGCATGATGTTGGGAAGGCCTATTCGGGGCTCAGCTGCGTAGATTAAAAGATCGTCTGCGAAGAGTGAGGTTTTGTGTTCTTCACCTCCCACCCTTATTCCTTTAATCGAGGGATTACTTCTAATAGCATTAGCTAGTGTTTCCATCACTAGTATATAAAGGGTAGGTGACAGGGGGCACCCCTGGCGCGTGCCGTTCTTGATCTTAAAGGGGTCAGATAAGTTACCATTGACCCTGACCTGTGCCGAGGGGTCTCTATATAGTGCCATGATCCAAGCTAATGTCCTAGGTCCCATACCGACTTTCTGGAGTGTTGCCTCCAAAAATCTCCAGCTAACTCTGTCGAACGCTTTTTCTGCGTCGACAGAGAGCAAGCATAATGGGGTTTTCCTCCTCTTAACCCAATCTATTAGGGACAGGGTCCTGACGGCGTTGTCTCTCTTCCCGGTACGAAGCCGACCTGGTCCCCGTGTATAAGTCGGGGTATCAAGGTGCTCAGCCTGTTCGCTATGATTTTGGAAAAAAGTTTTAAGTCGCAGTTTATGAGCGATATCGGGCGGTAGTTGCCACACGCTAATGGGTCTTTCCCCGGTTTGGGAATTAGGACTATATGTGCTTGCAGGGCCTGTGGAGGGAAGGGGCAGCCCCGGGACACCGCGTTGAAGGCCCTCAAGATCACATCCGAGACCAAGCTCCCACATGCCTTGTAAAATCCCGGGGAGAACCCGTCCGGGCCTGGGCTCTTCCCCGTTTTGATTCCTTTCAATGCCTGAGTAAGCTCTTCCTCCTCAAAATCTCCCTCCATAGCCTGAGACTCCTCTGTAGAAAGGTGTCTCGTGACATGGAGCTCTAGGTACTCCTCTATCTTTTATGTTGGATGTCTGATTCCCTCTGTGCTTCGGGGATGTTGTATAGTGTGGAGTAAAATAGCCGGAATTCCTCCATTATTTCCCGTGGGGATTGTACTCGTTTCCCTGATGAGGAATTAATGGAATGTATGTGTGGTGGGGCCGATCTAGGGTGTAATGTTCTGGCCAGCCATCTGCCGCTTTTGTCACCGTATTCGTAGTAGCCGGCTTTGATTTTATCACTTCTGGCCAGGGCTTTTTGATCTAAGATATTTAAGATTTTGTGCCGGAGTTCTGATATTTCTGTTTGTAGGGCAGGGGTCGCTTGGGACTTATTTGACGTTTCTTTAGCATTTATTAGCTGGGTCAGTCTTGCTGTCTGATCTTTTTTGATTCTCGCTCCGTGGGATATGAACACCCCTCTCAATACACATTTCAAAGTTTCCCATTTTATCGGGGCGGGTGTAGGGTCATTAGCATGGTCTAGCTTGAAATTTTCTATCGTTTGTTTTATTTCGTTTAGGCAGGCCGTGTCCTCAAGCAAATGATCGTTAAGTCGCCATGTGGGTAGTTTCTTTTCTATACCCCCCGGACCCATGGATGCGAACACCGGGGAGTGGTCTGACCATAGAGATATGTCTAAGGAACACTGAGGGTCCCTGTGGAGTAGACTATGTGATACAAATATGTAATCAATTCTACTGTAAGAATTGTGTGCCATAGAATGAAAGCTGTAATCACGCTTACCCGGGTGGAGAGTGCGCCACAGGTCAATCAGGTTCATACTTGCTAGCGTTTTCTGAACCCTACGGATGGCTGGTCTGGTGAGTGCCGAGCGTCCCGTGGAGGAGTCTAGTCGGGGGTCGATGCACATGTTGAAATCGCCTCCCAGTATAATCTGGGTCCCCTCCGCGAAGTCCGCTAGTCCCCGAAGAGCTCTGGAAGCAAAAGCCACTTGTCCTTGATTAGGAAAATAAAAGTTGGCAATTGTGAAAATCCTGTTATCAATTGATACCTTTAGAAATATATATCTCCCATCTGTACCTATTTCTTGGGATAGGATGATAGGTGTTATGGATTTATGAAATGCTATGGAGACTCCACAGGTTTTATTCTCCGGGTGTGTGGCATGGAACCATGAGGGATAAAATTTGTTTTTCCCACATTCCGGAATTCCAGTACGTGGGAAGTGTATTTCTTGCAGCATGGCTATCGTAACCCGTTTCCTGTGGAGTCTGTACAGCACCTGGTTCCTTTTGTTAGGGCTGTTGAGCCCTTTTGTGTTAAAGGAGCATACATTTATTCTCTCCATCCTGTCGTATGGGGAGGTAGTAATGTGGGTCGGCAAGTACCACTGGTTGGGATCTTCTTCTTTCAGGGCACAACCTAGGTTGGGGAGGGGGAAGGGTCAAACACGAGGGTGAGGGGGAGAGGGAAGATAAGGGGAACATACATCCACTTGTAACATTTTGAAATCTGGTCATTTCTGGTATAAAGTGTGGTTCTAAGCTGGTACTTAATATTTGACTAGCGTCTTTGCAGCAACGCATTGCTGCGGTCCCTAGCGGGGGAGTAACTGAGTCCGGTCGGGTCTGGGTCCGGGCCTCGTCCACCCTCCCCACGGCGGCTGAAAAACATTGTGTAGGGCATCCAATCCTGTAAATCACTAAAATAGCGTGAGAGTAAGAGAGAGACGAAGTGGGGGGGGGGGGGGGGGGGGAGAGGGGAAGATATGAAAGATATAGAAAAGAAGGGCGAGTTGAGAACAGAGAGAGAGCATAAAGAGCGGTGCGCTCCCCGATTTGTCCAGCGGGAGTCTGTGGCCGGTTTCGGAGACACGGAAGGCAATGCAGTGTATGTTTCGGGAGTAAGATGTCTGTATTTTATCAGGGACGCCTGGATCTTTTAAGTCCTTCCGTTCCCAGGATGAGTCTGTTGCGTCACTTGGTCTTTGAGTCCAAACGGAAATCTTTTAAGTTATCTTAGGTGTGAGTCTCTCGTGGAATAGTGAATCGGCGTTTCCTTTCTTTCCTTAAGGTTGTTTCGTGTCCTCTTTACTTTCTCTGTTCGAGAGGTGCCCTGTTTGGAGTTCATTGTCTATGGGGTCTTTGTTGTTGGTCTCTGTCAGTCTCACTTGTTCTTCTTCGATTAGTGTCCACCACTTGCCACTGCCCCTTGGGTGGGGTGATTGTGGGGTAGCTCGTTTTCTGCCATTCCGGAAGTGTGACCATTGGCAGTTTGAGGACCGTAAGGAATTTAGGGAGGTCTCCGAGAGATCTGAAGGTGGCTGTCTCACTCCCTCTTCCCGCAACTAGTTGGAATGGGTATCCCCAGCGATAGGGGATTTCCCTCTCTTTAAGGAGTGCCAGTAATGGTCTAAGAGCTCTGCGTTGCTGTAACGTTTTCCTGGAGAGGTCGCGTAGAAATAGCAGGTTTTTCCCCCGGAATTTGATCGGTCCTTTGTTTCTGATCTGACGTAATATCTCCTCTTTTTCTTTGAAAAAATGGATCCGGCAAACTACGTCTCGTGGTTTTTCCGGGTCTATTGGTTTTGGGCCCAGGGCCCTGTGGATTCTATCAATTTCTATTATATCGTTCGGAGGTCTGCTGAGGAGGTCACCGAAGCATTTGGTAGCCCAGTTCTCTAGGTGTTTATTTTCAATTTCTTCACTTAAACCTCAGATTCTAATATTATTTCGTCTGTGGCGGTTCTCAATATCGTCAAGCTGGGTAGCTAGCTCTGCGATTTGGTTGGCGTGTTCGCTTAATATGTCATGATGTTCATTTATATATTGAAACATTTGTTCTTGTGTTTCTTCCGTTTCCTGTAAGCGATGACCCATATGTTGGATTTCTTTCTGCAAAGATTCCAGCGCGGTCCTTTGTGAGGAAGCGAACTGTGCAAAGTGCTTATCTAGGTCTGCCTTGGTGGGAATTGATCTGAGGTGCTCCTTCCAGTCCCAGTCATCTGTGGTGTT
This sequence comes from Eleutherodactylus coqui, assembly GCF_035609145.1. Classification (NCBI taxonomy): domain Eukaryota; kingdom Metazoa; phylum Chordata; class Amphibia; order Anura; family Eleutherodactylidae; genus Eleutherodactylus; species Eleutherodactylus coqui. The sequence continues at coordinate 99,983,897 of NC_089838.1, read as the reverse complement.
TCCGTTAGTTTGTTTAGGATTTCTCTTCTCTGCCTGGTCTTGGTTAGTAGTTAGGATCTGTTTGTCTGTTTTCTGTATGCTTTGCGGGTTCTTAACAGTGGCTGGGTATCTGTCATAGCTGTTTTTGTCGTTATCTATGTTGCGCCTGCTTGGCTGCGGTGGGCTGTTGCACCTTTCTGCCCCTCTTGTTGGGTCCCTGGTTGGGGGATCTGGCTGTCTCATTGGGCTTTGCATGGTGGCCTGGGGGCTTATCCTGCCCTTGTTCTCTTCCCTTCCAGGAGGTATGGGTGAGGGTCTCGGTGTGGTTGCCCACTCCTCCTCTTCTTCCCAGGTATGGTCCCTGGGTGAGGGTGACCTGTCTGTGCTGCCCTCTTTGTCCCCCATTTCCCCCCTTGCGCTGTGGGGTCTTGGATTAGCCTTTCTGGTGGTGGGGTGGCTTATGTGCGGTCCCTCCCCAGTACCTGTGTGACCTTCTGTCTCCCGCCGTGACTCCTGGGTTCCCGACGCTTCTCTCTGTGTCTGCAGGCCTCTGTGTCCCTCCACTTCCGGTTCAGAGGTTATGGAAGATGGCCGCCGGGCTCTGACTTCCGGCGCGGCTCTCCGCTCTCTCGGCTTCGGTGTCGGCTCCCGGCTCTTCTCCTCTGCTGGTAGGTGATACCCCGGGCGTGGGCGGAGGTCTGGAGCCGCTGTCGGGGGGGTCCCAGGGTCCGTCTGTGTGTCCGGCGCGTGGGGTGTTCGCGCGCTTTCTCCCGGCGCCATCTTGCCTTCTTCCGTTCCCGCCGCTCGGTCAGCTGTGCGTTGTGGGCTTGTGGGGTCTTCTCCTCTTGGTGGGGAGCCGTGCTCTACGTCCCGGTCTGCCGTACTTTCTGTCCGGCGTCTTCTCCCCTTCTCTTCCGTGGTTCCCTCCGGGTCTGCTGGGATCGCGCTCTCTCCTCTCTTCATGCGGCGCTCACCGCCGGCGGTCATGTAGCGGTCCAGGGGCCCGGAGTCTTCCTCCCTGGACCTGCTGGTGCTGGTTCCCCCTCTTCTCCTTGCCATGGCTCTGCTTGGGGAGTCTTTTGGTGGTTGGATGCCTCTTTTTAGACTCTTTTTGCCGCGGGGAAGACGGAGCGCAGGCACCACACGTCTTAACCCTCCATCAGTCAGGCCACGCCCCCGAGTTATTTGCTTTCAAACATCTGTTTACAGGCGCAGATCATCGGTAAAATTTTTTTGTAATTTTCTCGTCATAAATTGTTCAGTCAATTGTTGGTCTTCTCTGGGAAGTCTGGGAATGGCTGAGAATCAGGGGCGTAACTGTATAGAGCACATGTGTCAAACACAAGGCCCGCGGGCCGAATCCGGCCCGCTGCCTTGTGTTATGTGGCCCGCGGCGTGCCGATGGCCGCTCACCACTGTAGTGATTACCAGCTGGGGTGCCGCAGCTCCCCGCTGGTAATCACACTGACAGCTCTGGTCCCTTCTCCCCTGAGTCCCCTGCTCTTCAGTTCCGCAGGAGAGGACTCAGGGAGGAAGCGTGCCGTGCTGCTCACTGATGTCAGTGCACACCCGGACGCATATGAACTTTTTCCACAAGACTTCTGCACTTGTCAGCAATTCCAGCAATCTGATTGGGGAATCAGCCAACCCAGAGAACCAAACAACCAATCAGGTTGCTGGAATTGCTCAATAGTGCAGAAGTCTTGTGGGAAAAGTTCATATGCCACCCGGGCTCAGCACTGTTCCTCCTCGGATCGTGGAGGTAAGCACATGGCTGGGGAAGGGGGAAGTTAATATTGCTGCTGGGGGGTGAGGGTTAATATTGTTGTTGCTGGGAGAAGGTTAATAATGCTGATTGCTGCCGGGGCTGAGGGAGTTAATATTGCTGGTGTGTTGGGGGGTGGGGGTGGGGGTTAAATTGTTGCTGGCAGGGGGTTAATATTGCTGCGGGGGTCGGGTGGGGTGGTAATATTGCTGGTGGGGGTGAATATTGTTGCTGGCAGGGGGTTAATATTGCTGCGGGAGTCGGGTGGGGTGGTAATATTGCTGCTGGGAGGGGGTTAATATTGTTGCTGGCAGGGGGTTAATATTGCTGCCGGGTTGGGAAGGGGAGGAGGGGGGGGGGGGTGTTAATATTGCTGCTGGGTGGGTGGGGGTTAATACTGTTGCTGGGAGGGGGTTAATATTGGTGCAGGGGGGAGGGGTTAATATTGCTGTAGGGGTCGCTATTACTACTGGGGCCACTGTGGGGATCGCTATTACTAACTGGTCTACTGTGGGGGTCAATATTTTTACTGGGGCCCTTACTGTACTGTCTTATAATCGGCCCTTTGAAGTTCACCAAAAACCTGATGTGGCCCCTGGTGAAAATGAGTTTGACACCCCTGGTATAGAGGATGCAGGGGATGCGGTTGCACCCGGGCCCAGGAGCTTTAGGGGGCCCATAAGACCTCTCCTCTCCATATAGGGAGCCCAGTACAATGAATAAAGTATTATAGTTGGGGGCCCTGTTACAGGTTTTGCATCGGGGCCCAGGAGCTTCAAGTTACGCCTCTGCTGAGAATGGACTGGGAACGACTGAATGATAGCCTTTTACACAAAAAAACTGGCAAACGATAAATAATTTGTACGTTTACGTAAAATAAACAATATGTGAACGAATTACGGTTCATTATTCAATTGTTGAACAATAATTGTGCAGTGTAAACACGGACGTTTTCGCATGACTCAACGCTTATTTGAACAATAATCGTTCCATGTGAAAAGGACCCTGATTTGGCGCCCCGTTCATCAGCAAGTCTCCGTGTAGTTGCAGGAAGGCCAAAGCTATGAGGCAAGATGTTGCCGGCAGCTCCTCCTCAGCATCTGCTCAATGCTGCTCTGCGCTCTGATGCTGCGGGTAGTAAAGATGGGGGACAAATGACTTATTGTAGTAATAAACTATTGTGGTGACCCGAGCGGGAGGCCCGCCGCAACAACCATGGGGAAACAAGATGGAATGTCACAGGTGGCTCTGCGATCTCTCCCATTAGCGGTGCCAGCTTGGCCTAGCTGTACATAAACGTAGTATTAAAGAAGTAAATGTCACGTGACGCCAGCACCTCTTTTAGGGCTGTATTCATACGGTGCAAAATAAAGAGTCCACAGTCCAACAATACGTTTTCCAGAAAATCAACCGGAGGTACATGGTTCTACTTTACTCACAAGTAAAGTCGTATTATATTGTGCAGACATAACAATCTTCTTTACAGATATTCACTTCTCTTCCACACCTTCAATGTTACAGGCTTTTTAAGAGACACTCTTCCCTCTGAAGTTTAGATGTCTTCAGCCTCAGTTATCTGATAGACCATCCGTGGGTTATGCACTCCCGACTCATTAACAGCATTCACTCAAGTTTTCTATTTGGTTCTCAGACTTCTTAAAGGGGTTGTCCACCGCCGAAACTGATTTTTTTCCCCCCATGAATGCCCTGTAGAGGAGAAGCATCACACACTACAGCTTTACCCATAAAAAACTATATTTTGCTCACCTTTTTATTTATTTCCTTCCCTTTATAAAGCTTGTCTGAAGGATTTTTCAAAATGGCGCCGCTGGGTAGTTCCCATGATGCACTGCTGCCTTTCTCTCCTCAGTGCGCGCTCCCGATGACACCGGTCACATGACTGGAGGACCGGTGTCATGCATGCTTCACTGCTTTGAATGGAGCCGGCCGGCCCCATTCAAAGTAATGAGAGGGCAGGGAGAGCAGTGCGATCTGCTCCTACTGCTCTGACAGCAGTAGCAAGAGTTTCCTTCATCTCCCCGGCATGTCCCCTCATCACTGGACACTGTGAAAACAGTGTCCCAGTGTCCAATGATGAGGGGACATGCTGGGGAGATGAAGAAATCTCCTGCTACACCTGTCAGAGCAGTAGGAGCAGATCCTGATCTCTAGCGGCACTTTCAATAGCAGACGATGGTCTGCTATTGAAAGTGAAAGTAGCACTAAACATGCCCTACACACACACACACACACACACGCCCACCCCCCTTACAGTGCCCCCTCCACACTGCCCCCCCTCCACACTGTCCCCCTCCAGTTCCCCCCACAGCCCCCCCTTCACAGTGCCCACACACAATGCACCCCCCCACAATGACCTCCCCACAGTGCCACCAGCTACCCACCCCCCCCCTTCCCCACTCGGCATCTGACAGGCCGGCCGCCGTAACTACTAGCACCCCCCCCCCCCCCTTCCCCCGCTGCATCTGACAGCCCGACAGCACCCCCCATCCCCCCAAACCCCCCCCCTTCAGGTTCTTACCTTACCAAGAAGATCAAGCAGCAGCACGTCCCCTGCAGGCAGACCAGAGCTTCCCAGCCGCTGAAGCTCTACTGCACATGCGCAGTAGAGAGAACAACCAGGAAGCAAGAAGCGCGTCCCCGACGTCCCGTCAAGACCTGGAGCCGGCCCGACAAGAAGAACAGAAGACTTGTCGTAACCATGGACGATGGAGGAGCAACACAGGGGGGGGCACCCCTAAAGGTAAGTCAATAACTTCTGTTTGCATCATTTTCCATGCACAATGTATATTACAAAGTGCATGGAAATGGGCAAACAGAAGTAATGAGATGTAATGTTTCTGGCCGGACAACCCCTTTAAGTTTCGATGCAATTTTAACATTAGAAACTCCTATTAACTTTCTCCTGACAAAAATCGCGGGTAGCAGCGACGCGATGCTACACTTCTTCCAAGAAAAAAGCATCACTGACGCTACAAAATCATGTGTACATAGCAACAATATTGTAGCGATTCTGTAGCAGCGATATCGCTGTCGCCCGTGTAAAAGAGGCCTAAGGGTCCTTTTACATGGAGCGAGAAATCATTCGAACGTGCAAACAGTGACAGTCATTTGCTTTAAAATGCAGTTAGTTTACATGCAAAAATAATCTTTTAAATGTTTTTGTCATTCGCTCAATGTTTGATCTTCCAGAGGTCTGTGCCAGTCAGTGGGAACGACTGAATGAACTTTTTTTTTTGCATATAATGACTTGAAAACGACAGAATGATGATTTTTCTGTGTGTTGTGACAATGTCTGCGTGAGGGGTGGGGGTCGGCGACAACACAGAGGCTCATTCAGTCCGTGTAAAAGTCCAATTTACTTTTATTGTCTTCAATACTCAGCGGTAGCAAGAAAATCCAGTGCAAACACATCAGCCACTGGCAGCACATAAACTTAGTGCTATGAAACATAATAAACGCTTTACCATCAAGGCGCTAACTAAACAGTAGTTCCCTCACTACTAACACAGTTGCCTAGCACCACTACATGTACCCAACAAGGTGTCTGTTTGGAAGCGTCCTTCCCCATCAGACTCTTGGCCGTACTGCAGCCTGGTCTCCCACAGACATCAGGCTTTCCTTTTCCTTTCAGGGAGTATCTCCAACTCTCTGAGCCTGGCTCTGGTTCCCAGCATCAGCGCTGCTCTGGCTTGTTGCTCTGCCTCAGCTTGCAGCATGGGACTGAATGTGTTTGGAGTTTTTAGCTCCTCTAGACACACCCACACGGCTGTCCATGCTAATTAGCATACATTCAGCACGCAGAAGGCCTGGTTACAGCCCCCTGCAGGCCATTCTCTGCATAGCCTTGGCACACCGTGCAAAATGAACAACGACTGATAAAGGAACGCATTTTCATTTGTCGTCTAATCGTTAATCGTCTGCCATGTTTATACTGAACAACTATCTTTCAAATTTGTACGATCCAATAATTGTTTGAGTGATAATGGTTACGTGTAAAAGAGTCTTTATTTCCATCGTAGTCTGAACCTCCCACTCTCGTCTCCATGATTTTTCCCAAACAGCACCAGTTCTCTGGAATGCGCTAGTGTTCAGTTTGGGCTCTGCTATCCCAAAGACAAAAGATAGCAAGGAAACTTTGTGAAACCACCTTGAAGACCCATTAGGAAAGCAACCATCTTGAAGTCTCCAATTACCTCCCAACCATACTGATCGTACTTTAGAACTTGCAACAGGAATTTGACACTACTGTACTCCTCCTTGAGATGTGCAAAGTAAGCCAGTGGAAGGGATTAATGAAAACATTCAGACGTTTTCATTAATTGTGAACTGTATGGACATACGCTGCATTGTATAAGGACTTTGGCTCATGATTGGAAGGAATTTATTTTCTCACTGTGTATGTCCTTGAAATATTCGAAATTCAAAATCATATACTTTTAATTATCGATGTCCTGACTACAAAAGCAAACTTTTTTCAAAATGAGAGTTATTTGCCATTATATTTTACAATAAGCTAACAGGAACAAATAAACTTTTCTTAGACACAAAAACTGCATTGCCTAATGTTATGTAATGAATGTACTTAAAGTTTCAAATTTACAATGCTTCACCAGTTTCAAAGCTCCACTTGCTGTCGGTGAATGATCCTAATCTTGCATATAGAGTTACAGTTTTATACATTGTATCATTATGTATGCATAAACTACATCAGTCCAAGGTGTACAAAGCAGAAATATTTGGCCTGCTGATTAGTTGAAAGTGTCTCTCCATGATTCACAGCCCAATATCGCCCTTGCAGTTCTTCTGAAAATCCCTGGATGCAAAGCGTTTTCAAAAGAAAGCAGGCTCGCATCCCTATGGGACTGAAGGAATCCCCCATAGCGAGGAGAGAGAGGGAGGTGGAGGAATAGGGGATCTCCTACAGATCTTTCCATATTTGGAGAGATGGGGGGGGGGAGCTAAAGGGCTCCCCCAGGGCTTCCTGAGAGGACGGGGCTAGAGAGGGTTTTCATAGTGACTCCTCCCCAGCCAAGAGGGGGCGGGGCTGAAGGGTGGATCCTTCTAGCCCTGCCCCCTCTATTGGCTAGAGAGGAATCACTATGAGAACCCTCTCTAGTCCCGACCCCAGGGAATCCCTCTAGCCCCACCCCCTATCTCTCCAAATATGGGGAGATCACTAGAAGATCCCCTGTAGCTCCGCCCCTCTCTCTCTCCTCACTATGGGGGATTCCTTCAGCCTCGCAGGCTGTTTCGCGATCTTCTCCTATTGATTTCAATGGGGCCGGCGGGGGCTGCTGCTGGCCTGATTGAAAACAATGGGCGATATCACTAAAAGAAAGAACATGCTGCAATTTGTTTTCGGCATAGAAACGCAGTGCGGAGCTGTGCAGGAAAACATTGCGAATGTGAATGAACCCATTCAAAAGAATTGGTTTCATGTGTGTGTGAGATTTGTGTGTCTCGCAACACACAAGTCTTGCACAATTTTCTTGCCAGTGTGAAGGAGCCCTTAGGCTGCCTGTCTACGATATTCCGCCGCAGGGGAGCAGGGAGGAGAACTGACAGGTCTCCGCAATTTTCCGCGGTCAGCCTATCTATCAGATAGGCTTATCTGATAGATAGGTTGACCGCAAAAAATTGTGGCAAATCGCAGCATGCCACGATTTGAATCCCGCGAGTGGAGAATTACTATGATTCTTTGCTCGTGGACGTCGGGCTGCGCTTTCCATAGTTAAGTCTATGGAAAGCGTTCACTGCATTACCCGCGGCCACATTATCGCCACGGATAACACAGTGACATATTATCAGGACAGGAGGCTTACTCTTTCTCTCCTGATCTGATATCAGGTGTGTAGTGACCCAACTGTATGCTGGGTGGTAGAGTTGTTAAAGGGGTTGTCCCGCCATGACAAATGCAGCTATATACTTCTGTATGGCCATTACGAAGCACTTTGCAATATAATGTGTGCTTTGTAAATGAGCCATACAGAAGATATATACTTACCTGATCAGGTGCCCCCCCCCCCTATATTTACCTGTCCGTTGTCTATGGATACGACAAATCCAGCGGTGTCTCTGCATCTTCTAGTCACGCAGGCGCAGTAACTCTTGCCGACTGGTTGGGTCCTCGTGAACATGCCTGGTGCACGCGCATGTGCAGTCCGCTCACTCCATGGCAATGGCTTTACCGTTGCCAGCTGGCTCCCGCTGAAGAAGAAGAGCAGCTTTCACTGACGGACCGTTCTCAGCTGAACGGTAAGTATGAAGGGGGGTGCCAGGCTGCCACTGGTCCTGCGGGGGGTGGGGGATCGGGCTGTCACTCAGTGAGTGTTCCCCTTCCAGGAGCAGTACCATACAGATAACGAGGACTGTAGGGCCGGTGTTTCCTGCCTGACCTCAAATCTACTATCTTGCCTGCACAGGTGTGTTTACTCTGTAAAGTGACAAAGTTTTCAAGTAAAGTTTACCAGGCCCTGACCGTTCCCAGGGACTGAGGTACTTAATTACTATACAGTGTGTGGACTCTCTTTATTACCGCCGAGGTTTCATCCTGGTGGGTAAAGGAATGGTGGTGTCACATGACAACATATATTCCTGTTATACAGTATGTATATTGGCCATCCCTCTCCTATGGCTAACTAGAAGAGGCCCAGCGATGCTCCACCTGAAGCTGCATGTGTCCCTCTGGGGAGGAGTCTAGTAAGTGCCACCGTGACAAGTGACAGCTTTAACCTCCCAGCTCCTCAGCGAATGCCCTGTGTCCTGAGTTACCCTATGGGACGCTGCACTTGCACTGATGTCCTATTTTCTATGGAAAGCAAAAAGAAAATTGCACTCCCATGTAAATGCATGTGCAATGCGATCTGTATACTTTTACTATTGAGGGTAAACACCCACTTTTTGCTCGCGATTGTCGATGGGACTTTCTAATGTTAAAAACTGCAGTCCTGGCTGCTGGCAGATCACATGACTCTGCACCCAAATCCCACTGCGTTTGCCATGTGGACCAGAAGTTAGGCTCTATGCAAGTCTGAGAAACTCCCATTGAGGCATACGGGTAAGTGGGGGGTAAGGAAGAGGGAATTGGGCCAATAAAAGAAAAATCTTGTAGTGTTTCTTAAGTCCAATATGGTTATTACCTATGGGAACAGACTGCATCCCGAAGCACTGAAGTCACCTTCATGGTGCGGTATATTGGATACAGAGACGTAGACTTCTTTTATTTCACATTTTATTAATTCAGTGTAAAATACAGATATAAAACATTGTAATCCCACATGTAAAATGTACTGTACGTCGTCATGCTGATCTCTGGAAACATTAGTGTTTAGACGTTTTCTACATTCAACTTACAGCAAGACCCAGATACTGTACCTAGAGGTGGTCAGGCTACAGCGAGTATGTACTGCTTGTAACCCAGTGTCTTGACATTGAACACCACTTCTATATCACATTACCATTGGCCTTAGGTCTTGTCAGTTTCAGGACTGTGGGCTGGACGTTTTTCACACCACCCGTAATATGAGGCCGATTTAATCCATAGATGACATTCATGGGAAGGACAGCCTCACCAGCAAAGTCATTAGTGGAGAGCCAATCATGATCCATGACAGTAAAGACAATGCAGGCAGACTTCCTCCGACACTAATCTGACGAGACTGAGCTGTGGAAGACATTACAGTATATCAGGGGCACGCAGCTTATTTTACATATACTCATCAAGTGGAAAATGTAAAAAGTAAATCTATACAAAGTATACAGAGCAACATCTGCATGGAGTTTGCATGTTCCCTCTGTGCTTACACAGATTTCCTCCCAAACACTAACATACTTAAACGCGTTGTCTACTATGCACGGAGGGGCAAATTTACTATTGAATAGTACACCAGAAAACTGTCTTACATGCTTTACGGCACACTTATGATGTGACTTTTTTCAGTGGATGCAATTAAAAAAAATCAATACTTTTCCGGTTAGGAGTTGTGGCTTCACGGGAAAGGAGCACAACCTATCTGTGCCATTAGAAAGGGACCCTCCTAAGGGTGTGGAGTGCTGAAGAATATATCGCTGCCATATAAGCAACAGGAACTACATTTACATATGGGAACAATGCTGAGATGAAAAATAAAACCATGCTTTCTCTAAGAGCCCTCATCTGCCTCGCATTGCACTTTAGCCTATGGGATTCAGATGTAGGGTAAACCATAACGTAGGTGGAGCATGGGTCATGGAGTAAGCACTTCTAGACTCCTTACATGGTCCATAAAGAGAATGTGTAACAATGAAAACTCCCTTGCAGCTACTATAATGAGTAGAAAGCAGAAGAGCCAGATTCCAGTCATGTCATTATTATATCTGAACTCACTTTCACTCCCCGCAGTAAACCTGCAAACAATTTGTGCTCTGCATTATAATATATCCCCCAGACTCCTAAACTCTGACAAACACCACAGGGGACTCCTAGATGCTTCATTAGAATACAGTGCACAGGCTATTTGCAGGCTTGCTGCGGGGGAGTGAAAGTGAATTCAGAGATAATCATTACATCACTGAAGTTATCTCTCTTCAGCTACCCATCTATATATATAAAGACGAAAGCCCTCACTGACTCACTCACTGACTGACTGACTCACTGACTCACTCACTGACTCACTCGCCAAAAGTTTTCCAACTTCCCGATGTCGTAAAAACATGAAATTTGGTACAAGCATAGATTATCTCCAAAATAGGAAAAGTAATTGGATCCCAACTCGATTATTCAATTCTAGCGCAAAAGAATTGGAATCGAAATTTAACGTACATAATCTAAATCTCTCACTTCCCAATGTCATAGAAACGTAAAATTTGGCACAAGCATTGAATATGTCATAAATAGGAAAAGTTAATGGGTCGCAACTCGATTATTCAATCTATGCGCAAAAGAATTAGCGTCCAAATTTTACGTACAGAATCTAATTCTCTCACTTCCCGGTGTCATAGAAACTCGAAATTTGGCAGGAGCATTGATTATGTCATAAATAGGAAAAGCTAATGGGTACCAACTCGATTATTCAATTCTAAGCACCAAAGAATTAGTGTCCTATTTCTACGTACAGAATGTAATTTTCTCACTTTCCGGTGTCATAGAAACGTGAAATTTGGCACGAGCATTGATTATGTCATAAATAGGAAAAGCTAATGGGTCCCAACTCAATTATTCAATCCTATGCGCAAAAGAATTAGTGTCCAAATTTTATGTACGGAATGTAATTTTTTCACTTCCCAATGTCATAGAAACGTGAAATTTGGCACGAGCATTGATTATGTCATAAAAAGGAAAAGCTATTGGGTCCCAACTCAATTATTCAATTCTATGCGCAAAGAAATTAGCGTCCAAATTTTACATGCGGAATGTAATTTTCTCACTTTCCGGTGTCATAGAAACATGAAATTTGGCACGAGCATTGATTATGTCATAAATAGGAAAAGCTAATGGGTCCCAACTCGATTGTTCAATTCTATGTGCAAAAGAATTAGCGTCCAAATTTTACGTATGGAATGTAATTTTCTCACATTCCGGTGTCATAGAAACTTGAAATTTGGCACGAGCATTGATTATGTCATAAATAAGAAAAGCTAATGGGTCCCAACTCAATTATTCAATTCTATGCGCAAAAGAATTAGCGTCCAAATGTTATGTACGTAATGTAATTTTTTCACTTTTCGGTGTCATAGAAACGTGAAATTTGGCACGGGCATTGATTATGTCATAAATAAGAAAAGCTAATGGGTCCCAACTCGATTATTCAATTCTATGCGCAAAAGAATTAGTGTCCAAATTTTATGTACGGAATGTAATTTTCTCACTTACCAATGTCATAGAAACCTGAAATTTGGCACGAGCATTGATTATGTCATAAATAGGAAAAGCTAATGGGTCCCAACTCAATTATTCAATTCTAAGTGCAAAAGAATTAGCTTGCAAATTTTACGTATGAAATCTAATTCTCTCACTTCCTGATGTCATTTTATATAAAGGAAACGTTGCATGGTTACCTCCACGTGGTGTTTCCTGGGTAACGCAGAGAACTATGCAAAATGGTGAACATATGTTTTTCCGGTATCTCTAAAGTAACCACAACTACATAAGATTTTCCGTGTGAACACCAGATAAACACCAGTACCAAATTAACTCGGGCGAAGCCGGGTATATCAGCTAGTACATTATAATAGTTTAGTGACATTTTCCCTTTAAAATAGAAGAAAACTGTTACTCATATACTTACAAGTAAAACAGCTCATCATACACTGGGTGTAAAGTTTTAGCTTTAACTTGTGTTCGTTGACCTTTCACCATTGGGAAAATATGATGGGGACAGAGCTCAATGATGACGAAGGGATCACTAAGACCTATAGAATATTATAGCATTAGACATAGAAATCATCTGCAGATAGTCGATCACATATAGCATATATCTTAAAGAGGCTCCTAGTATACATAGCATATTATCATATGTACATTATATAATGCTGCAGAGATCATTAGAAGTAAACGGCCTTCTTTAAACTCTCGATACACAGTTGTTTGTGTCAAACTGTCACTTAGAGTACTGCTTTTTTGCAAATGCTGGCTGTAGACACAAATGCAACAGCACCCCCTTTCAAATTTTAAAGGGAACCCGTCAGCAGTTTTTGAGATAGACAGGGAGCATGATGGTCTAGCAATTTTTACAAGCATTCTACATATGTAGTTATTAAAATTGCAATTGTCTGATTCAACCCCAAAAACATACCTTCACAGCTGCATGTGCAATCTGTTACTTGGGCCCTCGAAGTCACTGTGGTGGAGCCAAAGCCTTCCCAATTGACTGTTTGTACAGGGACCATTTTGCTTACATTGACCCTCCATGTGCTTGTGACATCATACTAGAAGTGCTGCTGTAAAGGTTTTTTGGAGTGAACAGCACACAGACAATGTGGAGATGGACACAGAGCACAATAAGAGTTTGTCCCTCCCACTAGCTATTCCCCTCCTGCAGGCACTGAGATACAGTTTACCCCTCCTGCAGGCCCATAGCAGGCGGGCCTTCCTCCTCTCTAGGTCTCTGCGCTTATCCCCTAGCTGGGAGCTGAAATGAAGAAAATGAAGACACGGTGAGTAAACGGGATTCGTAAGTATGGCACTACCACCCCTCACCTCCCTACTTCCATCTCCCCCTCCTCCTAAGCAAATAAGAGGAGGTGAACCTCTCACTGCCGCTCCTTTAGGCTCTGACGCTGTGGTTGGCACTGCCTTACCCTGCGACATTACAGTTGCAGATCACTGGTCCTTTCAGGTACCACTAGCACTTTTGGGTCCTGTCATCGCAAAAGTGTAGATTTTTAACCATTTGTAGAGCTGCGCCATTTTATTGCTATGATTGTAAAGGCGGAAATGGCCTTTACTGATGGGCATTATGGACATGTTTTAGATCAGTGGTCCCCAACCTTTTTGGCACCAGGGACCGGCTTCAAGCAAGAACATTTTTACATGGCCCGGCAAGGTTGAGCGGGACATGGGCGGGGCTTTGGTTATATGGGGCGGGGTTATGAGGGGGGTTGGAGTTTAGTGCATTCTTATTTAATTATGACATTTAGAATGTCCTGGCAGTACACACATAGGGCAGTATATAATCTATCCCTCCCCCAGCACACACATAGGGCAACATGTAATTTATCCCCCCCCCCCCAGCACACACATAGGGCAGCATATAATTTATCTCCCCCCCAGTAATTAGCAGCCCCCCCCCCAGTAATTAGCAGCGCCTCTCCCTGTAATAAGTAGCCCCCCCTCAGTAATAAGCAGCCCCTCCCAGTAATAGGCAGCCCCCTCCCATAGTAATAGGCAGCCCCCCCTGTAGTAAGCAGCCCCCCCAGTAGTAAGCAGCCCCCCCAGTAGTAAGCAGCTTCCCCCAGTAGTAAGCAGCCCCCCCAGTAGTAAGCAGACTCCCCCAGTAGTAAGCAGCCCCCCCAGTAGTAAGAAGACCCCCCCAGTAATAACAGTAATAAGCAGCCCCCCCCCCCCAGTTGTAAGCAGCCCCCCCCATAATAAACAGCCCCCCCAGTTGTAAGCAGCCCCCCCCCCATTAGTAAGCAGCCCCCACCCCTCAGTAATAACTAGAACCCCCCCCCCTTCAACCCATATACTTACCTCCTCCCCGCTGTCATCGTCGGTCCCTCTCTGCTTGCCCAGACGTCAGTGTGCAGCCTGGCACGCTTCCTCCCCGAGTCCTCTCCTGCGGAACTAATGAGCAGGGAACTCGGGGAGGAGGTTCCTGGTTGCACACGGAGGTCAGTGTGTGCCGGGACCAGCGCGATTACCAGCGGGGAGCTGGGGCGCCCCCGCTGGTAATCGCCTCTGTGGTCAGCGGCGTCGGCACGCTGCGGGCCACATAGCACAAGGCAGCGGGCCCGATTCTGCCCGCAGGCCTTGTGTTTAGAAGAAAAGTTCCGCGGACCGGCGCTGACCTCCTAATGGCCCGGCCCCGGTCTGCGGACCGGTGGTTGGGGACCCCTGTTTTAGATGACGTGACAGCCGTTTGTCATCAGTATTTGCCTTTTGCGATCTACTGGGCAAATGTTGTCGGCATTTGTCCAATAGAAAATAATTGCAATACTGATGCAAATATGCTGATAGATCGTGAAAAGGCTGCAAACCTTCCACAGCAGAATTGGCTGCAGAAAATCCACAGGATTTTACAGAATCAGCAGAGTTGAAATCCATGACAAAGTTGGCCGGATTTGCACCAAAATCCAGAGCGGAATGCTTTACGATGAGGGAATGTAGCCTTTAGCTGTATAATTGGCAATGACCTTTTCTATTCCGTTGTCACCGGCATTTGGTATCTATGCAGTCTTAAAAAGATGTTTGTAATTTTTCAGATTAACAAATGATGAAAGTGATGAAGAAGAGTCGTCTGATGAGGATGAAGAAGAGGGTAGTAGTGATGCTGCGAAAGGAAGTGATGAAGCCTCTGGAGAGGAGAGTGAGGAGGAGGATGATAAGGCAGCCTGTAGTAAACCTGTTGTTTGGAAAGGAGTCAAAAAGAGACTCAGAGACTGAATTGGGAAAACCATGATCGTCACATCCCTCTGTATGAAATCATATATGTATAGTATTTTGTACTGTAAATGTACATGTTGAGTATTAAAATTAATTTAAATTTTCATTAGTCATCACATATAGGGCACTAATATTGATTTGTTTTAACCTTTGGTTGACAGCTGATGTACATCGGATATGCATGGGGTTTGTATGAAGTGGGCCCTATCTGGCTATTAACAAGTAAAGGCGCGTTTAGACAACGATTATCGCTCAAAAGCCGTCTTTTGAGTGATAACCGTTGTGTCTAATTACACTGACATTGTCCAGTTTTCGTTAAGCAGTCGCTAAACTTTCAGCGTGCTGAAAGATAGCGATCAGTTATCAGGCATTCACAGCGGAATACAGCTAATAATATTGTTTCAGTTGTATCCCGCTCGCTGAAGACAGGCGGGGGATATAAAGAACACAGCTGCCCAGCTGTGTTCTTCATCTCCCGCTCGGAGCGCTTGGCTGTATAACAGCCGGTCGCTCTGAGCAGGGAACAGCTGGATGCAGAAGACATGCAGCCCCGCTTGTTTTCTGCATCCCCCGCACGTTTGAGCAATCACCTTGCGCTGTAAATGGAAACCCGATTATTGCTCAAAAGACATCTTTTGAGTGATAGTAATTGTGTTTAAATGGGCCTTTACTAGATATGTGCAAGCACTCTTGGCAAGGTCAGTTACTCGAGCGAGCCTCGCTCATCTCGACTAACTGCCCTCTCCTCCGAGCGTGCGCGCGTGGTGGGGGGGGGGGGGGGGGGTGGGGGTGGAAGAGAGAGACATCCCGCTCCCCTCCGCTCTTCCCTGCCGACCCCCACTACCTCACCGAGCACGCTCGGAGAAGAAGGCAGTTACTTGAGATGAGCAAGGCTCGCTCAAGTAACTGACCTTACCGAGCGTGCTCTCTTATCTCTAGCCTTTACATCTTGTGGTCAGTACTGGCAGCAGCATTTAAATGGCCCAACAGAAGGGGCTCCCACTGTCTGCCGATCTCTGAGATCTCGGGGTGCCATTCATTGTGGAGGCCCGAGAGCTGCCATGGATTTTCGCCTATAGAATGTCTGCAAAAATACAATATACTGTGATACTGAGAAATTGCACTATGTTATAAGCATTCAAATGATTGCAAGTTTAAGTTCCCTGTGGGGACAAACAAAAAAATGTAAAAATTAGAAATCTGTTTACCTTAAGAAAAAAAAGGAAAGTTTCAACCCCCCCCCTTCTCATTTTTAACATTGGATTTATTAAAGTCCTATCAATGAATTTGTAAATCAAACAAAAAGATTTATCCCACACAGTGAAAAGAAATACACAACACTAAAATTGTGTTGTTTTTGGTCATCCTGTCTCGAAGAAAAGATTTAAGAAGCATTTAAAGAGTCATGATGTATCTGAAAATAATACCAATAGAAACTGCAGGATGTGCTGCAAACAAATGAGCCCTCCTACAGCCTCATCGACGGAAAAGTAAAGTCACGGGGTTAGAAGATGCCAATGAAACTTTTAGTACGTAACTTTTTTTTCTTTACAAAAAATATTTTTTTTGAAAGTAGTGAAAGAAAATATGGCCGTATCAAATGTATGCTTTATTCGTCCTGACCCACAGAATAAAGTCAGCATGTCACTTTTGCTGCATCAGGTATGCCGTAAACACAAGATGCCCCCCAAAATAGCACAAGGGCTTTTTCCATTTTATACCACGGAGAAATATTTTAAAGTTTTTCAGTACGATAAGTTGTACCATAAAAAACTACAGCTTGTCCTGCAAAAAACAAGACCTCGAGGCAGCTATGTCGATTGAAAAATTAATTTTTTTTTTTTAAGCCGGGCAACCGCTTTAATTTTTTTTTCAACAGCTGTCCATGCAATAAAATAATAAAAAATACAAACTGTGACCTCTGATTGGCTGCAGTGGTCACCTGACTTCCACTTTCAGTACAATCAGACCTCACAGGAGCTGCTGCACCGTTATCCAGGGGTAGAAGAAAGTTGTTTTGCGGGAAAACGCCTCAATGGAAATGGTGTCCACGGCATCGGGGATCCTGTGTGCTAAGGACACGGCTCCTACGGAGCAGGAGAGGTTGGTCCTATGGATGAGGAAGCCCAAGGTAACAGTAGTGCTGCATATTTCTTGTGTGACACCCTTGTGCTGGTGACATCGACGACGCCTGGAGTTCTGTGGTGTTCGGACGCAGCGCCTACAGAGTGGAAGGGGTCAGTGATGATTGCAGAAGGCCCATGAAACAAGTGCCTTATGGCCACCAGATCGGGGAGTTGCACATGACATGTATATGCTGGTCTGAGACGCCACATGATGGCAAACGCAGTGTATTATGCAGTGAAAAAACGTCCATGGGACTTACCCATAAGTTGTGATTGTGTAAGGAGATGCAGGGTTATGACACAATTCTATACAGCATGTGGAAGTGATGGGTACACATATGTATTTGCCTACTGACAGAGTTATACCCACATGCAGATCCGCGGCAGAATAGCCTTGGCATTCTGCTGTGCTTTTACAGCCATGTGAATACAACCTTCGGACATGTTCACATGTTGCAGATTTTCTGCTGCAGAGAAAAATCCACACTAAAATCTGCAATGATGCGCATTTGCCACAGATTTAACCCCCTCATTTGAAGAGTAGAAACTCGCTGTGAAAATTCGCAGCTCAAATAAAATGTTGCGGATTTAAATTCTGCGTCGCTTGTCATTTTATGCTGCAGGTCTTCCCCACAGCATGCGGACGGCGTTTCTTAAAATCCCATCTACTATCCATGTACTATAAATGCTGTGGATGTTTTCCACGTGAGAATGCACCTTAAGGCCACCTTCACACATGGCAGAGTCGCTGCGGCTTTCCGCAGGAAATTCACACCACATCCACAGCTAAATGGTGCCCATTTGGCTGCAGTTTTTTATTGCAGATCCTAACCCCTGTAGTTCAAGAATTGAATTCTGTAACATAAATGGACATTCTGCAGATTTGTCGCAGAAAATGTTCGCACCGTGTGAATATTTTTGAAAACTCCTGCCTCTGGATTGTACTGTAAGGCTGGGTTCAGATGGGGCGGAAATTCCGCCGGCAATCTTAAGGCCGAGCTTAAACACCAAAGTGGCCAAGATTTGCGCAACATGTAATGTCAGTAGCCCATTGATTTTTATTGGGCCACTCATACTTAGGTGTGTGAAAAAACACATCATTCACGTGAAAGAGAACTGCAGCATGCACTATAATGTTTGGAGATTGGCATCACGCAGCAAACAAACATCACTGTGTAGTTGTTGTGCAGCGCGCCGCTTCACACGGCCATAATAATGGTGGCCAAAAACAATTGTACTATATTTTTCAGTGTATCCTCCATATATATATGGCGGCAAATTCTGAATATGAATTCACATGAATAATGCGTCAAAAAGACGCGTACTTTGGAGGCAGAATTACCGTGGACATTCACACGTAGTGGAACCAGTGCGGATTTTCCGGAAGGAGAATTTGGACCAAAATCTGCATCAAATTCCATGTAAAAAAACCGCACAATTGGTGTGGACTTCGAAGGGGTGACGTCTGCTGCGGTGCCAAGTCAAAGGGCGAAATCTGTTGCAAATCTGTTTAATAAAATACAAAAAAAAATCAACAATGGTGCAGAATGTGATGTAAATATTCCGCTGTGGAAAACCTGCATCGA
Organism: Eleutherodactylus coqui; assembly: GCF_035609145.1. NCBI lineage: Eukaryota > Metazoa > Chordata > Amphibia > Anura > Eleutherodactylidae > Eleutherodactylus > Eleutherodactylus coqui. The sequence goes on along the minus strand of NC_089838.1, from coordinate 99,965,339 downwards.
TTCTGTTACGTGTACCCTATGGCTAGAATCACACAATCCAGAATTGCCGCGGAACTTCGGTGCAGACTTTCTGCAAGGAAATTCCACTGGCAATTCTAATCCCGGGATGAAGCAGCAAATTGGACGAGATTTGCAAAATTCTAGTCCACATGCTGTGGCCTAGCTGCGCTGAAATTAACATGGCGCACGGAAATCCAAGCCGCAGCATGTCAATATTATTGCCGTTTCCGCTGCGGCCAACTCTCTTCTTAATGGGGAAGAGCTGGCCGCAGAGGAATAAGCCGCTTGAAAACCCGCTGGACTTCAAGCTGCGGAAATCTTGTGAAATTTCCGTGCTGTCCCACTGCAGAAATTCACGTGAGATTTCTGCGGGATTTCCATCCTGTGTGACCGCAGCCTAAGGTCTCCCTCACACATGCGTTACGGTAAGCACCGCGATTTAAATCACGGTGGTTTGCCGCAATTTTACTTTCGCTTTTAGCCTCAGGGAGCTGCGGCTGACAGCGGAGTTTAACATACCTCACCATTGATGAGGTGCGCTAAACAGGCAAAAATAGAACAGCCACCGCTCGAAAATCGCGGCACTGCGATGGAGCTGCTGTATAAGCGGTCTCATTGAAAACAATTTTTTAATACAAAGGAAAAAGGGAGGAGTTAATGCAATTTATATGAATAATATCTACAATACATAGGTAAAAAGGATGAAAACGCCTGTGCTTGGTAATTTATGAGAAGAAATTCATCATGAGAAATTAGGGTAATACAATAGTGTTTAATTCATTCATGCATTTTTCCACCTGAACACCATAAGGCATTAAGCCTCAAGAGAGCGGTAAAACTGTATTAAAAAACTCCAGAAAAATGCATGCTGGGTCTTGGCCAAATAGTGCCTATAGTTGAAGAACAGGAAATTGCAAAGAAATTGCAAAACTGAAGCAAAAGATTGTCAGGACAGCACCAGGACTGACGATGAAATGGGTTAACCAGGCGTCCGCCATATAATGGGACACAGGCAGGATATCATTGCGCAGTACAAGTGTCTCTCCCTCGAGCGTCAGCTGTCTGAGGCTCCACAGTCCATCTTTACGTTGACTTTGGGCAAGAGATTTTGCCAATACTCTAGGACTGCATGATCTTTTCCGAATGTGACAACCAGGATCTTCATAAAGTCTAGCTGGATGGAGAAAGGGGACGTACTATGGACTCCAACCTCCCGCAGTTGACTTTGGCTCCTGTAGCTTGACCATATTGCTCACAGGTCCGGATAAGCAACATCACGAAGTTCAATGTCGAGCAAATACTTGGCCACCTGGTTCTCTGGATTTCTATGAATAGACTCTGTAAGGATAGACTCTGTAAAGAAATTCATGACACAAAAAAAAGAGAAGATGTGAAAGAAGGCAGTTTTATCTGAGCACAAAAGAGACCCAAGGTTAAGGACGGAAGCGGGGGACCGTCGCCAGAAAAAGGGCCGGCCCCGCCAAAAAGCAAAGAAGGATGCGGGCGGAAGCGGGGGACCGTCGCCAGAAAAAGGGCCGGTCCCGCCAAAAAGCAAAGAGGGATGCGGGCGGAAGCGAGGGACCGTCGCCAGAAAAAGGGCCGGTCCCGCCAAAAAGCAAAGAGGGATGCGGGCGAAAGCGTGGGACTGTCGCCAGAAAAAGGGCCGGTCCAGCCAAAAAAGCAAAGAGGGATGCGGGCGGAAGCGTGGGACCGTCGCCAGAAAAAGGGCTGGTCCCGCCAAAAAGCAAAGAGGGATGCGGGCGGAAGCGGGGGACCATCGCCAGAAAAGGGGCCGGTCCCGCCAAAAGCAAAGAGGGATGCGGGCGGAAGCGGAGACCGTCGCCAGAAAAGGGGCCGGTCCCGACAAAAAGCAAAGAGGGATGCGGGCGGAAGCGGGGGACCGTCACCAGAAAAAGGGCCGGTCCCGCCAAAAAGCAAAGAGGGTTGCAGGCGGAAGCGGGGAACCGTCGCAAGAAAGAGGGCCGGTCCCACCAAAAAGCAAAGAGGGATGCAGGCGGAAGCGGGGGACCGTCGCCAGAAAGACGGCCGGTCCCGCCAAAAAGCAAAGAGGGATGCGGGCGGAAGCGTGGGACTGTTGCCAGAAAAAGGGCCGGTCCCGCCAAAAAAGCAAAGAGGGATGCGGGCGGAAGCGTGGGACCGTCGCCAGAAAAAGGGCTGGTTCCGCCAAAAAGCAAAGAGGGATGCGGGCGGAAGCGGAGACCGTCGCCAGAAAAGGGGCCGGTCCCGCCAAAAAGCAAAGAGGGATGCGGGCGGAAGCGGGGGACCGTCGCCAGAAAAGGGGCCTGTCCCGCCAAAAAGCAAAGAGGGATGCGGGCGGAAGCGGGGGACCGTCGCCAGAAAAGGGGCCGGTCCCGCCAAAAACAAAGAGGGATGCGGGCGGAAGCGTCACCAGAAAAGGGGCCGGTCCCGCCAAAAAGCAAAGAGGGATGCGGGCGGAAGCGTGGGACCGTCGCCAGAAAAGGGGCCGGTCCTGCCAAAAAGCAAAGAGGGATGCGGGCGTAAGCAGGGGACCGTCGCCAGAAAATGGGCCGGTCCCGCCAAAAAGCAAAGAGGGATGCGGGCGGAAGCGGGGAACCGTCGCCAGAAAAAGGGGTGGTCCTGCCAAAAGCAAAGAAGGATGCGGGCGGAAGCGGGGGACCGTCAGCAGAAAAGGGGCCGGTCCCGCCAAAAAGCAAAGAGGGATGCGAGCGGAAGCGGGGGACCGTCACCAGAAAAGGGGCCGGTCCCGCCAAAAAGCAAAGAGGGATGCGAGCGGAAGCAGGGGACCGTCACCAGAAAAGGGGCCAGTCCCGCAAAAAGCAAAGAGGGATGCGAGCAGAAGCGGGGGACCGTCGCCAGAAAAAGGGCAGATCCCGCCAAAAAGCAAAGAGGGATGCGGGCGGAAGCGGGGGACCGTCGAAGCAAAGAGGGATGCGGGCGGAAGCGGGCGACCGTCGCCAGAAAAAGGGCCGGTCCCGCCAAAAAGCAAAGAGGGATGCGGGCGCAAGTGGGGGACCGTCGCCAGAAAAAGGGCCGGTCCCGCCAAAAAACACAGAGGGATGCGGGCGGAAGCTGGGGACCGTCGCCAGAAAAAGGGCCGGTCCTGCCAAAAAGCAAAGAGGGATGCGGGCGGAAGCGTGGGACCGTCACCAGAAAAAGGGCCGGTCCCGCCAAAAAGCAAAGAGGGATGCGGGCGGAAGCAGGGGACCGTCGCTAGAAAAAGGGCCGGTCCCGCCAAAAAGCAAAGAGGGATGCGGGCGGAAGTGGGGGACCATCGCCAGAAAAAGGCCTGGTCCCGCCAAAAAGCAAAGAGGGATGCGGGCGGAAGCGGGGGACCGTCGCCAGAAAAAGGGCCGGTCCCGCCATAAGCAAATAGGGATGCGGGCGGAAGCGGGGGACCGTCGCCAGAAAAAGGGCTGGTCCCGCCAAAAGCAAAAAGGCATGCGGACAGAAGCAGGGGACCGTCGCCAGAAACAGGGACGGTCCCGCCAAAAAGCAAAGAGGGATGCGGGCGGAAGCGGGGGACCGTCGCCAGAAAAGGGGCCGGTCCCGCCAAAAAGCAAAGAGGGATGCGGGCGGAAGCGGGGACTGTCGCCAGAAAGAAGGCTGGTCCCGCCAAAAAGCAAAGAGGGATGCGGGTGGAAGCGGGGGACCGTCGCCAGAAAAAGGGCCGGTCCCGCCATAAGCAAATAGGGATGCGGGCGGAAGCGGGGGACCGTCGCCAGAAAGAAGGCCGGTCCCGCCAAAAAGCAAAGAGGGATGCGGGTGGAAGCGGGGGACTGTCGCCAGAAAGAGGGCCGGTCCCGCCAAAAAGCAAAGAGGGATGCGGGGGACCGTCGCCAGAAAAGGGGCCGGTCCCGCCAAAAAGCAAAGAGGGATGCGGGCGGAAGCGGGGGACCGTCGCCAGAAAAGGGGCCGGTCCCGCCAAAAAGCAAAGAGGGATGCGGGCGGAAGCCGGGGACCATCGCCAGAAAGAAGGCCGGTCCCGCCAAAAAGCAAAGAGGGATGCGGGTGGAAGCGGGAGACCGTCGCCAGAAAGAGGGCCGGTATCGCCAAAAAGCAAAGAGGGATGCGGGGGACCGTCGCCAGAAAGAAGGCCGGTCCCGCCAAAATGCAAAGAGGGATGCGGGCGGAAGCGGGGGACCGTCGCCAGAAAGAGGGCCGGTCCCGCCAAAAAGCAAAGAGGGATGCGGGCGGAAGCGGGGGACCGTCGCCACAAAAAGGGCCGGTCCCGCCAAAAAGCAAAGAGGGATGCGGGCGGAAGCAGGGGACCGTCGCCAGAAAAAGGGCCGGTCCCGCCAAAAAGCAAAGAGGGATGCGGGCGGAAGCGGGGGACAGTCGCCAGAAAGAGGGCCGGTCCAGCCAAAAAGCAAAGAGGGATGCGGGCAGAAGTGGGGGACCGTCGCCACAAAAAGGGCCGGTCCCACCAAAAAGCAAAGAGGGATGCGGGCAGAAGCGGGGGACAGTCGCCACAAAAAGGGCCGGTCCCGCCAAAAGCAAAGAGGTATGCGGGCGGAAGCGGGGGACCGTCGCCAGAAAGAGGGCCGGTCCCGCCAAAAAGCAAAGAGGGATGCGGGCGGAAGCGGGGGACCGTCGCCAGAAAAAGGGCCGATCCCGCCAAAAAGCAAAGAGGGATGCGGGCGGAAGCGGGGGACCGTCGCCAGAAAAGGGGCCTGTCCCGCCAAAAAGCAAAGAGGGATGCGGGCGGAAGCGGGGGACCGTCGCCAGAAAAGGGGCCGGTCCCGCCAAAAACAAAGAGGGATGCGGGCGGAAGCGTCACCAGAAAAGGGGCCGGTCCCGCCAAAAAGCAAAGAGGGATGCGGGCGGAAGCGTGGGACCGTCGCCAGAAAAGGGGCCGGTCCCGCCAAAAAGCAAAGAGGGATGCGGGCGTAAGCAGGGGACCGTCGCCAGAAAATGGGCCGGTCCCGCCAAAAAGCAAAGAGGGATGCGGGCGGAAGCGGGGAACCGTCGCCAGAAAAAGGGGTGGTCCTGCCAAAAGCAAAGAAGGATGCGGGCGGAAGCGGGGGACCGTCAGCAGAAAAGGGGCCGGTCCCGCCAAAAAGCAAAGAGGGATGCGAGCGGAAGCGGGGGACCGTCACCAGAAAAGGGGCCGGTCCCGCCAAAAAGCAAAGAGGGATGCGAGCGGAAGCGGGGGACCGTCACCAGAAAAGGGGCCGGTCCCGCAAAAAGCAAAGAGGGATGCGAGCAGAAGCGGGGGACCGTCGCCAGAAAAAGGGCAGATCCCGCCAAAAAGCAAAGAGGGATGCGGGCGGAAGCGGGGGACCGTCGAATCAAAGAGGGATGCGGGCGGAAGCGGGCGACCGTCGCCAGAAAAAGGGCCGGTCCCGCCAAAAAGCAAAGAGGGATGCGGGCGGAAGTGGGGGACCGTCGCCAGAAAAAGGGCCGGTCCCACCAAAAAACACAGAGGGATGCGGGCGGAAGCTGGGGACCGTCGCCAGAAAAAGGGCCGGTCCTGCCAAAAAGCAAAGAGGGATGCGGGCGGAAGCGTGGGACCGTCACCAGAAAAAGGGCCGGTCCCGCCAAAAAGCAAAGAGGGATGCGGGCGGAAGCGTTGGACCGTCGCCAGAAAAAGGGCCGGTCCCGCGAAAAAGCAAAGAGGAATGCGGGCGGAAGTGTGGGACCGTCGCCAGAAAAAGGGCCGGTCCCGCCAAAAAGCAAAGAGGGATGCGGGCGAAAGCGGGGGACCGTCGCCAGAAAAGGGGCCGGTCCCGCCAAAAAGCAAAGAGGGATGTGGGCGGAAGCGGGGGACAGTCGCCAGAAAAGGGGCCGGTCCCGCCAAAAAGCAAAGAGTGATGCGGGCGGAAGCGGGGGACCGTCACCAGAAAATGGTCCGGTCCCGCCAAAAGCAAAGAAGCATGCGGGCGGAAGCGGGGGACCGTCGCCAGAAAAGGCGCGGGTCCCGCCTAAAAGCAAAGAGGGATGCGAGCGGAAGCGGGGGACCGTCGCCAGAAAAAGGGCCGGTCCCGCCAAAAAGCAAAGAGGGATGCGGGCGGAAGCTGGTGACCGTCGAAGCAAAGAGGGATGCGGGCGGAAGCGGCGGACCGTCGCCAGAAAAAGGGTCGGTCCCGCCAAAAAGCAAAGAGGGAGGCGGGCGGAAGCGGGGGACCGTCGCCAGAAAAAGGGTCGGTCCCGCCAAAAAGTAAAGAGGGATGCGGGCGGAAGCGGGGGACCGTCGCCAGAAAAAGGGCCGATCCTGCCAAAAAGCAAAGAGGGATGCGGGCGGAACCGGGAGACCGTCGCCAAAAAAGCACCGGTCCCGCCAAAAAGTAAAGAGGGATGCGGGCGGAAGCGGGGGACCGTCGCCAGAAAAAGGGCCGGTCCCGCCAAAAAGCATAGAGGGATGCGGGCGGAAGCGGGGGACCGTCGCCAGAAAAGGGGCCGGTCCCGCCAAAAAGCAAAGAGGGATGCGGGGGACCGTCGCCAGAAAGGGGGCCGGTCCCGCCAAAAAGCAAAGAGGGATGTGGGCGGAAGCGGGGGACCGACGCCAGAAAGATGGCCGGTCCCGCCAAAAAGCAAAGAGGGATGCGGGCGGAAGCGGGGGACCGTCGCCAGAAAAAGGGCCGGTCCCGCCAAAAGCAAAGAGGGATGCGGGCGCAAGCGGGCGACCGTCGCCAGAAAAAGGGCCGGTCCCGCCAAAAGCAAAGAGGGATGCGGGCGCAAGCGGGCGACCGTCGCCAGAAAAAGGGCCGGTCCCGCCAAAAAGCAAAGAGGGATGCGGGCGGAAGCGGGGGACTGTCGCCAGGAAAAGGGTCGGTCCACCAAAAAGCAAAGAGGGATGCGGGCGGAAGCGGGGGACCGTCGCCAGAAAAAGGGCCGGTCCCGCCAAAAATCAAAGAGGGATGCGGGCGGAAGCGGGGGACCGTCGCCAGAAAATGGGCCGGTCCCGCCAAAAAGCAAAGAGGGATGCGGGCGGAAGCGGGGGACCGTCGCCAGAAAAAGGACCGGTCCTGCCAAAAAGCAAGGAGGGATGCGGGCGGAAGCGGGGGACCGTCGCCAGAAAAAGGGCCGGTCCCGCCAAAAAACAAAGAGGGATGCGGGCGGAAGCGGGGGACTGTCGCCAGAAAAAGGGCCGGTCCCGCCATAAGCAAATAGGGATGCGGGCGGAAGCGAGGGACCGTCGCCAGAAAAAGGGCTGGTCCCGCCAAAAGCAAAAAGGTATGCGGACAGAAGCAGGGGACCGTCGCCAGAAAAAGGGCCGGACCCGCCAAAAACAAACAGGGATGCGGGCGGAAGCGGGGGACCGTCGCCAGAAAAGGGGCCGGTCCCGCCAAAAAGCAAAGAGGGATGCGGGCGGAAGCGGGGGACCGTCGCCAGAAAGAAGGCCAGTCCCGCCAAAAATCAAAGAGGGATGCGGGTGGAAGCGGGGGACCATCGCCAGAAAGAGGGCCGGTCCCGCCAAAAAGCAAAGAGGGATGCGGGGGACCGTCGCCAGAAAGGGGGCTGGTCCCGCCAAAAAGCAAAGAGGGATGTGGGCGGAAGCGGGGGACCGACGCCAGAAAGAAGGCCGGTCCCGCCAAAAAGCAAAAAGGGATGCGGGCGGAAGCGGGGGACTGCCGCCAGAAAAAGGGCCGGTCCCGCCAAAAAGCAAAGAGGGATGCGGGCGGAAGCGGGGGACCGTCGCCAGAAAAAGGGCCGGTCCCGCTAAAAAGCAAAGAGGGATGCGGGTGGTAGCGGGGGACCGTCGCCAGAAAAAGGGCCGCTCCCGCCAAAAAGCAAAGAGGGATGCGGGCGGAAGCGGGGGACCGTCGCCAGAAAATGGGCCGGTCCCGCCAAAAAGCAAAGAGGGATGCGGGCGGAAGCGGGGGACCGTTGCCAGAAAAAGGGCCGGTCCCGCCAAAAAGCAAAGAGGGATGCGGGCGGAAGCGGGGGACCGTCGCCAGAAAAAGGGCTTGTCCCGCCAAAAAGCAAAGAGGGATGCGGGCGGAAGCGGGGAACAGTCGCCTAAAAGAAGGCCGGTCCTGCCAAAAAGCAAAGAGGGATGCGGGTGGAAGCGGGAGACCGTCGCCAGAAAGAGGGCCGATCCCGCCAAAAAGCAAAGGGGGATGCGGGCGGAAGCATGGGACCGTCGCCAGAAAAGGGGCCGGTCCCGTCAAAAAGCAAAGAGGGATGCGGGCGGAAGCGGGTGACCGTCGCCAGGAAAGGGGCCGGTCCCGCCAAAAAGCAAAGAGGGATGCGGGCGTAAGCGGGGGACCGTCGCCAGAAAGAAGGCCGGTCCAGCCAAAAAGCAAAGAGGGATGCGGAGGACCGTCGCCAGAAAGGGGTCTGGTCCCGCCAAAAAGCAAAGAGGGATGCGGGCGGAAGCGTGGTACCGTCACCAGAAAAAGGGCCGGTCCCGCCAAAAAGCAAAGAGGGATGCGGGCGGAAGCGGGGGACCGTCGCCAAAAAAAGGGACGGTCCTGCCAAAAAGCAAAGAGAGATGCGGGCGGAAGCGGGGGTCCGTCGCCAGAAAAGGGGCCGGTCCCGCCAAAAAGCAAAGAGGGATGCGGGCGGAAGCGGGGGACCGTCACCAGAAAAAGGGCTGGTCCCGCCAAAAAGCAAAGAGGGATGCGGGCTGAAGCGGGGGACCGTCGCCAGAAAAAGGGCTGGTCCTGCCAAAAAGCAAAGAGGGATGCGTGCGGAAGCGGGGGACCGTTGCCAGAAAAGGGGCCGGTCCCGCCAAAAGGCAAAGAGGGATGCGGGCGATAGCGGGGGACCGTCGCCAGAAAGAGGGCCGGTCCCGCCAAAAAGCAAAGAGGGATGCGGGCGGAGGCGGGGGACCGTCACCAGAAAGAGGGCCGGTCCCACCAAAAAGCAAAGAGGGATGCGGGCGGAAGCGGGGGACCGTCGCCAGAAAAAGGGCCGATCCCGCCAAAAAGCAAAGAGGGATGCGGGGGACCGTCGCCAGAAAGGGGGCCGGTCCCGCCAAAAAGCAAAGGGGGATGTGGGCGGAAGCGGGCGACCGTCGCCAGAAAAGGGGCCGGTCCCGCCAAAAAACAAAGAGGGATGCGGGCGGAAGCGGGGGACCGTCGCCTGAAAGAGGGCAGGTCCCGCCAAAAAGCAAAGAGGGATGCGGGTGGAAGCGGGAGACCGTCGCCAGAAAGAGGGCCGGTCCCGCCAAAAAGCAAAGAGGGATGCGGGCGGAAGCATGGGACAGTCGCCAGAAAAGGGGCCGGTCCCGTCAAAAAGCAAAGAGGGATGCGGGCGGAAGCGGGTGACCGTCGCCAGGAAAGGGGCCGGTCCAGCCAAAAAGCAAAGAGGGATGCGGGCGGAAGCGGGGGACCGTCGCCAGAAAGAAGGCCGGTCCCGCCAAAAAGCAAAGAGGGATGCGGGGGACCGTCGCCAGAAAGGGGTCTGGTCCCGCCAAAAAGCAAAGAGGGATGCGGGCGGAAGCGGGGGACCGTCACCAGAAAAAGGGCCGGTCCCACCAAAAAGCAAAGAGGGATGCGGGCGGAAGCGGGGGACCGTCGCCAAAAAAAGGGACGGTCCCGCCAAAAAGCAAAGAGAGATGCGGGCGGAAGTGGGGGTCCGTCGCCAGAAAAGGGTCGGTCCCGCCAAAAAGCAAAGAGGGATGGGGGCGGAAGCGGGGGACCGTCACCAGAAAAAGGGCCGGTCCCGCCAAAAAGCAAAGACGGATGCGGGCTGAAGCGGGGGACCGTCGCCAGAAAAAGGGCTGGTCCTGCCAAAAAGCAAAGAGGGATGCGGGCGGAAGCGGGGGACCATCGCCAGAAATAGGGCCGGTCCCGCCAAAAAGCAAAGAGGTATGCGGGCGGAAGCAGGGGACCGTTGCCAGAAAAGGGGCCGTTTCCCGACAAAAGGCAAATAGGGATGCGGGCGATAGCGGGGGACCGTCGCCAGAAAGAGGGCCGGTCCCTCCAAAAAGCAAAGAGGGATGCGGGCGGAGGCGTGGGACCGTAGCCAGAAAGAGGGCCGGTCCCACCAAAAAGCAAAGAGGGATGCGGGCGGAAGCGGGGGACCGTCGCCAGAAAAAGGGCCGATCCCGCCAAAAAGCAAAGAGGGATGCGGGGGACCGTCGCCAGAAAGGGGGCCGGTCCTGCCAAAAAGCAAAGGGGGATGCGGGCGGAAGCGGGGGACCGTCGCCAGAAAAGGGGCCGGTCCCGCCAAAAAACAAAGAGGGATGCGGGCGGAACGGGGGACCGTCGCCAGAAAGAGGGCCGGTCCCGCCAAAAAGCAAAGAGGGATGCGGGTGGAAGCGGGGGACCGTCGCCAGAAAGAGGGCCGGTCCCGCCAAAAAGCAAAGAGGGATGCGGGGGACCGTCGCCAGAAAGGGGGCCGGTCCCGCCAAAAAGCAAAGAGGGATGCGGGCGGAAGCGGGGGACCGTCGCCAGAAAAGGGGCCGGTCCCGCCAAAAAGCAAAGAGGGATGCGGGCGGAAGCGGGGGACCGTCGCCAGAAAGAGGGCCGGTCCCGCCAAAAAGCAAAGAGGGATGCGGGTGGAAGCGGGGGACCGTCGCCAGAAAGAGGGCCGGTCCCGCCAAAAAGCAAAGAGGGATGCGGGGGACCGTCGCCAGAAAGGGGGCCGGTCCCGCCATAAAGCAAAGAGGGATGTGGGCGGAAGCGGGGGACCGACGCCAGAAAGAAGGCCGGTCCCGCCAAAAAGCAAAGAGGGATGCGGGCGGAAGCGGGGGACCGTCGCCAGAAAAAGGGCCGGTCCCGCCAAAAACCAAAGAGGGATGCGGGCGGAAGCGGGGGACCGTCGCCAGAAAAAGGGCCGGTCCCGCCAAAAAGCAAAGAGGGATGCGGGCGGAAGCGGGGGACCGTCGCCAGAAAAAGGGCCGGTCCCGCCAAAAAGCAAAGAGGGATGCGGGCGGAAGCAGGGGACCGTCGCCAGAAAAAGGGCCGGTCCCGCCAAAAAGCAAAGAGGGATGCGGGCGGAAGCGGGGGACCGTCACCAGAAAAAGGGTCGGTCCCGCCAAAAAGCAAAGAGGGATGCGGGCGGAAGCGGGGGACCGTCGCCAGAAAATGGGCCGTTTCCGACAAAAAGCAAAGAGGGATGCGGGGGGAAGCGGGGGACCGTCGCCAGAAGGAGGGCCGGTCCCGCCATAAGCAAATAGGGATGCGGGCGGAAGCGGGGGACCGTCGCCAGAAAAAGGGCTGGTCCCGCCAAAAGCAAAAAGGTATGCGGACAGAAGCAGGGGACCGTTGCCAGAAAAAGGGCAGATCCCACCAAAAAGCAAAGAGGGATGCGGGCGGAAGCGGGGGACCGTCGCCAGAAAAGGGGCCGGTCCCGCCAAAAAGCAAAGAGGGATGCGGGCGGTAGCGGGGGACCGTCGCCAGAAAAGGGGCCGGTCCCGCAGAAAAGGAAAGAGGGATGCGGGCGGAAGCGGGGGACCGTCGCCAGAAAGAAGGCCGGTCCCGCCAAAAAGCAAAGAGGGATGCGGGTGGAAGCGGGGGACCGTCGCCAGAAAGAGGGCCGGTCCCGCCAAAAAGCAAAGAGGGATGCGGGGGACCGTCGCCAGAAAGAAGGCCGGTCCCGCCAAAATGCAAAGAGGGATGCGGGCGGAAGCGGGGGACCGTCGCCAGAAAAAGGGCCGGTCCCGCCAAAAAGCAAAGAGGGATGCGGGCGGAAGCGGGGGATCGTCGCCAGAAAAAGGGCCAGTCCCGCCAAAAAGCAAAGAGGGATGCGGGCGGAAGTGGGGGACCGTCGCCAGAAAAAGGGCCGGTGCCGCCAAGAAGCAAAGAGGGATGCGGGCGGAAGCGGGGGACCATCGCCAGAAAAAGGGCCGATCCCGCCAAAAAGCAAAGAGGGATGCGGGCGGAAGCGGGGGACCGTCGCCAGAAAAGGGGCGGGTCCCGCCAAAAAGCAAAGAGGGATGCAGGCAGAAGCGGTGGACTGTCGCCAGAAAGAAGGCCGGTCCCGCCAAAAAGCAAAGAGGGATGCGGGTGGAAGCGGGGGACCGTCGCCAGAAAGAGGGCCGGTCCCGCCAAAAAGCAAAGAGGGATGCGGGGGACCGTCGCCAGAAAGGGGGCCGGTCCCGCCAAAAAGCAAAGAGGGATGTGGGCGGAAGCGGGGGACCGAAGCCAGAAAGAAGGCCGGTCCCGCCAAAAAGCAAAGAGGGATACGGGCGGAAGCGGGGGACCGTCGCCAGAAAAGGGGCCGGTCCCGCCAAAAAACAAAGAGGGATGCGGGCGGAAGCGGGGGACCGTCGCCAGAAAGGGGGCCGGTCCCGCCAAAAAGCAAAGGGGGATGCGGGCGGAAGCAGGGGACCGTCGCCAGAAAAGGGGCCGGTCCCGCCAAAAAGCAAAGAGGGATGCGGGCGGAAGCGGGGGACCGTCGCCAGAAAGAGGGCCGGTCCCGCCAAAAAGCAAAGAGGGATGCGGGTGGAAGCAGGGGACCGTCGCCAGAAAATGGGCCGGTCACGCCAAAAAGCAAAGAGGGATGCGGGGGACCGTCGCCAGAAAGGGGGCCGGTCCCGCCAAAAAGCAAAGAGGGATGCGGGCGGAAGCGGGGGACCGTCGCCAGAAAAGGGGCCGGTCCCGCCAAAAAGCAAAGAGGGATGCGGGCGGAAGCGGGGGACCGTCGCCAGAAAGAGGGCCGGTCCCGCCAAAAAGCAAAGAGGGATGCGGGTGGAAGCGGGGGACCGTCGCCAGAAAGAGGGCCGGTCCCGCCAAAAAGCAAAGAGGGATGCGGGGGACTATCGCCAGAAAGGGGGCCGGTCCCGCCAAAAAGCAAAGAGGGATGCAGACAGAAGCGGGGGACCGTCGCCAGAAAAAGGGCAGATCCCGCCAAAAGCAAAAAGGTAAGCAGACCGAAGCGGTGACTGTCGCCAGAAAAAAGGGAAGGTCCCGCCAAAAACAAAGAGGGATTCGGACGAAAATAGGGGACCGTCGCTGGAAAGAGGGCAGTCCCACCAAAGACAGAGAGGGTTGCGTACGGAAGCCGGGGACCGTCGCTAGAATATGGACCTTCTGATTTAATATTCAGAGCCAGTGTAGAAAATCTACCTTGAATGCAGGTACTCTTATGTAGCTACAGGCAATATTTTATCAACGACAGCAACAACATTTGTAGGAGAACTGCGATAAAAGCACAAATTCTGGAAAGACGCACAGTTTTTGCCATGTGGTCATTCCTGCTACACCTTCACCGTTTCATGTGTAAATGTGTACCTTAGGCTATATTCACACTGTGTTTTTCTGAAGTGTAGAAGAAAAAAACATGCTTTTTTGCTTTAAGAAAACTTTTTAAAAACCACGTTTTTTTTTTTACTGCAATTTTTTTTCACTGCATATCAGAAACGCATGAAAAAGACACAAAAAATGCTCAGTGTGACTGCAGAATAAAGCAATTACTGTACAATCCCCCCATATAAAAGGGCTTCCCATAATATCTAACAATCAGCTTTTCACTATATAAACATGAAGACACAATTAGTCTAGACAGATGTGAAAAATAAGACGCAGAAACAAAAACACTTATCTGCGAATGTCCACTTAGAGCGTCCAGAAGCTCCTCTCGGACAGGGATGATGTACGCGGCTATCAGCGAGTAACAGCGGCTATATCCACGTAACGTCCACCTAGAGCGTCCAGAAGCTCCTCTCGGACAGGGATGATGTATGCGGCTATCAGCGAGTATCAGCAGTTATATCCACGTAACGTCCACCTAGAGCGTCCAGAAGCTCCTCTCGTACGGGGATGATGTACGTGGCTATCAGCGAGTATCAGCAGTTATATCCATGTAACGTCCACCTAGAGCGTCCAGAAGCTCCTCTCGTACGGGGATGATGTACGTGGCTATCAGCGAGTATCAGCAGTTATATCCATGTAACGTCCACCTAGAGCGTCCAGAAGCTCCTCTCGGACAGGGATGATGTACGCGGCTATCAGCGAGTAACAGCGGCTATATCCACGTAACGTCCACCTAGAGCATCCAGAAGCTCCTCTCGGACAGGGATGATGTACGTGGCTATCAGCGAGTATCAGCAGTTATATCCATGTAACGTCCACCTAGAGCGTCCAGAAGCTCCTCTCGTACGGGGATGATGTACGTGGCTATCAGCGAGTATCAGCAGTTATATCCATGTAACGTCCACCTAGAGCGTCCAGAAGCTCCTCTCGGACAGGGATGATGTACACAGCTAACGATGAGGAGATGTTAAGGTGTAGCAGAGGCAGCAGAGCTCAGGTGACTGTTGTGGTGCCGATGCTGCAGGAACTGCCTGTGTGGATGGGTTCTATCTGCATCTAGAACTGGAAACCGCTGTGACCTCATAAGGTCTCCATAGAAATAGCTGCACAGTGGGCCTGGACTGTCCGGAGACCCCCCAAAACCAGCAAATTTCTATACACATTTTAGGCAAATTTCACACAAAATAAAATTTTGCACTAAAATCCGCAACAAATTCTGCACATGATTTTTGTGAGGATTTTGGTGCAGATTTCACTCATGTTGAGATGAATAAAATACACCCTGAAATATCCACAACATACAGAGCATGCTGGGAACGCGAGAACCGCAGCGAGATGCCAATCCTCGGCAGATTTTCCACCATGTGAGTGAAATCCCCATTCACCAGCATTTTACTGTGCAACCAAATTGATGCAACCAGCACACAATGTGTTAAACCAGACTTCCTCCAATATTTGGCTAGAAGTACTAACGAAGTGTTCCATATTTAGACCAGCGTTATGCAATTTATGTCGCCAATTCCGTCAGAATCCTAAAAAACGCAACACTGTGGGGTTTTCACCATTGCAAGATCAGATCCGCATGACAATTCAGGGTAACGCAATCTCGTAGGCCAACGCTGCAGGGGGATCACAGCGCAATTTAGCACAAACAGGTGATACATTAAAACAGTGGAGTTTTCGCTTCCGGTGCTACAAGCGTCCTCCACCGCTCTCCAAAAGCAAAAAGGTAAGCAGACAGAAGCGGTGACCGTCGCCAGAAAAAAGGGAAGGTCCCGCCAAAAACGAAGAGGGATTCGGACGAAAATAGGGGACCGTCGCTGGAAAGAGGGCAGTCCCACCAAAGACAGAGAGGGTTGCGTACGGAAGCCGGGGACCGTCGCTAGAATATGGACCTTCTGATTTAATATTCAGAGCCAGTGTAGAAAATCCACCTTGAATGCAGGTACTCTTACGTAGCTACAGGCAATATTTTATCAATGACAGCAACAACATTTGTAGGAGAACTGCGATAAAAGCACAAATTCTGGAAAGACGCACAGTTTTTGCCATGTGGTCATTCCTGCTACACCTTCACCGTTTCATGTGTAAATGTGTACCTTAGGCTATATTCACACTGTGTTTTTCTGAAGTGTAGAAGAAAAAAACATGCTTTTTTGTTTTAAGAAAACTTTTTAAAAACCACGTTTTTTTTTACTGCAATTTTTTTTCACTGCATATCAGAAACGCATGAAAAAGACACAAAAAATGCTCAGTGTGACTGCAGAATAAAGCAATTACTGTACAATCCCCCCATATAAAAGGGCTTCCCATAATATCTAACAATCAGCTGTTCACTATATAAACATGAAGACACAATTAGTCTAGACAGATGTGAAAAATAAGACGCAGAAACAAAAACACTTATCTGCGAATGTCCACTTAGAGCGTCCAGAAGCTCCTCTCGGATAGGGATGATGTACGCGGCTATCAGCGAGTAACAGCGGCTATATCCACGTAACGTCCACCTAGAGCATCCAGAAGCTCCTCTCGGACAGGGATGATGTACGCGGCTATCAGCGAGTAACAGCGGCTATATCCACGTAACGTCCACCTAGAGCGTCCAGAAGCTCCTCTCTGGCAGGGATGATGTATGCGGCTATCAGCGAGTATCAGCAGTTATATCCATGTAACATCAACCTAGAGCGTCCAGAAGCTTCTCTCGGACAGGGATGATGTACGCGGCTATCAGCGAGTAACAGCGGCTATATCCACGTAACGTCCACCTAGAGCGTCCAGAAGCTCCTCTCTGGCAGGGATGATGTACACAGCTAACGATGAGGAGATGTTAAGGTGTAGCAGAGGCAGCAGAGCTCAGTTGACTGTTGTAGTGCCGATGCTGCAGGAACTGCCTGTGTGGATGGGTTCTATCTGCATCTAGAACTGGAAACCGCTGTGACCTCATAAGGTCTCCATGGAAATAGCTGCACAGTGGGCCTGGACTGTCCGGAGACCCCCCAAAACCAGCAAATTTCTATACACATTTTAGGCAAATTTCACACAAATTAAAATTTTGCACTAAAATCCACAACAAATTCTGCACATGATTTTTGTGAGGATTCTGGTGCAGATTTCACTCGTGTTGAGATGAATAAAATACACCCTGAAATATCCACAACATACAGAGCATGCTGGGAATGCGAGAACCGCAGCGAGATGCCAATCCTCGGCAGATTTTCCACCCTGTGAGTGAAATCCCCATTCACCAGCATTTTACTGTGCAACCAAATTGATGCAACCAGCACACAATGTGTTAAACCAGACTTCCTCCAATATTTGGCTAGAAGTACTAACGAAGTGTTCCATATGTAGACCAGCGTTATGCAATTTATGTCGCCAATTCCATCAGAATCCTAAAAAACGCAACACTACAATTCAGAGTAACACAATCTCGTAGGCCAACGCTGCAGGGGGATCACAGCGCAATTTAGCACAAACAGGTGATACATTAAAACAGTGGAGTTTTCTCTTCCGGTGCTACAAGCGTCCTCCACCGCTCTCCTGCCCCCTGATGCCAGCGCTACCAACGTCCTCCACCGCTCTGTTGCCTCCCGATGCCGGCGCTACCAAAGTCCTCCACCGCTCTCCTGCACCCTGATGCCGGCACTACCAACGTCCTTTACCGCTCTCTTGTCCCCTGATGCCAGTGCTACCAGTGTCCTCCACCACTCTGCTGCCCCCCGATGACGGCGCTGCCAGCATCCTCCACCCTTCTCTGGGATCAAAACTGTCTAAAAGAAACTCTGTCCTGGTTGCCCATAGCAACCAATCACAGCACAGTTTTGATTTCTGAAACTGCTCTAGTAAAATGACAGCTGCGCTCTGATTGGTTGCTATGGGCAACAAGGCCTGTTTGTCTTCTAGATATATTACATAAATGAGGCCCTCTGTTCTTCTTGACATGTCCACACCACACGTGTCCTCTGCATTCATGCTGTATTGGTGACATGTCTACACCACACGTGACCTCTGCATCCATGCTGTAGTGGTAACATGTTCGTACTACACGAGACCTCTGCATCCATGCTGTAGCCATGGCATGTCTACACCACACGTGCCCTTTGCATCCATGCTGTACCGGTGACATGTCCGTACCACACGTGTCTTCTGCATCCACGCTGTACCGGTGATTTGTCCGTATCACACGTGGCCTCTGCATCCATGCTGTAGCGGTGACATGTCCGTACCACACGTGTCCTCTGCATCCATGCTGTAGCGGTGACATGTCCGTACCACACGTGTCCTCGGCATCCATGCTGTAGTGGTAACATGTCTGCACCACACAAGACCTCTGCATCCATGCTGTAGCGGTGACATGTCCGTACCACGTGTCCTCTGCATCCATGCTGTAGCAATGGCATGTCTACACCACACATGTCCTCTGCATCCATGCTGTAGTGGTGACATGTCCATACCACACGTGTCCTCTGCATCCATGCTGTAGTGGTAACATGTCTGCACCACACAAGACCTCTGCATCCATGCTGTAGCGGTGACATGTCTGTACCACACGTGACCTCTGCATCCATGCTGTAGCAATGGCATGTCTACACCACACATGTCCTCTGCATCCATGCTGTAGTGGTGACATGTCCATACCACACGTGTCCTCTGCATCCATGCTGTAGTGGTAACATGTCTGTACCACACGTGACCTCTGCATCCATGCTGTAGCGGTAACATGTCTGCACCACATGTGTCCTCTGCATACATACTGTAATGGTGACATGTCCCCAGCACGCGTGACCTCTGCATTTATGCTGTAAGAGTAATAGAGAACGGCCGGGGACAAGGGACGTATTGGCAGAGGAGCGGCGAGTATTAATCCTCTTGTTATTTTACACCATTGTAGACTGTTCTTTATTCCTGGGGTTGAACAACCCGACTATGGTGCCCACATACCCGCATACGATGCGGCGACCCGCAGTAATGGCCAAACCTGCAGGATGCTGTGATTACAAAATAAAGCCTCTGACCTAAAGAAGAAAACCCCCCACAGAGGATCCCTGTATTGGTTATGGTGTTCCATACTTCGCTGTTGATCTGCTGCTAACATCCGGCCACAAGGTTTTATGGCAAAAATCACCCAGAAAAACGTCACTGAAAATGCACCTTTATTACGCTGGTGTAAAAGCGTCCTTAAAGTGTCTTCACATGTCGCAGTCACAGTGCGGCTGAGAACCACATCAACGACCGCGTGTAGTTTTGCTGTGGTTTCGCGATGTCATCATTTACTTTAGGTTTCACCTGTGAAAATTATGTGGCCAAAACCACGTCTCACATCTTCGGTAAAACTGATGGGATTCTCAGATTTGGTGTGAATATACCCTTACACACAGCGCTCCGCACCATGTACTTTACACTGTATTTACACAGGCAAGTGCGATATAGGTCAGAGAAAATCAAATCTATATCTCAATAGTAAACCTGTGATTTTCAGGCTTCTGTGATATGTTTCCATGTTAGAAATTTGATAATCGCATCACTGCACGTACGTTTTTACGCATGTGAAAAAAAAAACGTGTTCAAATAGCTAAAATGGGAAAAAAGCATTGCACTCACATGCAAATAACATAGCATGTGAGTGTAATGCTTTTTTTTTCACGCTCCCATAGGAAAGCATGAGCAGTGGAATCGCCCCAAAATAGGACATGCTGCAATTCTTCGATCTGGCACTCAAGTGCACCATGAGGTTTTAACCAGTACATGCGCAATGAGTAACGCAAACCTGTCCACAAAAGGGACAGCTGTTCTATGCATGCACCAGTTGAAGACCTCACAGCACACATGCAAGACTTGGCAGCGCTACGTGGATGACTCCTACTGCATCATCCATCTCCAAGCAGGCGAGAGGGGTGGACCTTGGAACCGAGCAGGATACTAGCAGAGATGATTCAGCCCGCCCACATGACCATTCTGCCTATTTTGGCTATAAAGATGAAAAAATTTTTAGAAATTGTTGTATCTCCACTTTTATTTTTCCATCGACACGGCCGTATGAGGGCTTGTTCTTTGCGTGGCAAACTGCAGTTTTTATTGGTGCCATTTTTGTGTACATACAATGTATTGTAAAACTTTTAGAATTTTGTTTAGATGTCAGGGAGAGAAAATACATCAATTCTATTTTTTAAAACAACGTTATAAATGACATAATTTTTTCTTGCGGGTCGAAACGATTACAAAGATACCAAAATTATTATGTTTTGTTTTTCCACTTTTGCATTTTTTTTACCTTGTTGCATTCAGAGTCCCATAACTTTTTTATTTTCCATGGACGGAGGTCTGTGACAGGGCTTATTTAGCCGACCGTATATTGGCCGGGTATTCACGCTGGCCGAAAAACGGCATCTCTCTCTGCAGGTGGAGGAGGCTGGAAGAGCCGGCAGCAGTGCTCTGAGCTCCCGCCCCCTCTCTACTTCCTCTCTGGGAATTAGCTCCACCCCTGCCCCACCTCCCCTCATTGCGAATACTGCAGAGGGGCGGAGAGGGGGTGGAGAGTTGGCGGAGAGGGGGCGGGAGCTCAGTGCACTGCTCCCAACTCTTCCAGCCTCCTCCCCCTGCAGAGAGGGACGCCGTATATCGGCCGGCGTGAATACGCAGCCGATATACAGTCGTCTGAATAAGC
The DNA here is from genome assembly GCF_035609145.1 of Eleutherodactylus coqui. Lineage (NCBI taxonomy): Eukaryota > Metazoa > Chordata > Amphibia > Anura > Eleutherodactylidae > Eleutherodactylus > Eleutherodactylus coqui. The sequence continues at coordinate 99,945,527 of NC_089838.1, read as the reverse complement.
CCACAGCTTGTTTTTTCATTGGTACCGTTTTGGGGTCAAACAGCTTTTCTGACCACTTTTACTGTGTTTTTTAGAAGGCAAAATGAAGAAAATAAGCATCTTGCCTCGTTTTTTTTACGTTTTTTTTCTTTAAACGTTTATTGTACAGGTGATTATGGATACGATGATACCAAATATGTAAAATTTATTTTTTATGCAAACGGGAAAGTGCACAAAAAGGCTTTTTTGCCAAGTGTTTTTAATAGATTTTTTTACATTATTTTTAACTTTTTTTTTTTTACATATTTTTAAGCCCTTGCAGGGAACAAGAGCTATAAAAGCTCTGATCACTATGATAATGCTTTGCAGTACTTGAATAGCAAGCACAGTCCATGAAAGGCCCAGGCACTAGAGTATGGTGTTTGTTTACCATAGCAACCCATCAGCCCTCCGTTTTCCCACTTTGAACTCTTTAGATGCCACAATGTACATTGATTGTGGCAGGCAAGGGGTTGGAGGTTGGGGTTGTGTGGCAAGAGAAGAGACTGGTATTCTCATAAATTCCTGCTGTAGCAGTGGGAGGCTGGCTATTAGTCACAGCTTGCTGCCACTGTGGTATGGCACGGGATTACTTGTGAACCCGCGCCATCCACAGGACGGGAGTTTACATCCTGTCGCGTTAACTGCCACTCTGTCAGGGTGGAAACTTGGAGTTTTGCCCCCTGTGGTGTTAAGGGGCTAAACTCCAATTACTAAGATATATATAACTGTGGAAAACAGAGGACCGTCAATATTATAGAGTTGCTCTTGGATTACTTTACTGAAATGTAATGACAGGTTCCCTTTAAAGGGGTTGTTCCCAATTCTAGCTGTTTGCTGCAGGAAGCAGACTGCTCCGTACATTGTACAGTGGCCCAGGTAGGTACTGCAGGCTGAGACTCATTCACTTCAATAGGGCTCATTCTGCAATACCAACTTGGGCCGCTGCACAATGTACAGAGCGGTCTGCTTCCTGCAGCTAAACAGCTAGAAGTGGGCTAACTTTTTTAAGAGTGAAAAGCAGCCTAACCGTACCGAGATGTCAGAGTCTGGTGTATTGCAGGATGTGTCTGTGACTTGGCGTACTTTTATATGGAGCGATTATTAGCTGGAATGAGTGAATGACGACCGAGTTATTTGCTTTCAAACATCTGTTTACAGGCGCAGATCATCGGTAAAAATTTTTTGTAATTTTCTCGTCATAAATTGTTTAGTCAATTGTTGGTCTTGTCTGGGAAGTCTGGGAATGGCTGAGAATCAGGGGCGTAACTGTATAGAGGATGCAGGGGATGCGGTTGCACCCGGGCCCAGGAGCTTTAGGGGGCCCATAATACCTCTCCTCTCCATATAGGGAGCGCAGTACTTTGAATAAAGTATTATAGTTGGGGGCCCTGTTACAGGTTTTGCATCGGGGCCCAGGAGCTTCAAGTTACGCCTCTGCTGAGAATGGTCTGGGAACGACTGAATGATAGCCTTTTACACAAAAAAACTGGCAAACGATAAATAATTTGTACGTTTACGTAAAATAAACAATATGTGAACGAATTACGGTTCATTATTCGATTGTTGAACAATAATTGTGCAGTGTAAACACGGACGTTTTCGCATGACTCAACGCTTATTTGAACAATAATCGTTCCATGTGAAAAGGACCCTGATTTGGCTCCCCGTTCATCGGCAAGTCTCTGTGTAGTTGCAGGAAGGCCAAAGCTATGAGACAAGATGTTGCCGGCAGCTCCTCCTCAGCATCTGCTCAATGCTGCTCTGCGCTCTGATGCTGCGGGTAGTAAAGATGGGGGACAAATGACTTATTGTAGTAATAAACTATTGTGGTGACCCGAGCGGGAGGCCCGCCGCAACAACCATGGGGAAACAAGATGGAATGTCACAGGTGGCTCTGCGATCTCTCCCATTAGCGGTGCCAGCTTGGCCTAGCTGTACATAAACGTAGTATTAAAGAATTGAATGTCACGTGACGACAGCACCTCTTTTAGGGCTGTATTCATATGGTGCAAAATAAAGAGTCCACAGTCCAACAATACGTTTTCCAGAAAATCAACCGGAGGTACATGGTTCTACTTTACTCACAACTTTTCAGCTTGGATTCTCCAACAAGTCGTATTGTATTGTGCAGACATAACAATCTTCTTTACAGATATTCACTTCTCTTCCACACCTTCAATGTTACAGACTTTTTAAGAGACACTCTTCCCTCCGAAGTTTAGATGTCTTCAGTCTCAGTTATCTGATAGACCATCGGTGGGTTATGCACTCCCGACTCATTAACAGCATTCACTCAAGTTTTCTATTTGGTTCTCAGACTTCTTAAAGGGGTTGTCCGCCGCCGAAACTGATTTTTTTTCCCCCCATGAATGCCCTGTAGAGGAGAAGCATCACACACTACAGCTTTACCCATAAAAAACTATATTTTGCTCACCTTTTTATTCCTTTCCTTCCCTTTATAAAGCTTGCCTGAAGGATTTTTCAAAGATGGCGCCGCTGGGTAGTTCCCATGATGCACTGCTGCCTTTCTCTCCTCAGTGCGCGCTCCCGATGACACCGGTCACATGACTGGAGGACCGGTGTCATGCACGCTTCACTGCTTTGAATGGAGCCGGCCGGCCCCATTCAAATTAATGAGAGGGCAGGGAGAGCAGTGCGATCTGCTCCTACTGCTCTGACAGCAGTAGCAATAGTTTCCTTCATCTCCCCCGACATGTCCCCTCATCACTGGACACTGTGACAACAGTGTCCCAGTGTCCAGTGATGAGGGGACATGCTGGGGAGATGAAGAAATCTCCTGCTACACCTGTCACAGCAGTAGGAGCGGATCCTGATCTCTAGCGGCACTTTCAATAGCAGACGATGGTCTGCTATTGAAAGTGAAAGTAGCACCAAACACACATATGCCCACCCCCCTTACAGTGCTCCCTCCACACTGTCCCCCCCTCCACAGTATCCCCCTCCAGTTCCCCCCCCCACAGCCCCCCCTTCACAGTGCCCACACACAATGCACCCCCCCACAGTGCCACCAGCACCCCCCCCCCGCCCCCTCGGCATCTGACAGCCCGGCCGCCGGAACTACTAGCACACCCCCCCTTCCCCCGCCACATCTGACAGCCCGGCTGCCACCAGCACCCCCATCCCCCCAAACACCCCCTTCAGGTTCTTACCTCACCAAGAAGATCAAGCAGCAGCACGTCCCCTGCAGGCATACCAGAGCTTCCCAGCTGCTGAATCTCTACTGCACATGCGCAGTAGAGAGAACAACCAGGAAGCAAGAAGCGCGTTCCCGACGTTCCGTCAAGACCTGGAGCCGGCCCGACAAGAAGAACAGAAGACTTGTCGTAACCATGGACGACGGAGGAGCAACACAGGGGGGGCACCCCTAAAGGTAAGTCAGTAGCTTCTGTTTGCATCATTTTCCATGCACAATGTATATTACAAAGTGCATGGAAATGGGCAAACAGAAGTAATGAGATGTAATGTTTCTGGCCGGACAACCCCTTTAAGTGTTGCGGAAATGGGTGGAGGACATTGTCTTCATTAGAATGGGCCTCCATGTGAGGCTGAAATAGTTTGGATTACACTACATTGGGCCTAAGATGATGGTGATTTTTTTGAACTTTGGGAGTGGACTCTGTGGATGAGGATCACACAGGTATTTTAATTGATTGATCATAGGTAGTCGCATCTAGGTCTGGGCCATAGAAATAAAAGTAGTTACGTTGAATCCCGCTATATTATTTTTGCACGGATTCAAAAGGGGGGAGGAAATGGAAACAGTAACCACTGAGCAGCCTGAAAATACTCTGTTTTTTGAATCACTAGATCCCACAGAACAAAATTACATCTGAGCATGTTAAAAAATAAACCAATTACTAATGCAAGGTTTGAGTTGGGGTAGAAGATGACTGGGGATTGAAATGGCAAGCCGCCTGCAAAAGCAATCTGCTTGTACCAGGGAACTTTGCTTTTGCCTACCTTAGACACAATAGACGGATTCTCCTTAACCTGATAACACCCAGATTGGGTTTGGATATTTTCTCTGTTGCTTATTGCAAAAACGAGTCTCTGAAGCAGACTATGATTGGTAGAAGAAAGAAGTATGGACCATACATTGACGGGGTCTGGAGGAAGGATAAACTCCTGTGCTTTTTCCCACATGTTCTACACCATGATGTCACACCTGAGTCATAAGCTACCCCATCGCTCTGAGGAGGTACTGTGTGGTATAGTGTCTTCTGTTTGATTTGCACCAGGGTTTAACACTGCTGCAACCTGGTTTGTACTGGGCTGCATGGTATGCGCCTGTTACAATCCTGACCAACTGGTCAACATACCCATGTCCTTCTCACTGCGAGACAGACTAACCATTTCAGGGACTGCAGATGACTGCATACAGCTACCAGAGGTAAGTGTCTTGAAGTTTATATTGGTTTGCATTTGAGGTGTGGCTTGTAGAATAAAATAAAAATAAATGCCAACACCAAACCTACAGCTAAGAGATTGACAAATAAAGTAATTATACATATATGTACGTGTTGCTGTGGAGGAAGGCAGAAGCCTGAAGCTGGTTCCTCTGTTACCTGTGACTACGTAAAACTGTGTACAGCAGCTTATATTTATTTTTTCTCGTTTTCTATTATTGCCCTATCCCTCATAGGGTTACCTAGTGGCCGAGGTTCGAGGTCAGGTTCGTCCTTGTCAGGACGGGTAATCTGCTGATTAGGCAGATCCTTTACCTGTTTTAGTTTATTAGGGAGAGTTTGTTCCTTTTTATGCTGTTGCTTTTATTGTTTTGTACTGTTTGATATACAGTAGCATAGTGTTTTCAGGTTATGTATCTAGAGTGTCTCGTGCAGACATGGCAACATGTACATATATGGTGTAGCAAAAGTCATGGAAAATAATAGAGGTACACATTTCCTTGGTCCTCTACTCAGTCAGACCTGTGCCTAATCATCAGACTGAGTTGAGTCCCTAGGAAGTTATATTTGGTAGGGCCCCTGTAATAGGCCTATACTTTCTTCAGATAAAACAAGAAAAGTTTAGTACTCTGTTAGCCAGTGAAGCAAAAGGTGACTGTATATACTTATATGTGTCTTTGGATCTCTTTCATTAGCCATGAACCCAAAGTAGGTTCAAAAGCTCGTTATGATATCATGTCTTTTTGTTAGCCATTAGAAGGTCTCATATCTACAAGATCACTTTGCTTTTCTTACTGAGAACAGTCCTGGCATGAGAATCTCACTTCCCATGTGAGTGTTTTATGATAAGAGTTAACTGTCACTCATAAATGTGTTTTCCTCGATTTCAGATCCAAACTTAAAGTTGTGTTTTAAGATGCCTGGGTTATCCTCAGAGGGACATATTGGAAAAAAAGTTCAGAACGGAGATTTGATGGACCATACCAGATCTAGTTGACGACTGCCACTTCAGTCAAATTGAAAAGAAAAGATAATTGGGTCAATGCCAACCATTGTATGCGAGTCTCCATCCGAAAGAATCAAATACCTGCTAGACTATGCATGTCTTTTAAGTTATGATTATAATACCATGGGTTCAGGCTTGAAACATATGTTAGAAAATAATTGAGACAATATGTGTGTTAAAATCATGAAGTACTTGTTGTAGGAAATTAAAGAACGGTTTTATGTATACCCATGCTCCTAGAATATCCCTCTCTATGCTTTTGTGTGCCTACCCCTTCTTACCCCATTATGAAGAAGGTCAAGTCATGTTTAAAAAAAAAAAAGTGTTTGTATGTATTCATTTTTACGTGCTTATGTGGGTGTATATAGATTTCCCAGAAATGATTACACATGGCTCGGTGACCCCTAGTTAGTTCTCATGAACTGGAGATCATCATGCCATCTTATTTGTGCAGGAAAAAGTGTCACTATAGACTGCATCCCTCCTGGACAGGATGTGTGTGGGCGGAACTCACAAAAAATGCAGTGCCTCAGTTCCAAATCACATCTCCTATGGGGATTACAATGGGCTATCTAATAACATAGTATACAATATGTGAGATTAAATGGTAGAAAATCGGGCCAGAGTTATGCTCTGCCTTTTAGATGACAAATTATCTTGAGCCCTAGATCACACGGTAGTAGTCATGCTAAATTTTGCATACATGGTGAGCTCTGGGTGCACACTTTCCCAGGGGAACTGCAGATAATTAGCTGAGGACAATACTAAGGGCTCATGTCCACGGGCAAAATAAGAATTAAAATCCGCAGCGGATTTTAACTCTTTTCCTGCCCGCGGATCCGCACCCCATAGGGATGCATTGACCACCCGCGGGGTAGATAAATACCCGCGGATGGTCAATAAAAGGGATTTTAAAAAAAATGGAGCATGAAAAAATCTGGACCATGCTCCATTTTCATGCGGGTCTCCCGCGGGGACGGCTCCCGCGGGCTTCTATTGAAGCCTATGGAAGCCGTCCGGATCCGCGGGAGACAAAAATCGGGATTTACTCACACGCTCCGTTTCTTCTCTTCGCGCGGCGCCATCTTCTCTCCGTCGCGGCCGGATCTTTTTTCTTCGGGACAGCGCATGCGCGGGGCACGTCACCGACGTCATCATGCGCATCAGCCGAGCCGAAGAAGATCCGGCCGCGACGCAGAGAAGATGACGCCGCAGCGAAGAGAAGAAACGCAGCGGATGGGAGGTGAGTTTATTCTCATTTATTGCTATTTTCAGCGCTCATGTCCACGGGGCAGGAGGGACCCGCTGCAGATTCTCCATGTAGAATCCGTAGCAGGCCTGATTTTCCCCGTGGACATGAGGCCTAAGTCTCATGTATTATTAATGAACTAGGCCTACTAAATGATTTTATTTGCCCAATCATACTATGAATGAGAAATTCGTTAATGCAAGCTAAATTATAAAATGCTCTGAATATTAAGGCTAACTAATAAAGATGAGCGAGCGTACTCGGAAAAGCACTACTCGCTCGAGTAATTTGCTTCATCCGAGTATCGCTGTGCTCGTCCCTGAAGATTCGGGTGCCGGCACGGAGCGGGGAGCTGCAGGGGAGAGCGGGGAGGAACGGAGAGGAGATCTTTCTCTCCCTCTCTCCCGCCCGATCTCCCCTGCTCCCCGCTGCGACTCACCTGTCAGCCGCAGCGGCACCCGAATCTTCAGACCCGAGCACAGCGATACTCGGATAAAGCAAATTACTCGAGCGAGTAGTGCTTATCCGAGTACGCTCGCTCATCTCTACTAACTAACCAACTGATGAATTCAAGATTAATTATTCAATTCTTTCGTTGTTAACTAACCAGTATACAATAGTGCTACCCTATTTCCCATAAAATAAGACATACCCCGAAAATAAGCTCTAGCATGATTTTTGAGGATGCTGAATGATTTTTCAGGATTTTTGAGAATACCTGCCCTTTTGAAATATAAGCCCTGCTCCAAAATTAAGCTCTAGTTAAAGTGAATAAAAAAGTAAATTTAAATAGTGTCCAGGCAGCTATATACGTAAAAAAGTTAAATCTTTTGGAGCAAAAATTAATATGACACTGTCTTATTTTTGGGGAAACAGGGTAGTATGTTTTGTATTTTGTTACATTTAGGTATTCTCATGCATCAAACACCTACAATTTAGAGCTACAGAAAATGCTGTGTACTGGTTGAAACCTGTGATAGACCTTTCACACTGCTGAGTAATAGAGAACTAACAGCTCTGAGAGCATCACTAGCGGGGGTCTGGGGAATGGCTATAACTAGTGGCAGGATAATAAATGGTATATCATGTGATTTATCAAGAGCACTTAATACTACCTTATAGACCTTAGACTTATTGCTGGTGGATGTACAAGGTACTTACGATGCTATTCTACAGAACAGAGCTACAATTGATGTTATTTGATCATAGATGTAAGAAATTTTGCAGTATTTGTTATTTATTCCTAAGGGTGCCTACCCATTAGCGATATTTTTCTGCGATGCAAGAGCGAGTGAAAACATACGACTCTGTAATATCGTTCATTGCTTTCAATAGGGCCGGCAGCAGCGCCAGCCCCATTGTAAACATAGGGAGTACATCGCGGGGACCACGGGGATGAAGTAATCCTCTGCTACAGCTGTGGCAGAAGTCCAGGAGTCCAGGATGTTATCTCGTTGCTTACAATGGGGTCAGCGCTGCTGTGGCCCCATTGAAAGCAGTGGCTGCTCTTTTATTTTAAATCCCCGTCTGCTGAAAGAGCTTTACAGTAGTGCCGGAGGACGCGCCTGAGCGGCGGATGGGTGAGTATATATCTTTTTTTACTTTTTTCACCAGCTAGGGATGTTTTTCAGGGAAGGGCTTATATTTCAAGCCCTTCCTGGAAAATCATCACTGCGGGGGTTACCTGCAACCCACAGCTTTCAATGGGGCAGCAACAGCGCCGATCCCATTGAAAACAATAGGATACCATCCTGGTCCCCACGGGGATAAAGCAAACCCCTGCCACAGCTGTTGCAGAAGTCCGCGATATACTCCCTATGTTTTCAATGGGGCTGGCGCCGCTGCTGCCGACTCCATTGCAAACAATGAGCGGTATCGCTAATTTTTTCTCTGTGCTGCAAGGCTGGAGTGAAAAATCACAATTGAGTATGAAACCATTGAAAATCATTGGTTTCATAATCATATGTTTATACTCACATCGCCAGAAAAAATATCGCTAGTGGGTAGGAGCCCTTATTGATAGTCTGGTTGACTTCCCAGTTCCTGGTTCAATGTATTCTTCAATTTTTGCTTATTTTTCTGCTTACTTTGTAGTGGTAAATATTCCTTAGTTGTTACATTCAGTGCATACCTGATCTAGTATTTATACAATAATTGGTTCACTGGTCCGTTAATACTCAGATTTGTAGTTTTATTAAAAATAAAAATATGGTTATGTTGTTTAGCTGAAATCCATTATGGACAGTTCCTAGGAACCTCCATCTTCCCGGTTAGGTAAAGGAACATATTCCCTAGTGATTAGCTCAAGTTTTTGGGATGAGGAAAGATGTCATGTCATTGAGCTTGATGATTCGGCCGTAAAAGGGGCAACTGTTAGTGAAATGAATATGACTCCATGTTCTATCTTATGCGTAGCCATTTTGTAAGCAAGTAGCCATGTTCCGTGTCTCTTTTCACTGTATTCACTTTACTCTTTCTCCAGAATTTATGGATATTAAATGATCTGATTTAATAAACCTTGAGTGAATCACTAAGACTTTTGCTCCAGAAGATAGCTACTGTGGCCTTTAGACTGGCCGGTGTGTCAAACTGACACACTCACATATGTGCATAAATAGAGATGAGCGGGTGCACGTTATTCGAGTCAAACTTTTTGTAATGCTCGATAGCTCGTTTTGAGTAACGAACCCCATTGAAGTCAATGGGAGACTCAAGCATTTTTCAAGGTGACGCATGCTCCGCATAAGGGAGGTTGTGTGAATCAACTGAAAACATCAGAAAGTGATGGAACCACCACAGAAACAGATAGGGAACAACAGGGGCAGCATGCATGGATGCATCTGAGGCTCCTAGGTTGCGCTATTAAGCCAAATTGTGGGCAAGAGCCTGGTGGTCACGCCCCTAAGAATGTAGTTGGGACAGACCATAATCAGCAAGGCACACGTGCTGGCACATCTTAGCTAAGTACCACACTAGGTGCAAGCAAGGCCAATCACTGCCTGCGGGTGACACCACTGCCTCTTTTCCTGTGTTACATGCTAGCATTGCAGTCCAATCCCCGGCACAGGCTTGCGTCCACAGCGTACTTAACACTTTTCCCAGTGCAGCGTCCAGCTATCCCCATCCCAGAGAGTGTAAGACGCACGCCTTCACCTTATTCGCCGACGGAGCTCCGCGACACTGTAGGCCGATCCTTCCGGTTCCTGACGTCCAACGACGCCCCCACACAGACCGGCCCGTGAAAGAGGAGCGACCCTCTCCTCTCGGGGGTTCAGGTCATCCCACCTTTGTCCGGGAGTACTGGCGGAGAGCTGGCGGTCTTTGACTTATTTTCTCAAAGCGCTGAGAAGTGGGGACGCGTACACTGGAGTCAACGCACCACAGCCGCCCCTCTGCCGCCTCCCTTTGGGACAGAGCCACGGAGTCACCAAGTCCCCACTTTGCTTGTCTGCTGCGGTAGCTGGCGGGCGACCGTCCGACCCTGGCACCCCCTCCGAGCAGCTGGGCACACGACGACGCCTCTTCCGGTTGAGGAAACATGCAAAGAGTAAAAAAAAAAAGAAGAAAATCTCTACCCGAGGGGCTTGTTAACCAGTGCCCCAGGGAAAGACAGCATGAACTATAAAGAAATTAGTGGCCAAAGATGGTTACCGGGCTGGGATACGTTTCTGTACCCTGTGACCCTTTTAAAATTTTGCTTCATAGCTGACAAATCGCAGACAATTTAATGTATGATTGTAAGTGCCATCACGTGCCACCTCCGTCGCAGCATTTCATTAGCCACAAACACCAGCAAAGGGAGGACTCAGAGGCCAGTACTTTTACATTTTTTATAGAGAAAATGACCCATTTAAAAATAATTTTTTTTACCGACATTGCAGGTGAACCTGAAAGATTTGTTAAGCGAGAGTGCAGGGTAATTGTTTACCAAGAGTATAGGTGAATCCCTGAAAGATTAATTTACCAAGAGTATAGGTGAACCCCTGAAACATTTGTGTACCAAGAGTATAGGCGAACCCCCGAAACATTTGTGTACCAAGAGTATAGGCAAACCCCAGCAGAAATTGTTTACCAAGAGTAGAGGCAAACCCCTGAAACATTTGTGTACCAAGAGTATAGGTGTACCCCAGAAAGATTTATTTGCCGAGAGTGCAGGTGAACCCTTGAAAAATTGTTTAAAGATAGAGCTCGTACTTGATTAATTTGTCAAGAGCCTGGAGGCAGCCCTCCAAAAAAAATTGTTTTTACAGAGCATTTTAGCCCTCTGAAGAATTGGATTGTTCACTGATGCCAACATGCTGGTTTAGGAGGAGGAAGACAGAGAAGGATAGACTAAGCTACTTCTACCATTTTTTTGGGTGATGGAGGGTGCATGGTTCTCCAGTTCCAGCTTAAAGATACTTTATGTTATGCTGCTTTCCACTGGTGAAGAAAAGTCAGGGGAAATCCAGGCTTTGTTCATCTTAATGAGTGTAAGCCTGTCGGCACTGTCAGTTGACAGGCAGGTACACTTATCCGTGATTATCCCCCCAGCAGCACTAAACTCCCTCTCTGATAACACGCTACCAGCATGGCAGGCCAGCACAGTTCGTGCCACGTGTCCATCTTTGACACCCAATAGTTGTATGGAGCAGAGGGATCACAGAGGACGTTGGTACGGTTGGCTATGTATTCCCTCACCATCTTTTTACAGTGTTCCCTCCTACTCAGCCTAGACTGGGGAGTGGTGACGGAGTCTGGCTAGGGTGCCATAAAACTGGCAAAGGCATTGGAGAGTTTTCCCCTGCCTGCGCTGGACATGCGGCCTGTTCCCCTGTCTCCCCTGCTAGTTGGTCCACTGAACTACATCCTCTCCCGCTAGCGTTGTCAGATGGGAACTTTAGTATCAGCTTTTCCACCAGGGCCTTGTGGTATTGCATCACTCTCATACTCCTTTCCTCTTGGGGAATGAGAGTGGAAAGGTTCTCCTTATACCATGGGTCAAGAAGGGTGAACACCCAGTAATCTGGGGTGGCCAGAATGCGTCTAACGTCAGGGTCACGGGAAAGGCAGCCTAACATAAAGTCATCCATGTGTGCCAGAGTCCCAGTACGCAACACATCGCTTTCTTCACTAGGAGGATGACTCTCAGTCTCATCCTCCTCGTCTTCAGCCCATACACGCTGAACAGATGTGAAGGAAGTAGCATGTGTACCCTCTGCAGTGTGGGCAACAGTCTCTTCCCCCTCCTCCTCCAATACATGCTGAGAAACAGACGTGAGAGTGGTCTGGCTATCAAGCAACGTATTGTCATCCCCCTTCTCCTGTTCTATCCGCAAAGCATTGGCCTTAATGCTTAGAAGCGACCTTCTCAGCAGGCAAAGCAGCGGGATGATTACGCTGATAATGGCCGCATCGCTGCTCACCATTTGTGTTGACTTCTCAAAGTTTCCTAAGTCCTGACAGATGTCAGACATGCATGCCCACTTCTCTGTGAAGAACTGCAGAGGCTGACTACCATGTTGCAGCTGGTATTCTACAAAGGCTCTATGCTGCTCGTAAACCTTGGCCAACATGTGCAACGTTAAATTCCAGCGCGTGGGCTCGTTGTACAACAGTCGGTGCACTGGCAGCTGGAAGCGATATTGCAGTGTCCTGAGGGTGGCAGCATCTGTGGTGGACTTTTGTATATTTGCACACACGCGACGCACCTTGCTGAGCAGGTCAGACAAATTGGGGTAGTCTTTAAGAAAGCGCTGAACCACCAGATTGAACACGTGGGCCAGGCATGGCACGTGTGTTAGTCTGCCAGGCTGCAGAGCCGCCACCAGGTTATGCCCATTGTCACACACAACCATGCCTGGTTGGAGGTTCATTGACGAAAGCCACAGATCTGTCTGCTCCGTCAAACCCTGTAACAGCTTTTTGGCGGTGTGCCTCTTGTCATCTAAGCTCAGGAGTTTCAGCACGGCCTGCTGACCCTTCCCCATGGCAAAGGTGACATGCTCACACATGGTAATTGAGAGGTGGAGGAGAAGAGGGGGGGTTTTGGAGGATGTGACATAATAAGCTGGAGAAACCATGACCAAGGTAGGACCCACAATCCTCAGTGTGGGTAGCACGTGAGCGGACCCAGGGTCAGATTCAATCTCAGCCTCCACCAGGTTAACCCAATGTGCTGTCAGGGAGATGTAGTGTCCCTGCCCACCAGCACTTGTCCACGTGTCAGTGGTTAAGTGAACCTTCCTAGTAACCATGTTGGTGAGGGCACGGTTGATAGGTCGGGGACGGCGCAGCGCAAAAAATAGTGGCAACTGGGGATCAAGTAGCGAGGGATGGCCACCGCCATGAGGTTGCGGGAAAGCCTCAGTTTCTACCAGCCTATATGGCAGCATCTCCAGGCTTAGCAGTTTGGAGATATGCACGTTTAGTGATTCTGCATGCGGGTGGGTGGCTGCATATTTCCGCTTGCATTCCAATGCTTGGGTTATTGACAGCTGAACGCTGTGCTGGGACAGCTGGGAGGTGAAGGTGTGGCTGCAGGGCGGGAGATGCTCGTGCTTGCATCCTGGGAAGGGGATTGCATCTCAGTGCCAGCATGTGACACAGGGGAAGAGGCAGTGGTGTAACCCACAGGCAGTGAATGGCCTTCGTTCCACCTCGTCGGGTGCTTAGCCATCATATGCCTGCGCATGCTGGTGTTGGTGGCTCCCCTGTTGATCTTGGTGCAGCACACCACTGTTCATCGGTCATCTGCACTCTCATTAAAAAAAACGTCCAGACCTTCGAACACCTAGCCCCCTGCACAGAGGCTTGCCGCGAGGAGGTGCTGTGTGGAACAGTTGGGGGATTTTTTGCTCTGGCCCTGCTTCTCCCTCTGGCCACCCCACTGCCTCTTCCAACCTGTTCTGGTGCTACACTTTCCTCCCCCTCTGAAGCCCTGTCTTCAGTAGGCTTACCGACCCAGGTCGGGTCAGTCACCTCATCATCCACCAGCTCTTTCTCTGTATCCTCAGTCTGCTCCTCCCTCAGACTTACTGCCCTAACAACCTCACTGACAGACAGCTATGTCTCATCATCATTATCCACAAATAGCTCGAGACACTACCTGGAAGTCCCCAGCCTCATCACCCTGAATCTGTGAAAGGTCCAAATTTTGGGCATTGGTCATGACAAACTCCTCAGGTGGCTGATGAACCGTTTTTTCCGACTCAGGGCAGGGACCCGAGAACAGTTCCTGGGAGTATGCCTGTTCAGAATCTCTCCTTTTCCTGGAGTGACCAGGCTGGGAGGAAGGAGGAGCAGCCTGAGGATTCAGAGGTATAGGCCCTTGGCTAGCATGAGTGGACTGCGTGGAAGACTTGGTGTTGGATAAATTACTGGACGTGTTATCCGCTATCCACATCATCATTTGATCGCACTCTTGTGCTTTTAATAATGGTCTACCACGCCGACATGCAAAATGTGAGATGAAGCTAGGGAGCGTAGATACGCGGCGCTCTACTAATCCCTCAGCAGCAGGCACTGTTTCACCCTGCCCAGGACTTCGGCCTCTGCCCACACTCTCATTCGGATGCCCACGTCCATGTCCTCGACCCTTACCCCTAGTCGTCTTCATGTTGTAGAATGCACTGGTCAAACTGCGAGGTATTTTGCGTATAAAGTTGTTAGATAGTGTGGATTGACAGGACCCACACAGGGGTATATAGTGTACGCTTTGAGCCCCCCCCCCCCCAAAAAAAAAAATTTACACAATGTATACTAATGTTAGATAGCGTGGATTGACAGGACCCACACACGGGTATATAGCGTATGCTTTGAACGGCCAAAAACAAAAATTTCAGCCCCCAAAAACAAAAATTTAAACAGTGTATACTGTTGTTAGATAGCGTGGATTGACAGGACTCACCCACTGATATAAAGCTTTGGCTTTGAGCCCGCCAAAAAATAATAAAAAGTAAAGATAGAAGTTTTGTTACTTCCTATCTACTCTCTGTACACCACTAGCAGTATACTGCATAAAACCGGTAACAGTATGCAGTATACAGCCGGGATGCTTGAGAATACTTTGTGCGCACTACTGCTCCCAGCCAGCCAAACTACTGATGCACACAATAAGGAGTTGTAGTCCAAGAAAGGACTGTTGGGTTCTTGGAACAAGGATCCCTGCCTAACCGCAACCTCTAACCTACACTATCACTTTCCCTGAATAGCAGCAGCTCTGTCCCTCAGCTCATGCAGCATGCATGTGAGGCGAGCCTAAGGTCACCTTAGTTTTTATGCCCGTAGGTCACCTGATCAGCCCAGCCAGTCACTGCTATAGACATGCACAGGGTTGGCACGTCACAGCAGGAGGTGCCAATTCCTTCCCTGCATGTTTATTGGCTAAAAAATGGCACTAAACATGCGGGGAGGAGGATGAAATTTTCTCTAGCACAGTGTAGTGCTCACTCGAGTAACGAGCACCTTTGAGTATGCTACCACTCGGACGAGCATGCTCGCTCTTCTCTATTCATAAATATATTATGTAAACAACTCATCGTTTAGATTTACTGTTTCGAGAAGTTAATCCTGTGTGGTCAACTCTGCGCCTGCGTGCGTTTGGTTAGCATTTCAGATGTTAAATCCTTTATCTTGCATAAGTTATATACTGTTTATGTTCTTTGTCCAATGGTAAAAAATGAATTATAATAGATTTGAATTATTGTAATTGAACATGTGACCCTATAAAAGGGTCGCTTGTCACTCAAATAAACAGATTACTTTGGATCACATTCTCTACTGTTTGATTTAATGTTAGTCTCCTGAGCTCAGCTTACCTCTAAACAATTCAATTTGGACCCCAAATGGCATATCATAGAGCAAATATTGGTTTGCACTAACACGTGTTAGTGAATGAAAACCACTTTTAAAACCAAGCATCAGACAACAACTGGGAGGGACTAGTTTTGTTAGATTCATTAAGCAACTAGCCAGTGACCCGCCCAGAGGTTTTATGGCTCGCTTACTTAAAGGAGATGTCCCGAGGCAGCAAGTGGGGTTATACACTTCTGTATGGCCATAATAATGCACTTTGTAATATACATTGTGCATTAATTATGAGCCATACAGAAGTTATAAAAAGTTTTTTACTTACCTGCTCCGTTGCTAGCGTCCTGGTCTCCATGGTGCCGACTAATTTTTGGCCTCCGATGGCCAAATTAGCCGCGCTTGCGCAGTCCGGGTCTTCTGCTGTTCTCTATGGGGCTCCGTGTAGCTCCGCCCCGTCACGTGCCGATTCCAGCCAATCAGGAGGCTGGAATCGGCAGTGGACCGCACAGAAGAGCTGCGGTCCACGAAGATAGAGGATCCCGGCGGCCATCTTCAGCGGTAAGTATTGAAGTCACCGGACCGCCGGGATTCAGGTAAGCGCTGTGCGGGTGGTTTTTTTAACCCCTGCATCGGGGTTGTCTCGCGCCGAACGGGGGGGGGGGTTTAAAAAAAAAAAAACCCGTTTCGGCGCGGGACATCTCCTTTAAACAACAACTCCACACTAAAACTGGACATAGAAGTGGGGGATGATACTATATGGGGGAGGGTGCACCAAAGTTGCACAAAATATGAGCAGTATTCAATCTAGGCAAGAGACACGTAGCATAGACATAACAGTGGAAATATGCAAGTATGTAGCAACAATGCAGATTACGCAGAGGCGAGGAGCACAGTGTTTTGGCTCTTCAGTTGATGATAAAAGTCTTTTCAATGGGGGGATCTGGATGCCTCTATGGTTAGTGGCTTTGGCAATCACTTCAGTCTTGGTACAACCCCTTTAACCCCTTACAACACAGTTTGTGACAGTTGTTAACCTGTGGTACATGTACCCAAAGAGATATATGCCATGTCTCTAAAGGGAACTTTCTTTGTCCCTATGCTGTGCTTGAGGACATATTCAGAAAGGCATATGCAGATTTTGCAACTCCCATCAGATAGCCCTAGGATGCACATCCATGTGTTGCCTGAGTGGCTGCAGCAGTAAACATTGCATGTCATCTGCGATGCAGACCAGTAGAGGGCATGCAATGATTTTTATTAACCAGACCATGTTTCCACGTGAAAATGCGCTCACATGAATAACCTAACTGGTTATAATGAGAACGCGTGCTGTCCGTGAAATATATGGACAGCACATGTACAGTTTATATGCCTGAATGGGCTTTTTAACCCCTTAATGAAGCAGCCCTTTTTTTTCCATTTTAGTTTTTTTCCTCCTCCCCTTTTGAAAAATTGTAAATCCTTCATTTATTCATCGACATTGCTATATGAGGGATTGTTTTTGCAGGACGCGTTGTATTTTTCAATGGTGCTATTTATTGTACCATATAACGTACTGAAAAACTTTTAAAAAATTCTAAGTGGAGTAAAATAAAAAAAAAAAAAAACGACATTCCGCCATCTTTCAGTGCGTTTTGTTTCTATGGCGCACAAACTGCAACAAAAATTACACAATAACTTACCCTGTTGTACAGCCTCTTGCTTGGATGCAAGATGTGATACAGCCGGAGATGGAGGCTCTAATACCCTGCTGCACCGCCTCTAGTTTGGATACAAGATGTGATACAGGCAGACATGGTGGCTCTACTACCCTGTTGTACAGCCTCCAGCTTGTATGCAAGATGTGATATGGGCGGGCATGGAGGCTCTAGTACCCTGTTGAACCACCTCTAGCTTGGATACAAGATGTGATACAGGCAGACATGGAGGCTCAAGTACCCTGTTGTACCGTCTCTAGCTTGGATACAAGATGTGATACGGGCAGGCATGGAGGCATACAGGTTCTGTATGGTATCCTGCGACATATCGGCTCACATTTGCTGTAACTGAGCCTTTAGATCACACAAATTTGTAAGCTGTCAAAGCTGGTGTCCAAGATGGTCTCATACATATTGTATTGGTAATAAATCTGGTGACTAGGCAGCCATGGAAGTGTGACAATGTTGTGGAGGCATTCCTATGACATCCTTATTGTGTGCAACCGAGCATTATCCTGCTGAAAAATTAGTCTTGGAAGTCCTGCCATGAGATGCATGCTCTGAGCTGCCCATTGTCCCTTGTACTACTACTAAGGGTGACCGACTGTCGCATGTGATGAGGGCAGTGTGCCACTCAACAGCAAAAGCAGGATGGAGGCCGTTGTCCGTGCGAAAACTAAACCTGCATTTGTCATTGAAGACAACTCAGTTCCGCTCCGTAGGAGTCCAGTTTCGTCGTTCATGGCAACACTGAAAATGGAGGTGACAGTGGGTGGGTGTCAAAGGCAGTACACATATTGGGATCTGTGAGACCAAATGTCCTTCAGCCAAGCGCCTGGAATGGTTCTGACAAACACAGGGCCTGTAACAATGGTGCCACCTGTCTCTAGATGGTAGACAATGAAACAGTTGGTCATGCTTATCGGACATTGAGACGATTCTCTCTACGGGTTGTACATTCTGGTCAAAACGGCCCAGGTGGCAGTAATTCTTCAATATGACCATCCAGCTTTTCGCATTCCAATAATGCATCCCATCTGAACTGGTCAAAATCTCTTTCAATGTGCCATAGAGGCGTCTAGTGGTCAACAAATTTCCACATAAGCAGAAAAAGAGGTCACTACATACAAGGAGCCTCTGAGAGGCATTTTATAGGCCAGGGTGGTACCACTTTTAGAGCCTCAAATGACAAGACCGTTCGGCCTCATGCCCACGGCCAGATTGGACTCTGCTGCAATATTTCTGGCGACCCCAGAGACCCTATACTTACCTATCCGAATCCGCCTCGAGTGTCTTGCCCGGCGAGCCACAGCGCATGACGCACCGGTGGTGGGCTATGACGTGGATTCCCACGATACTTCCGCTGTGTCCACTGCTACCTCGGTGTCCGCTTCTGTCCCTGTTGGCTCTATGTTGTCGGAAGATCTGTGTGATAATTCTGCATGGATTACGTTTTAGAAGCTGTAATGAAAAAAGGTTTGCTTCCGTGTGAGCAAAATGTGACGGTTGCCAGCAAAAGAAAACACGTAAACTTGAATACACGAAAGCTTTTACTGCTGAACAGAAATACATGATGTTAACGCCAGATGGGGTTGGTTCGGAAGCGCGCAAACTTCATGTATTTTTGCTAGCCATTACAAGCTAGCATATAATATATACACACACACCTTTCTTTTGTTGGGAACAATCATATTTTATAGAAGCCCTCATCAGTACTGCTTACAATTAGCACAGAGACAATGGTTGGCCGGGAGTCGGTAGGAGAGACAAGGTCAGTACAGAGACAGGTAGACTACATGTGCGGTGGGTGGGTATGAGACATGACATGTGTAGTGGGTGATGAGAGGAGGTAAGGTGACTACGTAAAAGGACACACACACGCATTATATATATATATATATATTATATACACACACACATATACACACACACACACAGACTTATTACACAGCAAATATGAATACCTGACGACGCAAATCTGCTGTCCCACATACGACAGCCAAATCTGTGCATCAAAATGGTAGCAAGGCACATTTGCGCAGTGCAAACATACTATGCTGCACGCGTGGACGAGCTCAACACTGCTAGCGCTAATCTGCTACACTGCCCCCGGCAGCAAACCAGGCGCTGCTATCTCTAATTTGCTACACTGCCCCTGGCAACAAACCCAGCTCTACTATCGCTAATCTGCTGCACTGCACAAGGCAACAAACTCAGCTTCCCTATTGCTAGTCAGCTACACTTCAAACCGGCGACAAACTCAGCTCTGCTATCGCTAATCTACTACACTGCACCCAGTGAGAAACTCTGCTAGTGCTAATCTGCTACACTGCACCTGGCGACAAACTCAGCTATGCTATCGCTAATCAGCTACACTTCCCCCAACGTCACTCAGCACTGCTAGCGCTAATCTGCTACACTGCACGTGGTGGTAAAATACAGCGATTCTACTTGCGGACGGGTTCCCATCATGGGGTTGAGGTACATCAGCTGCTGCACGTATTTATACGGTGTTTTGGCTTTCCCTCCGTCACGCGGCGCAGTTTTTATTTCTGGAACTGCAAAAAGAAAGAGGACACAGCAGTCAGTGCGGAGCAGCGAGATACAGCAGACCTCCTGCAGAGCGGCGAGATACAGCAGACCTCCTGCAGAGCGGCGAGATACAGCGGACCTCCTGCAGAGCGGCGAGATACAGCGGACCTCCTGCAGAGCGGCGAGATACAGCGGACCTCCTGCAGAGCGGCGAGATACAGCGGACCTCCTGCAGAGCGGCGAGATACAGCGGACCTCCTGCAGAGCGGCGAGATACAGCGGACCTCCTGCAGAGCGGCGAGATACAGCGGACCACCTGCAGAGTGGAGAGATACAGTGGACCGCCTGTAGAGCATACCAGCACCATAATTACTGAGATCAGCGCTGTGTGGCATGGTAGCGGCTCCACACTCCTCGCCAGACGTCGTGCTGCCAGGTGCTTGCACGCGCCCCTTACGGGTTTTGACTGCGCAGTTGCTCTCCCAGATGGCGGGGTAGTCCTCCAGCAGGGCGGTCAGTCTCCCATGGTCACATGGCTGCCCTGTGCACTCCTCTGCCCTGTACATATGTTTTTTTTGCCCTGTACATGATTTTCCGTCTATCTCCGCCTCCAAAAATCGCAATGAATCTGCGGATTCAGGCTTCATCTCCACGGGTGATTTTTCACTGCGTTTCCTGCGGCCGGATTATCGCAGCAGTGAACACTTTCCATAGACTTAAGGCTCATGCCTACGAGCGTGACAGACTCCGCGAGCGGAATTTTGCAGTGGACTCCCCCCCCAAAACCCCCATACTTACCACTCTGGATCCTCCGTACGCATCCCGCATGGAGGGCCAGCGCACATGCGCAGTACAGCGTGTGACGCACTGGCAGTGTCAGACGACGCGGCCGGCGGGGCCACATAGTCATGCAATACTTCCACTGTGCTACAGCAGAAGTATAGCGTGACAGCCGGCTTCCATTAACTATAATGGAAGCCGCCCATGCGTATTCCTGCAGCGTTTAGAACATGCAGCGGTTTGTTTCCCGCAATGGAATTCTGCAGCGTGAACACTGAGCTGTTAGGTTCAATAGAATCTAATAGCTGCGGGGCAACGCTGCGGATTTCCGCTACGTGCAACGCGGCAAAAAGCCAGCCGTGGGCATTAGCCCTTAGGCCTTCTGTCCACGAGCTCTGCGGTATCCCATGGCAGATCTCCGCTGGCGGGGAGAGCCGACCGCTCTCCGCGCTGAGCTTATCTGATAGGCTCACCGCAGAGAATCGCGGCATGCTGCGATTTAAATCCCGCGAGCGGAGAATCGCTATAATTCTGCACTCATGGAGGCTGGCACTGCGCTTTCCATAGTAAGGCTGTCAACGGGCGGGTTTTCATTGCGTTCCCCACGGCGATTTCCGCCGCGTTGCCCTGCAGCTATTAGGTTCTATTGAACCTGATAGCGCAATGCGGGACGATGGATCCGGAGGTAAGTATGGGGTCTCTGGGGGGCGCCATGATGGGCTCCTCTGCGGTATTCCGCTTGCAGCGCCCGTAACAGCCGTGGGCACTAGGCCATCGCGTTGCTCCACGAGTGGAGAATCACTGTGATTCTCAGCTCGCGGGCAGCAAATCGCATCATGGTCAGCCTATCCGCCAGATAGGCTGACAGAGGAGATCCGTCTGCCGGCTCCTGGGCTTCCATTCAAGTTGCCGCAACGCCCGTGGACAGAATGGAAGCGTTTTATCGCAGTGAGGGCTAGGCGGACTCCCGCGCTGGGTGTCATGGCTGACGTAGCAGGCACAGCCCGCACAGTGAGAACAGCCGTGGCTAGCGGCCACTCACACGGTACATGTGAGGACTGTCACACATCCCCAGCCGTCCTGATCGGCCCCACACACAGCGGTGTGACTGGATTGTCCTGAATGGGTCCCCGTAGCCTGATGACGTCACCGCACCATGTGACTAGGAGCTGAGCCACCGCGGCAGAGGGACTGACAGTGCTGGGAGAGAGGAGAAGCGAAGCATCTGCTGCAGGACTATAGTGTGAGTGCATCGCCGGCCATCCCTAGCCGTATATGTGCATCATGTATACCTCCACAGCCCAGCCTGCTGCAGAGGTGCAATCATCTGCAGGCTCTAGCAATGACCCCTTACTACGTGGTGATCCCCATTCATAGCAGCAGGCTGCTGCAGGCTCATACATAGCTGCTACCAGGAGGTTTGCACTGAAATGGATTTATTTGCATCATTTTCTTTTGCATGTATACCCATGTAATACCTGATCACCACTGGATCCCTGTGTGTATTGTAACCTGATCACCACTGGATCCCTGTGTGTATTGTAACCTGATCACCACTGGATCCCTGTGTGTATTGTAACCTGATCACCACTGGATCCCTGTGTGTATTGTAACCTCATCACCACTGGATTCTTTTATGTGTGTTATAGCCTGATCAGTAGTGGATCTCTATGTGTATTATAACCTGATCATTAGTGGATCTCTATGTGTATTATAACCTAATCAGTAATTGATCTCTAACTATTATAACCGCATCAATAGTGGATCTTTATGACTATTATAACCTGATCGGTAGTGGATCTCTGCATGTATTACTGGATCCCTGTGTGTATTATAACCCGATCAATACTGGATCCCTGTGTGTATTATAACCTGATCACCACTGGATCCCTGTATGTATTATAATCTGATCACCACTGGATCCCTGTGTGTATTATAACCCGATCAATACTGGATCCTTGTGTGTATTATAACCCAATCATTACTGGATCCCTGTGTGTACTATAACCCAATCAATACTGGATCTCTGTATATATTATAACCCGATCAATACTGGATCGCTGTGTATATTACAACCTAATCAGTAGTGGATCTCTGTTTGTATTATAACCTGATCAGCAGTGGATCTCTGTGTGTATTATATATAACCTGATCAGCAGTGGATCTCTGTGTGTATTATAACCTGATCAGCAGTGGATCTCTGTGTGTATTATAACCTGATCAGTAATGGATCTCTGTGTGTATTATAAACTGATCAGCAGTGGATCTCTGTGTGTATTATAACCTGATCAGTAATGGATCTCTGTGTGTATTATAACCTGATCAGTAATGGATCTCTGTGTGTATTATAATCTGATCAGTAGTGGATCTCTGTGTGTATTATAATCTGATCAGTAGTGGATCTCTGTTTGTATTATAACCTGATCAGCAGTGGATCTCTGTGTGTATTATATATAACCTGATCAGCAGTGGATCTCTGTGTGTATTATAACCTGATCAGTAATGGATCTCTGTGTGCATTATAACCTGATCAGCAGTGGATCTCTGCATGTATTTTAACCTGGTTTCAAGTCACAAAACCACAGAAGAATTTGGGAATATAAATTGATAACAACCTTTGACACGCTGAATACGGGGTTAAATTGTTCCCCAGGATTTATGCGTGAATGGGAAGTGTGAGATATTTATTATACAGATAAGACCCCCATCAACAGTAATTCAGGGACCATAAACTTTCACTCCCTTATCAGTGTTTAGCTAAAAATGTCTGTGTGCCTCTTGTAGCAATTCTAGCCTGCCGACCTTCCCCCCCCCCCCCCCAACAGTAATTTAGGGACCATAAAACTTTCACTCCGCTATCAGTGCCTAGACAAAAAAGTTTGTTTGCTGTTGCAGAATTCCAATCACATCCATATCTGTGCCTTGTCATAAGTATGTATGTTATAAGTGTGTATAACTATCCAATCCATAAGCCTGAAGAAGAACCCTGCGTTGGTTCACAAGTTCGCTATTATTACATCATGTATTTTTGTTAGCCATTATAAGGTATCATATCTACAAGATTACGTCGTTTCTCATGCTGGGAACAATCACATTTTAACCTGATTAGTAGTGGATCTCTTTGACTAGTATAACCTGATCAGTAGTGGATCTCTGCAAGAAATGAACAGGAGAGATAGTATTGATGGGTCAGTAAATATCAGTTGTAAATAGAGATAACATGACGGCTTGTGTGTATGGCGGGGACATAGCATTAAATATAGAATAGTTTATGGTGTAACTTGCAGGATTGCTTGAGGATAGACGTCTTACTGGTGTAGCTTCCTCTCCGGGGACGGGGACCTGTAGTGCAGTCCGCCCTATTAAGGACGCTTGCTGGCTCTTACTGGTGTAATACCAGGTACCGAGATAACCAAATGTACATAGTGTCAGTGCTGTCCTTACGCCCAAGTCCTAGAGGTGTCACATGGATGTGGCTTTAGACAAGAGTATGTAAGGAAACACGTCTTCACAGAGTACTGTCGGTACTGGTGCAATGTCTCCAGCGGATGTACTGGTTGAGACATGGGTTGGCCAGCCTGAGTTAGAGGGTATGCCTAGGTGATGTGCACAGCTGCGGATTGGCTGCTGCACACGCCTCCCCAGAAACACATGTACTGCCCAGATATTATTGTATCTTGACACCACCCGGAGCTAGGGGTTTTACAGGGGAACACCCCTCTCACACCCCCAGCTCCCAATCGGCTACATTCAGGAAGGTCCTAGCAGCAGCAGAGTCTGGATAGCTTGTTGCCTGCCCTGGAGGATTAGGGTTAGGTATCGGTGTTCCTGTGAGGCTTACTTTATTAGTTGTCAATGCTTGCATGCTATGGGGATTACATGGAAGCATGTGCAGAAAATAATGTAAGGCTAACAGGAATACTAATCCCTTACCGTAACCTTCCAGGGCAGGCTAAAAGCTATCCACAGTTTTGTCAGGGAGCATACACCTGGCGCCGCTGCCAGAAAACTAATCAGCCCTTCACACTGCGGCCCACGGCCACTCAGCAGCGCTCACATTTGGCACTGCAGCGCTGACATGTGGCGACTGTCTATCACCGAACTCCACGGCCACCGCTGACATGTGGGGACCACCGTCTCTCACCTTCCTCGATGGCGGAGCATGGAATGTGAAGGGAGGTGTCAGAAGAGAGCCGCGAAACCAAGAACACGGAGCGGGGCCGATCACCTTCAGTGCTACTGCAACGCGGCCAACTACAGGACCTGTAGGAAGGGGAGAGCCAGTAACGAACAGGGGGCATCAACCCCCTGTCAAACACCCTGTATCTTGGCTCCACCACTACTTCCAGTGGCGTCAAGATACAATAATACCTACTGCCCATCCCCCTGACAAGCTGATCTCCCCGCTGGACTCCCATCTCTGCTCCCGTCCCCCTGCTGCCGCAGCAGCCAGCCCCGCTGTCAGTCTCCTTGCTGGGCTCTGCTCCCATCCACAGCTGGCAACCCCACCAACCCCGCTCTCACCGTCCACAGCGCTACTGGCAAACCCCGCTCTCCCCATCTATATCCCCCCACTGTCACATTCCACAAGACGGCTTCACCAGGGAGACTGAACACCTTACAGTTTGCACTCATAGTCACAAAACTAAAAACGACATTTCTTAAATGCTGGGAAATACATTAAATATATCTAATGGGGTCACTCGCACATGCTGATTACAGATTTGTGCTCCATTTTTTAATTTAAAATAATGTCAATCCATTTAAGTGGTTTAATTCGCACTTCCATTCTTTAGCGGTTTTTTTCACGCGCCTGGTGTCTCTGAAATACGCAGCGCGGTCCAGCACATCCGGGTTGGTACGTTTTTAGCTTGGAGAAGGCAGTGAATTAGATTTATAAACTTTGTTCCTTTTTTTATCAACTGCATTTCAGCAAAATTACAAAAACGGCAAAAACAAATTACCTGTTTCACAAAAAATGGAACAGATACAGATGAAAAATGGACAAGTGAAAAAATATGGAAACAAAATCAGATCAAGGTTTAAAAAACAATCAGTGCTGTTCATTCGTTTTTGATATTTCGATGCACCCATGTAAGAGCAGGCTCATACCTGCGCCACCACTTCGCTTCTCTTCCTAGTGTTGGCTCTGTCCTACAAGTCCCATCAGCAAAAATACTGGAAGGGCCGGATTCAGCAGTACTCCATTTTTTTTCTTAAATCAACCCTTCAGTTTTGGGAAAAGTTCTCACCTGGGACCTCAGAGTGAAGGGGGTGTATATTACCTGCTGTTGTCCGTATTTGTCGCCCCAACGGTTTTGGGCCCTGTTTATGACCATTCAAGATAGCTGCAGTAATTTTCGAACTACCTTATGTGCACTGTTCTTTGATTGGTTGATCATGTGACCAGCTTGGCCAATCAGAGGGCAGGTATAATGCATTAGTAATTTAAGACTTCCATGCTCTGTAGGGATTAGATAGTCTGAAGATTGTGTTGCTCATTTTGGGCAGCTGAAAACTGGACCCAAAATCAACTGGTCGGAGGGACGACAAAGAACAAATGCAGGTATTGCCTCTCAAACCGCTGTCCCAACCCTCTTCCCAGATCCAAGACATTACTTTGCCCTGTAACCGGAAAATCACTTTAATGCCGGATCCACACAAGCGTAGGTGTATTTGTGCATGGATTTACATATGTTGTCTATTTGTGCGTGCAACATCACTTTTTGCCTGTGCCAAAAAAAAAAACACAGGTATGGTCTCGTACATTGAAATGGCTAATTAGCTCAATTAGTTTCATAGGTGCAAATGGGCAGGTAAAAAGCACACGCTGCATATATTTTTGCGTAAATTATGCATGCAAAATACCATCTTGTGAACGAATCCATTGAAGTCAGTGGGATCTATTTGGGTGATGAATGAGTGGAACAGGTTACCACGGGAGGTGGTGAGTTCTCCTTCAGTGGAAGTCTACAGACAGAGGCTGGACAAATATCTGTCTGGGATGATTTAGTGATCCTGCACTGAGCAGGGGGCTGGACCCAATGACCGTGAAGGTCCCTCCCAACTCTATCATTCTAGGATTCACTGCGTATTGCGCACACAAATTGTGAATCCTACCTAAAGGATTTGTTGGTTTTTTTTTTGCTACTTTATTGCAGAAATATGGATAATAAAAAATGGAACACATATGTACGTGTAAGCTATGCAGATGCCCACTGACTCCTCTCAGCTTCTATACGGGGCCATAGACTTCTATCAGCCTGTCTGCCCTTTTGTTTCATAAGTGGGGGGCCTCAAAACCTGAACCCCACCTATTAAAGGTTCTGACGTGTCACTCCTAGGGTTCATGCGGGTTTCCTGTTTGTAGATGAAGTAAGGATGCCTCCCTGTTACCCCCGGGGCCGGCAGCATGTGATTCAGTCATTTGTGAAGACTTGTACTTGTCAGCAGGTTGGCGATGCGGCACGCTGACAAACAAACCTTTGACCTCCTCTATAGTTCCTGTAAGGCAGCATTCATCTATTGTTCTCCTCCAACGTTTCCTTGTATCATCATCCAGAACATTGATTGTTGCAAGATGCTAATGACCTATAAATTGTCTTAAATAGCGTCTGGCGAGTCGTTGGACATGTGTAGTACAGATTTTCCCACAGCGTCGCTGAGCGATGACGCAGGTACAGTGACCTTTACGCAGTGTTAATTGTGGAAGGGCTGAGGGTTGGACGGCTTCCATTGACTTCAATGGAAGCCCTCCGTGCGGACACCGAATAAAAATAGAACATGCTGCGATTTTATTTCCTCCGTGAGCAGAAAATCGCAATTGATTTCCATTTGTGTGCAGCAAAAAGTGCTTTTCCATAGCATGCTATGGACGGTATTTGCTGCAGAACCCGGAGGCAGACGACCGCACTGGATTCTGCAATGCAAATATGCCGGTGTGCATATTTGTTAATTGCATATGGGTTAGTGATTGAATGCCTCTATTGACTTCAATAGAGGCCGACCGCGGTAAAATAGAGCATACTGTGATTTTTCTTATGCTTGCAGGATATGCAATTTGTATCTGCGAGTGTGAAGGAAAAATTGAAACTACTTGCCTTTGAATGTCTCCTTTTTGCAGCAGAAAGCCTGTGCGGAAGGCGATCGCGGATTCTGCAATTAAAATCGGTTTATGTGAGACCCCTCCCTAATGAAGTCCACTATTAATGTATCTTGACCTCACCTGAAGAAGGGGTGGAGACAAGATACAAGCAGCTTGACTGGTCGGTCACACCCCCTGTTCGTGATTGGCTCTACTGTTGGCTCCCCACAGGTCCTGGCACTGAGGTCTCCTGCTGTGAGTGTCCCGCTGCTATCTCCCCTCCCGCTTGGTTTGTACCTGCTGCCGCCCTCCCAGCAGCAGTGCTGTGACAGTGGCTTCCCATCTCCCCTTACCATGTTCCCTTAGCGGCCCTGCTATCACTCTCCCCCTCAGCTGCAGTCCCCTTTAGCTAGGCCGCTGTGACTGTCCCTGGTGGCTGTACTGTCCCAGCTCCGCTCCTTGTACGTGCCCCACTGTCGGACGTCCGGCTCTTGATACAAGGCAGCACAGACAGACAGCGATCGGCACATGTCGGCGTCCGTCTGTCAGTGGGTCCTTACTTGGGTTTATGTGTTTTCAGATTAGTCAGTTTTTCAGTCCAGTCTTGAACACTACCACACAAGTTCTTCAGAGGGGGGACACAGAAACTCCTCTCACAGTTAGGCCGGCTTCACGCGGCCGAGAAAATCGTACGGGATTTGTGTATCGTGAGACACAGAAATATGAACCCCGTTCTTTTGAATAAGCAGTCTTCTATCATGCTGCATGCTCTCGCATCGCAGCACCCACTGTTTTCAATGGGGCCGTCGGCAGCATCACAACATGTGGCATCAAGATTTTGCCTGATAAGAATCAGACAGGAGGCTGCACTGCATGGAAGGGGCTGCAATATACAGAGGAGACCCCCAGACTGCACAAGCAATCTAGTGAGGGGGGCAATAATGGAAAAAATGTGTTTTCGTCGGAGTGGCCCTATAACCCCTCCAGTGGTAGTTTTATTATTACCATGTCATGCTTCACAGGGCAGGTTTTTTAAATGAGTCAACAAGGCAATAAAAACTTCAAAAGATTTCAGATGACAGTTCAATGCTCTGCACATTTCAGCACTTGAGCTGTCCATGGAAATCTTCCGGGGTTTAACTGCATGGTCAGTGCAGCAAGCCCTGGAGATTTTCTGGGGGTTAATGGACAGTTATATTCTTGGACCCACTTTTTAAAGGGCTTTCCACAAATCGTGTTAATAAATGCTTTAAAGCACTTTCAGTTTATAACGTTTGTCCATATAGTCAGCAGTTAGCTATTCAGAAGAGCACAGTCCTGCGCCTGCGGCCCCCAGC
Source organism: Eleutherodactylus coqui (assembly GCF_035609145.1). Taxonomy (NCBI): domain Eukaryota; kingdom Metazoa; phylum Chordata; class Amphibia; order Anura; family Eleutherodactylidae; genus Eleutherodactylus; species Eleutherodactylus coqui. The sequence continues at coordinate 99,916,604 of NC_089838.1, read as the reverse complement.
ATCACAGTTTGGGGACCAAATATCAAATGCATGTACAATATGTAATAGAGTTTATTCACAGAAAAAGCCAAAAATACAATACCTGAAGGTCTGCAAAGTAGACACGGTCGCCATAGGCACGATCGCCATAAGGCAGGGGCAATCGCCATCGGCACAATCGCCGTAGGGCAGGCGCAATGGCCATAAGCCCTGGAGATATGCAGTCAGCCAGACAATAATGTGGAGGAGCAGCTTGTTTTTGACAGGCTAATATGCAGTCACCCACTCAACCCAGCCCAGATTGGGGAGGAGTGACTGCATATACTAATAGCCTGCACATGTGAACGATACCAAAGATGCCAGCCATAGGTGGATGGTGACCCACCATACAGGATATCAACCCTGGCTGATATAACAGCGGGTTGCCCTGTATCTCTAAAGTGGGCCACACTGGCTGACATCTTGGGCTCCCCCACCAACTAGCAAACTACATACAAAAGTACTAATGCATACTAATAAAATGCGGGTGTTGGTACCCGTTCTTTTGAATGGGGTCATACACATAAGCAATCTTCTATCATGCTGCATGCTCTCGTATCGCAGCACCCACTGTTTTCAATGGGGCCGTCGGCAGCATCACAACATGTGGCATCAAGATTTTGCCTGATAAGAATCAGACAGGAGGCTGCACTGCATGGAAGGGGCTGCAATATACAGAGGAGACCTCCAGACAGCACAAGCAATCTAGTGAGGGGGGCAATAATGGAAAAAATGTGTTTTCGTCGGAGTGGCCCTATAACCCCTCCAGTGGTAGTTTTATTATTACCATGTCATGCTTCACAGGGCAGGTTTTTTAAATGAGTCAACAAGGCAATAAAAACTTCAAAAGATTTCAGATGACAGTTCAATGCTCTGCACATTTCAGCACTTGAGTTGTCCATGGAAATCTTCCGGGGTTTAACTGCATGGTCAGTGCAGCAAGCCCTGGAGATTTTCTGGGGGTTAATGGACAGTTATATTCTTGGACCCACTTTTTAAAGGGCTTTCCACAAATCGTGTTAATAAATGCTTTAAAGCACTTTCAGTTTATGACATTTGTACATATAGTCAGTAGTATGGCTATTCAGAAGAGCACAGTCCTGCGCCTGCGGCCCCCAGAATCACAGTTTGGGGACCAAATATCAAATGCATGTACAATATGTAATAGAGGGTCAATCACAGTAGATCATGGTCTCTAAATCCATTTTTTCTCTTCCTGTCAGAAATTGCTATATATATATTTTAGGAAATTGCCTAACTTTTCACCATGTGATAAATAGGTTTTATATGCTGAACTGGCAAAACCTGGTCATTACAGTATGTGCTGTATGCTGTCCCCGGTGCTGAGAATCAAACTCTCCACGACTTATGATTTCTGCCAAGTGGAAAGACAGATAAGCCAAGTACTTTACTACATTGTCGTAAGAACTGGGCAGACAGGTGAATCCATGGGACTTCAGATGTCCTTGTCTGCCTACTACATTTACCGATTTCCGGTACCTGGCACCAACTGATCCGATAAGGAGGCTCTCTGACAACAACTTCCCTCTGTGCTAAGAAGACTTGGGCTCCATTCACACTTGTACTATGGGTTATCATTTTTCAACTCTTGACATAAGGGGCGAACAATGAAAAAAATCTAAGTGCCAGATCCCTGACGGGCATAAGCAGCGCCTAATGGGGTCTATTGAGTTTTCCAACATGGTACTGAGATTTTACTGGAGGAAATAGTGCAGCTTATTGAGCTATTTTGTATGGCATTTTGTGCAAATCTGTACTGGAGGCTCAAAAAGAAGCTTCCGATCCATGTGAACATGGCTGAAGTGAAATTGACTTTTAACAAGTCAGATGCTGACTTGCTGGAATGCTGCCTTCCAACAGGTGGCGCTGTGACGGTATTGTTCCATCTTTCCATTTGCATATTTCCCAGAAGAGCATGCATGGCCTTATAAGTCTCCCCACACTTTCTAGGCGCTCTCCCTAAGGAAAAACTGTACCTCTCCCGACACTGATTCTGAGCAAAGTATCTAGCACTACCCCCTCAAGGCCTGCACTAGGAATTAGGGTATGTTTTACACTACGGAATTTCGTCACAGATTCGACGCAGAATCTACACTGATTCTGTGTCAAATCCGTAAACATCTGATCCGACTTTTAATGGGACTCAACGCTGTAGTCTGTACAGTGTAGATCTTTTTTTCGCACACAGATTTCAAATCCACATACGAGAAAAACGGTGACGTGAAACCTCTTGGCATGGTATCCGCGCCTGGAATTGCTCACACGGATTTGCCCATTAAAAAGGGCTAGATCAACAGCTATACTTTTGCGTAGCTCAAGCTGTGGATTTCTGCCATGGTTTTTCGAGTTGCGATCCCCACAGAAAAATTTGTCAGATTCCACTCTCTGAACAAAACCGTAAGGGAGCATTCACAGAGTGGACAACACAGATTTTCTTTAACATCTCAATTAAAGCTGGGCGACCACGCTCGGATAAGTCAGTTACTCGAGCGAGCCTCGCTGTTTTCGAGCAACTGCATTCTTGTCCGAGCATGCTCGGGGGCAGCGGGGGAGAGAGTGAGAGAGATCTCTCTCTCTCACGCTCGGACAAGAATGCAATTACTCGAGAAGAACTGACTTATCCGAGTGTGCTCGCTCATCTCTAATCTCAATCCATGTTAATGTGTCTGGTATTAGTGTATCTTGACGCCACCGGAAGCTAGGGGTTTGCCAGGAGGAACGCCCCTCTCACGCCCCTAGCTTCCTACTGGCTCAAGAGCTGAAGGTCCTACTACTCTGGATTTGTGCCAGAAGCCGCCGGCGCTCAGCTCCAGTGCTGTTACTGCAAGTCACTAACAGCCAATGCGGAGGTAGGGGTGTGACAGGGATGTTCCTCTATGTAAGCCCTGTCACACCCCTACCTTCCAGTGGCGTCAAGATACACTAATATCAATGTGTCTTTGGTTCAAGTTTTAATCCCGGGCATCGCGAGGTATGCCTGCTAGCTTAATAATCGCATACGTGCGGCAACGGCGTCTGCCCTCACGTGTCTGCCTGTATGTGTAGGCATAACCTATGATGTGCACCCCTCCGTCGCGCGGCGACAAAGCAGAGATGCGCCTGCGCATCACCATATTTGGCTTGTCGCGTTCCTTAGAGAGCTCTATACATTTTTGGGTTAAACATAGCCTATGTCCTTCCTCGAGATGCAAGCTATCTCCCTGCCAAATTTCACCAAAATCGCTCCAGCCAAATATAACGAGAACTAATAGAACCCTAGTAAATTGAACACTAAAGTGGTGTCTGTTTTCCTATACAAGCGAATGGTTTTGTTCTGGGGTTCCATCGCAATGCGAAACCCCCTGATGTAATCGCGCGGCGTAATAAAGGCAGGCTCACACGAGCGTGTGGTAGAACATTTTACCGCTGTGTGAGCCGGCATATGGCAGCGATTTTGGACTGCGCATGACAGTGTATCTCACGCAATGCAGTTTTCCTTTTTTATATATATATTTCCTGCACATATGCAATGTAATTGCATTTGTATAGCATTTATTACATGCCCATAATGAACCATAGAGCTCTATCGCGTGTAATACGTGTTAAAATAGAGCATGCTGTGTTCTTTTTTTGCTCGCGTATTATACGCAAATGTGACTGGATCAATGAAAATCAAAGTACTTTCATTAGGTCCATTTACCGTACATCGTGCAAAATACACAAATAAATTATGCTTGTGTGAGCCTTCCCTAAGGCGTCTATTCTGTAGCGTTTTACCGCTGTGGAGCAGGCCTATCGCTCCATAAGCAATTTTGGACCGGTCCTCCAGGTTTGTATTTTTGTTTAAATTTCCCGCTCTGTTTCTTCGTAACGGCTCGTATAAACATCGCCACCCGCAATATAATTGCATATGTACAGCATTGATTATGTGTCTCTAGAGATCAATACGTAATTAAATTACGCCTGTCTAAGGCCACCTGCAGACGGCCGGGTCGGATCCCGCTGCGAGAATTTTTGCAGCGTGATGCGGCCCCCTGCCGCTGCAAAGGCCTGCGGCTCACCCGCTCCTGGCATCTTCCGTCTCCTGTTTTGTGCCGGCGCATGCGCTGAGCGGAGCCGGCCCGTCAGTACTGACATTGCTGTGCAGGTCTTGCAGAGACATTTCGCGATTTGTTTTCCGCGTGTGTTTTCATGCGGACAAATCGCGGCCATCTGCATAGGATTGCGTTTTGTAATGCAATCCTATGCGGACGGGCATGGGTGGAAATCCTGTCGCGGAATTTCTGCCCGTGTGCAGGGGGCCTAAGGCCAGGCTCACACAAGCGGATCAAATTAAGTGACAGCATGGGTACCCCAAGCCCATCCGTAATGTTAATTGCATATGGGTTGCGGGTTAGTTGGCCTCTATTGACATCATTGGAGGCCATCCGCACAGAGTCCATGGCAAAATAGAGCATTCTGCAATGTTTCTTCCGCTCTCAGAATACGCAATTCATATCCACGAATGTGAACAAAAAAAGTGAAAGTGCATGACTTTCAATGGCTGCGATTTACTGCGGATCGCCCGTGCAGATGGCAATTTCGGAATCTGCAATACAAATCCGCCCGTGTGAGCCGGTCTATTTTTTATATGAACGCTTTTTATCACAGTTTATCAGCTTTCCCAGAGGATTTCTTTTGGTATTTGTACACTGGTATTTTTATTATTTTTTGTAGTTAGTTTTTTTGCCTACAAGATAGAAAATCGTAAGTATAAAATAACCTAAGTTGGCATTGTGTGGCTGTTATGTAGCATTCACTAGAGCTGACACGGCTTTTCAGATTTCGGCGGACACGGGCCTTGACATTGAGCTATTTAGATATCCGCATCCCAAATGTTGCAGTGTGAGTCATACACTCGCCTTCTCTTCACATCAGCCTCCGTACCGTTCACTGCTCTGGCCGCTCAGAGTTCATTCTGCGCACTGCTTGCTTATTCCTAGGTGGCATTCTTGTTCTTCACTTATGGGCTTCATCTGTTTATTAACTGAGCCTTGGAGGAAGATCGGATGGAGACAGGTAGCTAGCGAAGCCCTGGTATAATGCAGCTGATGCGCTTGTATGTCAGCAGTCATAAAGCATCTAACACACAACCTTATATAGAGCAATGCAGAAGACATTCTACAATATAGTACAGGCACCTAAACCTATAGGTCAGCCTACACATAGGGTTGATTCGCAATCTGTTTCTATGATATGGTGCACACTGGTCTGCATAGGAGTTGTAGACATAAAATAGTATATTTGTAATTCATATTTGCACTATTTTTTTATGCGTTGAAGCAATCCGAAAATGGGTTGAAAAAGTGCACATGGCCTTTAAAGGGAACCCTTCACCAAGTTCTTGCTGCCCAAACTACGGGCAGCATGAACCTGGGACAGGTACGCCCAATGCCCCCATTTATGTGTTGTTCATAAACGCTGCGGCATTTGACTCAGAATGGAGCTTTGCGCTGACCCCTCAGTTCTGACAGCTTTTCCCTATACACAAAAGTGGACACACTTTCCCGAATCCATGCTGCCTGTAGTTCGGGCAGCATGCACCTCTCCCATTGAACATGCAGATTGATCTGTAGGCAGGAGGAGCGGAGCAGGATGATATATAGTTTTGGAAAGAAGATTCAGCAGAAGGCCTCTTTCACACGAGCGGTTTATCGCGGCTATGCTGCCGCAATAAAAAGCTGGCCGAAAATCGCAACCATCTGAAGTATTGGATTCCAATGCGCTTGTTCAGGTGGGGGATTTTCCGGTGCGTAAAATGGGCCGGCCGAAAAAGATAGCGCTTACGGTGCTTTTACATGACACCAGAAAAGATAGGACTTGTCCTATCTTTTGCATTAATACGCCAGCCGTTCCCATAGACTCCTATGAGAGCCGTCAGAATAGGGAAGGGGAATGGAGTTTAGCAGCGGCTTGCTTTGCTAAAGTCCCTTCTCCTCAGCCGATGGGAGCTGCCGACAAGGGGAGGGGTAGGGACTTTAGCAACACGAGCCGCTGCTAAACTCCCTCCCCCTGCCCTTTTAGCATGGCAAGCGCCGATAAAGTCCCTCCCCTTTATGGCAGCTTCCACAGGCTTCTATGGGAGCTTCTATTGCCGCTATCAGCCGGAAAGGGGAGGTGAAGACACCTTAGCAGCACTAAGGTCTCCCCTCCCTCCCCACCAGCCCACAGAACTCCGGGCTGTGGTGTATATACGTCGCAGCCCGGCTGTGAGAAACCAGGAGACTTCGTCGCAGCTTTCTCCCGTTCATGCAATTTTCGTCCACAATGCTGAAAGTCGCAACGCCTATGTGAAAGAGGCGTCACTTGCATGTTACACCTGTAAATCCCTGCTCTGTTTATTCTGAGGAGTCCAGTGGGCGGGCCTACTTAGTGATTGACTGCTTTCCCTGTATAGAGAAATTGATTTTGAAAGTCTCACATGCGACTTTCACGCCAGTGTGAAGGCCGCCTAAGGCCAGATTCACATAAATGTATTTACACAAGAAACATTTGCACGTGCAATATGCGGAAAACAGAACCTACGTTTTCCATCACGCAAAAAAAAACATGCAGCACGCTCCATTGTCCTGCGCAGGGAAAGAACACGTCTCTAACTCATTAAACTAATTGGCCATTTCAATAGCTGAGAGTATCGGTGCTTGTTTTTTTTCATGTGCAATTGCGCACGACTTGTGCGTGCAAAAAGTACAGTACAAAGTGCAGTTGTGCGCACAAGTGCGCAACGCCCGATGCACAAATACGCTTGTGTGAATCCAGCCTTAGTCTGGAGGCTTGGGGTGATAGCTACTGTGTGTAATGTCCTTGGCTGATCTGATCGTACCGCCTGATATTAACGTGAGGTAAATTAAATTGTTGATCTCTTTCTGCGTGAAGTGCGTTACGGTTTTCTGTCGTGGGACGCGCGCTGCCTCCTCCTGGAGAATTCCATGCCAGTGAGTAATACAAGAAGGTCTCTTGTTGTTTACAGCCGCGGTCTCCTTGTATCTGACCTGCTCTTTAATATCCCTACAGAGAACACGAAATGATGCTGAGAAGAAACGAGCGTAGCGCAGCTTTACTCTGAGGAATTGTTGTAAGCAGGATGCGGTACTACATGTCCTCTGACTGACCTTGCCTCCGTGAGCTTCGGCTTTAGTCTCTGTGAAGGAAGCTTACATCCGCTCTATATCTGAGTGGATTTCACATCTACCTCACAGTACAAAGCAGGATATATACATAACTTGTTCTCCAAGTCCGTATTAGAAAGCGTGAGGCTGTATCCTCCCTCCAGTCAGTGGCTGATAATCTCCGGGGAAGCTTTATCCATTACCATTGCTTTGTACTGATTTAATGGCCTTTTTACATGGGCCGACAGTCGGTTAAACATCTGCACAAGCACTGGAGTCACTTCTAAGGTCGTCAGCGCTCGTGCAGAGCATTTACACTGATAGACTTCACTGCTGGGTTGTGGGCTTCCCGCATTCTATGTGAATTGGGGAGCGTTTACGCAGAACGTCATGCCTGCGATACAGCGATGGTTTTTAAGTTGACTGAAAAGTCAGCCTAAAAACCTGTGAATAACTAGTAAGCGATTTCAGTGTTCTTACACTGCACGATGATCGTTTGAACGAATTCTGAGCGATAATCGCCCCGTGTAAATGGCCCATTACTATATGGCTCCCTATGCAAATAAGGAAGATGGAACAATACCTCTGCAGCGCCACGTTTTGGATGGCAGCATTCCTTCAAATCAATGTCAGACCCTTTTATACAAATCTTTATAACAATGATTGGGAATAGGAAACCCAACCAGATAGCTATACACATACAGCTGTTTCGGGGTGTTTGCCTCTCATCAGTGTGCAGTAGGTTTCAGGCTTGGCTGGTGAGAGGCTTGTGACGTAAGTCAAGAGGGATGTCATCTCACCTTAAGGAGAGCACCCAAAAAGTGTGTGGTGACACCTAGGGGGTGAGTGGTTTGGGGGAAGGCATCGTCTCTCCCCACACACTTTTTGGGTGTTCTCCTCAAGGAGAGACAACACCCTTCTTGACCCATGTCATAGGCCTTTCACCAGCTTAGCCAGAATCCTACTGAACACTGATGAGGGGCAAACACCCCGAAACAGCTGTCTGTGTATGCAGTCTGGCTTGGTTTCCTATTCCCAGTCAATGGTATAAAGACCTGTATAAAGGGTCCGACATTGATTTGAAGGAATGCTGCCATCCAATAGGTGGTGCTGCAGAAGTATTGTTTCATCTTCCTTATTTTCATTAATTACCCAGAGGAGCGTGCATGGCCTTACAAGTCTCCTCACTCACCTCTCAGGTGTCTTCTCACATCCCTTCTGGGTGCTCTCCTTGGGAAGAGACGATTCCATCCCCCGAACTACTCAGCCCCTAGGTGTCTCCACACACTTTTTGGGTGCTCTTCTCAAGGAGAGACGACACCCCTCTTTACCCACTATATGGTTCCCTGTACTTCTCGCCAATTGTGTTAATATCAGAGAGGAGATTATCTACACCCAGAAGAATCCATTTAAAGTCCTCTTCATAAGATCACCACCTTTTAAGTGGTCACCGTGCAGATATTTCCGATGTCAGATAACCCGGGGGTTATACAAAGATGAGCTTGAAAGTACAGGCTGTCTCTAAAGTAAGTTCTATTTTTTACATGTATCAGTCAGCAACCGACATACATGAGAGGCTGTTGTCTGATTTATAGGATGCACAAGGATCCCAGGATTTAATCTGAACCCCCGTGTGTAACGCAACAAACATTGATGTGGTAATCAAACTCCTGCCAGACTCTACCTAACGAGTCTGGCATCACAATGGCGGCAGCTTTTTGAATTCCTACTCGCAATTCATCACGGTTACGTGGCAGAGGCGACACATAGGTCTTTGATGTTGCCCCACAAGTAATAATCCCACCCGAGTTAAGCCGGGCAGTCGCAGGGCCACTGCCTGAAGGCCAGGTCATTTCTTCCCACTGTTCCTATCCTGCTCAAGGCAGGGCGTCATTGGAGTAGGCATGACCTTGAAGGTGAAAATGGGGTGGTCCACGGTCCTGCTGGTAGGCGTAATCATTGGTGTCATTGAGTTGCGGCATTAACCAATTTTCCAGCATGTCCAGATAGGAAAGGCCGGTTAACATGGACGAGCAGCCCGCACGGTTAGCGTTGAGACATGGCACGGAAGACATTATTTTCATAGTTGTCCTTTACATAAGTGTACATGCCGTAAAAAGTCTTTTATGATGTTGTTGAGCAAGTATTTGTCGTCATATGGCTAGGGGCGTGCTAACATAGTTTTATCACTCCTCTGATAGCATAATTGGTATATGTTTTGATTTTGCAAATGTTTGATCTAACACTATATTTTTGTTTCCTCACACAGCTTCAAAAAATGTCAAGCGAATTATCCTTAAATATTAACATCAAGGAACCTCGTTGGGATCAGAGCACATTTGTTGGAAGAGCAAAACATTTTTTTACAGTAACCGACCCAAGAAATATCCTTCTGTCAGATGACCAGCTGGAGCATGCCAGACAGATTGTTCATGACTACAGGTACGGACTGCAGATGTACTCATCTACTCGCTACTAATCCGCTCTCAGCACCCCAGCAGGGCGCACAAACCAGTTTTGACTATTAAATAAACAAGAGCCTAGAAATGTCATGTATTCTTTGTACATATGAGAAACCTGAGCTTTACTACACCATCCTGCCGGCCCCTGCTGGCATCCAGGAGAGGGCTACATTGCATTTAAAGGGAACCTACATTATGGGGCTCAAAGGTGAGGGAATGGGGAGTCCGGATGTTTTGTACTCACCGGGTGCCCCTTCTAGCGCTGTGTCCTTGTGAAGTTGGCGCACGCACACAGCTTTGGGAAGAGAGCCACGCTGTGTGCACGTACCAACTTTGCGGGTACACAGCTCTGGAACGGGGGAATCTAACACTACCCCAGACTCCCCATTCCCTCACCTCTAATGTTGTTTATGAGGCTCAAAGGTGATGACAAGTTCCCTTTTAAAGTTTGGCTACAATTAAAAACCAACATTTAGGAAACTATGGAACAATTTTTTAATGAGTTTCCCTCCAGTACTTCTTAGAGGTGATTATGACAGGATGGCTGGACTTATGTGTACAAGCCCTTAAAGGGGTTGTACCAGGAAATGAAGTTATTCACAATCCACAGCATGGGGGATAACTATCTGATCCTTTGGCATTTGACCACTGGGACTTACAAGAACTGGGGTCTAGAAGATCCTTGCATGAACAGAGTGATGGTCATATGTGCGCACTGCTACTCCATTCATTTCACTGGGAATGCTGGAGATAGCTAAGTTGAAATAAAAGGAGCTGTGGTGCGCAGGTGTAATCATCACTCTATTAATTAGGAGCGTGAATGCATGAATATCAGTGAGTATCATTGGACTCGTCTTGGACCCGGCAGTGTTCACTTGTAGAACTTTGCTGAATGGATTGGTATACATGACAGACCGCTGAAATCAGCATGTCTTTCACTACATTGTGTAGCTCATAGCCAGCGAACCATAAAGCCCTTGACCGGTTCCCTTTAAGGCCATGTTCATTCTGCATCAGATCCGTGGTCAAAAGGGTACCGTTCATTTGGATGGAAATCTGCATCATAGTCTAAAGTAAGATTTCTGCCAGAGTGTTTCATAGAAATACGCGTTAGAAAAATTTCAATTATGTGATCATAGCCCAAGACGTATATTATATTATATTGCACTCACCTATGTTTTGGCTCTGTATTAATGTAAATTCTTTAAGGGGTATTCCAGGCTTTTAAAACTGATGACCTATCCTCTAGGTAGGCAATCACGGTATTAGTGTATCTTGACGCCACTGGAAGCTAGGGGTCAGACACCCCTCTCACACCCCCAACTCCCGATTGGCGCCATAGGTAAAGGTCCTGCAACCTGGTGGAATGGCTGAGTGGCTGAAGCGGCATAGCATATAAGTGAGGAGACCTCTGTGTGTGTCTTACCCAGCTCAGTGTAACTTTCCAGCAGCTGTAGCCTTCCGTCGCTTCGGGATGCGCGGTGCATTTGGCAGTCCCCAGAAGACGTTGGGTACGTTGTGTGCAGTGTCATCGCAGGTGTCCTCCTGGACGCTTGTTGTGAAGCGGTGGGCGCTTAGCGAGCGGGGCCAGCGTGTGCTTCAGGACTATGCGGGCGCCGGCTTTCACTGTCTCTCCAAGCGGTCATGTGGCCTCCCTGCTACAGCACACATGTGAAAGGTGGGGGAGTGGATCGGTCGCCCCTTCTCAGGCGGGGCAGCCCTGTGTTTCTGCAGCTCCCACTGTGTCTGCCGGCGGCCCTGTAGGGCTCCCCGCATGGGCGTGAAAATGACATCGGCTGTGACAGGCGGGGGGGCCCTCTTGGGGGGCAGCAGTATGGGGCCACGAGCAGCTGCTTCTTACTCAGGGGGGTTCTGGGTTCTTAGCGAACAAGCCCCTTTGCAGCAGCTGCTGCTCCGGGGGCTGCAGTATGCAGGTTTTAGCTACTTTTAGTGGCCTTCCAGGACCTACAGCCCAGCCTGCTCTTTATCCAATCAGGTACAGGGGGCGTCACCCCCCTGTGAATCTTGACTCCACCAGGACTTCCTGGTGGCATCAAGATACGCTAATACCGGCAATCACTAATTGATTGGTGAGGATCTGCCATTTAGGATCCTCACCGGTCAACTGTTGCCATCGCCAGAAGCGTCCTTGTGGCTTAACTCCCACTGAAATCCGTGGGAGTTGTGATCAGAATGTAATAGAAGCGCAGTGATCGCATTGATATCAGTGGGAATCAAGCCGCTTTGACACTTTGAGCCCCGACCAGCCATAACAACGTCAAGCCCTACTGCACTGACAGCGGGTCAGATGATCAGCTAGAAGTGGGGATCCATAGTGGGCAGATCCTCGTCAATCAACTGGTAACGACCTGTCCATAGGATAGGTAGGTTATCCGTTGTCAAAACCCGGAAAACCCCTTTTAATATAATTTTGTTCTACTTTCACAGTAACATTACTCTTTTGTGGAAGCTCTACCTCCGATGCACTGTCAGCGAGGGTTAATGTTTCACCACTAGGAGCCAAGTGATAACCTGCTATCATTGTGTAAAGCTATAAAGAAAACATGTTTGTCACATCTTCATTTGTTTGCTTTGTTACCTGCAATGACCAGGCTGCCAGCAGTGTAGTTTATATGAATGGAAGGAATCTGCCAGTGTTACTTATTAACATTGGGTTCTCCGGCTATCATTGTCCTCTCATTCCTGTGCAGGGTAGAAGCGGACCTCCAGGCTCCACCATTACTGGGGCTCCTCCATCTTCACCTTTATACCAATTTTCTGCTTTAGTTATTCTTAGTTTCTAATCATTCTATTCTTGCTACACTGGAAATGTTTTTCTCATTCACCGACCACCTGCAGTGTAAAGCATGGTGTAGGGATAGGGCAGCAGTCCGAGTCTTTGGTATGGCAGGAAGTAGATTTGTTGACACTGCAGTCACTGATCATTGCTGTACCCAAAGGGCAGCCTCACAGGAGCGCAATTCGCTACATATATTAGCGTGTGTGTACGTGTAATACGGGACAAAATAGAACATGCTGCAATCTTGCATGCACATTTTGCACAATATGTTCGAACAGCACCATGGGAGCCTATGGCAGATTTGTACAGAGTATTTCGTGTGCAAAACCCACACGTGTAATACGCTGGCACCACACGCTCATGTGAGGGAGCCCTAATAGGGTAGAGGTAAACTGCAGCAAACGCTGAAAACCCTAAATAAGCAGTACGTATCATCCAAAAGTACCGACTTGCATACAATGGTATAAGAGGATCTACTGTAAGACTGATGTAGGAAATTCCATTAACTAAGACCTCCTCCAGATGGGCGGAAATTCTGTGGCGGGATTTCCTGCACAATTTCCGCCCTTCCCGCTGCCATGGGATTGCATTACATAACGCAATCCTATGCACACAGCCAGGATTTGTTCGCGTGAAAACACGCGCGGAAAACAAATCGCGGCATGTTCTATTTCTGTGCGGGTTTCGCGGAGGCCCGCACAGAAACGTCACTAAGGACGCGCCAGCTCCGCTCTGCGCATGCGCAGGCTGGCCGGCAGCCAGCACATAGAAGAGCGGAGGAGACGCGGGAGCTGCAGGGGCGCAGGTCGGATCCTGCTGCGAGAATTCTTGGAGCGGGATCCGACCCGGCAGTCTGCAGACAGCCTTAGTTTGTTAAAAAAAAAATAACCATGAAATTTAATTTCGCTATGAAGAATAATTAAAGGATCTGGGAATGTTTAGCTTGCAGAAGAGAAGGCTGAGAGGAGACTTAATAGCAGTCTAGAAATATCTGAAGGACTGTCACAGTGCAGAGGGATCAGCCCTATTCTCATTTGCACAAGGAAAGACTAGAAGCAATGGGATGAAACTGAAAGGGAGGAGACACAGATTAGATATTAGACAGTGAGGGGGATCAATGAGTGGAACAGGTTACCACTGGAGGTGGTGAGTTCTCCTTCAATGGAAGTCTTCCAACAAAGGCTGTACAGACATCTGTCTGGGATGATGTAGTGATCCTGCACTGAGTAGGGGGTTGGACCCGATGATCCTGGAGGTCCCTTCCAACTCTACCATTCTATGATTCTATAAGGTGAACAATGACAGCAGAGCTGCTGCCAGGCCGCCCCTGTATATTTCCATATTGGTGTCAAGCACTTATCTTGCCTGCATAGAAACTTTAAAGACAAAAAAATGGCCATATACTTTACTATTGTGTAACATAGGAGGTGCAGGTAATGCATAGAAATTTTGTCAATATCTTGTTAGAACTTGAGACCCTAGAGCACATGGATCCTGCAGTCTCCAGAAGTTCTTACGGTTGCGGAGGACCCAAGTCTTCTGAGAAGCAAATGCCAACAAGTATTTGCTATACCCTACAGCAGTGATGGCGAACCTTTTAGAGACCGAGTGCCCAAACTGCAACCCAAAACCCACTTATAAGTGCCAACATGTCAGGGGGCGGGGCTTATCATGACATATGATTTTGACCTCCGTCATTCTAAAGAAAAAAGGGCCATTTCAAAATAGACAGGGAGGAGCGCCCCTTGTCTTATTTTTTTTAGCTGCAGCCCTGGAGTACCATTGATGTTGCTTTTGACTGGAAATCAGCTGCGTACCTGCAGCTGATTTCATACTATGTGGCGCTCCCCATCAACTCCCCATCAACTCCAGCTTCCAGCTGTCAGCGCTTCCTGGATTCTGGTTCCCAAGCCGCATATAGTGGCCTCACCAGACCAGCGGCGCCGCAATTGATCAGGCCGCTAATGCCAGAATAGTTGGGGTTTTTTGCAGATTTTTTTTTTTTTGTGCAAAAGTAGTAAAATAAAAAAAACTATAATAAACCTGTTATCGCAGTAATCACTCTGATCCACATAAGAAAATTATCATGTTATTTTTGTCGAGTGGTGGACGCTGTAAAAACAAAACTCAAAAACAATTACGAAATTTCTGAATGTTTCTTGCATCTCCCCCCCCCCCACCCCCAAAAAAAAAATGTCATAAAAGTTACACAACACATTCTATGTACCCCAGAGAGGTGCCATTAAACAATACAATTCGTCCCAAAAGAAAAACAAGCCCTAATAGGACCAGGGCAACGAGTTTAGGCTCGTGCAATGCATTCATGAAAGTTGCTTAGTCTTTAAAACACAAAATAGCCTCCGATAAAATCGTACAATTAAGGCTTCATGTCCATGGGCGGGTCGAAATCCACATGCGGAATCCGACCCTGGCGGCAGTGGCATCCGCGCGTACCTGCCATTCTGTTTCTTCACCTGTGCTGCAGATGGTTCGCACGGCTCGCTGTCGGACATGCACAGTACAGATTTACTTTTGTCAAACTCCTGCTTTTCCCGCGGAATCCACGGCCTGTCCACAGTGGCAATTTCGGACGGCTTCCATTGACTTTAATAGAAGCCGTCCGTGCGACAACTGCAGTAAAATGGAGCATGCTGCGATTTTTAATGTACAAGCGGAAACCGCACCGATACCAAGACGAGGGTTCTGCTTAAGAAAATAAGTTTGAAATAGTTTACCGTGTCAATGTTTTATCGGTGTATTTGGTGTAGGCAGTTTAATAGCCGCAGAATTAATGACAGATTCTGTTTTTAAGTGGATGTTCTGAAAATGAAATAAAAAGGACAGCAGGAGGCACTATAATACTTATGGAACAGTAATATCTACTGTGACAAGGCAGTACACAGAATGGCCTGCAGGGGGCTGTAACCAGGCCTTCTGTCTACAGGAAGGTATGCTAATCAGCAGGGACAGATGGACTGCTGTGTCTAGAGGAGCTAAAATCTCCAGACACATTCAGTCCCAGGCTGAGAGCCTAGCTGGAAGCTGGGGAAGTTGGCTGAAAGTTGTAGAGGGAGGCTGCATCAGGAACTAGGAGCGCAGACTGGGCCCCGTCACAAGGTCTGACAGGGAAGGACGTCCTCTAGACGCCCTAAGTAGGATAGGGATGGCGACCCGGTGGGTTGTGAACCCTATAAGTGTGTGCTGTACATAAAATAAAAGCTGGCAGGTCGATATGGGTCTAATGGTCAGATACCTACTAATCTCCGTTGTTGGACATGAATATGTATTGTAGTAAGATCCCTTTAATGACTTTGCTTTCTGGATTTCTTCAAGTACCTGCATGACCCCTACATGCACTGTGAATATAGACAGGCTGATATTGCAGCATTAGATGCCAGCTGCGTTTGCTACTATATCTTATCAGTGCCTGAACAGTATTTCGGGAGGTCAGTAAGCATGTGCAGTTAGCCTTACCCTGTCTATGAATGAGCCATAACAAGACTCACATGTTTCATTGTGACAACCAAGAACAATACATAAGAGCTGGTATAAAAGTCGCCTGCGTGTTCTGTCATTGTAGAAATGGAATTGTGCAGCCCGGACTCTCAGAAGATGAACTATGGAGAGCAAAGTACGTGTATGACTCTGCCTTCCACCCGGATACGGGGGAAAAGATGATTCTTATTGGAAGGATGTCAGCTCAGGTACCAATGAATATGACGATCACCGGATGCATGATGACATTTTACAGGTAAGAGTATAAAAAAAATGATGTTTATGACTATAAGGAAATGCCTCTACTGAGCTGGTCACTGGGAATCCTTAGCTTCATGCTCCCCAACCTTCAGGCAGTGTGAACCTGGGTCAGATATGCCCATTCGCCACCTGCGCACAATAGCTGCGATTAGCACTCCCACTGATCGTGGCTGTTAACCCTTTAGGTGCCTCGATCGGAGTTGGGGGTCCTAAATGCCCCACCCCAAACCCCCCGCAATGACATTGCTGTTTGATCACCATGTCAGCCAGAGATGGCCTTCGGAAAGCCCCCAGTACTGCCATCGCAGGTTGCCTGTGGTGTAGCTTAATAGACTGCCTGTCAGATCACGGTATAATGTAATACTATGGTATTACATCATACTGCAGGAGTGATCAAACCATCACAAGTTCTTGTCCTCTATAGGGACTAAAAAAAGATATAAAAATCAGTTTTAAAAAGTTTTATTAATAAAAAAAAAATAAAAGGTAATAAAAGTGTAAAAAAAGGCAAAAAATTATTGCCATATTTATAATATAATAAATTAAACTAAAAAATAAAAATGTACTTGTTATCACTGCATCCATAAGTCTGAACTATCAAAGTAATGTGTTATTTACCCCGCACAGTGAACCGTCATCAGAAATTTAAAAAAAAAACAACGCAATTCTGTTGTGTATTTTTTCGCTCACCCCATCTCCAAGAAAAAAATGTAGTAAAAAGCAATCAGTCATATGTACTCCAAAATGGTACCAATAGAGTACCAAAAAGTATTTCGTGATACTCAGCAAGTTTTAGAAAGCATTAATATTCTTCTATTCTGCTGAAGAATTTTGCAGATGTCATTAAGTTGGTTGTCTGAGATATTGAGAAAATTTCCAATAACCGAATAAAAAAAATATATATTGATCCTCCTCGCCAGCCTTTCTTTACACGATTTAACCCTTTCCAATCCAATTTGTATCCAGGTTTTCCTAGGGGGTTTACTCTTTTTCTACTATTATACAATGGCGCTAAATGCTGGCGAAAGCCAGTACTGCATGAGGTGACACGTTGGAAAGGCTCCGACAGCAGACAGACTGGCAAAATACAGTAAGAGAACCCCGACAGATGTCTTCCAACATCGGAGCTGTACAGCGTTAAGTCGTAATGTCTTTAGACGTCAGACAGTGGATTGGAAAGGGTTAAGTGGTGAGCTCTGTGTGTATATGCATGTGACAACTGCTGCCAATTGATAGCCTCAGTGGTTTGGTGCCCCATACACTACTGAGGCCAGTGATTGGTTGCAGTGGTCATATGTGTGTGTATACGGGCATATCACTGCTGCAGTCATCTAAATAAAGCCCAGGGGACAGCAGTGCTGGACAGGTGGAGGATCAAACTGGTAATTATATCTTATTTTGTTGTTTTATAGCTTTTCATGACCTCATTACATTTTTTTCAATATTCCACCCAACCCCTGTAAATTAGGCCACTTTCCAAAAACCATTGTGTAAGAGGTTCCTTTTAAAGTGGTTGTCTGAGATTAAAGAAATTATTTCTTTTTTTTTTTCCTCTCTTCAATGCCGCAGTTGTTTCTGGACCTGCTGCTCTGCTCTATTCTGATCAATGGGGCTGAGCTATAATACTTGGGTATAAAACTAGACTCCCCCCCCCCCCCCCCCCCCCTGCATTTGCTTGGACGAGTATGCAGTTACTCGAGAAGAGCGATGCTCGCTTGAGTAACTGCCTTTACCGAGCGTGCTCGCTCATCTCTACTAATCAGTTTTTAGCTTAGAGTCTGTAGGAGAGGGTCAAGCGAACAGTGGTTCTACCGGGCCGCTTTGCAGGTCAACAGAGCAGTGTTACTCTCCGATCTACCCCACGTAGGAGGGCGAATGGCCAGACATTGCAGTCCGTTGTCTGCCCTACCTGAAGAAGAAAAAAGTGGCACGGCTGGGGTCCAGCTCGTGGTCCGCCAGCCATAAGGCCCCCGGTGGAGCTGCCTCTCCCCTCCCTGTGGGGTATGGGGAGCAGGCTGGGGGACCCTGCTGGAGGCCAGGAAGAAGGAAGGTAAGTGTATAAAGAAAAAATAAAAAAAAACCTCTCACTTCCTGGCCCTATCCACACCACTGGCATGGGCTCTTTCCTGTGATCGGCCCCTGCCTGCTCCTCCTTTTTTTCTGACTCCTTCCTCCCACCTGCTATGTGGGAAGAGGGAGGTCTGGGTCTCTTGGCGTGCGGTCGCATCGCCCACGTCTGCCAGGGGGTGCACACAACAGCCGTGTCCAGGTCTCTCTTGCATCCCTGATGTTGCCTGGGTCCAAGAGTCGGTCCTCCAGTGCCCGGGGGACATGAGCACTTCAGGACAGCGTCCATGCATGGTGGTGAGTAGGTACTCTGTCGCTCTTCTGCCTCGGGACCGGAAAATTGATTTAGTGGTTAAAGCTTCGTTTGAAGCGGCAGGGTCGGCCGGTGGGTAAGGCCTCAACTGAGTGGGCGGGGTTTATACGCAGGGACCTATGGTCGAGTTTGGTAGAAGAGCTGAGTTCTCTGGCAGACCTGATTAGTCAGGCAAGAGAGTTCATCTGCGAGGCCTCCTTGGACAGCGCTAGGCTCCTGTCCCACATTTCAGCAACCTCAGTTGCATCGCAACGGACTCTCTAGCTGAAGTCCTGGGAGGCTGATGATAAATTAAGCTACCGTTTGCCGGGTCCAGGCTGGAAATTATCTCGGAGGCTACTAGGGGCAGGAGTTCTCTGCTCCCTCAGCATAGGCCTAGAAAGTTGAGGGTCCCACAACATAGGAGGCCGAGTTTTCCCTTGCTCCGCAGGCCGGGTCCTCAGTCCTCAGAAGGTACTTCATGGTCTCGCCATGTCCAAGGGGGCCATATTTCTTTGGATATGCTCTACAGTGGTGGAGGCATATCGGGCCAAGGGGGAGGCTCCACCTGGCCATGTCATGGCTCACTTCACCCGGACATTACGGGCCTCATAGGCAATGTGGAATGGGGCCTCTGCAGATATGATTTGTAAAGCCATGACCTAGTCGTCGCTGCACACCTTTTCTAAGTTTTACCAGGTGCAAACCTTTGCGTCTGCCGACGCCTCCTGTGGCCGATCAGTCTTACAGATGCCAGGGAGCATTCTGAGGAATCTCAGGCAGATGTTTCCCACCCCGGGTGACTGCTCTAGAACGTCCCACGGTCAAGCTGTTTCCCCCAATGACACGAATGACAAACCTAGATTTTTGTGTACTCACCGTAAAATCTTTTTCTCATTTCATTCACTAGCGGGGTTCGTTCTTTGGTTTTCTTGTCATGCCTTGCTTTCTTCCCTTGGTCGGGGTGACTCCTTGTTTATGGTGCATTGACGCTCTCCTAAGTTATTTTAAGCACTACTTTTTTGTAACAGCGGGGCACTCCTACTTCTTGCGTACAAACTGATTAGCTGAGTGCCTGCAGAGGGTATATAGCAAGTGAGAGGAGCCAATTCTTTTGTTCTACTTGGTGTCCACCTCCAATCAGCCGTTGCTATATACCCACGGTCAAGCTGTGTCCCTCAATGAACGAAACGAGAAACAAATTTTATGGTGCGTACACAAAAATCTACGTTCTCTTTTTAAAATCCCCAAATCCTCTTGTTTTTTTCACAGTTGTGACCAGTGATATAAGTCCCATCTACCAACTGGACGCCCTTCATGCTAAACTTGCCGTGATATTTCTACTGGATCACTTTTTTATCACATGAAAAGCAAAGTCCAAGGCAGCGGAGCATTCATATAAACCCTAGCGCTTATTCATTCTTCATAAAGAGGCTACAGATGGCAACTTTTTGGCCTCACACGACCTTTGTCAAGCTTCATAGAACACAATGAGGCTTGACAAAGGTCATCTGAGGCAAAACCTTGCCGTCTGTAACTTTTTATTCCGAATGAATAAATGCTGTTTTAAATGGATACTCCGCTGCCTAGGACTTTGTTATTCTCAGAACTGTAAAGGGGACAGTCACTTCACAACCACTCTGTCCTTCCTGCTTGCTGACTGGCCGCATCGGTGACCTTCTACAGCAGTGATGGCGAACCTTTTAGAGACCTGAGTGCCCAAACTGCAACCAAAAACTCATTTATAGCAAAGTGCCAACACGTCAGGGGGCGGGGCTTAGCACGACATGGTTTTTACCTCCGTTATTATAAAAAGGACAGGGCCGCTTCAAAATAGAGAGGGAGGAATGCTGTTTGCCTGTTTGCCTACTGGAGTACCATTGGTGCAGATTTTGACTGGAAATCGGCTGTATACTATGCAGTGTTCCCCCTTACCTCCTCAGTAGGCTTCCCGCTGTCAGCACTCCCCGGCTTTTGGTTCCCAGCAGCCTGTAGTGGCCTCACCAGTCCAGTGACGTTGCACCTGACTAGGCCGCTGGAAACCAGAATCCAGGGGGGCGTTGGCGGCAGGAAGCCTTCAGAGCAGGTAAGGGGAGCGACGCATAGTATGAAATCAGCTGCGGGTATGCGGTTGATTTCCTGTGGACACTCCACAGCATTTCTGCCACATGTAAACATAACCTAAGGGATGCTGCCATGTGCAGAGTGGCCTCACTAGTAAGAGTGTCCCTGATATCAGCCTCAGTAGTAAGTGTCCCCCACAGTGACCCCAGTAGTAATAGTGACCTCCACAGTGGCCCCAGTAGTAATAGCGACCCCCACGGCGGCCCCAGTAGTTAATAGTGACCCCCACAGTGGGCCCAGTAGCAATAGTGACCCCCACAGTGGGCCCAGTAGTATTAACCTTCTCTGTAGTAATATTAACACCACAGTAGCCACAGTAGTAATATTATCACCACAGTAGCTCCAGTAATAATATTAACCCCATAGTAACCCTAGTGGTAATATTCACCCCACAGTGGCCCCAATAGTGTTAATCCTCTCTGTAGCAATAGTGATCCCCACAGTGGCCCCAATAGTAAGTGACCCGCCACAGTGGCCCCAGTAGTATTAACAGTCTCTGTAGTAATATTAACCCCACAGTAGCCCCGTTAGTTATGTTAACCCCATGGTAGCCCCAGTAGTAATATTAGCTCCACAGTATCCCCAAGTAATATTAACCCTCGCTGTAGTAATAATAACCCCACAGTAGCCCCAGTCATAATATTAACCCCCTCAGTAATAATATTAACCCCACAGTAGCCCGTCATAATATTAACTCCACAGTAGTCCCAGTAATATCAACCCCCCCAGTAATAATTTTAACCCCACAGTGACCCCCACTAATATTAACCCTCTCAATAGTTATAACCCCACATTAGCCCCAGTAGTAGTATTAACCCCAGTAATAATAGCCCCCCTCCCCTTCCCAAATCATATACTTACCTCCTCCTTTTAGACAGCTCCTCTTCCAGCGCTGATCCCAGGTGCACTCTGACGGCAGTGTGTGAACCCGGAACATTTCCTCCCTTGTCCTCTCCTGCGGAACTAAGGCTGCCTGCCCACGGGCGATTCTCATAGCGTGATATCACACTATGAAAAGCTTTCCATAGGCTAACTAAAATCGTGGCATGCTGCGCTTTGCTGCGGTGCTCTGCAGTGAGCCTATCTATTAGATAGTCTCATCACGGAGACCTGTCAGTGCTCCCCCCTCCTCCAACGCGGCAGAATATTGCTAGTGATATTCCACCTCCGCCATGGACAGGGGTCCTTAGGAGGAGAGGTCAGGGGAGGAGGATCCCAGGTGCACACACTGACGTCACCTCGTCCGATAATCACTATCGTGGTGAGCAGCTGACTGCGCGCGTGCCAGCAGATGGGGCTTTGTGTGCCCCCCTCCGGTATGTGTGCCACAGGTTCGCCACCACGGTTCTATAGCCAGTCATGTGTAAAGGTCAGCAGCAACCAGGAAGGATAGAGTGGTTGTGGAGCAATTTTAAATAGTGGGAAAACCCTATTTAAAAAAAAAAAATGTGTCAATAATTAGAGTATTATTTATGGTGTTCTCCAGGGACATGTCTCTCTGATGTCTCATGTTAAAGGGATTGTCCTATTTATAAGATACGCTTGTTTCCTCTGTAAGGGTTCACTGTAGGGCAAATATTTGGCTTACCACAACTTCCTTTTGCCGAATCAGCTGTTTTTCAGGAGCTGCTCCAACCTAAAAACAAACTTTACTGTGGCTCAAGGTTCACATTAATCTAAAATGTACATGCGTAGTTAGTGTAAAAAGTCTTTTTCTCCCAATTTCAGATAATATTTCTCACTTCTGTCAAAACAACATAGTATGTAAGGTCAAAAAAACCATGTCCATCAGGTCTCCCGCGGGGACGGCTCCTGCAGGCTTCTGTTGACGCCTATGGAAGCCGTCTGGAACAGCGGAACACCCTACCTGAATTTCTGCTCTCCGTCGCGGTAGCGCGGGAGAGCAGGAGTTTAAAAAGAAATGGAGTGCCTGGCGCGTGCGCGCGGCACGCTGCCGGCGTGCCTAGCACATCCGCCGGGCCGAAGAAAAAAGATCCGACCGCGACGGAGGGAAGATCCGCAGCGTCCGGACAGGTAAGTTTAATCTTTTTTTTTTTTTTTAGCCTCATGTCCGCAGGAAAGGAGGGACCCGCTGCGGGATTCTGCATGGAGAATCCGCGACGGGCCTGATTTTCCCCGTGGACATGAGGCCTTACAGTCACAGTCCTGGGTATAAACAGATCAGGAGAGAGATCTCTGTATTGTTCCCGGATATATTTATATATAGTTATTAGGTCGCCCCTCAGCAGTCTTTATACTAAAATAAATAATCCCAATTTTGACCATCTCTCTGGGTATTGTAGTCACCTATTCCATCTATTACTTTGGTTGTCTGCCTTTGTACCTGGTTCTAGCTCTGATAGGTCCTTCTTTAGTACCAGTGTACAAAAACTGTCCACAATATTCCCTGTGTGGCCTGCCCAGTTACTTGTAAAGAGAAAGATCAATGTTTTTTGTCATGTGCCCCATGACCTCTTTTGATGCCCCCCATGGTCCAATTTGTCTTGGCAGCAGCTGCCTGACACTGGTTGCTCCAGTTAGGTTTACAATTAACTATAATCCCCAAGTCTTAGTTTATCCATTCAAGAAGGAAAAATGTGGGTCAAATCCTTTACTGGCAATCATCCGGCAAAAACTTACAAAGTACACACAGTTTTTCCCAGACTCTGTTTACAAGCCTGCAGGATTGAATCAGGTTATTTCTTGGGTTTCCTTCTCTATGACACTCTCTCCTCATAAGGGTGCATTCACACGGGCAAGTACAAGATCAGTCTGATCAGAACGATTATCTGGCTTGTCAAATTACAATATATTCCCAGGAAATGTGTTGCGATTAACGAGTAACTCGCATTACATTGCTGAATATGCAGTTTCTCACACGTTTTTCATGTGGATGACAATTGCGTGTATTTTCAATAGGAAAAAGTAAAAATGTCATTGCACTCTTATGTGAACGCGATGTGAGTGACATACAATTTTTTGTCTCCGTTATCGGAATCAATAGGCGAGATGTCTGCGGACACGTTGAAAAATAGAGCATGCCGCGATTTTTTTTTTCCTGCAGCATCGCTGGGAGAGACAAATCGCAATAGTAAATAAACATATTGAAAACAAGTAAATACAAGTTTTAACAAACCATGAATAATTCTACTCGGCTCCTTGCTCTAGAACTTGCTGTCCTAAGATCACGTTGCATCATCAAGTCTTAAAGCGACCCTCCATATAGTCCTGGTATTGTAGAGGTCCGTTACATTACCTACTTGTTGGTCTTCTGTGCTGATGCACCTCTGATCCTTCCAGGTCTCTTTTTCAGCTCTTCAGGATGGCCAACATTATCTTTAGACTACCTAATACCCACAATGCATTGCACCTGTTCTCCGATTGGCCAGCACTGTTCACATGATGCATTAGGTAGTTAATAAAAATTGCACTGGACAGCTGAGAAGAACATCCCAAGCCAGTGGATCTGAGGGACATCAGTATAGAAGAATGATGACCCTTCTTGTTCCGATCTTGATTTTTGTGTTCTGTGCTTATTATTATGTATTTCCCATGTAATTATTTGTTTGTGTATAGTTGATGGTCTTTGAGTTGACAAAATGATTGGTACATTTTAAGAGCCATCCAAATATCAGCTGGAGCAAATGTAACCAGCAAGGCAGACAATATGTGTGTGCATCTGCCAGAGAAATCAGCGGAAATTCCATATATGACTGCAGCCGGCTCCCAGATGTTCTTGTTTAGCCTTTAGAGCTGCTGCCTGTAAGCCATGTCAAATAAAGGCTTTACAATACTGTTTTCTATTCTTAGGACAACATCCGCCGTGATCTTTTGGCAGTGGATTAACCAGTCTTTTAATGCCATTGTTAACTACACAAATCGAAGTGGGGATGCGCCCATCACTGGAAGGTAGGAGGACGTAGAAACCGTGGCCGGGTGCCAGCAGCCTCCGCGCTGGCTGCCTCATTACCATGCCAGTAGTGGTTTGGAGTCCAGCCATGTGCACGGAGGAGATGAATGACCTTGTGTCAGAAACACACCAGGCTGAAGGGATTGTTGTCATTATATTGTCTGATAAACCGAGGGTTTTACAATGTAATGAGGGTTTTCTTCGAAAAAAAATATAGTCCCCGTTCAGAAAAATGACATTTATGGTGTAAACGACAGAAGGCCTGCGGTGGGTTAAGCATTTCACATAAAGCCTGGAGGTTCCTTGCGATGTAGTAAATGTCTTGTGTTATGTTAGATCAGAGATCTCCATTAGGCTACATTCACACGGGCGATGAGAAACTTGGCCTGATATCGCGCTTTCCAGCGTGCGTTTTTCTTCAAAAACTCCTCTGTTAATTTGCGGTCCTCAGGCGCGCGTTTCATGCTCTCTAGAGGAATGTGTTTCCCATTGATTTCAATGGGAAACATCGCATGTCCTTTAAGGTCCCATTAGAAACATTGGCCAGGGCGTTCCGAGGGACCGCATTGCTGCAAAGGGATAAAATTGCTCATGTAAATAAGTCCATTCAAAAGAATGGAGTTCATATTCATGCGTCTCGCAACGCACAAAACTCGTGCGAGATTCTCGCCGGTGTGAATGTAGCCTTACCTGGCATCGGTGGAGATATCTTTATCTAAAGTAGTTCCTTGCTAGTCTACAAAACCTTTTTTTACTCCCCAAAATTTAGTACCATGTGGTCATGGAAGTACTCCGCCAGTACATGTGTAGTTTACAGTAGCTTGGAATTAAAGGGGTTGTCCAGTTACTGGACAACAATTTTTCAACAAGGCTTACCCCTCCACCGCCGTCAGATTCCAGCACTGTGGTCCTGGTGTTTATTGCAGCAGTTGATGTCAAGTGACCGGCCAGCCAGCCAGAGGCTGCAGTATCGCATTCAGGATGTGAGCACCAATGCCAGGAGAACAAGCGCTGATGCTGCAGCAATCACCTGACTTTAGGTGACATCAGATGTTGCAACAAACGCCAGGGCTACAGCGTTGGATCCTGACAGCAGTTGAAGTATAGCCCTGTTTGTTATTTTACTACAGTCAACCCTACTGAAGGGATGTTGTCCATTAACCGGCCAACCCTTTTAATTTTGACTACTGTCAGGAGTAGGTAGAGATCGTGTACCTGCTCTTAGGTGTCCTCGGACAAGTGTTCTGGGAACCAAAAAATTAGAGATCGCTATAAACATTTCTTCTATGATAAGAACATTTGTTTGAGACTATATGACTGGTTAAATACTTTTGGTCGTTATTCTGCATGTATCTTCAACATAAATTCAAGGATTTTGCATTCACCATAAACTACATATTTTGTTTTCCTTTGTTCACCAGAAGCATGGTCCTGAAAAATTGCTGGTAGCCTTGCACACCATAAGGAATGGAATAAGCACAGTGGAGAGGTGTACATTGATAGTACTACTTCTTCTAACCATTTTCTAACACACTCATTCCTAAATATGCAGTTCCTTGCTATTAATATCATGGGTCAGTACTAGGTACCCAGCCTCCATACATCCGTCATTACTGCTTATAGCCTCCTGTAATACAATAACATGTTACATGAACATTGTAGTCTTTATTTTCAAAAATAGTACAATTTAACATGGGATGGAAGAAAAGGAGAGCAGTAATTGAAATACACCGTTTAATATTCATAGTTATTTACTAAAAAATATTGTCAAAAACCTTCAATTGAAAATCATGATTCTGTTGGGGTTCTACTGCATTTCTGTTCATATTTCTAGCCTGTTGTACCCCCATATCATACTCAAGGGGTGTTGCAATGCTGAAAGTGTTTGTACTAAAAAGTGTTATAGAGCAGGAGGAGCTGAGCAGACTGATAGATAGTTTTAAGGGAAAAGATTCAGTATAACTTGTGCTTTATTCATTTATATCTCTGAACATTCTGGGCTGAACAGTCCAATGGGTGGTCCTATCAGTGATTGACAGCTGTTTGTGTATGACTGTGCGAGTAGAAACAGCTGTCAATCACTGATAGGACCGCCCACTGGACCTCTAAGATCAGAATGTGCAGAGATATAAATGAATAAAATACAAGTTATACTGAATCTTTTACTATAAAACTCTACATATCAATCTTCTCAGCCCCTCCTGCTCTGTAACATGCTACCTGTAGATCAGACACTATTTTCAACATGACAGGTTCACTTTAGGAACTGTGTTTTTTTTTTACCCCAGGAAGTATATCTCAGGCAAATTATGCTTCACTCCAGAGGAACTTATATTTTTGGATTTGCCTGCAGTTGTCTCTTTTTAAGAGACATGGACAGAAGATGTAGAAAGAAAAAAAGCATTTTTGTTTACATAAAAAATATAGAAGACCTTTATTTTTGTTTTTAATAAGTCTTAAAATAATAACTTCCAACTTGCGGCCCTCTAGCTGTTGCAAAAGTACATTTGCCAGCATGTCGTGATAGCCAGTGGCTGTTAAGGCATACTGGGAGGTGTATTTTTGCCACAGGCTGTCCTAAAATTCCAATAGTCTTCATATACATCTATGTACATACGTAACTTCCTTCTCATGCCACGTAGGAAGTGTGTGTTTTATTTGACTAGTAGGCCTGTTTCACATGGGCAACAAAGTCGCGTGATTTTCTCGTGATGCGACAGTGCTACAAATCGCATGTATGTGAAGCCCGTGCGTTGTTTCACATTTGCAATGTTTTGTAGCATGCGACACTGTGAGTCAAAAACCTTACGGGTTTCGCGATATACTTGCGATGTTTTGTAGCCCATGTTTCCCTATAGAGCCTTCCTCTCTGTTGCATCGCATTGCACAAAAATGTGATTTTCGTGCGGTGCAATGCTACTTTGACAGTAGGAAATCCTACTGTTAGGCCGCCTGTAGACGAGCGGGTCGGATCCGACAGCGAGAATTCTCGCCGCGGGACCCGACCCGAGAGCCTGCAGAGACGAGCGCGTACTCACCCGCGCCTGGCGGCCCCGGCTCTGTCATGTGCCGGCTGCCGCGCAGCCGGCGCATGCGCAGACCTGAGCCAAACCGCGGCCGTCTGCATAGGAGTGCGTATTGTAATGCACTCCTATGCAAACTTTCAGTGGCGGAAATCCCGCGGGAAATACCGCCGCGGGATTTCCGCCCGTGTGCAGGCGGCCTTAAAGCCATAAACTAAGCCCTAGCTGCAGAAAAAAATTTAAAAAAAGCACATACATCACCTAGGAAACGCTTTCCAGCTTCAGCCTGTCTTCTCCTGGTCCCCGACACTGGTCTTCAGCATCTCTTCTGGCCGGGGATTGGAAAATCCCCGCCTACAGAAAGCGCTGTCTCTGATTAGCTGAGGGCCCCTGCCCAGCCAATCAATCAGAGCCAGTGTTCGAAAAATCAATCACAGCCAATTAATGGCTGTAATTGGTTCATTGAGCTCTGGCTCTGATTGGCTGAGCGTTAGAGTGCTCGGCCAAGCAGAGGCAGTGCTTCCTGGAGGCGGGGATTTTCCAATTCCCGGCCAGAAGAGATGCTGAAGACAAGTATCTGGGGGGAGATGAGCTGAACAGCACTTCTTAGGTGATTTATTATTATTATTTTTTTTTTTTCTTTCAACCTCGAAGTCCTGGGAACCCCCTGTATTCGGAGTCCTTGGACAATCCCAAGTCAGTGTGTGGAGGAAATGTATTTAATAAATATCTATACGAGAAGATAAAAAATTTTCCAGATAGCTTTTATGTGTTTTACAATGGCTCAATATCCATCTGCAGCTACTAAAGCCCTATATTTTGAGGCAGTAACTGTTTTTAGCATTAATCTAAGAATCCCTTTCCCTCTCATTAGTGACATTTATTGACATGGTTTCCTGCTTCTCTCGTTCATTTGCAAACACTTTTACCTTTTGTTGTTTTAGCCAACTGGGAACAGCTTATGTTTCTGCCACCACAGGTGCTGTAGCCACCGCTCTAGGACTTAACGCACTAACCAAGGTACTTCATGTGTTCCTACTTATATTGTGCCTCAAATGACTCGACTTACTAATAACCCATTTCATCACCATTTGCTTCTAACACTTCTTGTCCAACAGGTGATGCTACATGCAGATATCCTAAATATGGGCAGTGCAATTGCTCACAATCCCCCAATAATGTACAGTGCTGAATCTAGAAGAGTTCATTTAGCATTTGTAGTCAACAATACATACATATAGGAAGTTGGACTGTGGAGCATGTATCATAATATGAAATGATCTAATGCAAGGATATGAGAAAAGGAAGGGTAGAGCAAACCCAGTAATGTTAAGGGTCTGAGATCCAGACAGATATCCAGGGCTCAGAAACCTCAAAATGGGCTGAAAAAAATGTATATGTGTAAAATGAAATAAACTATGGAGGCGCTGCCAACCAGATGGACCCACCAATGATGGTCGAGTGGAATATGTGAAGGCTAAAACCTGGTATCTTGGCGCTGCTCTCCAATGAAAGTCACAAGACAGTAGGATAAAATTATCCAAATTCTCTTTTATTAAACAAATTGAAAACCAGCAGATACGGGTTTCGGCGCAAGCCCCTTCATCAGTCTTTCTGAGTAGAACATCACTCATAGAGCTGGTGGATATGGGCCAAAAAGTGCTGCTGGTAACAGTTCTCCTGGTGCTCTAAATTCCAGCTATTCGCACTCCTGGTACCACTGGCAGTTTGGGGTCCATATGCCCCAGCCTCAAGAGTGATGTTCTATCCAGCTTGACTGATGAAAGGCTTCACCCAGAAACTCCTATTTGCTCATTTTAACCCCTTCCAATCCACTGTCTGACTTCTGAAGACATTATGATTTAAGGCTGTACAGCTCCGATGTTTGAAGACGTCTGTCAGGGTTCTCTTACTGTATATTGCCAGCCTCTCTGCTGTCGGAGCCTATCCAACGTGTCACCTCATGCAGTACTGGCTTTAGCCAGCAGATAGCGCCGTTGTATAACAGGAGAAAAAGAGTAAGCCCCCTAGGAAAACCCAGATACAAATTGGATTGGAAAGGGTTAAATTTATTTAGTAAAAGAGAATTTAGATATTTTATCCTACTGTCATGTGACCTTCATTGGAGAGCAGTGCCTAGATACCAGGTTTTAGCCTTCACACATAATGCTAGGATATGACATCACTGACTGGTCATGGGGGGGGGGGCAGTCAATCATGATAATGAAGTCACAGCTCTGTCAGTAACATATCCTAGCAATGTTCTCAGTTATGGTAGAATTATTGGAGGCTTGACTTGGAAAAGGAATTCTGAATCCTTAGGCTGGGTTCACACAGGGTGGAATTGCTGCGGAATGGCTGTGTGGACTTTTTTGCACAGAAATTCCACCCAGGAATCCCCGGAGTAGGTAGCAAAGTTGACGAGATCTGCAAAAATCTCGTCTACACACCGCGGCCAAGCCGCGCTGAAATTGACATGCGGCGTGGAAATCAAAGACGCAGCATGTCAATTCTTTCTTTGTTTCCACAGCGGCCTCTCTATGGGGAGAGATGGCCACCGTGGAATGCAGGCGGCGAAGCCGCTCCAAAATCCGCGGCAGGTTTTGAAGCTGCTCTTATCTTGCGGGAATCTCGTGTTTTTTTCCGTGTGGTCATTCCGCAGGATTTCGGTCCCGTGTGAACCCAGCCTAAAGGTGGGTTTTTAATTATACGGCCGATTGTATTACAAAAGCATGTAGTTAACTGCATGTACTTTTGTATGGAAAGATCCTGCAAACTCTGATCGGATCTCCAAGAAATGCAAGTGTCCTCCTCTTCAGTTGTCTTGGAGTCTTTCTTGTATGCAGTACACAATGGTTTGTCCATCTGTTGAGGCTTTGGGCATTCTCCAGAAAATGACTCTTCACTTCAGTATGTCTTCTACTACCTTCTGCTGTTGTGAGGCTTGGCTTATGATATGGAATCACTATGTGACAGCACATAATTTGACTTAACCATACTGTGTATTCTTTAAAGCAGTTGAGTCAAACTGTACATTTATCTCCAATCCACAGGATAGGGGATAACTCTATTGTTGGTGGGAGTCTGACTGCTGGGACACCCACTGATCCCGATAATGGGGTCCGGTCAGTTTCCAAGTGAATGTAGCGGAGGCCGCATAGGGGCATTGCTGCTCTATTCACTTCAGTGACCGCACCAGAGATTGCCGAAGTGCTTAAACTCAATGATCTCTGCTGCTGTCATTGAAGTGAATGGCGCAACGACACACCCTCCGCTCTGTTCACTCAAGGACTGACCGAAACCATCGCCCCCCCCCCCACCGTTCTCGGGATCGGTGAAGATCCCAGCAATCAGACCTCCACCAATCATAGTTATTCCCTATCCTTGAATAGGAGATGGTATAATAACTTAGCACAACCCCTTTAAATTCACGTTACATTGTATATATCAACAAGACTAAACAAAAAGAAGGCCAGGGTGTTGGTGATGAAACATATATAGCATTTGACAGATGACAATCACTATGAACATTTTCCAGCATCTTTTTTCTTTTTCTAGCATGTTTCGCCACTAATAGGAAGATTTGTTCCTTTTGCTGCTGTTGCTGCTGCTAACTGTATCAACATCCCATTAATGAGACAACGGTAAGATACATCATGCTTTGAGTAGGTAGAACTATTGTTCAAGAAGTTTGGTTTTTGGTTGTTTTTTTTTAAGTTTCCTATGACACTTCTTTACTAGAACATGTTTCTGTAGGCATATCTGCTTCTGTGCCTGTTCTAAACTGAATGCTAACTATTAAAGATTTGGGGGAGGGGCATAAAATAATACTCCTGTGGCTTTGGTTATGTCAGTACTCCCTGCAGCACAGTAAGCAATATGACCAACAACTAAAATCTCACTTTTTTTCTCCAAGCTTAAAAGTGTTTTCCCACTACTTAAAGTTGCTTGACAATCACTGTGTACCCACTGGTTGCTACTGACAAGGACATGTGATTGCTTCAGCCAATCACTGGCTATAGAAGATTACTGCTGTGGTCAGTGATTGTCTGCAGTCACATGACTTGGTCTGCAGCAACCAGTAAGTACAGAGTGGCTATGAAGCAATTGTAAGTAGTGGGAAAACCTATTTAAGGATGATTTTCGATTTTATTCCCTCTTTTTCTCTTCCGTTTTTATTTTTTTTTGCCAATGAAGCTGAAAGAATACCAGCATGCACTGTTTTAACATTAGGGAATTGCATGCACAGTAAGACCTTAATACTGTATATACTGATTATCAGAATTGCCCCTTAGGTGCCATGTCACCCTCACTTGTAAGGCTATGGTTACAGCACTGAGGCTTTCTGTTGCATACAACTCAGTGTATTCTTTTGGACCGCAGCTGTAGCTTGATAGTTAAAAATCAACCAGTAGTGCAACAAAACTTTTCTGTGTGTCCTAACGTTATAGGGGTATTCCCTTCTGAGATATTTGTGGCTTGTCCACAAAATATGCCATAAATGTTTGTTAGATGCGGGTTCCACCTCCCGGTCCTACTTCTAACTTCAGAATTGGGGTTTTGGTGGAAAAAGAGGTGGCCACATTCACTTTAATGATCACTTCCTTAGTACAGATACTGTAGCAGATGTTACCTGCAGTCCTATGTAACACCACAGATGGGGGGCTGACTTATTTGTGCCAAATTACAATCTCTGCTTTTGTGCTGGGAGAAGTATAGAGATCTGGCCCCTTTCTTTCTGCATCCCGCTCCAGTTAGGGCACAGTGCATCACAACTGCTCTCCAGCGTCCTCTGCATCTTGCAGCCTGCCCTGCTGCCATCTCCCATCGGCCCGATATTAGCCCCTCCTCCAAGAATATCAATTTCACAATTTCGGATAGAAACCGAATCAAGCTAGATTGAATTGGCAAATTTAATCAAATGAATTAAATTAATCGCCCAGTCTTAGTGCCTGTTTACCTGATATTTTGGATTATTAGCAATAGGTCTTAGAAAACTATATAGAAGCTGACCCGTTTTAGGTAAGCAGCTTGGTACCTGTGGTTGTAGGCACAGGGCTGCTTTCATAGAAGTCTGTAACATTTCCCGTTCACAATAGGCCAAAATTATGGCTAAGTGCTCCATTTTTCATTTGCACCAGTTTTAAAAAGTGCATATTCCTTTGCACCAGATTTATGAAGAACCTGTTATAAATGAATGGGGTTTGTCTTGCACCAATATTATCCATCGTATGACAGAGTCCCATTCTAGATGACATGGCCATATCATTGAACTTGTTTTCATATTGTATATCGCAGGGAATTGAAATTTGGCATTCCTGTCACAGATGAGAATGGAAACCGGATTGGAGAATCTCCCAATGCTGCAAAACAAGCCATCACTCAGGTGGTCGTCTCTAGGATCCTTATGGCTGCTCCAGGCATGGGTACGTAGTTCGTGATAACATAAGGCCCAGTTTTGTAGCTGAAAAGCAGCAGAGACCTCTCAGTATTGAAAGTATTATATGGGCAGTGCATGCAGGAAGTGGGTCGAGTGAGAGTCTGTGTTGGGAAGTATCAGCCAGTAGTGCGGGAAGTTCTGTTAGGGATCATAGAATGGTTGGAAGGGACCTCCAGGGTCATCGGGTCCAACCCCCTGCTCAGTGCAGGATCACTAAATCATCCCAGACAGATATCTGTCCAGCCTTTGATTGAACACTTCCATTGAAGGAGAACTCACCACCTCCTGATGGAAGCTGTCAAAATGGGATGGGGCATCATTTTTGGCAGCTTCCCATATACAGCCCAGTAGTTATTTGCTATGGGACCATGGATGTAGTATATAGCACCTTCTAAATATTTAGAAGGCTAAAGTTAAAGAAATAACAACCTAATTCATTATATGAGCCTAGTAATCCTATTTTATTCTTCATGAAAATTCGCCTAGAGTCTCATTTTAAGGGCAAAATTAACTGGTGTGGTCCAGATAAAGGGATTGCTCTGCTTTAAAGAGGCACTAACTTTTCTTTTTTTTTTTTTTTAATATGTAAATCTTTATTCAAGGGTTTTTTTATAACAATACCATTAACATTAAATGGGCCCTGGTCAGTTAAGGGTCATGTACAGTACACTTCAAGACAGATAAACAAATCCAAATATAATTACGTTACTTTACCTATTTTAGGCAACTACCCTCAAGGGTTCCTGGGTCTCTCAAAATTAAGGTAGCCTAGAGCGCGGCTACATTTTACAAGCTAAGAACATAACACAGGGTAGGGGGGTAGGGTCAGAGGGGGGGGGGGTGACAAGGGTCTGGGGGGTGGGGGGAATGATGATGGCACCTTATCGTTTACCTCTCAGAAAAGATTCCTCACAGACATCGATCCCATCATCCATGCGACGTCGGGGTCAACCTCCTCCGCCTGTTTTTGATGTGAGTTTCACATGGGTCATTCTCTCTCAGGTCATCCCTCAACATCCGGGGTACTCCTCCCCAGTGGGCCAGGCCGCTGGGGTAAAGGCGCTCACTACAGAATTAGGGTAGGGGTGACTCCTCCCGGGATACCCGGGGGAGGGAAACCCCTCCTCTTTTGTTGAGTTAATTCCTAGATCTAGGTCATGCGCTTCCACAGCTCCCAATCCTTTATGAATCTCTCGTGGGTATTCCTTTTCCAGCAGGCACTAACTTTTCAAACAACTTATGCTCATCTACTAGCTTTTGTTAGTCTCATCATTCTGTAATAGGAGTCTCCCTTCTAGCTTCTCTGCAATCCACTGTCTGTTGTTAGGTATAGAGCTTCCTAGTAACAAGGACACAGAAATGTTTCCTTAGCAATGAGGGAAGGGTCTATCTTCACAGGGGCACTCTGCTGGACTCAGAGGCTGCAGACACTGTGATCATGATCTCTACAATCTCTGCCTCTCCTGGTAAGGGGTTGGGGAGTGTTTGTGTGTACATGTACACATTGAATTGGCTTTACTTACCTGCCTGAATTGTCCTGGGAGAGCAGAGGAGTGGGCATTCAGATACTGTTCCCCTGCTGCTTGGATCACAGACTGTCCAATGCAGCATGGGAAGTCAGGGTAAGGAAGTGCTGGACAGTGAACTACTGGCAGAATCCTAGGCTTGCTACATACCCCTGTATGAAAGTGGATGGCACAGAGCATCAGGACTTGCAGACATGAAGCAGGGTGCAAACAGCAGCAAATAAAAAGGTAAGGAGAACCTGGTGTAGTTTAGAAAACTTGTTGAAAACTCAGGTACGCTTTAAACTATTGAGGGCATATCATCAGGATCTGCAGGGGTCCACTGCCGGGGACCCCTGCTGACCAGCTGTTCATGGATGCAGTGAGCTGATGCGTGCAGGACTTCGCTGCCACTGCAATAGTCAGGCTTGGTATTGAAGAAAAAGTTCCCATTTACTCCAACAGGAACTTTGCCTGTAATACCAAGCCTGGCAACTGTGGTGGGACCAAAGTTGTCTACTTCCTGCTGAAGCCGTTAAAATATGTGGATACTTGAATTATTTGGGTTAATCAGAGTATGACCACAAGTATAATTTATCTGTTATATCTTTATATGTTATAAAGGTGTGCACAGTGTTAGAGATCTCTAATAACAAACAATACAGCATTAGGAGACCTATGGAAGTGTTGGTGCCCTTTAACTGTGGAAGGAACTCTTACTTCACATGTGTCTCTTCATTTACAGCAATTCCTCCATTTCTAATGAACAGTTTGGAAAAGAAAGCTTTCCTCAAGGTAATGGGATCAGTTTTTAATCTGCACATTAGTAGTTTCAGGCTTGCTGGTCTTCATGTCTCACACAGGTTTCACCTTTTTTGTCTTTAGCGCTTTCCATGGATGAGTGCCCCCATACAAGTAGGATTAGTGGGATTCTGGTAAGTACTTATGCTATTTTGATCTTGGTATAAAGCCATCTATTGTATGCAGATATTGGAGAAGTGCAGGGGGTGGCAGTGGCCGGAAAAGACAATCCAGACCATAAATTATTCATCCTTTGTTTGGGTTTGTGATTTTCAGTGTTGCATAAATGTAGCATAATTTTATATGTTAAAAGGACAATTCTGGTGATTTTTTTCATCCATTATGTAGCTATGCCCCCAGTGTATATAAGTGAGCTAGTGTTATTCTTTTTTTTTTTCTCAGATGGTCATTTGATCTGACCAGCTCTGATGTACTTGGGGTTATGCTGTCTGAAACTAGTCAGTTTCTCAGTCTGTGTGATGCCGTTACATGGACCTACACCACTAGATGGGAAACAGACACTCCTATCACTGTTACTGATGATGATCACACAGTTATAATAGAGGAGATCACAGCTCCTGACTGTGTACTTATGGGTCTTATTTAGGTGAATATAGATGGTGATAATGATTAAACTGTCCCCCCATGAAGCAGAAATGGTACAACCTTCTGCTAATGCTGTGCTGATGAATCATGGGACAGGTTTGAAAGGAAAAGCTAAAAATCTCCCTCTGAAGATGGTGATTGATAAACCTTATACAGGGGGCAGAAATGCATGGAAGTGGCTGCAGTGCACAGAGGAGACCTCCAGAGTGTGACAGATAATCAGGTGAGGGGTGCATGGATGGGAAAATGAAATTTCGCTGGAGTGGCCCTTTAAATGTTTACCCTCATACACATCTCTGAGTTTGAAGATCAATGGACTAATGGAATGTTCTCTCAAATCCTGATGCAATATGTTTAAATGTTTATATTTTATGCCCATTAGAGATTTAAGGGATATTTTTTTTTATTGTTTTTTTTAGCTTGGTTTTTGCAACACCACTCTGCTGTGCATTATTCCCCCAGAAGAGGTAAGAGTCCTTACAGTCACTTTCTGCTGCTTCTTGGAATTACTTGAATTAGCTTGTATACTTATTGGTATTACATTTCACTAGGCTTATATTCGCACTACCCCTGGTGCCTCTGTCTATAGGCCTGGCAGATGTGACAGGAAGAATAGCACTGCTTGTGGTGTTGTTCTGTCTGTCAAAGTGACAGAAGCCATGACAGTCATTGTGGATCCATCAACTATAATTCAAGTGTGAATGAAGTCTTTAAAGAAGTTGTCTGAAAACAGTGCTACACTTGTTTACTGGTTGTGTGTGGTACTGCAGCTCAAACTCCTTCACTTCAATGGAGCAGATCTACAGTACTAGACATTATCCATGGGCAGGTGTCATGATGTCTCTGAAAGAAAGCAACCTTGATTTCTAATCCTGAACAACCCCTTTAAGCTGGCCATAAAATTTAAGGTAGGGTTCAGCCGACCGCTCTTTCTCCAACTTCACCACAAACATTCACATTGCGCTCAGCGATGCATAAATGTTTTGTTTAGTGGAGACAAAGCTGTCAGAGGGATCTAAGCAGCCGTTTGTCTTATGGAACCAAATGAATGCGTGTGTTGAAGTCCAACATTCCCAAACCCATTTTCCTCAAACCCTTCTTTAAACAGAACATGGTCAGCCAATCCCAACTAAACTCTTGAGTTTAGCCAACGTATTTGTTTATGGTCAGCCTGTCATATTAAAGGGATTTTCAGGGACTATACTATTGATGACATATCCTCAGGCTAGGTCATTAATAGTTGATTGGCAGGGTCCATTGTTTGGTATCTCCGATTGAAGAGACTTCTCAGGCCTATGACATCACGTATATTGGTGACTCAAGTGCTCCTGTCATTTCAGTCAACTGATCGATGGGGATACCAAGCGGCAAACTCCCACCAATCAGCTATTGATGACCTGTGTGTATGGATCCTGTATGCCTACTTGAGACACCATACTCATTTCTATTTTCAATGTCCCCACATTTTCTTTACCTTTAGCCAGTTTCACACAGGCAACAAAATCGCACAATTTTCTCGCAATGCCACAGCTCTGCAAATCGCATGTATGTGAAGCCCATGCTTTCTAATGGGTTCTTTCACATTACCGATGTTTTTTAGGCTGCTACATTTACATTACGAGAATACAAAATCACAGCATGCTCTATACAGCCGCGATTTGCGATATTTTGTAGCCCCTGTTTCCCTATGGACCCTTCCTTTGTGTTGCGGTTTTCATGTGGTGCGAAACAACTTTTACAGTAGGAAAAAAAAGCAAAACACAATGCATCACCTGACAAGCACTGCTGTTAGGTCCTCCGCGTTTCTGCATCTCCAGCAGACTTGCTTGTAGTTTTCAGTCAGCATTTCCTAGTTTGGAGGTTCAAAATCCCTGCCTCCAGGAAGTGTTGGCTGGTATCAGTGTATCTTGACGCCACAAAAAGCTAGGGGTTTGACAGGGCTTCCATAGAGGAATGCCCCTGTCGCACCCCAATTAGATTCCAATTGGCAGAAGATCCCTAGGTCCTAGAAGGTGATGCGCGCTCCCTCTGTGTTCCCCGGCGCAGTGCTGGCCCCTGCTACCCGGCTTTCTGTCACATTAACTCGGTGCTGTATCCTGGCAACTTGGTGGAGGCTTTTTTCAGTTAGCGGATGATGCTGCGGTGCTCTGTCCTCCCCTGTGCTGCAGTACTCCGCTCCCTGCTGTAGTCTGCGTACGGCGCGCTGTTGGTTCCCCTGTCCTGCAGTACTATGTGCCATTGCCAGTGTTTCTCCCCCTGCCGCGGTCTGCTCCCTGCTCCCAGCCGGGTTATCAACAGGGGTTATAGGTACGGCGGCCGAC
Source organism: Eleutherodactylus coqui (assembly GCF_035609145.1). NCBI lineage: Eukaryota > Metazoa > Chordata > Amphibia > Anura > Eleutherodactylidae > Eleutherodactylus > Eleutherodactylus coqui. The sequence goes on along the minus strand of NC_089838.1, from coordinate 99,878,331 downwards.
ATTTGTAACTTACATCCTGGCGGCAGAGGTGAGGCCGTCCTTCTGCGGCAGCGGCGGCGATGAAGGTTCTTCACGCCGCTGCTGGCTCCCTGCTTCCCAGCACGCTGTGACCTTCTATGCCAAGGAGGGTGCTGCTGCCGCTCAAGGAACCCAAGATACGTTCCGGTTGGGCCAGTGTGCCTGGTCAGGGGACGGTGTATCCGAGATCCATAGTGGGCTGCCAGGACCTGCTGTCCTGCCAGTTCTGCAGTCAATCACATACAGGGGGAGTCACCCACTGTCAATCTTGACTCCACCAGCACTTGCTGGTGGCGTCAAGCTACACTAATACTGTGTTGGCTGTGACTCATTCTTGAGCACTATGGCTCAGCCAATCACAGCCATCCTATTAAATGTCTGTGATTGGTTCATCAAGCGCTGCAGTGATTGGCTGAGCCGTTGCGCTCGAGCACCAATCACAGCCAGTGCTTCCTGGAGGTGGAGATTTTGAATCTCTGACCAGGAATAGCTGGCTGAAAACTACAAGCAAGTCTGCTGGAGATGCAGAGGAGACATGCAGTGGACCTAACAGCGCCTGATAGGGGATGTATTTATAATTTTTTTTTAATAAGCCCACCCCTCCCTCCTGCCCCTGAAAATCTCAGCAAAAGAGCGCTACAAAGTCGTGTGACTTTGTAGCGACACAAAATCATGATATCGCCATGAGAAAATGCAGTGATATCGCTGCGATTTTCTCACGACGATACTGCTGTTGCCCGTGTGAAAGAGGCCTTACTAATGTTCATTACTTTTTTCCCCAATTAGTGTTTTTTGTTTGTTTGTTTGTTTTTTATTTCTACAAGTAAATATTTAATTTTGCAAGACTCCACTGTTAAACTGACTTTGTTGCCATCATTTTTTGCGTCCCACTGAGTCTCAAAGGTTACACTTGCCTTGTTAATTAATAATTTCCCTTTTTTTACATAGCTCAATGTCTGTGTCCCGACTGGAGCCTGAACTGCAAGCACAAATTAAAGAGAACAGTCCAGGCCTAGAGAGAGTGTACTTCAATAAAGGATTATAATCCCGAGCTCACAACAGTCCGACAACCCTCAAGGCCATGCGTGTTCAGAAAATGTATGTTGTTGAACTCCTGGGAGAAAGAAAGCAAGTCCTAAACCCTTTAACACAAGAACACAAAGTATTTTTTATAGGTTTTAAAAAAAATACTGGTTTTATTTTTAAATGAGTATTCTCTGAGCATACAATAGAAAACAGTATTTCATTATTTTTACAGTTTGACGGGGGTGTACATTTAAATTAGACTTGGAATTCATAAAGATGACTAAACGTAATCCGAAAGAACTGGTAATTGAAACTAATGAAATCGGTTAGCATTAAAATAACAGAAAAAAAATAACCAATTTTTATGTTGTACATAACGTCTCACAGAGGATGTCCAGGACTTTATTTGTTTTGTTTTTCTTCCTTTATTTTCCCAGAAATGGCGCCATTTGTGTTCATGAACTGTATCTGGTATTGTATCTATTAGAGTTGAGCGAACGTACTCTGTTGAGCTTGATGCTCGTTCAAGTATTAGCGTACTCAATGGTGCTCGTTACTCGAGCGAGCATCAAGCCGTGTTCAACCCCGCCCCGATTTTTGGCTCCTCCCCGCTGTGACGTGCCTGTTTTGGCGAAGCAGCGCACGTCAATGGCAAATTTTTTGTCTGGGAGGGAGGAAGGGGGAGGGGGGAGACGAATGAACCAACCAAGAAAAAAAAAAAAAGCTCGGCACCCGGCGTCCCACATACAAAAATGTTCGAGTCTCCCATTGTAGCCAATGGGGTTCGTTACTCGAGTAGAGCTCTCGAATTTTACGAAAAGCTCGACTCGAATAACGCGGACCCGAGCATTTGGGTGCTCGCTCATCTCTAGTATCTATCCTATTCACTTCAGTGGGGCTGAAATGCAATACCAGACAGCTCATGGACAAGTATGGTGCGGGACCTCCCCTTTAAATGTGTGCAAGAAACGCCAAATTCCACAGTTGCCCACGGATTGTTGTACATATCCATTCTTGTTTACATCAGTATAGAATTTATTTATTGCAAGCTTTGACTTTGTAACTAATTTGCCAACGATACAATGTATCCTTTTCAATGTGGTTTAAAACACATACCTCTGTTAATAAATCGCCAACTGGGAATCGTCACCCTGACTGCCAAAGGTCACTTTAGTGTGACCCATACCTAAACCACTATGTGCACAGATTGAAAAGGCTGACAACATACACTTTAATGGTCACTTTATTAGATCCCCCACCTAGTAGTTTGTTGTACCTACTTTGGCCTTCAAAACTGCAGCAGTTCATCATGGCATTCATGCATAGGTATGAGAGGACCCAAAATGTGCCAAGAAAACATTCCCCACACCATTATTCCACCTTCACCAGCCTGAACTGTTGACACCTGACAGGATGGGTTCATCGATTCATGCTGCTTGTGCCAAATTATGTCCCTCCCATCAGCTTGGTGCAATAGAAATAAGGATTCATCTGTTTTTCCACTGCTCAGTGACCCAATTTTTGCACACTTTTGCCTTCTGGAGTCTTGACTTTATATTTCACTTTGACAGCAATGGCACTTAAAATGGTCACCCATCTGTGTTAAGGATGGACTGTCTGCTGTTCTAGCCCATCCGTACTATGGAACAATGAATTGTTCATTCGGCCACATTGGTTGGAGGATCACCATTTTATTCAGTTCAAATTTGCTTAACTGTGCACTGCCTGTTTGTCAGATTGATTCTTGACATCCTCATCTGACCCCTTACGTCTACAGGAATCCCTTTCGTTGGATTTTTTTTAGTCAGGCCATTCTTTGTATACTCTCAACTTCCTTGCACAAGAAACTCCACCAGGTTGTCCGTTTTTGAAGTACTGGCCCTGGCTAGTCCAGCACCAATGGCCTTGCCTTGTTCGAATTGCTCAGTTTTCCCATTCTAATGTGAATTCACGCTGAAACGAATCCCCAGGAAATTCCTCGCTTCATTTTTGTGCTACACTCCAGGCTCACTTGTCTAATTTTTACACAGGGGATCATAAAAAGTCAGGTTCCTCTAATAAACGGGCCATTCGTTGTATGTTGCCATAACCTTTAACCCCTTGAGTGGCACGCCCGGAAATTTTCTGGGCTGAGCTTCACTGCCCATAGCGATATAGCCCGGAACATTTCTGGGCTATGTATCATTATGAAAGCTGCAGAGCACAATGACACAAGCCGTGGCATTGTGCTCTGCCTGCACAGTCTCTCATAAAACAGTTCAGGACTTTGAAAAACAGAAGCTGGAAGATATTGCCGATCTGCCGGCAATCTCCCGCTTCTGAATTCAAAAGTCCTGCAATGGTTTGTTTAAAGGTTGCCATAGAGACCATGGGCTTGTCAGAAGCAAGCCGATGGTCTCTGTGGCAGGGAGAGCTGGTGCTTGGCTGTCAGAGGACAGCCAGGCACCAGCTCTTACAGAAGAGATCAGAGAAAACCTCCGATCTCTGCTGTGTTAACCCTTTAAATGCTGGTCTATGTGACTGCAGCATGTAAAGGGCTGTCACCATCAGACCCCTGGAATGTGATCAGGGGGTCCTGACGGGTCTCTGTGAAAGTCCCCTAAAGGGACAAAAATTTTAAAAAAAGGTTTAAAAAAAAAGCAAAAACATTATTAAAGAAATAAAAATAAAAACACTTGTCTCCCTTTACTTTGTAAAAATTAAAAATTAAATTACACATGTGGCATCCATGCGTCGTAATGACCCAGAGAAGAAAGTTAGTATATTATTTAACCCCTTAATGACATGAACCCTTTTTTTCTTTTTTTCCTATTTCTTTTTTTTCTCCCCTGCTGTAAAAAATCATAACTCCTTTATTTATCCATCAACGTCGCTGTATGAGGGTTTTTTTTTTTTTGCGGGACGAGTTGTATTTTTCAATGATGCTATTTAATGTGCCATATAATGTACTGAAAAACTTTTACAAAATTCTAAGTGGAGTAAAATGAAAAAATAAATGGCATTCCGCCATCTTTCAGTGCGTTTTGTTTCTACGGTGCACAAACTGCAACAAAAACGACATGACAACTTTATTGTACGGATCGGTACGATTACTACGATACAAAACTTGTATAGTTTTTTTTTTTGCTGTTTTACTTGTGTTTTTTTCAAAGACATTTAATTTTATTAAATTATTTTCTGCTGCATCTTCTGCGTGCACTAACTTTTTAATTTTTCCGTTGACATACTTGAGCAAGGGCTCATTTTTTGTGAGATGTCCTGTGGTTAACGTTGGTACCAATCCGGAATACATACGACTTTTTGATCGCATTTTATTGCATTTTTTCAGGGAAACAGGATGACTGAAAAAGTGCATTTGTGGCGTTCTTTATTTTTTCCTTCGGACTACGTTCACCGTGGGGGGTAAATAATGCACTACTTTGATAGATCGGACTTTTATGGACGCGGCGATACCAAATATGTATTTTTCTTTTATGATTTAGATTTTTTTTTATTATAGATATTGCAAAAGGGGGTTGATTTAAACTTTTAGTACTTAGTTTTTTTTCTTTTTCACACTTAAAAAAAAAATAAAAAAAATTACAATTTGGTATGGGCATAATCATACTGGCCTGTAGAATTACTTTAATACATTATTTATACTGCTCAGAGAATGCAGTGAAAAATTAAAAAAAAAACATGCCAGAATTACAGATTTTGTTAATCTTGCCACTAGAAAAAATGGAATAAAAAGCGATAAAAATTTTACATGTTCAAAAAATTTGATAAATTAAGACTAGAGTTCATCCCGAAAAAAACAAGGCCTTCTAGAGCTCTGGCAATGGAAAAATAAAAATAATACGGCTCTTGAAATGTGGCGACACAAAAACAAATGTTTAAGAAAAAAAATGTTTTAAATGTACAAAAAAAGCAAAACATAAAAAACTGTATAAACTTGGTATCCCTGGAATCATGTGACTCAGAGAATAATGTTATCACATCATTTATTCTGCACACTGAACGCCGTAAAAATGAAATCCAAATAACAAATGGCAGAATTTTTTTTTTTCCCCTATCTCCTTACAAATGTTTTTACAAAAGTTATGTAATACATTATATATACCAAAAATGATGCCAGCAAAAAGTACAACTTGTCCCGCAAAAAACAAGCCCTCATATGGCTGTGCCAATGGAAAAATATAAAAGTTATGGCTCTTGGAACGCGACTGCAAAATTAGTTGAAATTACATGATTAGACCATTTAAAAAACCTGCCCTGGTGGTTACGACAGGGTGGTAAGAAACCCGCCACTGAAGGGGTTAATGATACAGCATTCCAGTATATTGTTACTAATAGTATAATGGCACAATCATTGCCTTTTTATCTTAGACACAAACTGTTTGCACTCTCTATGCAGACTACCCATACAGTACCATGCTAGTGTATCCCAAGATGCATGTCATTGCTCATGGCAGGGGGCACACGTGGCTTCTAAGGACAAGAGTATTTGTGAAGCTGCTGAGTAGATGCTATCACCTCAACAGCAACTTAAATTGAAAATCGCCATAATTCAATTTTTCTTACAGGCAGGCCATGTACATAGACCGCCTTACAAAAACATTCTCCACCCTTGGCCGTCTTTCCTGTTGGGTTTCATTACAACCAGGAATTAACGTAGATTTTTTTTTTTTTGAGGGGAATGGGGGGGGGGGGGGGGGGGAGAGTATACTACTTGGCTTACACCATTCGCTCACCCCTTTGAATTACAAAATATTTTTTTCCTGCGACTTTCCACGATAATTCCATGTTTCCCTTTAGTGCCCTCCGGTGTAGCTTTAATGGTATGTTTAGGGTCATTATCCTGCTGGAAGGTGTACGTCCATCGTAGTCTCAAATCTCCGGCAGACTGGATGAAAGAGGTTGAACTGCCTTGTATTTACTGCATTCAGCTATCCTTTATTCCCGACCAGTTTTCCAGTCCCTGCCAATGGAATCTTCTGCACAGTATGTATGTGCCACCATCGTGCATCACTGTGGGAATGGTTTTCCTGGGATGATGGAAGTGTTGGGTTTGTGCCACAAATAGTACTTCTCATGATGGCCAACAAGTTCAGTTTTATCTGACCAGAGAACCTTCTTCTGTGTGTTTGGGGAGTCCCTCACATACTCTTTGCAAACTCCAAACGCTTTTTTTTATGCCTTTTTTATTCTTCCATTAAGCCCCACTTTCTATGGACTGTACGGCTTATAGTGGTCTTATGGACTGATAATTCCATGTCCGCTGTGAATCTTTTGGCACACCTTCAAAGATTTAGTTGGTGCCTTTGAGTCTCCGATTGCCCGGACTGTGAGTTTTGGTGGCCATCTTCGTAGTCGTGCTATAATGGATATAATGGTGCTCTGTGGGATGTTCACAGTTTGGGATATTTTTATATAACCCAATTCTGATCTATACGTCTCCACAACGTTGTCTCTGACATGGTTGGAAAGTTCCTTGGTCGTCTTGTTGCTTGCTTAGTGGTACAGACTTAGGGGCCTTTCAGAACTGTTATGTTTATACTTATGATATGTAACATGGATTGCACACAGAGGGACTGCATTCCCCTAATTATGTGGCTTCTGAAGTTAAGTTGTTGGACCAAACTTTATTTAGGGATTCCATAGTAAAGGTGGTGAATACATATGCACTCACACCTTTTTTTAAAGTTTTTAATTTTTAAACAAAGGTTTTTTGGGGCGGTTTTTATTTAGCAGCATGTCCTATTTTTATCACAATTGCCCATGTACATACACTCTTAAAGGGGTTGTCCAGCTATTTAAAATTCTTACCGGAATACGCAGAGTCAGACCAGCCACTTCCGGTTGCATTCCGACAAGAGCTCATGTGGTATCGCGGCCTCCATTGTCAATAACATCATAGGAGAGCGACAGGCTGTCGACTCATTAAAATAATTAGGCAAGGCCCTTTTTTGTTACAGGATCGGCTGCGTATAGTCAAAAATACTCCTTCCATACACCGCAACAAACAGAGTTTTTCTTTAAGGCTGGATTCAGACGAACGTATATCAGCTCGGTTTTCACGCCGGCCGATATACGGCGTCTCTCTCTGCAGGGGGAAGGGGGGCTGAAAGAGCCAGGAGCAGTGCTCTGAGCTCCCGCCCCCTCTTTGCCTCCTCTCCACCCCCCTGCACTATTTTCAATGAGGAGAGGCGGGACTTGAGGGGGGCTAATTCTCGTAATTTAGCCCCGCCTGCTCCGCCTCCTTTCATTGCAAATAGTGGAGAGGGGGTGGAGAGGAGGCAGAGAGGGGGCGGGAGCTCAGTTCCTGCTCCTGGCTCTTCCATCCCCCCCATCCCCCTGCAGATGAGGACACCGTATATCGGCTCGGCATGAAAACCGAGCCGATATACATTCGTCTGAATCCAGCCTTAGGCTGTATCATAAATCTGCCCCTATGTTTTCTTTGAAATACCGCAGTGTTCCATAGTATAACCCAGTACTTTAGGCCTGTCACTGTCATGCTGCACAAAGCTCTGGCAGTATGAAATTGCTGGCAGGTTCCTTTTTTAAATTGCATTTGACCATGCCCAAAAATAATAAGCTATACTCGCTCGTCCCAGTTCCCCTCAGTTCCAGCGCCTCCATTCTCCCTGCCAGCGGTCTATTTACAGGCTACTCAGTGGTTGACATCCCGTTACTAGGTTCCATGAAATTGTGCTTCTTGCAATAGTCCTAAAACACTAAACTTGTGGTACAATTGTGTCACTAATTTATTATCCTATGAGCAAAGCATCACTTCTGATTGGTTATTATGTGTACCTGTGGTGCCTACGATTTAACCCCCGATGTACTGCCTTTTCCCAGCCTGTGCCATTACATGTATGTGTTCCAGGGGCTTCTGACTGCATAGGAACCATTTTCATAAGTTGTGTGCAGTTTTTGTAGGTATGTCTTCATTGGTAATAAATCTTGAAAGCTCGTTTCTTTTCAGTATTATTGCTGCAGGATTTCCCTAAAATAATTATATGGAGAACATGAGAATAGTTTTGTTAAGTAAGTATAGGATTTTTGAGGCAATCTTTACCCCCACAGCCAAAATTAGTTGTTTTTTTGTTTTTTTTTACCAGAAATCTTGGGTTCATCACAGGTTAAGAAACTATTTTAATATGTCGAATTTTACGTAGGTTTTGGATTATATATCAATCACAATGTAACTGGGACCAAAAGCAAATCTCGCAGAAGCTGAAAGATCCCAGGGTAAAGTTTATACATGTATTCTACAGACTGGGCTTGTATGATCTTTGTTGTCCGTAATTCAATATTTCTGAACCAATTGATTGCTTTCTATGAATAGATAGATCAAAGAAAAAAAATATATATTAAATTGTTCCTAGTTTGTGGTTATAAGAGATCCCACAACTTATACGAAGTATATAAATAGTTGTTGTTAGCTGCTACTCTGACTATATACATAACTAGAATGTACTGTATTAAAAAACTTTTTAAGAACTAACATTAAAAAAAGTTGCAGTGTTTGGTCCCTAGTGGTGTCCTCTTCACATAGGAATCTACTACTGGGCATTATGGGTTCTGACTTTGCTGCTTACTACTGTAGGGAATAGGGCCAGTTGACGTTGCCACTGCTGTGATCCTAATGGGGGGTTGCTGTTTGTCACGCACAGTGTTAACATTACAGGGGCATGCTGCGTTGGCTGTTTTCGGTTCCTTTCGGCATCTGAAGATGGCCCCTACAGCCCCAAAAAGCGCTTATATAGCCCTATATGGGCCGTCTTCAGCTGCTGGAAGGAGCTGAAAACTGTTGATGGAACAGGAGCGCTCTGAAGTAAAAGTGCAGGTGCTCTTTAACAGATTGCAGTAAGATCTAACAATAGCTTGGATACTGTCTGTTCTTAGGACTTTCAGCAGGATACAGGGTATGCTTAAAGCACATTTAATTCCCTTTTTTAAAATATAGCATATGTGGTGCTTACCTTTAAAGGGGTTTTCCAGTTGTAAGCTACTAATGGCCATCAGTAGTACTGCAGATCAGTGACTGGCCACTACCCAGTATGCTCATGCACTGAGCTGATTTCTGCTTCCCATTTGCTTCATTGGGAACTTTGCCTGTAATACCAAGTCTGACCACTGCAGTGGCAATGGAGCTGTTTGCTTCCTGCAGAAATCAGCTCTGCACACAAGCAGATCAGCATGACTCTCAGATCATCTATGGGGATCCCGGGCAGCAGATCCCCATCAATCGACTATTGATTACCTATCTAAGGATAGACCATCAGTAGTTTGCAACTGGACAACCCCTTTTAGTACATAGGTCTCTATAATGATGAATGCTGAGGTTTTTTGCTTATAAGCTCAATAGCAACCTATATTTGATTATTGCCTGCATTAGGAAGATCGTTTTGTAAGAAATTAATGTACGCATTTGCCTGGGAAATCGTTCCTTAAGTTATTTTGAACCTTACTTTTTCCTGACATCTTCACCTTCTCGTCAACCAGAGGTTTGGTGTTTGAGGTTTTGACTTTGTCTACTCCTTGAGTGTTGGACTGTTCTAAAATGGTTCATTCTAGTAAATAAAATCTGGTATCAATGATTTGGTGAAGCTGGTTTGTTTGATTTCCTGCTTGTTTTCCGCAGCAGCATTTCCCCAGAATCCTCTTGAGTATTGTGGTGCTTTGTAGGAATGAACAAGATTTATGGGCAAAGGGGGACTTTAGTATTAGAAGATGTATTTATAATTATCTTATTAGCTGAAGACTGTGAACTATTGGAATAACCTAGGAATAAAAGCTGCGATAAAGAATGAAAAAAACCTTGTTTTGTGATCCTGCATTCTGTGAGTTGTGCTATAGACAGAATAGATTACTTAGGTAAGTTAGTGAGGATGGCTGGTCTTGGCTAACCTAAAAGAGTGATGTGCGGAGAACGTGCAGCCATGTCATGTGCTGATTGTGTGAAGAAAACATTTTACAGATCTGAAGCTTTTCTACTCTCCTTTGTTACAATCAAACCTCCCTTTGCTACAATTGTTCAATGTTAACCCTTTCCAATCCACTATCTGACGTCTAAAGACATTCTGATTGAAGGCTGTACAGCTCCAATGTCAGAAGACGTCCGGCAGGGTATTCTTACTGTATATTACTGGCCGCTCTGTTGTCGGGGGCCTCTCCAGCATGTCCCATACCGCAGTACTGTCTCTAGCCAGCAGATGGCGCTATTATATTCTGGCAGAAAGACAAAAACCCCTAGGAAACCCTGAATCCAAAATTGGATTGCAAAGGGTTAAGGCCTAAAAGCGTTTGCCATTATATTCGTTCTCCTGCTTGCTGACCCACTTTATGATAAATTTCAAAAGCTTTTTTCATAACCTCATTTTTAAAAGTTGTAGTATTGATGGATGACCTTTCCACAAAACCTAAAGAATCCACCATCCATTGCATTTCATTAGGGATTCCGGCATCCATGGTCCAATTTATAACTCAGGGTTTAAGCAGATAATGCAATAAATATATCCAAGACTGCATGAGCACCACCAATACAATTACTACCAATCCAACAGCTACCTGGTTCACTCAAGTGTGAAAGCCAAAGTTCCCACTTTAACAATAAGCAAGACATCGTTCAGGAACCCTCACTCTAGGCGATCGTTACTGGTTTCAGCGATTTTTGTTTCAACTGACTTCAAAATGTGATTTTGGAAGTCTGTTGATATGTTTAAGTCTGATCACCAAGACCCAGTATGTACGCCAACTCTTGGCTTGAACTAGAACAAGACATTTGAGGTATGGTCAATGTAGAACACGATGCCCAATGGTTGACATTCATAATATGTGCCATTCTTCATTCTCTTCACAAAGCTTTATTTTCTCTTCCCTGAGATATATGTATGTATGTATATTTTATATTTAAAAAAATATTTTTATTCTTTTTTTTGGGTGTGTTGGTAGAGGTTAATCAAAAAGAAATTTGTATCCAGAAAAAAATGTGCTATAACATCTAAACTACAGAGTGTTGAGATTGAGTAATGTTAGATGTAACTGAAGAGTAAGGGCATATTATGGCTTTATAATACAGCACCATAGCATGGGAATATACTGTATTTCTGTATATGTCTTATTTTGATGCTCAGCATGCTTCATCGAATGACAGTCTTAGAAGCATTGGGGAAGATTTACTAGGTTAAATGTGGCGGAATTCTGACTCATTTTGGTTTTGTTCCAAAAAACTGGGGTACGTGCTCTGGACCCCGTTTATTATGTGTTTAGAAACTTTTTGTGCTTCATTCAAAAAGTGCATCACTTAGTAGGAGAGGGGTATGACTACATGAAGAGGTGTGGTTTCAAATGCAGAAACCACAGGGTGGGCCACAGAAAAGTACGGTAGCTCAGTACTAAAAAAAAATAAAAATCTTGTTATTTGTATAGCCAACTTATTCCGCAGCGCTTTCAGGTAATTATTATTTATTACCCCCCACCAAGCTGGGTTCTCATTTTACCGACCTCGGAAGGATGAGTCAACCTTGAGCCAGCTACCTGAATCAAGCGGGGATTGAACTTTTAACCTTCAGGTCATGAGCGAGAGCTTACACTCTGCACCACCACACTCTTAGTGAAGGAAGGGGGCCATGGACAGCGTTCATAATACAAATTAAATGAATAGGTGGTATAAGCTTAGATAAAAATGCTAAAGGGCACATTCACACTGGCAAGGGCGATATCGGGCCGTGATTCACGGCTTGATATCGCCCTCGCAATCCTTCTGAAAAACCCTGGATATGAGACGCTCTCACATCCAGGGTTCCTCCCCACCATTGCAGGAGATCGCTGCCGCTGCCCCATTGAATATGATGGATGATATCATGAAAAGAAAAGAACATGCTTCGATTTTCTTTTCTCGCAGCATCGCAAGAGTGAAAACATCGCAAATGAGAATGAAACCATTGAAAACCATTGGTTTCATAATCATGCATTTCCACTGACTCTCACATTGCACGATTTTCTCGCTAGTGTGAAGCCGGCCTAAAGATGCAACAAGCTTCCCATAGCCTGAGTCAGACCGCTTTCACATGGGTGACAGCAATATCACCGCTACAAAACGCAGCTGCGTTCCCGCGATTTTGTAGCTTCAGTGATGCGTTTTTCTTGCGAAAAATCGAGCATCGCTGCACTGCTGGCAGCGATAAAATCATGCGATAAACCAATCACGTTGTAGATGCAAGATTTATAAATTGGCTGAGCTGCGATATTGATTGGGCAATTCATAAATCCCGCCTCTACGACGTGATTTGGTTCTTCAAACTCTGCTCAGCCAATCAATGTAGAGCTGGATGAACCAATCACAGCCCTCGCATTGGTTCATCGAGCGCTACTCAGCAAATTGGAGCCATCGCTTCTTCTTCATCAATTCTGGAGGCAGACTTTTTGAACCCGCCATAAGGAAGTGATCTTCTATGGGTGAACGAAGACTGCAGGACGCTCAGCGGAGCTCTGGAGAGCAGTGGGAGGACCCGGACTGCGGCTGCTAGGTAAGTATTTCATTTTCTTTTTTTTTTTCTGGGAATGCAGCTAGGGCTTATTTTAGGATAGGGAAACGCATCGCATCTCACGAAAATCGCTAGTTCATGAGATGCGATGCTTTAAACAAGAAGGCTGCATAGGGAAACACGGGCAACAAAACATCGCAAATCACAGCAATATAGATCATGTCGCAATTGTTTTCTCGCAACACCGCATCAGACAAAATATCGCTAATATGAAGGAACCCATTAAAAAGCATGGGCTTCACATATACATGCGATTTGTAGCATTGTTGCATCGCAAGAAAATCACTCGATTTTTGTCGCTCGTGTGAAAGCGGCCTCACTGTGATAAATCTGCCACATTTTGACTGCCTGCTCCGAGTCTCCGCTGTCTAAATATTAGATGGAATTAGCAAATCTGCCCCATTGATTCTAGGTGAGAGTAAGAAAACTGTACGAATGCATGAGGCCCGAGCCCACCATATTGGGCAGACAGCCTTGTTCTTGGCAAACACCACATGAAACTAAAGAGGGAATGGGGGTGTCGTAGTCGGGTGGGCATTCCATCTAAAAATGTTGGATACTTTTATAGAATTCAGCTTAAGATCACACATCAAAAAAATCTGAACCAAAATCCACATCAAATATCCCATTTGATGTGAATCCACAGCAGATCTGTTGCTTCTTCTTGAAGGGGTGACATCTGCTGCAGCTCCATCGCAAATTCTGCACCAATGGAGCTTGTTTTTTAAGCAAAATTTGACTGATTTTGGGGTAAATTTTTGCGCTGCCAAAAACCTGCCCAAAATTCGCTACATGTGAACGTACTCTAAAGAGTTACTTTAAAAAAAAAAAAGCCGCTTTTTTTTTACCCCCCTCATCGAATGTGGCTTGTATTGTAATTTCATTCTAGTCACATTTAAATGGTGATGTTTCTGGATAAAAGTTTTTTTTTTCTAATTTTATACATCACCCTTAAATATCCTTGAGATGTTTTTCCGTTGGAGGTATTACTAATGCATAGCTCTGTGTTATAGTCGTAGGGTTTCATACATGTATTCCCTCCCCATAGACAAGCATATGTACACAGACGTCCCCCAATGCCTGATCCTTCCATCATAGGTGTGCTGCTGGACGGCAGCATTAAACCCCAGATTTAAAGCGGTACGTGTTGTTGTCTGTTTATTTAGGTTTTTTTTAAGACTGTTTCCATAAAACCATGAGATTCCTCTAATCTTTTTTTTATTTTGTACACACCATGTATTTATTTTCTTTGAACCAAAGAACATTAACTTTGAGACGGTCATGCCCAAAGCTTCAGTCTTTTAATGTTTTTTTATCAATCGTTTGATTTTTGTGGTATAATGAACAAACTGGAAACATAACTCATGTAATTGTAGAATATTCTAGAGGGAGACGACTCCAAGTCATGTGCAATAAGATCCAGATCCGGGCTAAGAAAATGTGACTTTGTCTGCAACGTTATCTACACAATGTTAAACCGTGAACAACTGCATTTTATGTTACGTATTAGTGGTAAGAAACTGTTGGAAACTCTTAAATGTTCTTAAATCGCAATTAAACTAGTTGAAATTAAATAAAACCAAGGCTGGACAAATCCAGAATCTGTTTGTTTGGAGTTTTGTTTGTTTGCTTTTTTTCTTAAAGGGAGGGGTATTCCGGGCACAGACTAACATCCTCACAATACGTCATTCAGTAATAGGATCACTGTACCCAGTCTAGTTACTTTCTGCATTTTCTCTCTGTCACAGTTGGTGCTAGTGCGTTGTAGGACCTGTGAGCTGTGGGCGGAGCTACAGTGCTGCCCAGTAAACAAGCTCTATGCATGCTGGAAGTTATAGGTATCCGTCTGCTGCTGTGTTTACTACGGAAGTGATGTATGTAAACAGCGGCAGATCGGTGGCTGCACGGGATGGAGAAGAGGGTGCAGAACAAAAGTACAGGCTGCTGCTTATCTATAGATTTCAGCATTTTCATGTCCCAGATTGGTAATTTAAGGATACAATAATTTTGGGGATTTGCATTTTTCTAAAAACATTTTTTATTTTTAATTTTGCCATAGCTGTATGAGAACTTGCTTTTTGCGTGGCCATTTTTGGGGGGGCAGGGTGAAAAAACTAATTCTACAATTTTTATTTTTTCTATGGCATTCAATAAGCAGTATAAGGGCTCAGTCTGACAAGCGGATATACGAGCATTTGTCTGCGTGGAAGAAAAACGTACTGCATGTACAGGCGAAAATCCGCAGCTACCAAAGATAGGACATATGGGTGGCAATAAACGTGGTCATGCGGATTTTTTCCCACACAAGCATTGCTTTTTTTTTCCACACGGAAAAACACGCGAATCTCTGCTCGTCTGACTAAGCCCTAAGGGCTTATTTTCACAAGCGTTTATCAGCCGGCCGTCTAAGCAGTTCCCTCGCCCAGACTCTTCCTCTCTCCTCCAATTTTGCCCACTCCCATTGCAAACCGTTCGAAGGGGAGGAGAGAGGCAGAGAAGCGGTGAGGGGGGAGGTAAAGGGGGACTGCTCAGATGGAAGCATATATCGTCCGGCCATGAAAACGCTGGCTTATATACGCTTGCGTAAATGAGCCCTTAAATGGCATAACATAGTGACTTTTTTTCTGCAGGTTGATTTCAAATTTATACACATTTTTATTTTTTTAGACTTTTCCACTTTTTTTTTCTACAATAACCCCTTTTTGGAATTTTTTTTTTTTTACTGCCACATTCAAAATCCCATAACTTTTTAAATTTTCCATGGATCATGAAGCTGTGGAAGAGCTTCTTTTTTTACTTTGACAAGCTGTAGATTTTATCGGTACCATTTGGGCATGCTTTTAACTTTATCTATTCTATTCCATTTTCTTGGGAGGCGAAGTGCGTAAAAACATTTTGTTTTTTATAGGGTTTGCTGCGTGGGATAAAAAGTATTTTCAATTAATTTTACAGGTCATTATAGATACGGCGTTACCAAACATAGCTTCTTCTTTTTCAAACAAAAGAAGGGAAAAAGGCCTTTTTTTCACCCTTTTATGTCCCTTTAGGGAACTTTAACCTACACTCTTATGATCACTTAGATAATGCACTGAAGTACTTCTGTACTGAAGTGTATTATATCATTTTTTTGCCATTGTTTGCTATGGCAGACGCGAAGGGCATTGTAAGGCCCCAGCTTGCCATAGCAATATGTCAGCTAATCATGGAGGACCGATGACCTCACAGAACTCCCTCTCAATTCCATACATGCCTTGATTGCGGCATGTAGGGTGTTAGCATCGGAGATCGCTGTTCTCACTGATCTTTGCCATTGCTGTCAGTCTCATCCAGCTCCTGCTACAGAAGGCAGAGACTCTGCTCAGCTGATGTAGTCATATGTCAATTCGCAGAAACCGTTTTCAACTAATGACGTACATATCCATCCTAGGGCTAATAGGGGATAAATTATTTCTACCTCTGGTTTACACAGCACAGGAGTGAAAAACTTTACCACCTCTGCTTTTGAAAACGAGACTACTACTACACGGACAAATGATTACTGATCTACTGTACCTGTAACTGGCCATACATTTGGCTGCAAGGGAAACAAATGGTTACCATCCAAGGCCTTATTCACACAAGCATCTTTACGCAGCTTATTTAGCCACAATAAAAAAAATCACGACCATCTGAAACATTGAATTCAATGTAATCATTCAGATTGATGATTTTTAGCCGCGTTAAAACATTGCGCCAGAAAAAATAGGACATCAGCTACTGAAAACGGTGACCGATTTTATACGCTGCCGGAATAGGTAGGTCTTGCCCTCTCTTTTTGTCAAAATATACTGGAAGCTCCCATGGACTCCTATGGGAGTTGGGGAAAAAATGCAGAAGGAGGGAGTTTAGCTGCGTCCAGCACTGAGAAAAGATTACAGCTGGCTCTAGTGAAGCATTAGAAGTCATACCGAGGATTTTTGCCGAAAACAAAAAACATGGAGAAAGTGGCTAATTTTGCCCATCCACCTTACCAAAACTGGAATAGAAAGTGATGAAAGAGTTTTAGGGATTAATAAATGATACAATTAAAAAGTACAACTCGTCACATAGCAACATTGACATAAAAAGAAAAATGATGGGAGTCTATGAATCCGCCAATAGAAAAAAAATTGATTAAGATAAAAACTCTATATAAAAAAAAAAACTGTGTATAAGGGCTTATTCACACAAGCGTATATCGACCGGCCAATATACGCTACTGTGTGATGCATGGGGCGGCATATACGCTTGCCAACTCTCTGCAAGCGAAAGGAGATGGGACAGTGCAGGAGCTAGTGTACTGAGCTCCCGCCTCTTGCCGCTGTTTGCAATGGGAGGGGCTTAGCTCCGCCCCTCCCATTGCAAACAGCGGAGAAGGGGCAGAGTTTAGCAGTCACGCTGCTAAACTACCTCCCTTCTCCTGCCGCTGTCATTGGCTCCTATAGGAGTCAATGCAGCTGCTGTCGACGTAAGTGACCGGTCGGGAGCTTTTACGCTGCGGAGATCCCCCCCTGTGCACTGATGCATTGTAAACCAATGCATCAGAGGGGCAGCGTGTATCGGTCAGGGCGTGAAAAGCTGGCCGATATACACCCATGTGAATAAGCCCTAAACTTGGTACTACCAGATCTGGCTGACCAAGAGATTACTATCACATTATTTATTCTGAAGGCCGGCATTGGGAGAACTATTATTCAAATAATCACTTGAGTAAATATAAGTGACAGTTGTGATGAGTGAGAATTTGTTTACTAGTCACTTCTAAGGCTTTATTACACGGGCCGATAGTCTTTCAAACAACTGCATGTGCGTTGACCTCACCGCTAAGGTCATTGGCGCTCGTGCAGAGCATATAAACTAAAAGACTTGCCTCCCACTCATAGGATTGTCGTCCGCTTCTCGCTATGGGAACCATTGAGCGGGGAGCCAACAAGGTTTTTTAAAGCTGACTGAAAAGTCAGCTTAACCCTTTCCAATCCACTGTCTGACGTCTGAAGACATTATGACTTAAAGGGGTTGTCCCGCGGCAGCAAGTGGGTCTATACACTTCTGTATGGCCATATTAATGCACTTTGTAATGTGCATTGTGCATTAATTATGAGCCATACAGAAGTTATAAGAAGTTTTTCACTTACCTGCTCCGTTGCTAGCGTCCTCGTTTCCATGGAGCCCGTCTAATTTTCGGCGTCTAATGGCCAAATTAGACGCGTTTGCGCAGTCCGGTCTTCTTTTCTCAATGGGGCCGCTCGTGCAGGATGCCGGCTCCGTGTAGCTCCGCCCCGTCACGTGCCGATTCCAGCCAATCAGGAGGCTGGAATCGGCAATGGACCGCACAGAAGCCCTGCGGTCCACCGAGGAAGAAGATCCCGGCGGCCATCTTCAGCCGGTAAGTAAGAAGTCACCGGAGCACGGGGATTCAGGTAAGCGCTGTGCGGATTTTTCTTTAGGTCCCTGCATCGGGGTTGTCTCGCGCCGAACGGGGGGTTGAAAAAAAAAAAACCCGTTTCGGCGCGGGACAACCCCTTTAACGCTGTACAGCTCCGATGTTGGAAGACATCCGTCGGGGTTCTCTTACTGTATATTGCCAGCCTCTCTGCTGTCGGAGCCTATCCAACGTGTCACCTCATGCAGTACTGGCTTTAGCCAGCATATAGCACCGTTGTATAACAGCAGAAACAGAGTAAGCTCCCTAGGAAAACCAGGATACAAATTGGATTGGAAAGGGTTAAACAATTGCGAACGACAAGTGAGTGATTTTTCTTTCGCATTCACACTGAATGATTATCGCTCAAATTCGTTCATTTGAGTGACCCCAGACCGAACAGTCCGGCTGGTCTTCAATTACAGGCAGTTCAAGGCTCAAACAAGAAAAAAAAACACTCAAGTCCTTGCAGGTGAGAAGACTGAGAGGCAGCAGCACCGACTGTTCAGCTGAAGCAGTGAGTGTTCACTCAAAGACCACTTGCTCGTATTTATGTGCGTTTAGCGCACTTGCCAACCAATGAGTGTGCAGTGGGAGGGGTTACAATGTCAAATAGAAGCCTGCCAAAGAACCTCACGCCCCATCTCAGCATTCGCTGGCTGAAATGAGAAACCCACAGCTGGTTTCCAGACTAGTTTGTTGGGTTTTCATGGAAAGAGCATAGCATAAGTTGTTTCCTTAAGGGCGGACTCACACGGGCGTGTTAGTGCACGCAAGATCTGCGCCTGCAATGTGCAAAGAATGCAACCTATTGTTTAAAAAAAAAACCGCAACATGCTCTATTTTGGTGTGCACTTGTGCATCAAAGGCACCATAGGAGTCTATAGGGATGGGCAATTGCTCAATGAACGGCCCAATTTAAAGGGGAAATCAATACACTGGCGACTATTTTAGGCCACACAGTCTTTTAGATCACGGCCGGGTGTGTCCCGCGCTAATGTGCACGATCCCCAGCAGCGCAAAAAATACAGTAAAAAGCACAGATCGTGTGCGATAGCGCGACCTTTAATGCGCAAAAAGCCATGCCCTCGCAAGTGTTTTTGCGTTTACACTCGTCTGAAGCCGCCCGAACTCATCTAAAACTCACATCCAATATATTTCCCTTAGTTGAAACACTTTTTGCCAGTTAGCTCTTGAAACAGTCATTAAGGCCTCTTTCAGACAGACGACAGCAACATTGCTGCGATATCGCAGCTTTGTTCCAGCAATTTTTTCGCGTTATTATGCCATTTTCTTTCCAAAACATCGCTGGCACTCGTGGTTTTCTTGTGTTCTTTTTTTGAGGGGGTGGGGAAAGAGAATAGGACTTTCTAATGTTAAAGTCACATCACACAAAAACCATGATGTTATGCGTTGCAAAGGGTCCATAGGGAAACATGGGCTACAAAAAAAAATGGGGCAAGGTAGAGCACACCATAATTTTTTTTTTCTCACAAGATAGCATCAGAGAAAACAGCGCTAATGTGAAGGAACCCTATTGGAATGCATGGGCTTCACATACATGAGTTTTCTGGTGTTCTCGCATTGCAGCAAAATCGCACAATTTTGATGCTCATGTTAAAGCAGCCTAAAAGGCTTCATATACGGAAACACATATATGGCGAGTTTTTACAGCTGACCGCTATACGCGACGATCTGAAGCATCGGTATTGAATGCGTTCACACGGGCAAACATACACGACTAGAATACAGCAGCGGAAATTATACAGTGGGTAAAAAATAGTTCTGGAACTATCTTTTGACCGATATACGGCGGCAGCTCCCATAGACTCCTATGAAAGCTAGGGGAAAATGGGAGGGGGGGGGGGCATTTTAGCAGCATCCAATGCTGCACAATGCTTACAGGTGCCTCTATATAGGCATTTAAAGGCTTCATGAGGGCTTTCCGGGGTGCAACGTATTTTCTCGCTAAAAACGACTCACAGTCGTGTGAATGAACGAGAAAACGCTACTTATCTTTGGCCATTGATTGCAGAAAATCGTCCATTCATTCAAATTTACAGCGCGGACGAGAGAACGTAAAAACGCATACAGTCGTGTGAAAGAGCCCCAACACAGAGGTTCACTTAGTTTTTCTCACTGCTCTGTCCGTGTTAACTCAAACTGCGCAACAAAAGACATGAATGTTACATGAGTGTTTCTGTCATTAGTTTAGTTAGAATTAGAGATGAGCGAGCGTACTCGGAAAAGCACTACTCGCTCGAGTAATTTGCTTTATCCGAGTATCGCTGTGCTCGTCCCTGAAGATTCGGGTGCCGGCACGGAGCGGGGAGCTGCAGGGGAGAGCGGGGAGGAACGGAGGGGAGATCTTTCTCTCCCTCTCTCCCGCCCGCTCTCCCCTGCTCCCCGCTGCGACTCACCTGTCAGCCGCAGCGGCACCCGAATCTTCAGGGATGAGCACAGCGATACTCGGATAAAGCACATTACTCGAGCGAGTAGTGCTTTTCCGAGTACGCTCGCTCATCTCTAGTTAGAATGTGTTTGTCTATAATTGTGACTAAGGCCCAGTGTCCACGGGCGGATTTTAATTATAAAATCTGCGCTTGGCAGACCCGCGCCGAGCGCATCTGCCGGGCAGAAGAAAGAAGATCTGGCCGCGACGGAGGAGACACCCACAGCATCCAAACAGGTGAGTATAATGTCATTTCTGGCCCCATGGCTGCGGGCCGGGTGGAAACCGCTGCGGAATTCCACCGTGCGTGCCCGTGGACATGAGGCCTTAGTTAACAATTAGATCGGATTTTATTAGTAATCAATGCAGAAATCCAAGCAATTCCAATGGTTTCACTTATTTCTTCTTGAAACTGGTTACATATATAACATACAACGTCGATTTGCTGTTTTGTTTATATATTTAATAAGATAGGTAATTTCCAAACAAAATCATTTAATGAACTATCAAATTTGACCACTAGATGGAGTTCTATCAACTGAAGGTCCCATAAAGAATTTCTAATGGCATAAAAGCATAAATCCACAATTAGTCATACACATTAAACCACTGACAGGCTAAATAAATAACATTGATTATCTCAAAACAAGGATACATGTTAATGGATGGGATATATTAGGCTGCAAGTGAAATGCCTTATTACTAGACAATACTGAGGTACAAAAGTAAGGTAACAGACAAAGCATTATAGAGAATGGACAAGGTATCATATCAGGAAAATCAATTACATATATACTACTTAAAATAGGCAAATAAAAAAGCTGTAGAAAAAAAGCTGACGATGCTATTGCAACATATGAGATGATGCTTGGAGCATCTCAGGAAATCGTACATAGCAATAGTCCAAGGATAGAGCCGAACAAAGGAAATAGGAGGCTTCTTGAGTACAGAATGTGGCCTTATATGTTTAATCAAACTATACAAGCTATACTAAAAAGTACACAAACCTTGGACAGTAGATAGACTTTTTGGCTACAACACTAATATGGATTGTCCTCTTCACATCCCACCGGTCGGGACCTGATGCACAGTATCTTAGAGGCACTGACAGTGCATCGGGTCCTGACAGGGAGAGAGACCTATCACCCAGGACCCGCAGCCAGGCAGAGGGGAGGCAAAAGTATGTATGATGGGAGTAATCTGTAGATGTATTAGTCAGATAAACTACAGCTATTATCCATAAACTATTCGATGTTGTCTGCAGTACCAGCACTACAGATCACAGTGAAGAATAAAGCTCTATATTCGGCTATTGCAACTAGTTGAAGACGGATTTCCATAGGAATGCTCATTATTGCTGCAGAAATTAGGCTGATTAAACATATTGCAAAAATGCTTATAATCGCCTACTCTGTACATTAACCTCTTAACTCTATATGGCATAAATGTATGTCCTTTGTGGCTGGTACGTGCCTCAACAGAATGTAAACTAATGTCCTCTGCATGGCACCACCCCAGAAGCTGAGCCAGTGCCTTCTGCAGCGGGAGTCGGCTGTGACTTATAGCTGGTCTCCCACTACAACAGCGAAAATCGGTGAGAACACCGATCCCCCTTCTTAACCTCCTACCTTGCATTATCAATGTTAATCGTGGCATGTAAAGGGTTCACATAGTGAGTGCAGATCTGGGTCTGCCATGGCATATGATCACTAGCAAAAGTGATAATGCATTGCAGTGACGTGTGTGTGTAATGTGTGGGAATCAGGATGGATGTAGTAGAGCTGTGTGATGTGTGGAGTCAGGATGGATGTAGTAGAGCTGTGTGATGTGTGGGGATCGTAATGGATGTACCATATAGCACAGCTGAGTGGCGCACTGCGCCACCAGAAACACTGCTACTATAATTTCCTATAATTACTAGTACATTACCTAACAGGCATTGGGATATCGCCAGTCTTTTCAATGGGGCCAGCGGCAGCAGCGCTAGCCCCATTGAAAAGATATGGAGAATACCGTGGACTTCTGCCACAGCTGTCACAGCTGTGACAGCTGTGGCAGGAGTTTCCTTTATCTCCGCGGGGACCACGGGGATGAAGTAATCCTTTGCCACAGCTGTCACAGCTGTGGCAGAATTGCAGCATGCTATCCCATTGCTTTGTAGCAAACTCTGCAGTATGATTTTCGGGGAAGGGCTTGAAATATAAGCCCTTCCCTGAAAATCATCATTAACTGGTAAAAAAATAATTTAAAAAATTACTCACCTATCCGCCGCTCAGACGCGTCCTCCGGCTGGCTCCCTGACACTGCTGTCCAGCATTTTCAGCAGGCGGGGATTTAAAAAGTGCTTAGCTATTCATTCATGAATAGCACTATCTTAGCTATTCATGAATGAATAGCTAAGCGCTATCTGTAATTGGCTGAGCGCTCAGCCAATAGCTAAGCACTAGCTGCTATTGGCTGAGCGCTCAGCCAATCAGCGCAGCCCTTTCAGGAGGTGGGGATTTTTAAATCCCCGCCTGCTGATAGTGCTGGACAGCAGTGTCGGGGAGCCAGCCGGAGGACGCGTCTGAGCGGCGGAGAAGTGAGTAATTTATTTATTTTTTTACCACTTATTGGTGCTTTTTAGGGAAGGGCTTATATTTCAAGCCCTTCCCCGAAAATGATACTGCAGGGTTTGCTACAAACCACTGCTTTCAATGGGACCGGCAGCAGCGCCGATCCCATTGAAAGCAATGGGATAGCATGCTGCACTTCTGCCACAGCTGTCACAGCTGTGCTACATGGTACATCCATTATGATCCCCACACAGCTCTACTACATCCATCCTGACCCCACACATCACACAGCTCTACTACATCCATCCTGATTCCCACACATTACACACACACGTCACTGCAATGCATTATCACTTTTGCTAGTGATCATATGCCATGGCAGACCCAGACCTGCACTCACTATGTGAACCCTTAACATGCCACGATTAACATTGATAATGTCATGTAGGAGGTTAAGAGTGGGGATCGGTGTTCTCACCGATTTTCGCTTTTGTAGTGGGAGGCCAGCTATAAGTCACAGCCGGCTCCCGATGCAGAAGGCACTGGCTCAGCTTCTGGGGTGGTGCCATGCAGAGGACATTAGTTTACATTCTGTTGAGGCACGTACCAGCCACAAAGGACAAACATTTATGTCATATAGAGTTAAGAGGTTAATGTATAGAGTTAATGTACAGCTGTCACAGCTGTGACAGCTGTGGCAGGAGTTTCCTTTATCCCCGCGGGGACCACAGGGATGAAGTAATCCTCTGCCACAGCTGTCACAGCTGTGGCAGAATTGCAGCATGCTATCCCATTGCTTTCAATGGGATCGGCGCTGCTGCCGCTCTCATTGAAAGCAGTGGTTTGTAGCAAACTCTGCAGTATGATTTTTGGGGAAGGGCTTGAAATATAAGCCCTTCCCTGAAAATCATCATTAAAGGGGTTGTCCAGCGCCGAAACGTTTTTTTTTTTTTACCCCCCCCCCCCCCCCCGTTCGGCGCGAGACAACCCCGATGCAGGGGTTAAAAAAACAAACCGGGTAGTACTTACCCGAATCCCGGCGGTCCGGCGTCTTCATACTCACCTGCTGAAGATGGCCGCCGGGATCCTCTCTCTCTGTGGACCGCAGGGCTTCTGTGCGGTCCATTGCCGATTCCAGCCTCCTGATTGGCTGGAATCGGCACGTGACGGGGCGGAGCTACACGGAGCCGGCATTCTGCACGAGCGGCACCATTGAAGACAGCAGAAGACCCGGACTGCGCAAGCGCGGCTAATTTGGCCATTAGAGACCGAAAATTAGTCGGCACCATGGAGACGAGGACGCCAGCAACGGAGCAGGTAAGTATAAAACTTTTGATAACTTCTGTATGGCTCATAATTAATGCACAATGTACATTACAAAGTGCATTAATATGGCCATACAGAAGTGTATAGACCCACTTGCTGCCGCGGGACAACCCCTTTAACTGGTAAAAAAATAATTTAAAAAATTACTCACCTATCCGCTGCTCAGACGCGTCCTCCGGCTGGCTCCCTGACACTGCTGTCCAGCATTTTCAGCAGGCGAGGATCTAAAAAGTGCTTAGCTATTCATTCATGAATAGCACTATCTTAGCTATTCATGAATGAATAGCTAAGCACTATCTGTAATTGGCTGAGCGCTCAGTCAATAGCTAAGCACTAGCTGCTATTGGCTGAGCGCTCAGCCAATCAGCGCAGCCCTTTGAGGAGGTGGGGATTTTTAAATCCCCGCCTGCTGATAGTGCTGGACAGCAGTGTCGGGGAGCCAGCCGGAGGACACGTCTGAGCGACGGAGAAGTAATTTTTTTTTTTTTTACCACTTATTGGTGCTTTTCAGGGAAGGGCTTATATTTCAAGCCCTTCCCCGAAAATGATACTGCAGGGTTTGCTGCAAACCACTGCCTTTAATGGGACCGGCAGCAGCGCCGATCCCATTGAAAGCAATGGGATAGCATGTTGCACTTCTGCCACAGCTGTCACAGCTGTGACATCTGTGGCAGAAGTCTGCGGTATTCCCCATATCTTTTCAATGGGGCTAGCGCTGCTGCCACTGGCCCCAAAAAATGCCAGTGGGTGTCCGTACTAATAAACAGTTCTACCATTTACATTACCACTGAGCACATTGAATGAAAATGCACAATTCAGAGAGGAAAAGGTTGTGCTTCTGGGACCTCATGTACTATGGATTTCCAGCTCATTTACACAGGTGTGGCATGTTTGTGCTGGCTGGAGTTCTCCAGCCAGCCAATCCCCTCTGGTCTGCTGCCCATTAATACCAGCCCCTGTGGCTAGAGGTAACTGTTTTTTTTCATTCCCCCTTGTTTTTGCATTCATGCTTGTTGTTCAGTGGGTGTGAGCTGCAATGTGTTCTGTGTGTCTGTGCTGGTTGCCAGACATGTAGTGTGAACAGTCCTGTTCTGTTTTGTATGCATTCCATGCTATGTTGGTGTGAACTGTGTCCTGTGCTGCTTTGATCGCTTACCATCTAGGATGTGTTAGGTCTATAGGTTCCAGCATGGGGCCATCCCTATCAGGAAGATCGCCCTGCATGCAGGCAGGTTTACTGTGGTTAATTGTCTCTTTAGAGTAGGGACCGGCGAGACAACGAGGACCCTTGAAGTGGGCTCACGGGCTTAAGTATCTGGGCCAAAATACAAACTAATAGCTCGTACGTGCTGTAGCAATTCCACCTGTTCATGCATGTGGGTATGCTTGGTCATGTTTTGGATGTTTGTTGATTTATGTCTGTCCGTGAGTTATGTCTGCTGTTTTTTAAGTTCTGCCGGAGTTTCGCCAGTTTGTGAGCATGAAGAACATAACAGAACCTTTGTGTTAATGACTTCTTCAAGAGCTAATTGATTAAGTATGTTTCAATTAAGGAGATGAGAATGATAGTGTTGGTTTTCTAGGTGCTTTGCCTGTTAAATGAAAGCACACAAAGCCTGGTTACTGACAAATCTACTCTACTCAATACAGATTGGTGTGGACCATGCCATAATGCAGAAAACTTTCCATAAGATGTATTATAAATATGTCTGCAGCAGGAAAAAGCTGCTAATATATTTCTAAACAACTGGGTGTACATCATAAAGATAAGTGCATCTTCCTAAAAAAATAAGTACACATATATACGTATATTTCAAAGCTAAAATAGCTGTATGACAATTTTCTATGTAGGATAATATAAATACATATAAATAAAACAGCCATGCATAAAACCCACCTCCAGGAAGCGATGGTTCTAATTGGTTATCGAACGCTGCTCAGTCGATGAACCGATCACAGCCATATAATTGGTTAATCGAGCGCTGCATTGATTGGCTCAGCAGCTCTCGACAACTAATCAGAGCCATCGCTTTCTGTAGGTGGGATTTATGAATTCTGTAACCAGGAAGTGATCTTCTGTAGGCAGCCGAGGACTACAAGAAGCCCGCTTTAGCTCCAGAGAGCAGCAGGAGGGACCTGGACCGAGCCTGCAAGGTAAGTATAATAAAACATCTCCCGAAGACAGTATTCTAACATCTAGCTCCATAGTATACAGCACCTAACTACATAATATATAGCACTAACCTATATAGCACCCATACATAGTATATAGCACCTTCCGATACAGTACAGAGCAGCAGACAACTGGGATTGACAACTGCTTCTTGTTTTTTTAAACAATTTAGAAATGATGGTCAGCAAACTTGTTCATAGACAAACCAGAAAGTTTAAAATAATCCAAAAAGAATGTAAAGTGCAGACTAAAATTCTAGTTTTCACGTCTGGAAACCTTAATTATCTGCCAAAAGGTAGGTCCATGCTGGATTATCAGGTAGTATAGCAGGACATGCTAATTATAAATAAATGGGAAATACATAAGCAATGAATGTAATTACCTATTGAGACCTCATACAAGAGCCTATATTTAGGAATCCCGCAGCGGCGTCCATACGTACCTGCTCTGTTGGCTTCTTTGCTGTACTGCGAATGGACCCAGTGGCTCGCCATCGCACAGTACAAACATCTTTTTTCAATATCTTTTTTTCCTACGCCATCGCTAGGTGGCGATGCAGAATCCACAACCTGTCTGCAATGTGGGATGGGTTGTGGATTGGACGGCTTCCATTGACTTCAATGGAAGCCATCCAGGCGGAATCCACACAAAAATGCTGCGACTTTTCCTCCGCTTGTGGAAACCGCAATTGGTTTCAAGAAGTGTGGAGGAAGAATCCATTTTCCATAGCATGCTATGGGAGCGATTTGCCGCAGATTCCACAGTAAATATCCGTCCATGGACAGGAAGCCTAACTACCATAGACATACTTATGGCTGCTCTATTCTCAGCCACCACTGTTCTCCTGTGGTTACTGATGCTATCCCGGGTCTGATCACACTGTAGTTAGTTGCACACATGTGTGGACTTCCAGTTCTTTTAGGGTCAGTGGTGTTAAGCACTGCCCTAGCCTATTATCATCCGTTCTGTTTATTTTCTTTTACTAGAGGCCTGGAGATTCCCACAAGATAGGAAATAAGTGATGGATGAGGGTCAAATTACTGGGACCCCTAGCGATCATGACATCGGAGACATGTAACATCCACAACCATCCAAAGCCTGGAGGAAAATACTCTCCTCTTTGCACTAATCTCCATCACTATCCTCCTTTTAAGCCTAAACACTTTCTTCCAACACCCAGGCCCAACACACTCCATCCACATCAGCCCCTCCCTCCTCTCCTCACCCATGTTTGGCTCCCATGCACTTTTTAACCAACCCCCCCATACCGCAAAGAAACACCTCAGCCACCCATACAAATCCCCTAACCATGTGCTCACCCTTGCTACCCTGCTACTCCTAGCCGCAGGGAACATATTCCCCAACCCAGGCCCACCCTGTACTGTTCTCTACCAAAATGCCCCCCCTGCCCCATTCAAATGCGCCCTATGGAACTCTCAATCTGCATGCAACAAACTCCCAACTATCCATGACCTCTTCACCTGCTCGCCCTCACGGAAACCTGGATAGAGCAGTATGATTCTACCTCCCCGCTGCATTGTCCTATGATGGCCTGCAGTTCTCCCACACCCCCAGATCGGACGACAGACGCGGCAGAGGAGTAGGTATCATCCTCTCGTCTAACTGTACCTTCCAGGTCATTCCCTCAGCTCCCTCGCTTACTTCAAAGTCTACACCCTGCAACTCTTCCGCCCACTGCCCCTGCGTGTCACAGTTATTTACCAGCCCCCAGGTCCTACCCACCTGTTCCTAGACCACTTCGCTGCATGGCTCCCCCGCTTCCTATCCTGTGAAATCCCAACCCTCATCCTTGGTGATTTCAACTTCCCTACTAACGATCGCAGCTCCCCATCTGCCTCCCGGCTTTTAATACTTACCTCCTCCCTTAGCTTATCACTAATCTCTGACTCCCCCACTCACAGAGATGGCAATACTCTCGATTTAGTTTTCCTCTGTCTCTGCTCTGCCTCTCACTTTAGTAACTCCCCCCTTTACTAACTTCCACTCTCAGATCACAACCTTCTCTCTTTCTCCATCAGGCACCCTAGCATCTCCCCTGACCCCCCTATCTATCGCACCTCTAGGAACTTCCAGTCCATCCGCACTAAACAGTTTGCTGAGACCATTCAGTCCTCCCTGTCCCCTATCTCTCTCCTCCCCTGCCCTAACCTGGCAGCCGAACACTACCACACCACCCTCAGCCGTGCCCTGGATGAAGCAGCACCGCCCGTGACTCGAGCCGTTAAACACAGACCACGGCAACCTTGGCTCACGTCCCAAACACGCTTCATCCAGCTGTGCTCTAGGTGCGCCAAGCGGCTGTGGAGAAAGTCAAAGCTGCCAGCAGACATGCACCACTTCAAATTCATGCTTAAAACTTATAACCTAGCCCTTCACCATGCAAAACAAGTTTATTTTACCTCCCTTGTCTCCTCACTATCCCACAACCCCAAATGACTCTTTGAGATCTTCCACTCCCTCAGCCCTAAAGAACAGGCCCCTGCGACAGACCTGACTGCTGGAGAACTAGCTGCCTATTTCAAAGAAAAAATCGACAACATTCGAAAATAAATCTCTGAAAACTGCATGGCTAGCCCCGATCCCAGTTTCCTCAGCACTGCTTCCAGAACTTACTCACTTTCTACGTTAGAACCAATGACAGAGGAAGAAGTCTTCATGCTCCTTTCCGCTGCTCGCCCCACCACCTGCGCTAGTGACCCTCTCCCCTCTCACCTCCTTCGGTCCCTTTCCCCAGCTCTCATTACTCACCTCACCACAATCTGCAACCTCTCTCTAACCTCTGGCACTTTCCCCTCCTCATTTAAACACTCCATCATATCCGATCTGCTTAAAAAAACAACCCTGGACCTGACTGATGCTGCCAACTACCAGCCCGTCTCAAACCTCCCCTTCATCTCCAAATTACTAGAACGCCTGGTCTACTCCTGCCTTACAAGCTTTCTCTCTGACAACTCACTTCTCGACCCCCTCCAGTCTGGGTTCCGCTCTCTCCACTCAACCGAAACTGCCCTCACAAAAGTAACAAATGACTTGATGACTGCAAAGTCGAGAGGTGACTACTCCCTACTAATCCTCCTTGACCTGTCTGCTGCATTTGACACTGTCGACCATAACCTCCTTCTCACTATGCTCCGCTCTATTAGGCTGAAGGACACTATTCTCTCCTGGCTATCTTCCTACCTCTCTGACCGCTCTTTCAGTGTCTCTTTTGCTGGTTCTATCTCTTCTCCACTTCCTCTCACTGTTGGGGTACCCCTGGTCCCCTTCTCTTCTCTATCTATACTGCCCCAATTGGACAAGCCATCCACAAATTCGGCCTCCAATACCATCTCTACGTTGACGACACCCAACTATACACCTCCTCTAGTGCGATCTCTGGACCATTCCTCCAAAATATCACCAACCGTCTGTCCGCTGTCTCTAACACTATGTCCTCCCTTTTTCTCAAACTAGACCTCTCTAAAACTGACCTCCTTGTCTTTCCACCTTCCAACCGACCTCCCCTCAACATCTTTATTCCAGTGTCTGGCACCATCATAACCCCCAGACAGCATGCCCGCTGCCTTGGGGTCACACAGTGGACGCTGACCTCTCCTTTACCCCCTATATCCAATTTCTGGCCCAAACATGCCACATGCACTTCAGAAATATTGCTAAAATACGGCCATTCCTCACCACAGACACGCTAAAGACACTCGTGGTCACCCTAATCCACTCCCGGCTTGACTACTGCAACTCGCTACTCATCAGCCTACCCCGCACTAGACTTGCTCCACTTCAATCCATACTAAATGCGGCAGCTAGGCTCATTTTTCTATCCAGACGTTACTCAGATGCTTCTGCACTATGCCAGTTGCTGCATTGGCTGCCCATCCATTGCAGAACTAAATTTAAACTTTTCTACCTCACCCACAAAGCTCTGCATGGCGTCGCGCCAGCATACATTGCCTCTCTCCTGTCAGTACACCACCCAGCCCGCTCACTCCGATCGGCTAACACACTCAGACTAAACACCCCTGTAATACGAACCTCACATGCTCGCCTACAGGACTTTACCAGAGCAGCACCCATCCTCTGGAACACTCTACCCCAAGGCATCCGGACAATTTCCGATGCACGAAATTTCAGACGCGCCTTAAAAACGTACCTCTTCAGAGAAGCATACCAAATTTCCTGACCTCCCTATGGTGCCCCACCCCGTTTGCCTTCTAATAACTGATTTCCACATGAAATCCCCGATTGCCTGTGTTCCCCATGCCTCTCTCCTCTCCCCTACCCCCTTGCACCTCCTGTACGACCCCCAACCCATTTGTTTCAAACCCAATGTACCTCACATTCTAATTTTTGTATTGTTTTGGATTTATCCATGCCTGAAAGCGCTGTGAAATAAGTTGGCGCTATACAAATAAAGATTATTATTATTCTGTGTCCCCTGTTTGAATAGTGGTGATAAAGCATACATGCTTCCACTCCATTCATCTCTATGGGACTACTGGAGGTTGCCAATCCTCTGATGGATGTAACACAAGTGCTAGAAGATCACAATTTCACTGAAGTTATGCCAGGCTTTTTGGCATGAAAAACGCTTCGCATCCACGGGTAAAAAGCATATTGACAAGCGTGATATCGGGCCTGTTTTTTTGGCCTGATATAGCGCTTGCCTGTGTGAATGTAGCCGTACAGAGGATTCTGAAGGTCCAGGGTGATATACGGCTGCCTCTGTACAGTCTGAAGCCAAGCAAGGTCAATTGGACCAACCTGCTAGCAGCCCTCTGCTTTGGCAATCTCACACGAATACCTTGCTTGTTCCATGTGATGAACCTGGTAATGCAGCGCTTCCTAAACAATTACCCAGGTTTACATCCACTGCTGGAAAAGTCCAGGAAACTGTGCCCACTGTTTTGGCATTCACTTCTAGGCACCTCTTGCTGGCAGAGGTGCAGTTAGTTTGGGCCACCACCCAATCGCCTCATCCGTGATGTGCCTGCATAGTGAAATTCCATGTTCCTTATGCAGCGGGCGAGGAGCAGGCCCACGGCTGAGGAGATGGCAGGGTTAGAGATGCCACTTGTCACAGTGGCCCATAAGGGATGAATGAGACCCGTCCAGGCCACGGCTTAGGGGGAGACCTCAAGGACACAATGAACTGAGTTGTGGTTCTAAACTTCAGTTCAATGTCACGTAACGCAACCATTCCTTTCTCTGTGGTGAAGCTGGATATGCAGCTTCCCGTAGGGGCGTACATTGAGGAGCCGAGAGGGCAAGATGCTGGCTTGTCACGGTGGCACTTACCATGCTCTCTTCCAGAGGGAAGCATATAGCCTCAGCCAGGGCAGTGCTGGGCCTCTCCCAGACACCCCTCGGAGAGGAATGCCCAATAACATGAGAACAGAGATAGGGGGTTGTCCACGTGACAGGACATAAATTGATACATTTACAGACAACCTTCAGGCTTTTGCTGACACTTAACCCATCACACGCTGCAGCTGTGCAATACACATAACAGAATGACCAGACAGATTTGCACAGCGCACCAACATAAGACATGACATGTATACCAATATGGAGGGGGCCAGAAAAGTATGTACTGGGCCACTACAGATGATGTATTGATAATCCGCACACACAGAATATAGTTGAAAACAAAGTCGGGAACGATCGGCAATGCTGCTTTACTTGAAATGTCAACACTAAACAGTACATAGGCCAGAGCAAAGGACCGACTTCCCATCTCACAACATAGAAAGATACATTTTGCAGACACAGACAACACTATTGCAGATGTTAACTCTTTCATTCCTGCAAACATTAGTACACTTAGCTGATTCATTCCACATTAAAGACACTATACAAGACAATACCATCTCCATATAGCATTCATTCTGGAGGGGCTCCAGTGACTTTGGACCACTACACTTATGTTGTAGATTGCACTCATGGAGTACCAGATAGTATATGCATATGGATACGCCTGTGTAGTGGCTGCATATCAAAGACATGTGAGCCATTTTAACCTGCTTTGAGGAAGTGACCAAACTTTTCTGTCATGATGACACACTGATCAGCATGATGTCTACCTGCTAAAACAGATGCTACAGGGCCTCAGGGGTAATAACAAATTGTTGCCACAGAAGGAGTAGGAAGAGATACCAATCTTCCAACTGTCTGGCCAGTCCACCATTACTCAACACTGCAGGGAAGGTGGCTTTGGGTAAGAAAGGGGGTGTCTTCTCCAACATTTTTCTCCATCTATGGGAAAAGTAGGAGGGAGATAATATAGGTTGAGAGGTAGAGGAGGGGGCTATGCCACGTTCATTCCATCCATCACTAAGCCCAGGGGCGTAACTATAGGGGATGTGGTTGCACCCGGGCCTATAAGGCCTATCTTCTTCATATAGGGAGCCTAGTAGTATGAATAAAGCATTATAGTTGGGGGGCCCTGTTACAAATTTTGCATTGGGGCCCCGAATCTTCAAGTTATACCTCTGAATAAGCCCACTTATTCTACTCGGATGGCAGGACTAGCCGAAGGACACTCTTAGATTTTACCCTGGGGAATGTGGGCCATCACCCTTAAAGGGGTTGTCTCGCGAAAGCAAGTGGGGTTATACACTTCTGTATGGCCATATTAATGCACTTTGTAATGTACATCGTGCATTAAATATGAGCCATACAGAAGTTATTCACTTACCTGCTCCGTTGCTAGCGTCCCCGTCTCCATGGCTCCGTCTAATTCTGATGTCTTCTGGCGTTTTTAGACGCGCTTGCGCAGTCCGTGCTTCTGCCTGGTGAATGGGGCCGCTCGTGCCGGAGAGCTGGTCACCGCGTTGTCTTCGTAGCTCCGCCCCGTCACGTGTGCCGATTCCAGCCAATCAGGAGGCTGGAATCGGCAATGGAACGCACAGAGCCCATGGTGCACCATGGGAGAAGACCCGCGGTGCACCATGGGAGAAAACCGCAGTGCATCCCTGGGAAAGGACCGGCGGCCATCTTAGGGAGAAGATTTTTAAAACTTCATATTTCGTCGGATCGGTAAGTAGCAAGCGGTTTAAAAACCGCTTTAAAATGCTATTTTATGCCAGGGGGGTGACAGGGGGAATGAGCTAATGTTACATTTTGATGTTTGCCGCGAGACAACCCCTTTAAGTATTTTGAGGCATAAGAGTGCTTATATGCTGCAGTACTTGTAGAATGCATAATCCACATCAAAATATAAGATCATTGCTGGGTGTCCACCCTCCTTGATCCCCACTGCAAGGCAAAAATGACAACTCTCATTCTGGCAGAAGATAGGGACTTCAAAATGCAGCAGAATTATATTATAGACCATACTGTGCCTTCAAAGTGCTGCTGGTGGTGGTGGTGCTCCTTCTGTTCTCCTTCTCCTGCTTTCACCATGTTTCCTCTTCCCACTTCCACTTCCCCCAAATGAAAAATATGTCAATATGGAAATACAGAGCAACAGCCCTGATTTATCTATGAGGAGCACACTGTGTCTTCAAGGTGTTGTTGCTGTTACTGGTCATAGTGCTGCTGCTCTTCTTCTCCCGCTTCCGCCATCTTTCCTCCTTCTCACAAAATGAAAATTTTCTAAAGGACAAAAGAAACAACTGTAACTCTACAGCTTTTCCTTGGAGCAGGCCTGTGCTTCAGTTTTGTGTTCACCTGGCAGAACTTATCATTGTAATATTTATGACATTGGTTTTAAGACAAGCAGCGCACCTACTGTCTTCAATATTTGATGTAGGATACCCTATATGAGCCTTATTTTGTTTTCAGTGACACCCCTGTACTACAATTGACTTATAAACAACTGTACAATATTTTGACCAATTTTTGGGAGGAGCACAGTGTTTCCCACTGTGTGACTGTATTCGTGTGCGATTTGGGGGACTTTGACTGCATTGGGGACCTCCTGGAGGGCATATTAGTGAACCTGATTTTTAGTCCCATTGACTTTAATGGGAGTTGGAATTGATCATCCTGATTTATGATGATTTTTGTTAAACTTGCCTAATACTGACATGAACCAATTATTCCCCTTTAGAAGAGAAGGATTTAGGGATTCTGGTAGCTTCAACATGAGCTCACAGTGTGGTCAGGCAGTAAGGAAAGCAAGTAGGATGCTTGGCTGCATAGCAAGAGGTATAACCATTAGAAAGAGAGAGATTGTGATCCCACTGTGTAATGCACTGGTTAGATCACTGTAAGAGACTCATGCTAAAGTGTAAAGATTGCCTTAGAAATGGGAAACCTGAGGTTGTAATGACTTCTAGTGGTCAGTCCTAAAAACTGCATCCAAATATTGCCTCCTATGTGCTGTGCTTTGATTGGCTGTCCAGAGGTCACATGTTTGGAAAGTCCTAAAAAGAAGGAGAGTGAAGATGAGGGACTGTGAAAGAGTGGAGCGGTGCTGTTGTGAGCACTAGGTGTAATAGCCTGTAGGAGAGAGTGCAGAAACTGTTGAGAGGAGATGAGGAGCTGCGCCAGAGGACACTGAGGACTACTGAGTGAGGACTGCAGACTGCTAGAAACCACAGAAGAACAGCGACAGAGGCATCATGGCCTGCAGTGGAGCTGCCATCAAGGTTGTAAAGGTCTACTGGAGAGACAGCCAGCACTGACGCTACAACTAGAAGAGGACATCTGAACAAGCCTCCAGTATTTCCAGGAATTATAGTCAGGGAACACCTCTGACTCTGGATTAGGCTGAGGTGGTCAAGCCAGTACTTCCGCACAACGTATGAAAATGAGGCCAGCCTCAGTAAAAGCCAACTGATGTGCAGAGGACTTGTTAGTTACTCAGCAGGCAAACTGTGAGGGTAGGAAAAATGTGAACACTATTTACCTGGATAGTAGTGATTTAACTGGGGCTCAAACAACAGGAGCGAACTGTTATTGGGACGCAAGCCAGAGGCGAGCGTGGACATTTATTGACAGCATTAGTGAAGTTTATACCAACTGGTTTTGGATTCCACAATCAGCAAGGGCTAACTGTGCAAACTAAGCTTTGGTTTGCCGTAAGTCACCAAGGCAGAAATTCTTCAAAATAAGTATAAGGGTAAACACTGAAGAAGAATTCATTAAAAAACTAACTTTATTAATGAAGATTAAAATCAAATTGGACAGAACAAAACATATCTTTAGTTGAGGTATTAGGGAAAAACCCTTCACTTCTCTGATTCCAAGTAGGTCTCTTACCAATGACCCCACTAGTAGATATTAGGTGTCTCAGTTCTCATGTACAAGTTTACAGAGTACATGGGATGACAACCTTCATTTATTAATGTGGTATGGTCATTGTGATGAGTGGGGTTTAACCCTCCTCCTGCTGATACACAAATTATCTGGAAGGGTTACTGACTCACTAAAATCACGTCATCGACGCGTTTCTACAGTGCTATTTGACTTGTGCACTGCTTCATCAGGATGCGTTATTAAATGTCAGAGGGAGCAGCCGTGATATCTGGCGGCATCCCTGTAGTGAGTTTGACTCACTACAGGGATGCCGCCAGATATCACGGCTGCTCCCTCTGACATTTACTAACGCATCCTGATGAACCAGTGCACAAGTCAAATAGCACTGTAGAAACGCGTCGATGACGTGATTTTAGTGAGTTAGTAAAGTTTTCCAGATAGTTAGCTGAGGTGTTAGAACTAGACGGTTGTCTGATACCTTCCGTCGGGCAGCTACATCGGTGCCGACTTAGCTTCTCCCTATTCACAGCGCTGCTGTGTTAAAGTACAGGGCTTTTCACCTAGAGACCTGCAGTATCAGAAGTATCAAAAGTGATCTGAACCATAGGAACAGCACTTCATAGCGCTGCAGACATTCGGGCATTTTTAACCCCTGAAGTGCAGGTTTGGTGCATTAAATAGTTAGCAACTACTCCCTGATTTGTGTCTTAATACTCAGGGCAGTAGATCTGACTTGGTGCCATATACTTTCTGAGTGGAAGGGCTTCTTATGTACTAGTTAGCCCCTTCCTCTCCTATTTTGGTCTATTTCTATCGGTGGACTAGAATTTGGAGTTAATTTAAGGAAGAGGACATTTAACTAGGGGAGAAAAACCTGCTCCTTCTTTGTATTTATCGCTGGTCTCTCCTATCCACTCTATCTTGGCACTATTAAACCCTTTGCTAACTGGACCTTCTAAATCTTAACTGGGCCTCACATCATACACCTATGCTGGTACTTTAAGTGGAGGATATCAGTCACCCCACCTTTATTAATACCAGTCATTGGCTCTTATAGTTGGTCCTCTTTTGACACTTAACTAGAGATGAGCGAACGTACTCGTCCGAGCTTGATGCTCGTTCGAGTATTAGCGTGTTCGAGATGCTCGTTATTCGAAACGAGCACCACGCGATGTTCGAGTTACTTTCACTTTCATCTCTGAGACGTTAGCGCGCTTTTCTGGCCAATAGAAAGACAGGGAAGGCATTACAACTTCCCCCTGCGACGTTCAAGCCCTATACCACCCCCTGCAGTGAGTGGCTGGCGAGATCAGGTGTCACCCGAGTATATAAATCGGCCCCTCCCACGGCTCGCCACAGATGCATTCTGACATAGTTCAGGGAAAGTGCTGTCTTGCTGGAGTTGCTATAGGGAGAGCGTTAGGAGTTATTTTAGGCTTCAAGAACCCCAACGGTCCTTCTTAGGGCCACATCTAACCGCGTGCAGTAGTGTGGAGGCTGCTTTTTGCAGTGTTGCACATTTTTTTTTTTCTATATATCGGCTGTGCAGAGCATTGCGTCCTGCAGTAATTTTAAATTGTCCAGGGCCAGTAGTGGTGAGGCAGGGACAGAAGACATATTTAGTGTATATAGGCAGTGGGCCTTTCCAAAAACATTTGGGAAAAAAAATCTATTTGGGCTGCCTGTGACCGTCCTCAGTGTACTGGGTCTCTGCTGGGGGTAGTTGTCCTAATTCATACGCAGCCAGCTAAGTGTTACAGCAGGCTTGCGCAAAATTCTTTCCTGGCTCTGTGTTGCCTGTTACATCACCGCTGTATTCCTGTCCACAGTGAAACAGTCTGCAGTAATTTTACATTGTCCAGGGCCAGTAGTGGTGAGGCAGAGACAGAAGACATATTTAGTGTATATAGGCAGTGGGCCTTTCCAAAAACATTTGGGAAAAAAAATCTATTTGGGCTGCCTGTGAACGTCCTCAGTGTACTGGGTCTCTGCTGGGGGTAGTTGTCCTAATTCATACTCAGCCAGCTAAGTGTTACAGCAGGCTTGCGCAAAATTCTTTCCTGGCTCTGTGTTGCCTGTTACATCACCGCTGTATTCCTGTCCACAGTGAAACAGTCTGCAGTAATTTTACATTGTCCAGGGCCAGTAGTGGTGAGGCAGAGACAGAAGACATATTTAGTGTATATAGGCAGTGGGCCTTTCCAAAAACATTTGGGAAAAAAAATCTATTTGGGCTGCTTGTGACCGTCCTCAGTGTACTGGGTCTCTGCTGGGGGTAGTTGTCCTAATTCATACGCAGCCAGCTAAGTGTTACAGCAGGCTTGCGCAAAATTCTTTCCTGGCTCTGCTGTGCGTTCCGTAAGCGAAGTCAGCCTCCAACCACAGGCCAATAAGCGGCACATTTAATTACAGCGTTCTGTTTCTGCACTACTGGTAATACACCATGCTGAGGGGTAGGGGTAGGCCTAGAGGACGTGGACGCGGCCGAGGACTCGGAGGCCCAAGTCAGGGTGTGGGCA
The DNA here is from genome assembly GCF_035609145.1 of Eleutherodactylus coqui. Taxonomy (NCBI): domain Eukaryota; kingdom Metazoa; phylum Chordata; class Amphibia; order Anura; family Eleutherodactylidae; genus Eleutherodactylus; species Eleutherodactylus coqui. The sequence continues at coordinate 99,840,066 of NC_089838.1, read as the reverse complement.
CAGGCCGAGCTCCTGATCCAGGTGTATCGCAGCCGACTGCTGCGGGATTAGGAGAGAGGCACGTTTCTGGCGTCCCCACATTCATCTCACAATTAATGGGTCCACGCGGTAGACCTTTATTAGAAAATGAGCAGTGTGAGCAGGTCCTGTCGTGGATGGCAGAAAGTGCATCCAGCAATCTATTGACCACCCAGATTTCTGCGCCGTCCACTGCTGCAACTCTGAATCCTCTGGCTGCTGCTCCTCCTTCCTCCCAGCCTCTTCACTCCATTACAATGACACATTCTGAGGAGCAGGCAGACTCCCAGGAACTGTTCTCGGGCCCCTGCCCAGAATGGGCAGCAATGGTTCCGAATCCTCTCCCACTGGAGGAGTTTGTTGTGACCGATGCCCAACCTTTGGAAAGTTCCCAGGGTTCCGGGGATGAGGCTGGGGACTTCCGGCAACTGTCTCAAGAGCTTTCAGTGGGTGAGGAGGACGATGACGATGAGACACAGTTGTCTATCAGTGAGGTAGTAGTAAGGGCAGTAAGTCCGAGGGAAGAGCACACAGAGGATTCGGAGGAAGAGCAGCAGGACGATGAGGTTACTGACTCAACCTGGTTTGCTACGCCTACTGAGGACAGGTCTTCAGAGGGGGAGGCAAGGGCAGCAGCAGGGCAGGTTGGTAGAGACAGGGCCAGACCGAATAATCCACCAACTGTTTCCCAAAGCGCCCCCTCGCGCCATGCCACCCTGCAGAGGCCGAGGTGCTCAAAGGTCTGGCAGTTTTTCACTGAGAGTGCAGACGACCGACAAACAGTGGTGTGCAACCTGTGTCGCGCCAAGATCAGCCGGGGAGCCACCACCACCATCCTCACCACCACCAGCATGCGCAGACATATGATGGCCAAGCACCCCACAAGGTGGGACGAAGGCCGTTCACCGCCTCCGGTTTGCACCGCTGCCTCTCCCCCTGTGCCCCAACCTGCCACTGAGTTCCAACCCCCCTCTCAGGACACAGGCACTACCGTCTCCTGGCCTGCACCCACACCCTCACCTCCGCTGTCCTCGGCCCCATCCAGCAATGTCTCTCAGCGCAGCGTCCAGACGTCGCTAGTGCCACAGTTTGAGCGCAAGCGCAAGTACGCCGCCACGCACCCGCACGCTCAAGCGTTAAACATGCACATAGCCAAATTTATCAGCCTGGAGATGCTGCCGTATAGGGTTGTGGAAACGGAGGCTTTCAAAGGTATGATGGCGGCGGCGGCCAAGCGCTACTCAGTTCCCAGTCGCCACTACTTTTCGTGATGTGCCGTCCCAGCCCTGCATGACAACGTCTCCCGCAACATTGTACGCGCCCTCACCAACGCAGTTACTGCCAAGGTCCACTTAACAACGGACACGTGGACAAGCACATGCGGGCAGGGCCACTATATCTCCCTGACGGCACATTGGGTGAATTTAGTGGAGGCTGGGACAGAGTCAGAGCCTGGGACCGCTCACGTCCTAACCACCCCCAGAATTGCGGGCCCCAGCTCGGTGGTGGTATCTGCGGCGGTGTATGCTTCCTCCACTAAACCACCCTCCTCCTCCGCAACCTCTGTCTCGCAATCAAGATGTGTCAGCAGCAGCACGTCGGCAGCAGTCGGTGTCGTGCGGCGTGGCAGCACAGCGGTGGGCAAGCGTCAGCAGGCCGTGCTGAAACTACTCAGCTTAGGAGATAGGAGGCACACGGCCCACGAACTGCTGCAGGGTCTGACAGAGCAGACCGACCGCTGGCTTGTGCCGCTGAGCCTCCAACCGGGCATGGTCGTGTGTGACAACGGCCATAACCTGGTGGCGGCTCTGCAGCTCGGCAGCCTCACGCACGTGCCATGCCTGGCCCACGTCTTTAATTTGGTGGTTCAGCGCTTTCTGAAAAGCTACCCACGCTTGTCAGACCTGCTCGTAAAGGTGCGCTGGCTCTGCGCACATTTCCGCAAGTCCCACACGGACGCTGCCACCCTGCGGACCCTGCAACATCGGTTTAATCTGCCAGTGCACCGACTGCCGTGCGACGTGCCCACACGGTGGAACTCTACGCTCCACATGTTGGCCAGGCTCTATGAGCAGCGTAGAGCTATAGTGGAATACCAACTCCAACATGGGCGGCGCAGTGGGAGTCAGCCTCCTCAATTCTTTACAGAAGAGTGGGCCTGGTTGGCAGCCATCTGCCAGGTCCTTGGAAACTTTGAGGAGTCTACCCAGATGGTGAGCGGCGATGCTGCAATCATTAGCGTCACCATTCCTCTGCTATGCCTCTTGAGAAGTTCCCTGCAAAGCATAAAGGCAGACGCTTTGTGCTCGGAAACAGAGCCGGGGAAAGACAGTATGTCGCTGGATAGTCAGAGCACCCTCCTGTCTATATCTCAGCGCATTGAGGAGGAGGAGGAGGAGCATGAGGAGCATGAGGAGGAGGGGGAAGAGACAGCTTGGCCCACTGCTGAGGGTACCCATGCTGCTTGCCTGTCATCCTTTCAGCGTTTATGGCCTGAGGAGGAGGAGGAGGATCCTGAAAGTGATCTTCCTAGTGAGGACAGCCATGTGTTGCGTACAGGTACCCTGGCACACATGGCGGACTTCATGTTAGGATGCCTTTCTCGTGACCCTTGTGTTACACGCATTCTGGCCACTACGGATTACTGGGTGTACACACTGCTCGACCCACGGTATAAGGAGAACCTTTCCACTCTGATACTCGAAGAGGAAAGGGGTTCGAGAGTGATGCTATACCACAGGACCCTGGCGGTCAAGCTGATGGTAAAATTTCCATACGACAGCGCTAGTGGCAGAAGGCGCAGTTCCGAGGGCCAGGTAGCAGGGGAGGCGCGGAGATCAGGCAGCATGTACAGCACAGGCAGGGGAACACTCTCTAAGGCCTTTGACAGCTTTCTGGCTCCCCAGTAAGACTGTGTCACCGCTCCCCAGTCAAGGCTGAGTCGGCGGGAGCACTGTAAAAGGATGGTGAGGAAGTACGTAGCCGATCGCACGACCGTCCTCCGTGACACCTCTGCCCCCTACAACTACTGGGTGTTGAAGCTGGACACGTGGCCTGAACTCGCGCTGTATGCCCTGGAGGTGCTTGCTTGTCCTGCGGCTAGCGTCTTGTCAGAGAGTGTGTTTAGTGTGGCTGGGGGAATCATCACGGATAAGCGTACCCGCCTGTCAACCGACAGTGCCGACAGGCTTACACTCATCAAGATGAACAAAGCCTGGATTTCCCCAGACTTCTCTTCTCCACCAGCGGACAGCAGCAATACCTAAGCAATACGTAGGCTGCACCCGCGGATGGAAGCATCGTTCTCTATCACCATCAAAAACGGAGACATTTTTGCTTCATCAATCTGTGTATAATATTCATCCTCCTCCTCCTGAAACCTCACGTAATCACGCTGAGCGGGCAATTTTTCTTAGGCCCACAAGGCTCAGTCATATAATTTTTCTAAACAATTTTTATACGTTTCAATGCTCATTAAAGGGTTGAAACTTGCACCTGAACCAATTTTTATTTTAACTGGGCTGCATCCAGGCCTAGTTACAAATTAAGCCACATTAACCAAAGCGATTAATGGATTTCACCTGCCCTCTTGGTTGGGCATGGGCAATTTTTCTGACGTACATTAGTACTGTTGGTACACCAATTTTTTGGGGCCCTCGCGTACAGTGTAATCCAATTAATTTTTTGCCCACCTGCATTAAAGCTGACGTTACATCAGCTGTGCTGGGCACTGCAATGGGATATATTTATGTACCGTCGGTGGGTTCCAGGGAGCCACCCATGATGTGGGTCCACAGGGAGTTGTAACTGCATGTGTCCACTTCTAAAGAACCCCAGTCTGACTGGGGCATGCAGTGTGGGCCAAAGCCCACCTGCATTTAATTGGACGTTACCTCAGCTGTGATGGGCTCTGCAATGGGAAACATTTATGTACAGCCGGTGGGTTCCAGGGAGCCACCCATGCTGTGGGTCCACAGGGAGTTGTAACTGCATGTGTCCACTTCTAAAGAACCCCAGTGTGACTGGGGCATGCAGTGTGGGCTGAAGCCCACCTGCATTTAATCGGACGTTACCTCAGCTGTGATGGGCACTGCAATGGGATACATTTATGTACAGCCGGTGGGTTCCAGGGAGCCACCCATGCTGTGGGTGCACACGGAATTCCCATTGCGGAGTTGTACCTGCCTGTGACTATAAAAAACCGCGGTCTGACTGGGGCATGCAGACACCTTGACAGAATGAATAGTGTGTGGCACATAGGTTCCCCCTTGCTATGCCCACGTGTGCAGCTCCTGAAGGCGGTGGCACAGGATCATATTTCTCATTGCTTCTGTACAGCATTGTGGGCTATCGCCCCTTTTAAAGAGGGTCGCTGCCTAGCCGTGCCAACCCTCTGCAGTGTGTGCCTGCGGTTCCTCCTCATGGCAGACGCACTTATAAATAGACATGAGGGTGGTGTGGCATGAGTGCAGCTGAAGGCTGCGCAGGGACACTTTGGTGTGCGCTGTGGACACTGTGTCCTGCGGGGGGGGGGGGGGTTGGGCAGCATGTAACCCAGGAGAAGTGGCAGCAGAGTGTCATGCAGGCAGTGATTGTGCTTTGTTGGAGGTAGTGTGGTGCTTAGCTAAGGTATGCATTGCTAATGAGGGCTTTTCAGAAGTAAAAGTTATTGGGAGGGGGTGGGGGCCACTCTTGCCGCTATTGTGGCTTAATAGTGGGACCTGGGAACTTGAGATGCAGCCCAACATGTAGCCCCTCGCCTGCCCTATCCGTTGCTGTGTCGTTCCCATCACTTTCTTGAATTGCCCCGATTTTCACAAATGGAAACCTTAGCGAGCATCGGCGATATACAAAAATGCTCGAGTCGCCCATTGACTTCAATGGGGTTCGTTACTCGAAACGAACCCTCGAGCATCGCGATAATTTCGTCCCGAGTAACGAGCACCCGAGCATTTTCGTGCTCGCTCATCTCTACACTTAACCCCTTCTTCTCCTCTAGTGGTTAATAACCGCTGTTTACCACACTTGAATAAAGGGATATTAAAGAAGCATTAAAGGGGTTGTCTCGCGAAAGCAAGTGGGGTTCAGCACTTCTGTATGGCCATATTAATGCACTTTGTAATATACATCGTGCATTAAATATGAGCCATACAGAAGTTATTCACTTACCTGCTCCGTTGCTGGCGTCCCCGTCTCCATGGCTCCGTCTGACTTCAGCGTCTAATCGCCCGATTAGACGCGCTTGCGCAGAAGGGTCTTCTGCCTTCGGCTCGGCTCGGCAGCAGTGGTGTTCTGGCTCCGCCCCCTTCTACGCATCATCGCGTAGCTCCGCCCCATGACGTGTGCCGATTCCAGCCTCCTGATTGGCTGGAATCGGCACACGTGACGGGGCGGAGCTACGCGATGATGCGTTGAAGGGGGCGGAGCCAGAACGCCGCTGCTGCCGAGCCGAGCCGAAGGCAGAAGACCCTTCTGCGCAAGCGCGTCTAATCGGGCTATTAGACGCTGAAGTTAGACGGAGCCATGGAGACGGGGACGCCAGCGCAGGGAAGGTAAGTGAATAACTTCTGTATGGCTCATATTTAATGCACGATGTATATTACAAAATGCATTAATATGGCCATACAGAAGTGCTGAACCCCACTTGCTTTCGCGAGACAACCCCTTCTATAACACTGTGCTCACAACCTAATCCTCCTTCTGTTATATCCTAAGGAGGGTCTAAACTGAGTCTACAGAGCACAGCTTTGTGTCTATGCAACACGTATAACACCCCTTCTTCTGTCTGGAACTTCTGTCTGATCTGGGGACCCAACATGAGGGTAACCCCGTAATTTGTGTATCAGCAGGAAGAGGGTTAAACCCCACTCAATTCAATGACCATACCACATTAATAAATGAAGGTTGTCAGCCCATATACAATGTCAATGGAAGCCGTCCACGCAGAATCCGTGGAAAAATAGAACATGCTGCGATTTTTTCTCAGTTCGTGGAATACGCAATTCGTATACCCAAGTGTGACCGAAAATGTGAATTTACATGCTTTGCAATGACCGTGTTTTGCCACTAATCCATCCGTGTGAGCCCGGCCTAATAGAATCGTAGAAAGGTAGAGTTGGAAGGGACCTCCAACGTCATCGGGTCCAACCCCCTGCTCAGTGCAGGATACACTAAATCATCCCAAACAGATGTCTGTCAAGCCTCTGATGACTTCCATTGAAGGAGAACTCACCACCTCCTGTGGCAATTTGTTACACTCATTGATCGCCCTCACTGTCTAATATCTAATTTGTGTCTCCTCCCTTTTTATCCCATTGCTTCTAGTCTTTCCTTGTGCAAATGAGAATAGGGCTGATCCCTCTGCACTGTGACAGCCCTTCAGATAGTTTGCTTCTAGAGATAAGTGAGAACACTCGTCCGAGCTTGATGCTCGTTCGAGTATTAGGGCTCTCGAGATGCTCGTTACTCGAGACGAACACCACGAGGTACACGAGTCAATTGCATTTCCTTCCCCGCATGTTTAGCGCCATTTTCTAGCCAATAGACATGCAGGGAAGGCATTATCACTTCCTGCTGTGACGTGCCAGCCCTCTCCCTCTCCCCCCCCCCCCCCACAGTAGTGAGTGGCTGGGCTGATCAGGTGACTGCCGAGTACCTAAACTGATCCCGCCGGCGGCTCACCTCAGACGCATGCTGGCAGAGGTTAGGGAAAGTGCTGCTGCTGATATAGGGAGTGTTAAAGTAGGATCCAGTCTTCAAGAACCCCAACGGTCCTTCTTAGGGCTACTCACTCTTCATAGTGTGCATTACTGTTGTAGCTGGCTGGGAGCAGTAGTGCACCAATTTTTTTTTAAGCATCTCGGGCTGTGCCGGCCATTTCAACTATAGCGTTCTCAGTCTGCAGTGCATAACGCAGAGTTTAGGGACAGAGCTGCTTCTATAGGGAAAGTTATACAGTCCTGATCCTCGGTGCAAGAACCCCAACGCTCCTTCTTAGGGCTACATCTGACCGTGTGCCATACAGTTGTGGCTGGCTGGGAGCAGTAATGCATCAATTTTTGTATTACGCATCTAGGCCTGTTCCCAGCCTTTTAGTAATAGCGTTCTCAGCCTGCAGGGCCGTACAACCAGCTCTCACCGTCAAACTGCCCTCTAACATTTCCTAGCCTACTGCAAACTACTTTAGTTATACCATTTTGTGTGTGCTGTGCATAACGCAGAGTTTAGGGACACAGCCACTTCTATAGGGAAAGTTATACAGTCCTGATCCTCCGTGCAAGAACCCCAACTGTCCTTCTTAAGGCTACATCTGACCGTGTGCTTTACAGTTGTGGCTGGCTGGGAGCAGTAGTGCATCAATTTTTGTATTACACATCTAGGCCTGTTCCCAGCCTTTCAGTAATAGCGTTCTCAGCCTGCAGTGCCGTACAACCATCTCTCACCGTAAAACTGCACTCTTACATTTCCTAGCCTACTGCAAACTACTTCAGTTATACCGTTCTGTGTCTGCAGTGCATTAGACAGAGCTCTCACCACTAAAAAGTACGGTAATATTTCCTGGGCCACTGCAAAGTATTTCAGCTCTGCCACTGTGCAGAGCATCTCACAATACCCTTCCCTTGGTGGGGTTGAGATAGGTGCAGTTACCAGCACTATCCACAGGCTTTAGAGTCTTCTCCCACTCCATACAGCCTCTCTTATCTACAAGTCTCTGTGAGTGGTAAATTACCCCAAAGTATCAGTGCAAGACAGCGGGTTAATTTTTTTTCAAGTCACAGCATAGAGCCTCCGCTATCTACAAGTCTCTGTGTGTGGTGAAATTAAGCCATAGTTGTCAGCACTGTACAGTGGGGTAATTTATTTGGGCCCTGCTCTATTCTTAATCCGCTATGATGAGGAGTAGGGGTAAGGGTCGAGGATGCGGGCGTCCAAGTGAGGGTGTGGGCACAGGCCGAGTTTCTGGGCGTGGTGAATCTCAGCCAGCTGCTGCAGGATTAGGAGAGAGGCAGGTTTCTGGGTCCCCCAGCTTCATATCACAATTTTAGGGTTAGCGTGGTAGACTTTTATTACAAACAGAGCAGTGCGGGCAGGTCCTGTCTTGGATGGCAGAAAACGTGTCCAGCAATGGATCGGCCACCCAGTCTTCTACGCAATCCACTACTCCCGGCCTAGCGAGTGCAACTCTGAATCCTCTGGCTGCTCCTCCTTCCTCCCAGCCTCCTAACTCCATGAAAATGACATATTCTGAGCAGGCAGACTCCCAGGAACAGTTCTCGGGTCCCTGCCATGAGTGGGAAAAACTGGTTCCTCTCTCACCTGAGGAGTTTGTCGTGACCGATGCTCAACTTTTGAAAAGTTCCCGGAGTCCGGATGATGAGGCTGGGGACTTCCGATAACTGTCTCAAGAGCTTTTTGTGGATGAGGATGATGAAACACAGTTGTCTGTCAGTGAGGTAGCAGTAAGGGCAGTTAGTCCAAGGGAGGAACGCGCTACTCGGTCTCCAGTCGCCACTATTTTTCCCGGTGTGCCGTCCCAGCCCCACACCAGCACGTCTCCCGCAACATAAATCGTACCCTCACCAACGCAGTTACTGGGAAGTTCCACTTAACCACAGACATGTGGACCAGGACTGGTGGGCAGGGCCACTATATCTCTCTGACGGCACACTGGGTGAACTTAGTGGAGGCTGGGACCGAGTCAGAGCCTGGGACCACTCACATCCTACCCACACCCAGAAAAGCGGGTCCTAGCTTGGTGCTGGTATCTGCAGCGTTTTATGCCACCTCCTCCAAACCCTCCACCTCCTCCAAACTCTCCCCTCCTCCTCCTACGCCACGTCTACCTCTCAATTAAGAAGTGTGAGCACGTCGCCAGCAGCCGGTAGCGTGCGGCGTGGTAGCACAGCGGTGGGCAAGCGTCAGCAAGCCGTGCTGAAACTAATCAGTTTAGGTGACAAGAGGCACACGGCCCCCGAGCTATTGCAGGGTCTGACAGAGCAGACCGACCTCTGGCTTTCGCCGCTGGGCTTCCAACCGGGTATGGTCATGTGTGACGACGGCCGCAACCTGGTGGTGGCTCTGCAGCTCGGCAGCCTCACACATGTGCCATGCCTGGCCCACATCTTCAATTGGTGGTTCAGCGGTTTCTGAAAACCTACCCCCACTTGTCTGACCTGCTTGGCAAGGTGTGCCGCGTCTGCGCACATTTCCGCAAGTCCACCATGGACGCTGCCACCCTGAGGACCTTGCAATGTCGGTTTCAGCTGCCAGAGCACCGGCTGCTGTGCGAAGTGACCACATGCTGGCCAGGCTGTATGAGCAGCATAGAGCAATAGTGGAATACCAGGTGCAACATGGGTGGCGGAGTGGTAGTCAGCCTCTGCAATTCTTTACTAAGAAGTAGGCATGGATGGCAGATATCTGCCATGTCCTCGGAAACTTTGAGGAGTCTACCCAGATGGTGAGTAGCGATGCGGCAATCATTAGCGTTACCATCCCGCTGCTTTGCCTGCTGAGAAGTTCACTGCTAAGCATAAAGGCCGACGCTTTGCTGTTGGAACAGGAGACGGGGGATGGCAGTATGTCCCTTGATAGCCAGACCATCCTCATGTCTATATGTCAGTGCGTTTTGGAGGAGGAGGTGGAGGGGGAGGAGGAGGAGGGGGAAGAGACAGCTGCCACACTGCAGAGGGTACCCATGCTGCTTGCCTCTCATCTGTTCAGCATGTATGGGCTGAAGAGAAATAGAAGGAGAAGGAGGAGGAAGAGTATCCTAAATGTCATCCTCCTAGTAAGGACAGCGATGTGTTGCATACTAGGACCCTGGCACACATGGGTGACTTCATGTTAGGCTGCCTTTCTCGTGACCCTCGCGTTAGACGCATTCTGACCAACACGGATTACTGGGTGTACACCCTCCTAGACCCACGGTATAAGGTGAACCTTTCCACTCTCATTCCCGAAGAGAAAAGGGGTACGAGAGTGATGCAATACCACAGGGCCCTGATGGAAAAGTGATGCTAAAGTTCCCATCTGCCAGTGCTAGTGGCAGAAGACGCAGTTCAGAGGGCCAACTAACAGGGGAGACGCAGGGATCAGGCAGCATGTACAGCGCAGGCAGGGAAACACACTCCAAGGCCTTTGCCAGCTTTATGGCTCCCCAGCAAGGCTGTGTCACCACTCCCCAGTCAAGGCTGAGTCAGAGGGAGCACTGTAAAAAGATGGTGAGGGAGTACGTAGCCGATCGTACCACCGTCCTGCATGATGCCTCTGCTCCATACAACGAGCTGTATCTTCAAAAAATGTTTGTAGGTTTCACCTGCCCTCGTGGTTGAGCAGTTTTTCAGGGGTACACTTGTACTCTCGGTACACCAATTTTTCAGGTCATTGCCAATACTGTTAACAAACTAATTTTTCCAGACTTCGCCTATACTCTTGGTAGACAAATTTTTACAGGTGTTCGCCTATACTTTGGCTACAGAAATGTTACAGGGGTTTGCCTATACTTTTGCTACAGAAATGTTACTGGGGTCTGCCTATACTTTTGCTACAGAAATGTTACTGGGGTCCACCCATACTTTGACTACAGAAATGATACTGGGGTCTGCCTATACCTTTTCTGCAGAATGGTTTGAGCAGTTCACCTATACTCTTGCTACAGAAATGTTACAGGGGTCTGCCTATACTTTTGCTACAGAAAAGTTACTGGGGCCTGCCTATACTTTGGCTACAGAAATGTTACAGGGGTTCGCCTATACTTTTGCTACAGAAATGTTAGTGGGGTCTGCCTATACTTTTGCTACAGAAATGTTACTGGGGTCCGCCTATATCTTTTCTACTGAATGGTTTGAGTGGTTCACCTATACTCTTGCTACAGAAATGTTCCTGGGGTCTGCCTATACTTTTGCTACAGAAATGTTACTGGGGTCTGCCTATACTTTGGCTACAGAAATGTTACTGGGGTCAACCTATACCTTTTCTACTGAATGGTTTGAGGGGTTCACCTATACTCTTGGTACAGAAATGTTACAGGGGTTCGCCTATACTCTTGCTACAGAAATGTTACAGGTGTCTGCCTATACTTTTGCTACAGAAATGTTACTGGGGTCTGCCTATACTCTTGCTACAGAAATGTTACAGGGGTTCGCCTATGCTTTTGCTGCAGAAATGTTACTGAGGTCTGCCTATACTTTTGCTACAGAAATGTTACTGGGGTTTGCTTATACTTCTGCTACAGAAATGTTACTAGGGTTCGCCTATACTCTCGCTACAGAAATGTTATTGTGGTCCGCCTATACTCTTGCTACAGAAATGGTACAGGGGTCTGCCTATAATGTGGGCGCACAAAGACTTCCCATCGTGGTGTTTTACTTATCCTCCACAAATACACTGACTAATTAGGGCAGAAGTGTGGGCCGAGGCCGAGGTCCTTGGCGAAGTGAAACTCTGCCATGTTTGGGCACTCTGATTTCTTCCTGTGTAATACCATCTTTGTGCACCGACAGCATAGGCGAGCCCAAGGAACTCAAAGATTTCACATTGTGGTGTTGAGCTATCTGGCACCTACACAGAATGAATTGTGTGGGGACACATGGATTTCCTATTGCTATGTAACTCGCGGCACCTTGGGTCACACAAGGTGGAGGCTGAGACTGAGCCTAACCCAGGGCCCGATCACATACTTCCCACACAGAGTATTGCGGGTCCTATCATGGTTTCTGGGCCTTATTATGCCATCTCCTGCTTGGGGTCTGGGGATCAGCGCTGGGCAACATGTATTTTCTCTCGTGTTACCAGTTATCTGAGACACTGATTTGGGCCAAACAAAAGGAGCGTTACTGCATTATTGAGACGTTCACAGCTGCAGTAGCATCTGAGTCCGCTTTATGCCC